>NC_132927.1:8357544-9065055 GCF_047675955.1 Chlorocebus sabaeus
AGTTGGATGCTGTTTTTCTCTTTTATCCATTCTACCAGTCTCTGTCTTAATAGATTTCAAATTATTTTCTTAGTCATTACCCTGCAGTTTACAGTTAACATATTTATAATAATCATGTTTTAATTGAAAGCACCTTTTTTTCAAAAGTGTACAAAAACTGCTCATTTAGAGCTTCATTTCCCATCCTTGTTATTGTCAGAAATTACATCTTTATATATTTTATGCCCGTTAACATAGACTTGTAATTATTGTTTTATATACTTCTAAAATCATACAAGGACGAAAAGGAGTTATGAGTAAAAAATGAAGTACTGCTGGCTTATTTGCTTGGCTATCTAGCTGCCATAACCTTGGTTATTTATTCTTTTGTATGGCTTCAAGTTGCTGTCTAGTGCCCTTTCATTTCAGCTTAGAGAACTTCCTTACTCTCTTTGCCATATCTTGTAGGACATGTATACTAGTGATAAACTCTCTCAACTTTCATTTATCTAAGAGTATCTTAATTTCTCCTTCATTTTTGAAGCGTAGTTTTACCAGACACAGAATTTTTGGTTTGCAGGGGTTTTTTTTTTTTCTTTAAGCACTTTAAATAATATCATTCTACTGCCTTCCAACCTCCATGGTTTCTGAAGATCAAGTAGGCTGTTAATCTTATTGAATATACCTTATATGTGACAGTTGCTTCTTTCTTGTTTTTTCATTCATTCCTCTTTTCTCCTCAGACTGGATAATCTCAACCGGTCTTTAAAAATTCACTGATTACTCCTTCTGACTGCTCATGTCTGCTGTTAACCTCTCTGGTGAAGTTTTCTTTTGGTTTATTGTACTTTTCAATTGCAAAATTTCTTTTTAGGGTCTTTTTATAATTTCTGGGTATGTATTGATATTCAGTTCATTGAGTCATCATTCTCCTGGTTTCCTTTAGTTCTTTGTTCATGGTTTCCTTTAGCTCTTTGTGATTTTTTTTTAAAATCTTTTGATTTAAAGTCTTTGTCTAGTAAATGCAATGACTGGGCTTCATTGTGGGCAGTTTCTCTAAATTTCTTTTTTTCCTGTAATAAACTCTACTTTCTTGTTTCTTTGTATGCCTCTTTTTTGTTGAAAATAAAGACATTTAAAAGATTATAATATGGCAACCCTGGAAATGAAATTCTTTCCCCTCACCAGGGTTTGCTTTTGCTGTGTGTTGGTTATGTTGTTTGCTTGTTTAGAGACTTCTGTAAACTCTTTTTGTGAAGTCTGTATTCTTTGTCTTTTGCTGCCACTGAAGTCTGTTCTATTCACTTGGTGGTGATTTGTTAGTTTCTTTAAATATCTGGAGCCAAAGGAAAAACACTTTCCAAGTCTTGTGGGTGAAACAAAGGCAAGCCCTTATACTTTTCCTTCAGAGAGCCAACAGACAGGTTGAAATCCATGACCACAGTTCTTTCAGAATAAGGTTCATATTGCTCTCTGGCAGTCGTGTAACCTGCACCCACAGTGCAGGCTACTGTCCTCATGATTGTCACTAATCTCGGGTATAGGGAATGGTAGGTAATTTAAAGCTTTCTTCACCAAGACTACTTCTGGTTGTAATTTTTTAATACATTACGGAGTTCTGCAAATGTTGATTCTGACTCTTCTGGCAGCTCATTAGTCGCTGGAATTCTCTTCTTCACCACTTTTGGTGACATCACTCCCCATGGACATATTTATCAAATTTATGGATTATTTACACACCTTGCATCTCTGTTACCCTTTGTAATCTATTTTATGACTTAAATAATTATGTCATCCTGAAAGTGTAGGGGAATAGGCAGTGAAACCCTAGTTTTGTATCTGTTAGCAACTCAAATAAAACTTAGGCCATTCTAAAACTTCAGATATCAGTAATACTCTGGGTTACTTAAGGGGTAGTGACCTTTTCTAATGAAAGGGAAAAAAGGTACTCAATTAAAAGGCAATATTATTTTATTTTTTGTTTTTTATCATTATTATTATTATTATTTTTTGAGACGGAGACTTGCTCTGTCGCCCGGGCTGGAGTGCAGTGGCATGATCTCGGCACACTGCAACCCCTGCCTCCTGGGTTCAAGCAATTCTCCTGCCTCAGCCTCCCAAGTAGCTGGGACTACAGGCGCCCGCCAGCATGCCCGGCAAATTTTTTTTGTATTTTTAGTAGAGACGGTGTTTCACCGTGTTATCCAGGATGGTCTCAATCTCCTGACCTCGTGATCCGCCCGCCTCGGCCTCCCAAAGTGCTGGGATTACAGGCATGAGCTACCGTGGCTGGCCAAAAGGCAACATTATTTTAAATTACTAAAATTTTATATTTAGTTTGGGAATGTTGGGATTGGTTTCTAATCCCTTTATTGCTTGGAGGTCCAGGATAGATACTTTGGGTGATTTAAGGCCACATAAAACTTGAATAATTCACAGCTGGATAATTTAGTCTGTGTTTTTGTTCTTTGAAATCACTGTTAATAGTGAGTAAAGGGCAAGATTTTAGTGTGGGTAGTTAAGGGCCTTATAATCTCCATTTAACAAATAATAATAAATGTTTATCACTATGGAAGGGGTTTCCCAACCTCAGCATTATTGACATTTGAGGCTATTTAATTCTTTGTTGTTAGAGGCTATCCTGTGCATTCTAGTATGTTTAACAGCATTCCTGGCCTCTGCCTGTTAGATAGCCCTCCTCCAATTTTGACAACCAAAAACATCTCTAGGCATTACCAAGTGTTCCCTGAGATACATGCTGCCCCCAGCTGAGAACCACTGCATTATGTGAAGAACCCTGGGGATGGAAAGGTACTGCTATGACTTTTACTGAGTGGTGATAGAGCTATAGATAAAGTGCTACAGGAGTTCAAAGGGAAAAAAATTGCATCTAATTGGAGATAGCAGGGAATGTGTCAATGAGGAAGAAATGTTTCAACTGGGACATATAGATAGATGTGGAGTAATAAGAATTCTGTAAAAGAATACTTTCACAAAGTCAGGATAAATGTTATCTAGAGAACAATGAGGTTTAGTTATTTTGAGGTAAGATTACAGGTGTGAGCTACCATGCCTGGCTTAAAATTGGGTAATTTTTGTTGATTTATCTTCAAGTTCAGTTATTATTATTATTATTATTGTTATTTTAGTCATCTTTATCTTGCTATTGAGCCCATTTGGTGAGTTGTTTCTGTCACTGTATTTCTTCGTTCTGAAATTTCTATTCATTTATTTATTTATATATTTTATTTATTTATTTATTTTTGAGAAGGAGTCTCGCTCTGTCACCTAGGCTGGAGTGCAGTGGTGTGATCTCGGCTCACTGCAACCTCTGCCTCCTGGGTTCAAGTGATTCTCCTGCCGTAGCCTCCTAAGTGGCTGAGATTACAGGTGCCCACCACCACGCCTAGCTAATTTTTGTATTTTTAGTAGAGGTGGGGTTTCAACATGTTGGCCAGGCTTGTCTCAAACTCCTGACCTCTAGTGATCCACCCACTTCAGCTTCCCAAAGTGCTGGGATTACAGGCGGGAGCCACCACTCCCGGCCTAAAATTTCCATTTAGTTATTCCTTATATATTCTGTTTCTTTGCTGAAACTTCCTATTTTTTCATGTTTCAAGTGTGTTTGTAATTGCACATTGAAGTATTTTATAATAACTGCTTTAAAGTCCTGTTCAGTAATTCCATAACTGCCACCATTGAGTTAGTGTCTGTTAAATGTCATTTATCATTCAAGTTGACATTTTTCTTGGTTTTTGATATGAGGGATTTTTGTTTTATTATTGTATCATAGACACTTTGGGTATCACGTTCAGAGACTTTGGAATATTACTAAAATCTATTTTAGCAGGCCTCCTCTGACGTTGCACCAGCAGGGGAGGAGGGCTGCAAGGTGGAAGTGGAAGTTAAGACTCCCTGTTGGCTTCCACTGGCCTTCACTGATAATAGCATGGTGGGGTAGGTAGGACATCTCTTACCTAGGATTGGTGGTGGAAGTTTAGGCTCTCTACTCAGCCTCTGCTGACACTCCAGAAAGGGTAAAGAACTCCTTGTTACTGATCGGCAGAGGTAGAAGTCTAGGCTTTCAAGTTGGCCTCCACTGACAAGAGTAAGGAGGGATTCCATGCTCTGTGGCTTGAGGAGAGCAATTATAGTCAAAAAGGTTTTGTTTTGCTAGGCTGTACCTCTTCTAATCCTTTCACTAGGGAAAGCAGACTTCTTGTTGCTGTTGTTGTTGGGTTTTATTTTTTTGTTTTTGTTAGTTTTGGGGGGGGGGTGGTGGTGGTGGTGGTGGGGGTGGTGGTGGTAGTCTTGTTGTTTTTGCCTTTGCTCATTTCTGGGTTGCAGGCCTCTCCAATGCCCAGTCATGATATGAGCCTCTCCCTGCCCCCTCAAAAATCAGGGAACTTACTGTCATGTCGTTCTTCAAGTTCTAAGTCATTAGCCAGTTCACCTTCTTCTCTCCACCATTCACAGAATAGTTATGTTTGGTTTTTTTACATGTTAGGTTCAGGGTTTTTAGCTGTATTTAGTGGGAGAGTAGGGAGAAATAAGTCTATTCATTTTGTCTGGAGCTGAATGTCCTAAATGGTTTAAAATAGAAAATAGTCCACTAAGAACTTACTTTTTTAAAATGCTCAAAAAATATTTTATTCTTAAAAATATTTTACCACTATAAATTTGTAACTAAATTGTACATAAGATTAAGCACATTTATTGTTATAGATATATATGGGTTTTTGTTTGGTTGGTTGGGGTTTTTTTTGGGAGACAGGGTCTTGCTCTCTTGCCTTGACCTCCCAGGCTCAGGTGATCCCCTTGCCTCAGCCTCCCGAGTAGCTGGGGCTACAGGTGCATGCCACCATGCCCAGCTAAGTTTTTGTTTATTATTTGTAGAGACAGAGTCTCCCTATGTTGCCCAGGCTAGGCTCAAACTCCTGGGCCAAGCAGTTCTCCCACCTTGGCCCCCCAAAGTGCTGGGATTACAAACATGAGCCACTGTGCCCAGCCATGTGGATATATATGTGTTTATTAAAGTATGTATATTTCTTTATTCTCTTAGGGTTATGTACCGAAGGACTCTACCGTGTTAGCGGGAACAAAACTGACCAAGACAATATTCAAAAGCAGTTTGATCAAGGTAAGAAGATAATTATGTGAAATAAAATTGTTGTTTTATGTTTTACTTATTAGAATTCATGGTGAGAAGATTGATTTTCATTTGAAAACTTCCTAAGGATATGGATGTTGAGGAGAGAGGATTTTGAAGTGGGATTAGAAGCACTAAGTAGAATAGATACCACAGTAAAGGTACAGAACAGCTAGGGAAAGTCTATTTTCTTTACACTGTAGCAAGGAAGTCACTGATTACTTTTAGAGCCTTTGAATTAAGGGGCCTTGGTACTAGGGATTTGTAAGAGGAAGCAGATGATAATGAACTTTTTAAAATACAATTGCAGTAGAAGAAAAGATTGAAAACAAAAGGCAGTTGAGTCAAGAAAATACAATATTGTATATATTTTTAATGTAAGTATGAAGACAGAAGAGGATTTAGTAAATAAGAAAGGAGGTACTGGAAAAGTATTGAAGCAAAGTCCATCAGGCCCGGAAGGAATGGAATGCAGTAGAATAAATTTTGTTTTTGAAATAACAAGAAACTCTCTCTTACCCTAAGACTGAAGGGAATACTATAAAATATTTTGATGTAAGATTAAGTATTTTATGGCCCAAATACTCTGAGTTTCTTCCCAAATTTCATATTCCTAATACATTAAACAATCTCACAAGTAAAAGACTACGACTGTACCTGTATAAATCCATCACCAGAGTTAGAAAAGCAATAATTTGACTTCTGATTGATCGACATCTTAGCCATTAGGAGTAAAAAAAACCAAATGTTCTACTCATACTCAGTAAACTCTATGTGCGATTAAAGATTTAAATGTAAAAAATGAAAAACATAAGTACCAGAGAGAAAAATGAGTGAATATTTTTATAGTCTTAGAGTAAAGAAAAGCCTAAACTTGATATGAAACCTAGAAAGCTTGAACACAAGTTGATAGACTGTGTACATGCTAAAATTTTACAAAAATGTAAAAATTCTGTATCACATGTGGCTAAAACAGGGTGTGACATACCTAGCTTAAGTAATTCCCATCAGAAGAGAGTAACCAATAAATAAATGAAAATATGCTTAGCTTCTATTAATGATAAAAATTAAAGGATTATATTTATTTGTTTTATTTGAATGAAAAGAATTGTTAGTAGAGCGTAGGTAAGCACGTATCTTGTACACTGTTGGTTGTAGGTGCCTTTTGAGAGGCAGTTTGTGAATATCAGGATTCAGATAGCTTTGCTAGAGAAATTCCACTTCTAGGAATTTGTTATAGAAGTCTTTGCATAAGCATGCCAAGATATACTTACAAGGCTCTTCCTTGCAGTATTGTAAGTTTTTTTTTTAAAGGGGTGTTGGGGGGATACCACTCGGGTCTCATAAGTAGAATGAATACTAAGAAGCCACATAAAATAAAGATTTATGCCTGTTGAAATGTCAAAACATCAGTTGTTGTTGTGTGTGTGTGACTGTGTGTTTACAAAAACACACCTTGTTGCCAAAGAGTATTGTATAGTCTAGTATCCCATTTTTTAAAAATATTGCCCGGTCACAGTGGCTCACGCCTGTAATCCTAGCACTTTAGGAGGCCAAGGTGGGCAAATTGCCTGAGCTCAGGAGTTCGAGACCAGCCTGGGCAACATAGTGAAACCCCATCTGTACTAAAATGCAAAAAATTAGCCGGACATGGTGGCGCACACCTGTAATCCCAGCTACTTGGGAGGCTGAGGCAGGAGAATCACTTGAACCCAGGAGGGGGAGGTTACAGGGAGCTGAGATCGTACCATTGCACTCCAGCCTGGGTGACAGAGCGAGACTGCATCTTAAAAAAAAAAAAATTCTCTCTCTCTCTCTCTCTCTCTCTCTATATATATATAGTGTTTAAAAAACTGTTTAGACTTAATGATATTAAATTGGTAGAAGTTAACTTCCAATAATGAATGCATTTTTGTAGTTAATACCAAGGCTCTTGAGTTTGACTTTCTTGTTTTATTTTCTGGTCCTACCACTACTGCCACTATTTTTGTGTCTCTGGCAAGTTAATCTTTCTAAATCTCAATTTCTTCATGTCTAGTATGGGAGTGATGAGAGTAACTATAAGGATAATGGGATAATGCATATGAAGAGTTTTCTGTCCGAGCACCATATTAAATGTTCATTGGGTAGCTATTACTACAAAGAATGTAGCCTAAGGAAATAAGCTTGTATGTATTAAAGCATAGCGTCATATCATTTTCATATTATTGTAATATATTTAAATGAAATAAATCTAAATGTTCAGTAATAGAATATTATGTAAATTGTATAATCTAAGGAAATATTTCACAGCCATTAAAATTGTTTATGTAGGGCAAAATGTTAACAATTGATTTGGCAATTTTTTTAATGAACAGAGAAAGGCTGAAAGGAAACATGCTAAACTGTAAGCAGTGCTTGTCTAGGTGATGGGGAAATTTGTTTTCTTTTTGCTGGCCTATTTTTTATATTAAAGTGATTTACTGATAGCAAATTAACCTTATAATACACTTTTAGTATGTTCTATTCTTGATTTTTTTAGTGGGAACTTCACCAACTATTTAAATTTAAACCGTTTTACATGAAATTTTAAACTGTAAGCTTAAAAAGTCCAAATGAGAATTTATACAAATTGAGTATCTCTTATTCAAAATTCTTGGGGCCCAGAAGTATTTTGGATTTCAGATTTTTTTCAAATTTTGGAATATGTGTATTTTACTTGGCGTTTATACCAGATATGAAATGTTCCAGTGAACAAGTTTCAGATCCACCGGTATGCATATTTCTTTTTTCTTTCTAGTTATTTATGGCCTCTTTTTTTTTCCCCCCCTCCTCCAAAGAAATAGGGTCTCACATGTTGCCCAGGCTGGACTTAAACTCCTGGGCTCAAGTGATCTTCTCACCTTAGTTTCCTGAGTAGCTGGGACTATAGATACGCACCACCTCACCTGCCTCTTGTGGCCTCTTTTAAATAGCTGTATAAACCAAAAAAAGATAGGTATTATTAAAGTTCCTCAATATACTAATAAACCTAACAGCATTTTAAAAATTATAACAGAAAAGACTTATTGCTTGGTTGTCTTTTCCCAAATCCATGTAGTTTGTCAGCCTAAAAAGAAAAGTGGGGCCGGGCACCATGGCTCACACCTGTAATTTCAGCACTTTGGGAGGCTGAGGCAGGTGGATCACCTGAGGTCAGAAGTTCAAGACCAGCCTGGCCAACATGGTGAAACCCCTTCTCTACTAAAAATATAAAAAATTAGCTGGGTGTGGTGACGGTCGCCTGTAATCCCAGCTACTCAGGAGGCTAAGGCAGGAGAATCACTTGAACCCGGGAGGTAGAGGTTATAGTGAGGTGTACTCCAGCTGGGGCAACAAAAGCGAAATTCAGTCTCAAAAAAAGAAAAAGTGGCCCACGACTTAAAGTTATCTTTTGATCTAAAAGTAACTGTTGTGGAGAGACAGTGAGCATGACATTTTAAGAATTTGAGGGCCGGGCGCGGTGGCTCAAGCCTGTAATCCCAGCACTTTGGGAGGCCGAGACGGGCGGATCACAAGGTCAGGAGATCAAGACCATCCTGGCTATCACGGTGAAACCCCGTCTCTACTAAAAATACAAAAAATTAGCCGGGCGCGGTGGTGGGCGCCTGTAGTCCCAGCTACTCGGGAGGCTGAGGCAGGAGAATGGCGTGAACCCGGGAGGCGGAGCTTGCAGTGAGCTGAGATTGTGCCACTGCACTCCAGCCTGGGCGGCAGAGCGAGACTCCTTCTCAAAAAAAAAAAAAAAAAGTAACTGTTTAGCTTACTTCTATAATAAAGTTTTATTATGTAATTTAAAATGTGAATTTTTGTCTTGTAGATCATAGTATCAATCTGGTGTCAATGGAAGTAACAGTAAATGCTGTAGCTGGAGCCCTTAAAGCTTTCTTTGCAGATCTGCCAGATCCTTTAATTCCATATTCTCTTCATCCGGAGCTATTGGAAGCAGCAAGTAAGTATAAACCTCCTTTTTATGAGAGGGTTGATAGTGGCAGTTTTTGGATATCGATTGCTAAGTGTTAAAATCGTCATGTGCTAGAATATGTAGCTAATAAAAATTAACTTACTAGAACTCTATTTCTTAAAGGTATTTTCCTCTAAATTAAAATCAGAATCCCTGAAGATGGCCTCCAGGAATATTCTGTTTTAGTTAGCCCCCTAGGTGACTTAAATGCTCCTAGAAATTAGATCATTGTACTAGAAGTTTGAGGTTTGTATTTTTAATTCAAACTTAAGGGCATTGTAAGAAAAATAAATTCTTCAAATTGTAAGTCAAAGAAATTTACTTTGGCCTTGTCTACCTGTTTTATGTTGCTATAACAGAATATTACAGACTGCATAATTTATAAAGTAATTTATTTCTTACAGTTCTAGAGGCTAGTAAGTTCAGGGTCAAGGAGGCCTCATCGGGTGAGGGCCTTTTTGCAAAGGCATTGCATGCCCAAAGGTGGAAGGGCAAGAGAGCACACTCAGAGAGTAAGAGACAGGAAGGGACCTGAACTTACTCTTTTATCAGGAATTCATTCCCAAAATAGCTAACTCACTTAAGAAATAACAGTGTTAATCTGTTCACAAGGACAAAACCCTCATGATATAGTCACCTCTTAAAGATCCCGCCTCTCAACACTGTTGCCTTGGGGATTAAGTTTCCCACACAGGAACTTTGAGGGAAACATTCAAACCATAGCAGACCACGTGTTGTAAGTCATTTTGGGAAAGAACATGATATTTATTTAGTATTTATTCCTACTTTGGCATCTTTCATTCAGATGTTTCCACTAAACAGATATTCATTTATCCGGAAAATGAGACCTAAAGTCTGTTTGGGCATCATTTTCATCCATGTGATTTCTCAGTGACAAAAAAATTAACATAATTGCTAAATACTTCTGTCTACTATTTCCTTTTGGTTGCAAGTCCTCAAGTTCTTTTAGGTGAGACTACTTTGTACAGTTCTGATTATAAGTTCTCAGTGATTTTTTTTTTTTTTTAATTCAGTATATTGTCACAAGGTATAGTTGCCTTATACATACTCTCAGGTAAAGTGGGAAAATGGTTTAATTGATAGTTTAGATGTTCTTATCTATTGACCATTAATAGGAACCTCAGAACTTTCCTACTTAGGACATTTTTGAGGACTGATTTAGAAGTAATGTGTAACAAATGAAATTTTGTTAGTAATTGGTTTTGCTACCATAATGATGTGGTATGCACACTGGTCTCCAAAATAAAGAAGAGGAGGAAAGCACCCTCTATCTCATTTATTTCAGGGCCACATTTTAGTTACTCTGTTTCATAATTGCGTAGATTTGGAGAGTAAGTTAAATACTTAAACTACCTGTAAAGGAAAATCTTTGATAAGCAAAATGGATTACAAGTAATTGTAGTATAGACAAATCTATAGCCCAACGGCCATATTTAGGCTATCGCCAGTTTTGGGCAGACTTTTGAGCTGAGAATCGTTTTTACACCAAGAGAAAAGAAAATTTCATGACACATTAAAATTACATGAAATTCAAATTTCAGAAGTTTTATTGGAGTATAGCCACTCCCATTTGTTATGCCTGTTACTGCTTTTGTGCTACAACACGGGGTTGAGTAAGTGTGCCCACAAAGCCTAAAATAGTTACTCTCTGTAGCATAAATGTTAAGAGCCTAACAGATTTGTAAGTAATTAATTATAAATCAGTATCTAGTTACGTAAATTGCTAATATACCATTTCCCATTTTGTCAATGCTGAGTCACTTTGGTTTTCAGTGATTAGCTTTCCTTATAAAAAGGCTATAGTAATAAATGATAACATTAATAGAAATAGATAATGTTAGTTGAAGTGATTTCTTAATTTACATAATTTAGCAGGTTCTTTTGAACAGGGATCTCCAACCCCTAGGCCACACAGCCTGGCTTGTTAGGAACCAGGCCTCACAGCAGAAGGTGAGCAGTTGGGTAAGGGAAGCTGAGCTCCACCTTCTGTCAGATCAGGAGCGGCATTAGATTCTCACAGGAGTGGGAACCCTATTGTGAACTGCGCATGTGGGGGGATCTAGGTTGTGCACTTCTTATAATCTAATGATAAATGTAATGCACTTGAATCATCCTGAAACCATCCCCCCACCCATCTGTGAAAAAACTCTCTTCCACAAAACTGGTCCCTGGTGCCAAAAAGGTTGGGGACTGCTGCTTTACACCATTTTCTTTGATTTTGTTTACCCATCCTAATATGCTTTAAACACATTCTTGATTGTTACAATAAATATAGCAGGAAGCTTTATCAAATATCTTTAAATGTGTAAGTTTTACACAAACTCTTCACTTTTAATTTTACAGAAATCCCGGATAAAACAGAACGTCTTCATGCCTTGAAAGAAATTGTTAAGAAATTTCATCCTGTAAACTATGATGTATTCAGATATGTGATAACACATCTAAACAGGTATTTTTTTTTTTTTTTAGGGATTTTTGGCAAATAAAATGCACTACACATTTCAAACATGTAAACTTTATAAATTGGGTAATTATCAGATAGAAAAGGAGACTCAGACTAAACATACAGTTGAATTTTGGTTTTCTAATTTATATCTAAAAGGATATGTGATTAGTTTTGTAATGAAATGATTATATAAATAGTAAGTATGGTAAGTATATTTTCTTTTTTACCACATTCTCTGTAGGATCTTAGAATTTTAGATATGAAATGGCACTTAGATAATTAACCAGATTGACCTATTTGGAGTTGAAATAGGGTTTGGTTTGAAAAATTACTAGTTCTGTGACCTTGGGTAAATGACTTACTCTTGCTAAGTCTTGATTGTCTCAACTACAAACATGAGAATAACAGCACTTCACAAAGTTGTTCTGAGGACTGAATGGAACCGTTAGCATGTGTGCTAATTTTTTCAAAAGTCTTCTCATAATATTTTCTACTGACATTTTAGTGAACTGTATTTTTTTTAAAACTAGTAGTATCAACGCCCAAACCAAGTACATTTCAGCCTGTACCTCCTAAAAGAGGATTAACCGATGTTTAAAGCTTACTTTTTACTAGCAATGTGGTATAAAACCGTGTTAACATTTCTTATAACCTTTCCCTGAGAAAATACCATGGAAACATGGTGAAACCCCATCTCCACTAAAAATACAAAAATTAGCTGGGTGTGGTGGTGAGTGTCTGTAATCCTAGCTACTCAGGAGGCTTGGGGTGGGAGAATTGCTTGAGCCCGGGAGGCAGAGGTTGCAGTAAGCTGAGATCATGCCATTGCACTCCAGCCTGGCCGACAGAGCAAGACTCCGTCTCAAAAAAAAAAAAAAAAAAAAAAAAAAAGATTGTTTTGTGGAATGCTAGCAACCAGGTTTTTGTTTGCTTTTTTTTTTTTTTTTTTTTTTTTTTTTTGAGATGGAGTCTCGCTGTGTCACCAGGCTGGAGTTCAGTGGCACGATCTCAGCTCACTGCAACCTCCACCTCCTGGGTTCAAGCAGTTCTCTTGCCTCAGCTTCCTGAGTAGCTGGGATTACAGATGCATACCACCACGCCCAGCTAAATTTAGTATTTTTAGTAGAGACAGGGTTTCACCATGTTAACCAGGGTGGGTCTCGATCTCTTGACCTTGTGATCCACCCTCCTCGGCCTCCCAAAGTGCTGGAGTTATAGGCGTGAGCCACCGCGCCTGCTGCAACTGGGTTTTTTGAAAGTTAAAAATTCTCCCTGGATGTAGTGGCTCAACACTTTGGGAGGCTGGAGGATCTCAGCAACATAGTGAGACTTGATTCTCCAAAAAAAAAAAAAAAAAGGAAGGGAAGAGAAAGAAAAAGAAAAGGGAGAGATAAAAAAGAGAGAGGAAGAGGGAGAGGAAGGAAGGGAAAATTAGCCTGACATTAGTGTCAAACGCCTGTGGTAGTAATTTTTCCAAAGCTGGTTGAGAGAGAGAGCATACTCTGGTTTATCTTTACATCTCTCACAGTAGTCAAAGAAGTTACATACACAATTAGAATTTGTTGTTTCTGTTGCCAAAAACTCACTACAATTTGTCACATCAGGAAAGATTTTTTGTTGTTGTTTTTGAGACGGAGTTTCACTTCACTCTTGTTGCCCAGGCTGGAGTGTAATGGCGCGATCTCCACTCACCACAACCGCCGCCTCCCAGGTTCAAGCGATTCTCCTGCCTCAGCCTTCCAAGTAGCTGGAATTACAGGCTGTGTCACTACGCCTGGCTAGTTTTGTATTTTTAGTAGAGATGGGGTTTCTCCATGTTAGTCCTGCTGGTCTCGAACTCCCGACCTCAGGTGATCCACCTGCCTCAGCCTCCCGATGTGCTGGGATTACAGGTGTGAGCCACTACACCTGACCCAGGAAAAGTTTTTTACATACGATTTAAAGATGCTTCTTTATGCAAATTTTTAAACCCCAGCTTTGAAGTGGGATAAAAGGTAACGTTAAATCTGAGATCATTTCTAGCTCTGGAATTCTGTGATTGTAATGAGTTTTGATTTCTAAATGTTTTTTCCTTTCATAATTTCAGGGTTAGTCAGCAAAATAAAATCAACCTAATGACAGCAGACAACTTATCCATCTGTTTTTGGCCAACCTTGATGAGACCTGATTTTGAAAATCGAGAGTTTCTGTCTACTACTAAGATTCATCAATCTGTTGTTGAAACATTCATTCAACAGTGTCAGTTTTTCTTTTACAATGGAGAAATTGTAGAAACGACAAACATTGTGGCTCCTCCACCACCTTCAAACCCAGGACAGTTGGTGGAACCAATGGTACCACTTCAGTTGCCACCACCATTGCAACCTCAGCTGATACAACCACAATTACAAACGGATCCTCTTGGTATTATATGAGTAGGAGGTGATTGCAGACAGGCTGGATTTGGACAAAAAGCAAATCTAGACATGCATGTTTCAGGGTTCAGTAGTATACTTCATGTTTCATACAGATAAGTCACATTCAAAATTACATTTTCTCTTTGAACTAGATGGTATTCCTTATTCACTTACATTACAAATCTAAGACCATGTGATAAGCATGACTGGAAAGGTTTAATTTTTATAAACAAAAATAGCTATAAAATACAAAGCTGCTGCTGCATGCAACCTTATCGCAATCAGTATATATCATTCCTGTGGCAATTTCTGTCACATTATATTGTGAATAAAATTTTTCTATAGAAATTAAATGATTTAAAAACTCACCTATATGAAACATTTAATGCTTTTCAGCCTGCTTTCTGGCTGATTTTGTTATTTGATATGCTAATTTGGGCAACATAATTTACATTCTGGCAGTCAGTGTAGATAACTAAAAGCCCAGTTAAGTATTTTATAATTTCAGGCTACTGAGGCCATGCTTGGGATGTTGGGATGAAAGAAAAAAAATACACTTGACATATTTCACATTTCTGTACCTTCATCTATACTTCCAAGTAAACATGTGGATCATTTGATGAGGGATAAATGAACCTATTTCTTTTACACACATACCAAGAACATGCTTGTGGCTAAAGTGAGTTGATAATGTTGTGCAAAGGATAGTTGTCACCAACTCATTTCTTTATGGTCCATAATGAAATAAACATTTTGTATACTGTTAATTCTGTAAACAGATGCATGTTCAAAAGATCTATGATGGTCTTGTAATCTTAATCTAATATATTTTAGATATTTTAATTTTTTCCCTCTTGGGGAACACATTTAGTATAGTGTAGAAAATACTTCATTACATTTTCATATAAGGTTATATAACTTTTCATACATAAACATGAAATTTGTTGTAGAAAATTCTTTAAACCAAACATTTAAATCTAGGACTTCAATTTAATTTGTTTCTTGAATCTATTTTTATGTGGCCCTTAAAAACATATCCAAAAAACCCATTGCTAATATAGCAATAAAAATACTTTGGGTACTGACAGACTCTTTGGAGTGTTTATATTACAAATTTGTATTCATGTTCTTTTCTGTGATGCGTTGTACTAAAATCCAGAATGGCTTTTGCACCATTTTTAAGCCAGTTTTTCCTTTGATGTTGGTACCAGAATTACTATAAATGACTGCTGCTTTTGGGGGGTAAACATTTTGTTAGTGAAGATAAAACCAGAACACTAAATTATGGATAAAATTTTCAGAATAGGTGGCACAGGTAAATTTCACTAGGTTATATTTTGTGTAGTAAAGAAAAAAATTCTTTGGTCAGTGTTATCTTAATTCAGACTACAATTTTAAGATTATCTTATATGTATTATAGTAAATAGATTTTCAGATTCAAGGCTCCTAAGAGTTTGATTTGCTCTGTTTTTTCCTAAAATAAATATTGTCTTTCCCAACTGTTAAGTTCTAGGTATTGTACTTCCAATTTTAACTTCAGAACCAAGATGTTGGCATGAACCAGGCTGCTGTTGAAGTACATGTATATTATAAATTATCTTATTTGTGTTATACTCTTACATGTTATCTTTTCTAAGAAAACAAAGTCCCTATTATTCCTATTGCAAAGCACACAGGAATTAAGAAAGTACAGTAATTTTTAAAAAAAAAATCCGGTAAATGTAGTATTCTTAACCTGTTCTATATTACTTATACTTATTGTCTATATAGCTTTAATTTATAGTTGTCAGTTTAACTATTGGCATGTCTGGCAAAGAAAATTAAACTTTAAGAGTTTTATAAACTTTCTAGGTTGCTAAAGAATTTATTTTTCTACTATATATGGTATAGACAAAGCATCAAACTATGTACAGGAAAAAAGCCTGACTATTTCTATTGGAAGTGGGCTGAAAAGAGAGTTTTCAAAACTTCGTGTCTTCAGTTCATTCTGTCATAACTTTGCTATTGTAATATGTGAATACCAGTTTATTTAAGCTATTCTCTTTTATACTGTATTAATTTAATGTTCATCTGCATTTAGTACCATTTTTGTTACTAAAACTGGCATTTACCATTTTTCACATTAACCTACCTTGCACCTTCTCCCAAACTTATCTCCACTTTTCTATGCATTCTATCATTGATTTGACACACTTCATAGTGAGTCATTTAAATATTCTACGTTTGGTTCAATTAACCAGTAGGTTACAGTTATTGAAAATTAAAGTACAGTTTAAAGCTCAGTCTGTTACACTGAATTGATTGTGTTTGCTTTTGCCAAGGATTTAAATATGTTTTTAAATATTAGAAACATCTAAGAACAGAATAACATAATTAAACGTTTTTCTGGTAAGTTACTGGAAGGTTTCACTGTTTAGGGACCTATCATCTGAGACTTCTTAAAGGATTAAAATAGGAGGATAGTCTCATAATTGTGAGTAAACATCAAGGCATTATGTTTTACAATAATAAAATTTCATCTACACACATGTTGCCATTGTTTCATTTAAGGTTCAGTGCTTATAGTTACCACAATATTGGACCTAACAGGATCTAGATTAGCAGTATAAAGAAGCATAGTGGTACTCTGTTTCACACTTTCAGTAGATTTATTAGAAGTCAAATTCTATTCAACAGACACTTCTTAGGATATACAACTAATTTAAGAATAAAATTCCAGACACAATATATTTTTTTTTAAATGGTATTTGTTAGTTGTGCTTCTTCCCCTTAACATTTACAGTGTAAATACTGCAGGTAACAGCAATCTAAGTTAGTCAAAAAGCAGCTTTTTTTTCCCATACTGTATGTAAATAATGTAGACCTGGGTATTTTTGTTTGTTTGGGTTTTTTTTTTTTTTTTTTTTAAGGTACTGGAATCTAATTAATAATATCTCTTAGATATAAACAAAAGGGAACAATTGGAATGAGAATTTAGGCCTTAGCTTCCATGGTGATTTTTAGTTTTTTATACAGTAATAATTGTGATGCTATTTGTCAACTGGATATAAATATATATATAATTTTAAAAAGTCAAAAGTGCTTTTGTTTCTTTGTTTAATGTAATTTTTGTGCTTCACCCACAGGATGCTGCAGTAAATTAAATTTCAGTGAAGCTTCTGATGTATAAAGAATGCTATGAATAAAACATTAAGAAGCTGTGTAATTTTAAGTTATAGTTGCCTCTATTTTTACCATTTCATTGGTAAAAATTAGCTAATTTTTTTCAAGTGAAATATGAAAAATAAAAATATAAATTTATCAATATGATGGAAATTTTATAAGGAGATGTATTATTGAGTTTTCACTGTACCTGGAAAGGAGATTCAAAATTTTTTCTGGGGGTGTATATAAGTGAAAATCTGATTTTTTTAATTGTCAGGAAAACAAGATAATGCACAGATTTCTAAGACTCAAATCTTATCTGGATGTGATTTTTGAGCTGGGGATAGACATGCTTTGGAGCCACTGGAAATATTTTGAAAACTATTCTAGTTACAGCACAGCTGCTAATATTAAAGAATATATTTATGTGTTCATGGTTTGTGACTCTTAGGCCAAATTTTATGGCATATGTTGTCAATCTGGATCTGGTGAGGTCTGTTTGACGTGAATCTTTGTGTTTTCTTGAATTTAATAGTTTCAAGGTACTTAAATTCTTAGACTTAACAGTTTCTAATTTGTTTCAATGCATATGGGACATGCTTGATTTTTTTTTTTTACTGTATTAGGACTCAAAGTTCTTAGCCTTTTCAGGTTATCAAATACCTGAAAGTAAAATTTTCTAAGATTTGATAAGGGAAGGTACTATTCAAATCATTTTCTTAGGATAGCATCTTTACATACGATGAGAGGATTGTACAAGCATTAATCTCATATTCCAACATCCAGTTACTGGATGTGATCCAAGTACCCTGGTCTTTTTAAAGCAGTTAAAATCTAATTAACTAACTTTGGGAGTCTTCACTATTCAGTTGATCCTCATCATTGTCCTGTTTGTATGACTCCATTTTTTCCTCCACTATATGAGTTTTCTTTGTCGGGGAGAGGAGTGGGGAGAGCTGCAGAATCTCATATTCACATCTTAATTAAATTGTGTAATATTAGTCTTTTGTGAAAATTCTGTAGGCAGTGAGAATGATTTTGAAAAGCTAACCAATGATAATTAGCATTTTAGTTATTACTAAATGCATAAAATTATAACCCTTGAAATTAATTTGGTGCTGGCAGTTCTGGTTTAGTCATTTTTACCAGTAGTTAGTAGTATTAAGACCTGCAGTATATGCACTTTTTGAGTAGCTGTCAAAGAATTGTACTTGAGAAACAACTTGTTTATTCTTACAATTCAGATTTTCTATTCAATTTTGTCTCAAATAGTAAAAGTTATTGTGAACAATTTAACAATGGCCTCCTGTTCTAGTTTGCCTAACATTTCAGTTAAGATTTAGTGTTTTAACCTATTTTTTTTTTCAAGTTTATTTTTTGTATTAGATTTTATTTGAATAAGTTATGTGGGTTTAGTAATTGACTTATTTATTCATTGCTTCACTAATTCATCCAGATTAGTTTTAAGTGTGTATATGTATTTTCTCACCAGATCATTTCCTTGGGACCTTGAACTGTGAATGTTTTGTCCTAACAATTTAATATTTTCTAGGTACTTGCTGCAAGTTCTTGAACTATTTTACCAGCTTTAACTTTGGGGCTCTTAGCTTCTTTTCTCCAGACTCTTGTTATTTTATTTTATCCAAATAAATATTTAGGTGTTCTAAGAAGTAGACTTCTGTGTAATTCCCTAAAATACGTAAAATCAGAAGCTGTGCACACTATCATACTGTTATTTGTGTAGGACTTGGATTATTTATAAATGTAGGAGAAAGGATAAAAAATGAGAGAACATAGTCTTTAGATATCCTCCTTGGAAATTTGACTTCGAAATTTTTCATTTGTTGGCAGTCACAGGCATAGCTGCTGAATGTCTTTTGGTTTGTAATATTTGAAATGAGAGAAACTATTACCAGCAATGTACTTTTAAAAATACAAACTAAAGCCAGGCATGGTTTCTCATGCCTGTAATCCCAGCACTTTGGGAGGCTGAGGCAGGCGCATCGCTTGAGGTCAGGAGTTTAAGACCAGTCTGCCAATATACATGATGCCAATATGACAAAACCCCGTCTCTACTAAAAATACAAAATTTAGCTGGGCATGGTGGTAGGCGCCTGTAATCCCGGCTGCTCAGGAGGCTGAGGCATGAGAATTGCTTGAACCTCAGGGGGCGGAGGTTGCAGTGAACCAAAATCAAGCCATTGCATTCCAGCCTGAGAGACAAAGGGAGACCCTGTCTCAGAAAACATAAATACAAACTAAAATGTTATATCTAGTACTTTAATTAAAAAGTGACTGTTGTGTACCTTAGAATCCATTTAGATTATTTTTATGGAGTTAGCAAACTTTTTGGGGAAAGGACAGATAGTGTCTTAGGCTTTGCAGGCCATATGATCTCTGTGACACTTCTCTGCTGTCATGCACAAAGAGCCATAATACAGAAATGAAAGAAATATTACTGTATTCCAATAAAATTGTGTCTGTAAAAAACTAGCAGCAGACCAGATTTGGCCCACAGACATTATTGGCTGGTCTCTGGCATAGATTGTTAATGAAATTAGCTCCACCAACTTTTATCTTTGTGGAACATTTTATGATAGATAATTCAAAATAGTATCGGTTGGAGTGAAATTTTACGCAGGACAATTACCCTCTGTTCCTATTACCATTGTTTCCAAAGGAAATTCTCTGTTTTCATTTACTTAGTAATAAGTAAATAAGGAGAGCTATGTGAAATGATTATTTTAAAAGCTTTTAGTAACATTAAAAACTGCATCTGGAAGCTAGGACTGGTGATACAGTTGTACACATCAGAACTGATTTGTTTTCAACAACCTTATTAAGGATAAATATTTTTCAGGGCAGTAATTACATCTCCACATTCTGTACATTAATCATGACCACATAGTATTTCAATAAATTGTGGCATAGATTAATGAAGTTATTAACACTTAACAAAATCATGTCCATAATCGATCTAAAAGCATGTGATTATTATTTAATTGGTTGTTTCTCCAAGGTATAGGCATCACTAGCCAGTCTACTCAGGTTCCTTCGGAGAATGCATATAGAAGGGAAACTATATGTGTACCGATTGTTGGCAGGCCTTTATTCAGAAGATAAATTTGATGGAAGGTCAGAGAATTCATAATGGAGAGAAACATAAATGTAGTAATTGTGGGAAGTTCTTTGAAGTCACACCTCAGTCAATGTCGGCAAACATCCCAGAGAGAAATTTTATAATGGTCCTGACTTCGACTGGTTTGACTCAAGATTTTTCAACTTTACAGTGGTGCGAAAACCATACACATTCAGTGCACTCCTTGACTTACAATGGGTTAATCAGAACTTGGTCCCATTGTAAAGCGAGGAATATATATGTGTTAAATATTGCAGGGGAAAAGGTCAAGAGATTACATATCTATATGCCATAATGCTCAGGCTGGAGAGACCTACGAATGTATTGAAAGGGCTTTCACCTATAAATTGGTCTGATTGCACATCAGAGCATTCACTCTGGCCAGAAGTCACAATTCAGTGTACACCGAAATGTCATACTGAAGGCAAAAAGCTGTCAACCACAAATTAAACTTGCTTATTGAATGGTAGCCAGCCTCCATGATGGCCCCCAATGATCCTAGCTCCTGGTTAACTTATTGCATAGTCCCCTAACTTCAGTGTACCAAAATTGGTCTGCGTGACATCAAGCATTTTTTGTGAATACTCAAATGGAATTTAAAAGAAGCCAAATTGGTTTACACATTTTTTCTTAAACCACAGCTTCCAGATATTTACAGCTGTCTCAGACCACCTTTACTTGGAGAAAGCCAAATTCCTATATAGTTAGAATACAAGTGACTTACAGCAACAAGAAGGGATTTCCACTTATAGTAATATAAGATGATTTGGACCAACCCTCCAACTGAGGGCATTGAGACAAAATGGAGAAAATTATTTCAAAAAAAAAAAAAAAATCAATTTGAAGGCCATTAGCCAGTAAGCACAAAATTACAACCAGAAGTTGGAAGAGCAAATAACATCCAAATAGGTGAGCCTGTTTTGGGGGCCACTTTCTCCTTGTGTTTTTTTGGCGAATTCTGGAGGAGGTATCCGAGAGGATGACAACACATCTGATGCATGTCCTACAGGCATAGGTGAATAGGAACTGGAGTTAAAGGCCTTTTAAAGCTTTAAAGTATTTCTATACTTTTGCAAACGATGTTTACCACAAAAAAGGCATGTGTGGAGACAAGACAACATGAATCAAATACAACACAGATTTTAAAATACGCTTGTTCAATCGAAGGAGATAAAAGTCAAGATGAAGAACTTAGCAGATACCTGGAAAATACAGAAAAGTTTCCAATGTTATAGAGCCAAACATAATATTAGCTGAAATCAAGAACTCATTGTTCTTGTGGCAGGTTACTCACAGCTGAAGATAGAATTCGTGAACTGAAAGACTGGTGAGAAGAAAATAGAATAAAACAGGAACAGAAAATACAGAAGTTTTTCTGTATTAAATGTTTATCAAATTTAATACCCCAGGAAAACAGCAGAGAGAGGCAAAAGCAATGTATTAATAGATAATTACTGAGATCTTTCCACAGCTGTCAAGCAACTGATCTGGGGAGGCTTCTGAATCAATCCCAAGCAAGAAAGAAAAATTCATACCTAAGCATATTATAATAAAACTGAAAACCAGAGAGAAAAAAATCTTAAAAGCAACCAGTGAGAAAAAATACCTTCAAAATTGTACCACTTCACTAAAAGCTACTTAATCAAAACAGAAACCAAATAATAATGAAGTGGTGTCTTTACCTAGAATTTAATGTCTAACAAAAATAACCTTTAAAAATGTAAAAGTTGTTTTCAAGAAAAGTAGAAAATTCTCCTACAATGAAATACTGAGTTATACTTTTATAAATCTGAGGGTTTATTAGGAATAATACTGAAAAGAGATTTTCAGGCGAGAGAACTGTCCCCAGGTGGAATGTTGATATGTAAGAATGAATAAAAAGCAACAGAAATGGCCAATATGTGGTTAAATCTAGCTAATATGAAAAAACAAAGATGTATTATGGATTTAAATACATAATGAACTAAAATAAGGCATCTAAATTGGAAGAGGTGTAACTGGAGTTCATGTTGGAAAGTCCTTGCTTCTCCCAGAGGAGGGTAATACCAATTAATGTTAGATTTTGTTATGTCAAGGATGCGTGTAATTTTTATTGAAACCACTAAAATAATAGTAAAAAGAATGTAACATTCAAACTAGTAAGAATGAAAAAAACTGAATAATAGAAAATGTTTAAAGGGGAGAAAAGAAAAGGAAACAACAGAGACAAATAGAACAAAAATATAATATTGTACATTTAAACCCAAACATTGCATCAAATTAAAAAATAAATGTTTTAATGGGACATCAGATCATCAGATGAGTCAAAAACAAAAACAAAAAAACAGGAAAATTATAGGCTATTCACAAGGGCCATACCAAAATTACAAGGATACAGAGAGGTTTAGAGGAAAAAGATGGTATTATAAAAAATGCTAATATATTTGAATTGTTACTACCGTCTTGGACAAGCATGAACTTTTCAACGTGAACTCTGAGAGAAATAGGAAAATTCCCCCAAAAGCACAACCTATCAAAACTTACATAAAAAGAGTAGAACGCACAAATAGTCTGATACCTATTAAACTGAATTTGTGATTTCATAGTTTGCTCACACAGGCCCACATGACTTTGCAAGTGGATTTTATTAAATAAGGAATAACACAAATCTTTTATAAAGGTTTCAGTAGAACAACAACAAAAAAGAAAAAGCACTTTAATTCATTTTATGAGGCCAGCATAATCTTGATAATCAAATTTAAAGAGGAAGTAAATTATAAGGTAACTTCATGAATATAAATGCCAACATTTCGAATATTAGTGCTTAGCAAGGTGTTAAAAGGAAAAAAGTTGGTTTAACTTCAAAAATCAATCGTAACTCATCACATTTACAGAATAAGGAGAAAGTATGTGCTGACAGATAAAAGTGTTTTATAAAAAGATTATACAAATACTAGCAAACTGGTGTTGCCATACCATTATGATGCAGAGTCCAATGCCTCATAATGGTGAAGCAAAAAGCATCACTAGAGGTGGAGAACATTTGATAATGATAAAAGTATCAACTCAGGAGGAAGATACAGCAATTCTAAATTTGTAGCATCTGATAACAGCATTGAAGTGTTAATCTGTGACTGAGCAGTAGGGACACAGAACCCAATTAAGCTGCATGAGCAAGTAGTCCAGACCCCCATCTCATCAATCACTATTGCACTAGTGCCTCTTCCTCAGCTCAAAACCACATCCATGGGGCACTCTGTAACAGCATGAGATTTAATACCGTGGCACGCCCCAGGGGATGGGGCAAACTAGGGTGGCCATTGGAAGCCCAAAGAAAGCCATAACCCACAGTGAGCAAAATTGAAATGCCTGAGTTGCCATGGCAGACAGTGGAGGAAATGATTAAAAGGTTCAGGAGCATAAGCATGCTGGAAAAGATTATTTATGTAAGGCCAGACCCACCAGAGTAATATGTTTCATGGGAGGGTCCAGAGAACACCTTACTCACCTGGGCCTAATTCTCCATCAGACACAGTAGGCACAGTGCCTACGACCCATAACACTTTAGGGGCCCACAAAAATGTTTTATTTTATTTTAAAATCAGAAGGAAAAAACAACATTTAGGTCAAATACAATGTTTTAATATATAATACTAGTATTTTTGTATTTATACCAGTAAAAATATAATTTTTAATACTTAGGTAGAACAGGGCCTATGAAAATCATAATACAGTTATTCATTGTGAGCTGGGAATGATGATAGGAGAGGTGATCACAGAATTTGCTCGTTAGCAACAATAGGAACAATAGTGCTGCAAAGCAGGTGGCACACCGAATTACCAAAGCCACAGGCCATAGTTACCATAATAACCTACAAAGTTGGAGGGACAGCCATAGAATCTTGACCTGCAGGGAATTGTGGAGATGGTTTATAGGACATGACATCACTAGGGCAAAAGAGATGGACATTCAATGTTGGTACTGTTTAATGTCTCAAATTGTAGTAGTAGTAGTAGTAGTAGTAGTAGTAGTAGTAGTAGTAGTAGTAGTAGTAGTATTGAGACGGAGTCTTGCTCTATCACCTAGGCTGGAGTGCAGTGGTGCCATCTCAGCTCACTGAAACCTCCGCCTCCTGGGTTCAAACTACACTTGTGCCTCAGCCTCCTGAGTAGCTGGGACTACAAGTGCATGCCACCACACCTGGCTCACTTTTGTCTTTTTAGTAGAGACGGGGTTTCACCATATTGGCCAAGCTGGTCTCGACCTCCTGGCCTCAAGTGATCTGCCTGCCTCAGCGTCCCAAAGTACTGGAATTACAGATATGAGCCACCATGCCCAGCTGAAAGTCTGAAATTTTAAAAAGAGAAAGTATGGAGAAGCAAGAGGCCAAGGGCAACCGCTGCAATAAAAGTTGAAATCTCTTGCTCAGTTCCCTAACCTGAGCCAGTGTTCAGACCCAGCCAGCTGAAAAGGCAAACAGATCTCAAGGAAAGACCATACAACACCCCAGCAAATACATACTGTAAGATTTTTCCCGGCCTTTTCCGCAGTGATCTAGGCCTTTTACTCAGATGATTATACATTTGGGACAGAGAAGTATCTTACATTTTGAGCAATGTTGGACATAGGGACTGAGTTGACATTCAATACCTGGAAACCCAAAGAATCATCACCACCCCTTTACTGAAATGGAGATATCTAGGGGCCAAGTAATACATGGATTCCTGGCCAAAGTCCAGCTTAGAGTGGGTTCGTTGTTTCCACAGAACCCACTCTAAGCGGTTATTTGACCAGGTCTAAGTGTTGAAGTAACCTCCACATGGTCATTGGCCTGTTGGGGTAAAAGCCATTATAGTGGGGATGGCCAAGTGGAAGCTTATGACATTATCTTCAAGACCCAGCCAGGAACGTAAACCAGAAACATTACATCCCACAGATAGGGGTGGCAGAGATTAGTGCCACCCATAAAATGCAAAGACTGCAGAGGGGCTGGTCTCTATCATATCTCTGTTTAATTCACTAGTCTGGCCCCTGAAGAAGCGGTATGGATCCTGGATAATGACTATAAACTTGTAAGCTCAGCCAAGTGGTAGTACTAATCACAGAAGTAATGACAGACATGATATCATTGATAGAGCAGATTAATGAGGCCTCAGGTACATGTTATATGGTCACTGATTTGGCAAGTAAGAGAATACCTTTCAATTAGGAAAGAAAACCTGAAACAGTTTGACATCATGTGGAGCAGACAACAGTATTCACTTATAGTTTTACCTCATGACTTACGTTAACTGTCCTATCATAATACATTTTGAAGAGATAAGGGTGTCTGGACATTCCATGGAACATCACTTTGATCTATTAAATTAATGACATGCTCATTGGGCAGAATGATCAAGAGATAGCTAGCAGGCTGGAGTCCTTGATAAGACAATGCACTCCAGAGACAGGGGAGAGCCCTGTGAAGATCAGGGAACTGCCACTTTGGTAGAGCTTTTAGGGGTTCAGTGGTCAGGCATGTGCCAGGAGAGCCCCTCTAAAGGATGAAAGATGCGTTGGATCTTGCATCCCTACAGCACCTGGCAGGCCTCTTCAGGCCTTAAAGGCAATACATTCTACATGAGGCTTTTTCAGCTTTGGTGCTATTGGCATTTTGGGCCAGATAGTTCCTTGTGTAGAGAGGCATCCTGTGCATTGTTGAATAGGATGTTGTCTTAGTCTGTGTACTGTTACTATAACAAAATACCTGAGACTGGGTAATTTATAAAAAGAAGAGGTTTATTTGGTGTATGGTTCTTTAGACTTGAAAGTTTAAGGGGCATGGCCCCGGCATCTGCTCAGCTTTTGGTGAGGGACTTCATATTGTGTCATAATATGGTGGACAGTCAAAGGGGAAGTGGACAGATGTGAAGAGGCAAAACCCGAGGGGCTCTTGTGGGAACCAATCCAAGAGATGAGTGAGAACACATGTGAAGGAGCAAAAACTGGCTCTTGTGGGAACTAATCCATTCCCTCCAGAACTAATCCAGTCTCTCAACAGCAAGAACTTACTCAGTCCCTCGAGACTGGCATCAAGACATTCATGAGGATTCACCCCTATGACAAAACACCTCCCACTAGGCTCCACCTCCCAACTTTGTTACATTGGCAATTAAATTTCAACATGAGTTTTCACAGGGACAAATCACATCCAAACCAGAGAAGATGTTTAGCAGCATCCTTAGCGTCTACCCAAATTGATGTCAATAGCACTCCCTCTACCCCAGTCATAAAAATAAAAAATGGCTCCAGACTTTGCCAAGTGTCCCTTGGGGAACAAAATTATCTCTGGTTTAGAACCAGTGTTCTACATCTAGGAATTCTGCTTTGACCCATATACCAAGTAAAAGGGAAGGCTGCCAGATTTCAGGGCGGTCCAGACAGGAAAAGAACTCTGCAGAAGGTCATGACTTTTATTACAAGCAACTCTGCTGCCTGGACCATATAATCCAGCAGACCCTAAGGTATTACAGTGTCAATAGTGGAAAGATGTAATGTAGAAATTATGGAAAGCCCCATGGGGACAATTACAACGGAAGACCCTGGGGTTCTGGAGCAAGGCCACACCAGCTACAGTGGAGATTCTCAGGCCTTTGAAAAACAGCTCCTGGTATGTTCCTGGACCCTAGTAGAGAAATGAACATTGGCCATGTGTCTGGAGTGGCCTATAATGAGTGGGTTTTGTTAGACCCATGAATTCATAAAGATAGGCAGGCCCAGCAGCAATTCATTGTAAGATGGAAATCGTACATCTGGGATTGTACCTAAGCAGGACTACCCTGCACTAGTAAGCTATTTAGGTTGTTGCAAAAGTAATTGTAGTTTTCGCCATTACTTTTTTTTTTTTTTTTTTTGAGACAGTCTTGCTCTGTTGCCCAGGCTGGACTGCAGTGGCATGATCTTGGCTCATTGCAATCTCCACCTCTCGAATTTAAGCACTTCTCTCCTGTCTCAGCCTCTGGAGTAACTGGGATTACAGGTGCACACCACCACGCCTGGCTAATTTATTTTTGTATTTTTGGTAGAGACAGGGTTTCACCATGTTGGCCAGGCTGGTCTTGAACTCCTGACCTCGTGATCCACCTGCTTTGGCCTCCCAAAGTACTGGGATTACAGGTGTGAGCTACCGCATCTGGCCTTCGTCATTACTTTTAATGGTGAAAACCGCAATTACTTTTGCCTCAACCTGATACATAAGCAGGCAGATCACCCACCACCACTACTCATGTTTACCTCCCTCAGTTCACCCCTATGGTTGTATGAGGGGCCTCCTATGATGAGATAAAGGAGGAGAAAAAACCCAAGCTTGATTTACAAGATGGGAACATATCTTCGATACACAAACTAACCAATCCAGAGCCATACCTCCTCTATCCTGCCCATACTCCCCAGGAAACAATATTCCCCTGCCTTAGTCATTCAAGGGCCGATGTTAACTAGTTGAGTCATTCTGTGTAATTGGTTGTTTAGTGCCTCTTCCATGGCATATGCACTCTGATGGACATCAACACCCGGTACAAAGATCTTCACATTTTGTATCCACTTCAATAAGTCCATCCACATGTCTCTGCCCCAGGCATCTGTGTTCCTAATATTTTAATCCTTGATCATTTGTCATTGCCCGTGGGTCTGTATATATGTACCAGACACCTAGGGACCACTCCAGTAGCTTAGAGTCCACCCAAATTATTGAAACCAGCCAGCGCTCAACTGTGCACCCTTCCCTGCCTTGCCATTCGCACAGAAACCCCAATAAAAGTTCTGACCTAATGCTTTCCCCTCGCGTCTGTTTTCTGCCTTCTGGCTATACTGGCATCTTTCCCATGTGGCCCTGCATAGCATGCCATGCCTCCTGTCTCTAGGACCTGTGAGTACAATGAACTTTGTTTTCCTGAGCCTCTCCTGTGTCTCCTCGTGCAGCCACACCTGACTGACCATTACATAAAAGAAAAGGAAATAGACACAGTCAGGAGTGGCTTTGAAAGACGGTGATGAAGGAAAATGTTCTCAATGGGCAGAGGTATAAGTGGTACTCCTGGCCATCCATCTTGTATAGAGGAGAAGTAGCCTGAGGTGAGAACATCTATGGATTTACAGGCAGTAGCAAATAGCTGACTGGCTGGCTCAGGGCCTGGAAGAGAAAGGGCTTGAAAATCCGTGACAAGGAGGTCTGGGGTATAGGAATATAGATGGCCATATGGGAATGAGCATGAAGTATAAATTTTGGAGGGTATATTACCTAGTAATGCTCACCAGAAAGCATAAACCATAGTCAAGTCTCTGACTAACCAAAGAGACAGCATGACTCAGCCAGTTAACATTAGCCAGTTTTTGTCATTAGTCACCCGTGTGGCACAATGTGCTCATGAGCAGAGTGGCCATTGAGGCAGTGGCGGAGGCTATATACTGGCCTAATTGCATAGCTTTCACTGAACAAGCCTGATCTAGTTACTGAATCAGGCTGGTTCAGCTCCTCTGGATATCCAATCTACCAGCAAGAAAGACCAAAGGTGAGTCTCCGATATGGAACTGTTCTTGAGGAGACCAACCAGCTACTTACTGACATTTTGATTACATTTGGCTTCTTCTGGCCTGGAAGGGTCAGGATTCATTTGTCCAAGAATAAACATTAATTTGTCTTTTCCTATCCCCCGAACCTCAGCAGCACCACTATCTGAGGACTTAATGGAATGCTAGGTCAATAAGCATGAAATCCCATATAACATAGCATCCAGTGAAAAAAGTGCAGGAATGCACCATGACCATGGGACCTTCTGGTTGTAATAGTTATCACATCATCCAGAAGCTACTGGCCTAACAGGCTTTCCCTGCCTACTCTTGCCCCCGCTTCTCTTTATCTTTCACGAGAGTTACCCTCAGTAAATACCTTGCATTTCCAACTCCGTCTTGGTGTCCACTTCCCAGAAACTTCACCCTAACATAGGCTGCTTAGGGAGGACCCACATAACCAGATGATGGAAGAGGAAAAAAAAACCTAGGCTCATTTCATAAGTGGGTTGTCTTTGTATGTAGGTACAAACCAAAAGTGAACTGAAACTTCCTTTCAGCTTCTCTTAGGAGTGGCATTAATAGGTAGTAGTGAGAGGAAATCCTCTTGGTGGGCAGAGATTCAGGTGGTTTACCTGGTTATTCATTTTCATAAAAAAAGAAGTGGCTCAAGTTCAGCATATATACAGACCCATGGGCAATGACAAATGATCAAGGATTAAAATATTAGGAACACAGATGCCTGGGGCAGAGACATGTGGATGGACTTATTGAAGTGGATACAAAATGTGAAGATCTTTGTACCGGGTGTTGATGTCCATCAGAGTGCATATGCCGTGGAAGAGGCACTAAACAACCAATTAAACAGAATGACTCGACTAGTTAACATTGGCCAGCCTCTGCCATTGGCCACTCCAGTGCTGGCACAATGGATACACAAACCGAATGGCCATGGTGGCACGGCTGGAGGCTATTCATGGGCCTAACCACACATGATCCCAATTACCAAGTTTGATCTAACCACCGCTGCTTCCAAATCTCCAACCTGTCCAGTCTTTTAGCAACAGAGTCCACAGTCCCATTTTTCAAGGAGATAATCTCTCAAAAAGACCAATCAACTACTTGGTAGCATATTGATTATCTTGTACCACTCTGAAAGGGGTAGTGACTCCTTTTGATTGGAAAAGACACATTTTCTCAGTATGGATTCACTGAGTGATGCAGTGTTTGATCCACCAATAGTAGGTAGAATGCGTGAGTTCAGAAACCTCGGGGTTGCTCCTAGTGATCACCTTGGGGAGTTTGTGTTTCCTGTTCCTATAACTTTGGGCTCTGTGAATTTAGAGGTTGTGTTTCCAAAAGGGTGAATGCTTACACTGTTGAAATGTAAGCTACAGCTACCACCAGTGACTTAAGGCTTCAATGCCAAGTGATCCAGCAGACAAGAAGAATAATCACCATCCTGACAGGGGTAATTAATCTTAATCATCAGGGGGAAGGAGAAGTGCTGTTATACAGTGGGGCCAGGAAGGAATATGTTTGGCGTTCAAGTGATCTACCTGAGTGTCTCTTGGTACTCCTTTTTTTGTACCACCCGAGTACTAGTACTACCTGAGGTGCTAGCTCAGGGTGAAGGCAATCTGCAATGGACTGTAGAGGAGAAAGACTGGGATGATCATTTGTGTCTTCAAGAATGACTTTAGTTTCTATAGACACTAGAGTCCCACTGCTAATCTTCTTATAAGTTTTCCCCCAGAAAAAAAAAGCCCACCACAAAGGAAGAATAGATGCTCCTAGAACTTATAAGGAAGTATGATCTGAGCTGTGAAAGGGTGGGCTGTGGTGGATGCCATGTCACACTGCCCACATCCCCACTGTAGCAGTGAAAAAACTCAGTTCTCTAACTTCTGAGAGTGATGCCTAGTAACAAGACTTCACCTTCACCCCAACTTGGGATAATACTGAAGGGCCATGTTGGTTTCAGACCTCCTGGTGCAGTTGGCTGAGGCCTGTGCTGTGATTGCCTCATAGCCCACCTCCTCCCTCTGTTCAATCCTGCTTTCTTCTTTTTCGTCATTGGCAAGGGGATCCTGGAGCTGGTTTGTACTGCATTATGGGAGCCAATTGTTGAATTTGCAGGGATTTTGCAAGCTGACTGATGTCAAGTTGGTGGCTTAAAATCAGTCATGGTATTTATACCATGGACATCAGCAAACCCTGCAAATCAGCAAAACCAACATGCCACTGCCCACAGGTGTTGATCACAAGAGCACTCCATAATAAAATTCTTATATGCTAATCTGTGTCTGGGTCAGCTTCCCAGGGAATCTGATTTCTGACACACATATTCAGGCAGTAATAGATCTTTGTATCAACAACCTCCTACATAGCAATGAGGCATAAGAAGAGGTCCTTGAATGAAGGCACAAATTCAAATCAGAACTTAGTAAGAAGACAAACTGGCTTGCTGAATCAGCATGACAAACTCATTCTGGTTTGCGGAAGACTTTCTTGGATTTAGCATGGAAAGTCCCACATTCCAGGAAAGTCTTACATCCTTGCAGTCCCAGGTAAACCGGGACTGTTGGTCACCCTAGTACACAAGTAGGAATCTAGAGCAAGGAAAGCAAAGCATCAGGTGTGGGACTGACTGCTGATCAGGGAAGGTGTTTTGAGACGGCATGGGAAAGATGCATTTGGAGAGACTAGGGATGGCTGTAAGTAATAGTCTGATCAAGCTGGCCTAGACCTCTAAGAAGAATGCATGCTGCTGTGGAACTGGGTTCAAGGTAAGGACTCTAGTACCCCAGAGTATTAGCAAGGGAAAGATAAGGCCCAAGTGACGGAATAGTAGAGCAGAAAATGAAAAAAAAATGACACAAGGCAGGCTTTTAGATACTGGAACTAGAATTCAGGCAATGGCTTAATCACAGGGAACTGCATGTGAGCCTAATGTCTAGAAGCTATGGATAGTTTGAGGTAGGACAATTTACTAAACTGGGTCGATTCAGAGCTACTATATGTTAGTTCAGGGATTCCTTAATTAATTCACCCATCCTTGAATGTGAGGTAAAGCTGAGCCTGTAGGAGAAAGCTAAATGACCCTGGCTTTAGATTTTAGATAGCTTCGGTGACTGCAAATAATGAGTATTAAAGTTCCTTTCTTTTCTTTTCTTTTTTTTTTTTTTTTTTTTTTTTTTTGAGATGGAGTTTTGCTCTTGTCACCCAGGCTGGAGTACAGTGGCATGATCTCAGCTCACTGCAACCTCCGCCTCCCAGGTTCAAGCAAGTCTCCTGCCTCAGCCTCCCGAGTAGCTGGGATTACAGGTGCCCACCACCACACCCGGCTAAATTTTTTTTTGTACTTTTAGTAGAAACAGGTTTTCACCATGTTGGCCAGGCTGGTCTTGAACTTCTGACCTCAGATGATCCACCTGCCTTGGCCTCCCAAAGTGCTGGGATTACAGGCGTAAACCACCGCGCCCGGACTTGAAGTTTTTTTTCACAATGTCCAGAGATTTAAGTGTACCTATTTTATGAGAGTGGAAACTTGAGACCCTGGCTTAGGTAATAAATTCCAGAGTCTGGGGCTCAAGTTTGTACAGAATACAATTCATGTCAAAAATCCAAATGCATCATCTATCGCAGTGAGGCCATGGCCAAATCAGAATGAATTCTCAATCTTGTAATCAACCACAAGGCGTACTATCTCTTTACGACCATCTGCTCTCCAACCGGAAATACCAGCCAGGCTGGAGGCTTGGCAGACATTTCCTTCTCTTCTTTGTTCTTATTCTCCCTTTTTAAGCTTTCTCAATTCCTTGCTAACAGAACTTTTCAAATTTTGATACCTGGCATTTTAATTTTCATTTTCCCAGTCTAGAATAACTCTAGTCAAATGCAAGTAACATTTTAAAGTATCAATATTCAAAAGCATTTTATAATATTATGACTAAATTGATGATTCTCTATATTGGAAAACAGTCTCTTGAGTCAGAAATGTATTTTATCTTTGTAGTAAGAAAACTCAGGATTGTTCTGGGATAGCAAAGAGTGAAGAGAACCAACCAATGAGAGTAGATGTAGAAAGTGGCTCATAACTAATGCATTAAGTATGTGTTCTTCCCTCCACCCACACACCCGACTCCATTGTGGGGAGGAAGGCTGCACAGTAAGATGTTGGACTGTCATATTATATAGAGAGAAAAACACTAAAGATCTCCAACATTTCACCCCAAGACAGCTGAGTCCAGAGACATAACTGCTTTAAGCAGTTATCACCAGCTTAGTGAGTCTCTCACGTCCTAAATTGAAAATGATTGCATTGTGCCTATGGAACAGTGTTGCACACAGTTCTTGGGGTGTTTAGAACTATTGTGGCAGTACATTTTAGTTTAAAGAGGCTTTTGTGGGCTGGTTCGATAAGACTTTCTCTTTCATAATGTATTCTGAGCACCCCCAAACTCCCCTACAAACACATTCGAACACTGGGAACTGCCTACTGTATGTGTGGGTGTGTGTGTGAGGTGTGTGTTACGGGCTCTCAGCCACAAGAGAAAATCTTACCCCCTGGCCCATATACTGGGCAAGAAATCCAAATCTCTCTACCAATTCACACGAAGCTGCAGCTTTCATTTCAAATGATCAAGATCCAAAAGTTCCAAAAGTAATACTTTGACATTATGACCCAGTATGCATATGTGCTCACACACCTATACACTCGCGCGCATGACACAGATGTGAACGTTTCCCAAACGCCTTCCCTTACTATATATTTTGCTCTCTAATGTTTTTTCTGTATGTTTTTAGTATTGATATAACGAACTAATTGTCATCGCAATCCTCTTCAGCAGGTTGTGACTTCACAACCCAGTAACAGGTTAAGTTCCACAGTTTAAAAAAACGCCGATGTTGAGAGTTACAGGCCTAGAAATTCTAGACTCTAATATAACTTGATATCAATATGTACTCAAAGATTAACTTGTCAGATATGAACTATTTCTTGAAAGTCTGTTGTTTAGACTGGGAATACATTTCCCATAACGGGGGAATATATTTTTAAAGATATAAAGCAGACCAGTCCCACAAAAGTGTCTTTCCATGTATTTATTGACATAAAAAGAATACCACAGGGGCAGCTTTGGCCGGGCGCAGTGGCTCACACCTGTAATCCTAGCATTTTGGAAGGCCAAGGCGGGTGGATCATCTGAGGTCAGGAGTTTAAGACCAGCCTGGCCGACATGGTGAAACCCTGTCTCTACTAAAAATACGAAAAAATTAGCTGGGCGTGGTGGTGGGCACCTGTAATCCCAGTTACTCGGGAGGCTGAGGTAGGAGAATCACTTGAACCCAGGAGGCAGAGGTTGCAGTGAGTCGAGATTGCGCCATTGCACTCCAGCCCGGGTGACAAGAGCAAAACTCCGTCTCAAACACACACACACACATGCACACCCCATAGGGGCAGCTTCTTGGTTGTGAGAAGCCAGACACTTCAATGATGCTCCTGTGTCTTCTTCCACAACCACTTAGAAAGCAGGATATTCTCTTTTATACTAACCAGACTAAAATGTTAACCAGCCTCCTGGGAAGTGTGATAAACCAAAAACGCAATATTTCTGGAAACTGAACCTTTTATCCAAACAATAGGATTACTAAATATGTGATATATAGAATTTCCTAGGTGAGATCCCACGGGAAGCATCCACTTAGAAACATGTTCATCTCCACCAACACTGAGAAGGGGCAGGGACAAGAACTTATTATAGAACATCTACAGACTAAACACTTTCTGTACTGGTTCTAGAAATCCTATCAGCGACGCTATATTCATACAACCATGCAAAATATTTGGTGAGTTTGAATCCTGGTTCTTCTGACTTCGAAACCCCTGTTTTGCGCAGTGTCATCCACTTCTCCAATCATTTGATTTGGTAATTGGGTAGAGCTGTTTCTTCTGAAACAGTCATGTTTCTACCCAATTGTTTCTACTAATTGTTAATTGGGTAGAGCTGTTGCTACCGAAACAGTCATGTGATAACGTCCACAATGCTCTGAACTCTTACTGCATCAGGAAGTGACAGGTAAGACTGCCAAGCTGATATTGCTTCAGTTTTGATGAAATTGGAAAAAAAATCCAACTCTAAAATTAAGGCTGAAACTTTTGAATTTCTGAGGTTGCACAAAATAATGAAAAGAAAATGAGCAGTGGGGTATTCTTTCACTAAGAACACTAATAGAATTCTTGTGGTGCTTTTCATGGTTGACGGGGTGGGTGCTGATGTTTAGTCCTTTCCCACTTCACTCCTACCCTCAGATAATATTTGTATTTCCACACACTAAGAGAGGCTTAGCATGAAACTTCAGAATTCTGTCAGTCCTTCCTTTTCTGGTCAGGAAGTATTCAAACAATCTTGGAGGATCATCTAAATGATAACTGAAGGAGATCCCTTCTTTGGTGTGAGCCTGAATATTCTTAGTGAATTTCCAATTTACACCATTCTGTAATCATATCAATCTGATAGGATTAAGAAATTTTTTTCCTGAATTTATGTCCTTCATCTAAGTTTACAAATTTATTGGCACAAAGTTTTTCATAATTTGTATTATTGCCAAATCTATAATGTCCCCCTTATATTCTAAACATAATTATTTGTGGCCGGGTACGGTGGCTCACGCCTGTAATCCCAGCACTTTGAGAGGCTGAAGAAGGTGGATCACCTGAGGTCAGGAGTTCGAGACCAGCTTTGCCAACAAGGTGAAACCCCATCTCTAATAAATATACAAAAATTAGCTGGGCATGATGTTGGGCACCTGATCCCAGCTACTCGGGAGGCTGAGGCAGGAGAATTGCTTGAACCTGGGAGGCAGACATTGCAGTGAGCTGAGATCACGCCACTGCGCTCCAGACTGGGGTGGCAAAGTGAGACTCTGTCTAAAAAAAAAAAAAAATTATTTGTACCTATTTTGTCTCACCAAAAGTATGCTGATATTATTGTTTCTATTTATTTATTCATTTTTAGAGATGGAGTCTTTTTCTGACGCTCAGGCTGGAGTACAGCGACTCAAACTCCTGACTTCAAGCGATCCTCCCACCTTGGCTTCCCAAAGTGCTTGGATTATAGGTGTGAGTCACCTTGCCCGGCCTATTAGTGTTTTTAAAAACTTAACCTTTCACTTTATTCGTTCTTCCTACTGTGTCTTTGTTTCCATTTAATTATTTTCTGCTTTTATCTTTATCACTTCCCTCCTACTTGCTTTGAGGTTGTCATGTTATTTTTCTAATTCCTCAAGTTGTTTGCTGAGACAATTAATTTTTAGTTCTTCTATTCTCTTTAATATGCACTTAAAAATAAGTTTTCCTGTTGGTAGCACATTAGCTGTATCTCATAAATTTTGATATGTTTTTAATCATTGTTTATTTTGAAATATTTTCTAATTTCTATGTTCGTTGGAAGCATTTTAATATTTTATGTACAGAAGATTTGTAGTTATATTTTTATGGTTTCTAGTTTAATTTTTTAGAGACCACAGTCTTTCTAATATCAGTTCTTTGAAATTAGCTGAGATATATTTTACGTAGGTGGTCACTTTTCTTTCCACAGGCACTTGGAAAGATGTGAGGTGTCTAATTCTTAGATGCAGTGGCCTACACGTGTTCATTATATTAAGTTCATTCAATTGCGGTGTCCTTCAACCTTTGATACTTTTACAGAATTTTTTTGCCTATTGCTATCAGTTACTAAGATAAGTCTGCTAAATTTTTCCATGTGATTACAGAACTGGAGTTTGCCAGCTGCTCCTTAAGTTTTGTCATTTTTTACTTTAAATAATTTGACATTCTTTTATTAGGTATGTAAAAACTCATAATTGTTAAAACTTCTTGGTAGATAATACTATTGTCCTATAATATCTCTCCATAGCTCTGTTTCTCCCTTTTGACATAAAATCTGTTTTCTTCACTATTAAGTTCTGCTGCTTTCTTTTGGTTAACATTTGCTGGGTATGTCTTTTTTTACCCTTGACTTTCAACCATAGTGTGTCCTCAAACTTTAGATGCTGCTTGTGTAGATGGCATAGAGATGAAGTTTTGTTTAACCCTGGGTAACAGTCTTTTTATATTTGGATTAAAAAGTCCTGTTTATATGTCTTGTAATCATTTATGTGCTTTAATTCCTATTTACCATTTCGTTTTATGCTTTCCACTTGTTCCATGTTCTCTCCCTCCCTCTTTGTCTTTCTTCTTTTCTTGCCTTCTTTTGGCTTTGAATTTTTTTTCACCTCTACTAATTGTAAATTTGTACATTCTATGTCTATTTTTTGGTGTTATTCTTGAAATTTTAACATTTTCTTAGCAAATTCCAAAGTTAGTCAATACATTTATCCTTTTCTTGATCATTATAAGAACTTAGAATAATCTATAACTCTGATCACCCTCATCCCCACATATACGTTACTGTTTTCCAGTATTTTAGCTTTAATTTATAATCTTATAAGGTAATCAACATTATTGTTATAACATTTGTTTTTATTTACTCACATATTTATCTTCTTGGCTCACCATTCTTTTTTTCATCTCAGATCTTCCTTCTGGATTCATTTTTATTCTTCCTGGAATATATTCTTTTGAATTTCTCTTAGAAATAATTTTTAAGTTTTAGTTTGTCAGAAAATAGATATTGCACTTGTTGTTAAAAAATAGTTTCACTAGGTATTCATGTCTAGGTTCACAGTTGATTTCTAAAATTTTAAATAACTTTAGGGAATAAAAGTGCAGTTTTGTAGCATGGTTATATTGCAGTGGTGAATTCTGGGATTTCACTGTAACTATCACTCAAATAGTGTACATTGTATCCATTAAGTAATTTTTCATCCTCCACTCCCTTCCAGCCACTTACAGTTCTGGGTCCTCAGTGTGTCAGTCTATACCCTATGTCTATGTGTACACATTATTTAGCTCCCACTTATAAAGTAGAATATGCAGTATTTGACTTTGTTTCTGAGTTATTTCACTTAATAGCCTTCAATTCCATCCACATGCTGCAAAAGACATGATTTCATTATTTTTGATGACTTAGTAGTATTCCATGGTGTGTGTGTGTGTGTGTGTGTGTGTGTGTGTATGTGTGTATGTATGTATATCACATTTTCTTCATCCAGTGTTGTTGATGGACACACAGGTTGATTCCATATCTTTGCTATTGTGAATAGCACTGCTATAAACATAAGAGTGCCAGTATCTTCTTGATATAATGATTTATTTTCCTGTGAGTATATACCCAATAGTAGGATTGCTAGATCAAATGGTAGTTCTATTTTTTAATTCATTGAGAAATCTCCATACTGTTTTCCATAGAAATTGTACTAATTTACATTCCCAGCAACAGTGTATAAGCATTTCCTTTTCTCCACATCCTCACCAATATCTATTTTTTTCACTTTTTAATGATCCCCTTTCTGACTGATGTAAGATTATATCTCATTTTGATCTTAATTTGCATTTCTCTGATGATTAGATTAGATGTGTTGAACATTTTTTCATATGCTTGTTGGCAATTTGCATGTCTTCTTTTGAAAAATATCTGTTCAAGTCCTTTGCCCACTTTTTAATGGGGTTATTTTGTTGTTGCGCTGCTTGAATTCCTTGTGGATTCTGGATATCCGTCCTTTGTTTGATGCATAGTGTGAAAATAATTGCTACCATTCTTAAGATTGTCTGTTCACTCCATTGATTATTTCTTTTTCTGCACAGAAGCTTTTTAATTTAATTAAGTCCCATTCATCTACTTTTGTTTTGTTGCATATGCCTTTGAGGTGTCACTCATGAATTCTTTGCCTAGCCCAGTGTCCAGAAGAGTTTTTCCTAGGTTTTCTTCAAATATTTCTGTAGTTTCAGGTCTTAAGTTAATTTTTATATAAGGTGAGAGATAGGGATCCAGTTTCATTCTTCTATATATGGCAATTCAGTTTTCCCAGCACCGTTTATTGAATAGGGTGTCCTTTTTCCAGTGAATGTTTTTGTCTACTTTGTCAAAGATCAGTTGGCTGTAGGCATATGGCTTTATTTCTGGGTTCTCTATTCTGTTCTGTTAATCTATGTGTCTCTTTTTATACCAGCACCATGCTGTTTTGGTTACTATGGCCCTGTAGTATAATTTGAAGTCGGGTAATGTGAGGCCTCCAGCTTTGTTCTTTTTGCTTAGGATTGTTTTGGCTATTCGGGCTCTTTTTTGGTTCCATATGAATTGGAGGATTGCTTTTCTAATTCTATGAAAAATGACATTGGTATTTTGATAGGAATTGCATTGAATTTGTAGATTGCTTTGGACAGTATGGTCATTTTAACAACGTTGACTCTTGTGATCCATAAGCATGAAATGTTTTTCCATTTGTTTGTGTCTCTTTCTTTAGTGTTTTGTAATTTTCCTTGTAGAGATCATTCACCTCCTTGGTTAAATATATTCCTAGGTGGGTTTTTAATTTTTTTTGGTAGCTATTATACTTGGGATTGACCTCTTGATTTGGCTGTCAGCTTGATTGTTGTTGGTGTATAGATATGCTACTGATTTTCATACCTTGATTTTGTATTCTGAAACTGTACTGAATTCATTTATCGAATCTAGGAGTCTTTTGGAGAACTCTTTAGAGGGTTTCTAGATATAAGATTATATAATCAGCAAACAGATAATTTGACTTCCTCTTTTTCAATTTGCGTGCCTTTTATTTCTTTATCTTACCTGATTGCTCTGGCTAAAACTTCCAATATACTATATATTGAATAGGAGTGGTGAAAGTAGGCATCCTTATCTTGTTTTGGCTCTTAGGGGGAATGCTTCCAAGTTGCCCATTCAGTATGATGCTGGCTGTGAGTTTGTCATAGATGGCTTTTATTATTTTTGAGGTATGTTCCTTCTACACCTTATTTGTTGAGGGCTTTTTATCATGAAGAAATACTGAACTTTTTCAGATGCTTTTTTACGCATCAATTAAGATAGTTTTTGTTTTTAATTATGTTTATGTGGTGAATCACATTTATTGATTTGCAAATGTTGAACCATCCTTGGATCCCTAGAATAAGACCCACTTGATTGTGGTGGATTATCTTTTTGATGTGCTGTTGGATTCAGTTTTGCTATCATTTTGTTGAGGACTTTTGCATCTTTGTTCATCAGGGATATTAGTCTCTAGTTTTCTTTTTTTGTTGTGTCCTTGTCTGGCTTTGGCATGGGGGTGATGCTGGCTTTGTAGAATTAGTTAGGGAGAATTTCTTCCTCCTCAAGTTTTTGGAAGAGTTTCAGGAGGACTGGTATCGGTACTTTTTTTACAGGATAAAATTCAGTTGTGAGTCCATTTCATCCTGGGATTTTTGTTGCTATTGGGAGACTTTTTATTACTGATTCACTCTCACTATTCATTATTAGTCTGTTCAGGATTTCCATTTGTTCCTGGTTCAGTCTTGGGAGGTTGTATGTTTGCAAGAATTTATCAGTTTCCCCTAGGTTTTCTAGTTTGTGGGTATATAGTTGTTCTTAGTAGTCTCTGAGGTTCTTTTGTATTTATGTGGTATCAATTGTAATGTCTCCTTTTTCATTGCTGATTATGTTTATTTAGATCTTCTCTCTTCTTGGTTAGTCTAGCTAGCCTATCAATTCTATCACTTCAAAGAACCAACTTTTTGTTTCATTGATCGTTTGTATTCTTTTGTTCTCAATTTCGTTTAGTTCTGTTCTGATCTTTGTTAGTTCTTCTCTTCTGCTAGCTTTGAGTTTGGTTTGTTCTTGTTTTTCTGGCTCCTTGAGGTGAGATGTTAGGTTGTTAATCTGTGATATTTCTATTCTTTTGGTTTAGGCATTTAACACTATAAAATTCCCTCTTAGCAGTGCTTTTGCTGTATCCCAGAGGTTTTGGTATGTTGTGTCTCCATTTTCACTTGTTTCAAGAAAAATATTTAAATTTTCATCTTTATTTTGTCCTTTGTTCAAAAATCATTCAGGAATAGTTTGCTTAATTTCCGTGTATTTATATAATTTTGAGAGCTCCTCTTGGAATTGACTTCTAGTTTTCTTCCATGGTATTCTCGGAAAATATTCAGTATGATTTTGATTTTTTGAAAATTTACTGAGACTTGTTTTTTGACATAATATACAGTCTATCTTGGAGACTGTTCCCTGTGCTGATGAGAACTATGTATATTCTGCTATTGTTGGATAGAATGTTTTGTAAATGTCTGTTAGGTCCTTTAGGTCTAATATTTAGGCCCAGTGTTTCTTTGTTGATTTTCTGTCTCAGTGATCTCTCTAGTGCTGTCAGTGGAATGTTGAGGCCCTTCCCCACTGTGACTGTGTTGCTGTCTATGTGTCTTTATTTAGGTCAAGTAGTGTTTGTTTTGTGAATCTGGGTGCTCCAGTGAGTGGTTGGGTACATTCTTGCTTAGAATTGTATCTTCTTGTTGAATTGATCTCTTTCTCATTATATAATGACTTTATCTTTTTTTTTTTTTTTACTGTTATTGGTTTAAAGTCTGTTTTGTCTGATATAACTACTCCTGCTCAATTTTGCTTTCTGTTTATGTGCAGTATCTTTTTCCCCCCTTTGCCTTCAGTCTGTGTCTTCACCAATAAGGTGAGTTCTTGTAAGCAGCACATAGTTGATTTTTTTTTTTTTTAATTTTTTGTGGGCACATAGTAGGTATACATATTTATGGGTTCATGACATGTTTTGATACAGGCATGCAATGTGTAACAATCACATCAGAGTAAATGAAGTATCAATCACCTCAAGCATTTATCTTTTGTGTTACAAATAATCCAATTATATGCTTTAAGTTATTTTTAAATGTACAATAAAATTATTTTTGTCTATAGTCAGTCACCCTGTTGTGCTAAAAATACTAGGTCTTATTCATTCTTTCTAATTATTTTTTGTACCCATTAACCCCACTTCTTATTCACCCTCCCCACCATTACCCTTCCCAGCCTTTGGTAACCATCCTTCTATTCTCCATCTCCATGAGTTCAATTGTTTTAAATGTTAGCTCCCCCAAAGAGTGAAAACATGCAGTTTGTCTTTCTGTGCAAGCATTATTTCACTTAACATAATGATATCCAGTTCCATCCATGTTGCTGCAAATGACAAGATCTCATTTTTTTAATGGCTGACTAGTACTCCATTGTGTATATGTACCACATTTTGTTTATCCACTCATCCGTTGATAGACAGCCTACTTCCAAATCTTGGCTTTTGTGAAGTGCTGCAATAAACATGAGAGTGCAGATATCTCTTTGATATACTGATTTCCTTTCTTTTGGGTATGTGTCTAGGAGTGGGATTGCTGGGTTGTATGGTAGCTCTATTTTTAGGTTTTTGGGAAAACTTCAAACTGTTCTCCATAGTGGTTGTAGGAATTTACATTCCCACCAACAGGGTATAAGAGTTCCCTTTTCTCCACATCCTCACCAGCATGTATTATTGCCTGTCTTTTGGATATAAGCCATTTTAACTGGGGTAAAATGATATCTCATTGTAGTTTTCATTTGCATTTCACTGATGATCAATGATGTTGAGCACTTTTTGATATATCTGTTTGCCATTCATATATCTTCTTTTGAGAAATGTCTGTTCAGGTGTTTTGCTCATTTTTAGTTGAATTGTTAGATTTTTTTTCCTGTAGAGTTCTTTGAGCTCCTTATATATTCTGGTTATTAATTCCTTGTCACATGGATAGTTTCCAAATATCTTCTCCCATTCTGCGGATTGTCTTTTCACGTTGTTGATTGCTTCCTTCACTGTGAAGAAGCTTTTTAACTTGATGTGATCCCATTTGTCAATTTTTTCTTTAGCTGCCTGTGCTTGTGGGGCACAAGCCCCATTCAAGAAACCTTTGCCCAGTTAAATGTCCTGGGGAATGTCCCCAGTATTTTATTGTAGTCATTTCATAGTTTGAGGTCTTAGATTTAAGGCTTCAATCCATTTGGGTGTGATTTTTATATATGGTGAGAAATAGGGGTAAGTTTCATTCATTTACATGTGGATATCCAGTTTTCCTAGCACCATTTATTGAAGAGACTGACTGTCCTTTCCCCAATGCATGTTTTTGGCACCTTTGTCAAAAATGAATTCACTGTAGATATGTATGAATTTTTCTCTGGTTCTGTATTCTGTTCCACTGATCTGTCTGTTTTTAAGCCGTTCCATGCTGTTTTGGTGACGATAGCTCTGTAGTATAATTTAAAGCCAGGTAATATGAATTCTCCAGGTTTATTGTTTTTGCCTAGAATAGTTTTAGCTATTCTGAGTTTTTTTTTTCTTTTTTTGAGTGGTTTCATATAAATTTTAGGATTTTTTTCTATTTCTGCAAAGAATGTCATTGGTATTTTGATATGGATTGCATTAAATCTATAGATTGCTTTGGGTAGTGTGACCATTTTAACAATATTGATTTTTTCAATTAATGAACATGGAATATCTTTCCAGTTTTGTGTTTGTTGTTCAATTTCTTGCATCTATGTTTTATAGTTTTCATTGTAGAGCTCTTTCACTTTTTTGGTTAATTTAATTCCTAACTCTTTTATTTTAATTATAGCTATTGTAAATGGCATTACTTTCTTGATTTCTTTTTCAGATTATTTGCTGTTGGCATATAGAAATGCTACTAATTTTGCATGTTGATTTTGTGTTCTGCAACTTTACTGAATTTATTCATCAGTTCTAATAGTTTTTTTGGTGGAGTCTTTAGGTTTTTCCCAAGATAAGATCATCTCATCCACAAACAAGGATAATTTGACTTCTTCCTTCCCAATTTTGATGTCCTTTATTTCTTTCTCTTGTCTGATTACTCTAGCTAGGACTTTCAGTATTGTGTTGAATAATAGTGGTGAAAATGGGCATATTTGTCAGTTCTAGATCTTAGAGAAAGGGATTTCAGTTTCTCCCCATTCAGTATGATAGTAACTGTGGGTCTGTCATATATGGCTCTTTTTGCTGGGGTATATTCCTTCTATATTCAGGATTTTTTTTAGGGTTTTTATCATAAAGGGATGTTGAATTTTATCAAGTGCTTTTGCAGTATCAATTGAAATGATCACATGGTTTTTGTCTTTCATTCTGTTGTTATAAATTATAACATTAATTGATTTGCATATGTTGCAGCATCCTTGCATCGCAGGGATAAATCCACTTGGTCATGATGAATGATCTTTGTAATGTGTTGTTGAATTCAGTTTGCTAGTGTTTTGTTGAGAATTTTTGCATCAATATTTATCATTGATATTGGCCTACAGTTTTCTTTTTTTGAATTGTCTTTGTCTGGTTTTGGTATCAGTGTAACACTGGTCTTGTAGATTCAAGTTTCGAAGTTCTTTTAGTCCATTCTGCCAATCTATCTTTGAAGTGGAGCATTTAGTCAACTTACGTTCAAAGTTAATATTGACATGTAAAGTTTTGTACCTGTCATAATGTTATTATCTAGTTGCTTCCAAGAATCTTTGTTTCTCCCTCTTTTTTTTTTTTTTCCGGTTTGTCTTTGTGGTTTGATGGAGTCCTCTTGTGTTGGCATATGATTTGTTTCTGATCCTCCTTTGTGAAATTGTTTTATAAGACCTGTGAGTTTTATACTTAATTTTTTTAAAAATTAGAGTCAAGAGTTTAACTCTGTCACCCAGGCTGGAGTGCAATTGCGAGATCCTAATTCACTGCAGCCTTGAAATCCTGGGCCTAAGGGATCCTCCTACTTCAGCCTCAGGACTAACTAAGACCACAGGCACAAGCTCAGCTAAATTTTTTCTTTTTTTCTCTCTTTCTTTTCTTTTCTTTTCTTTTTTTTTTTTTTTTTTTTTTTGCAGAGATGGAGTCTCACTGTGTTGCCCAGGCTAGTCTTGAACTCCTGGGTTTAAGCAATCCTTCCACCTTGGACTCCCAAAAGTGTTGGTATTTCAGGCATGAGCCACCACAACCAAGCTTCACTTTTTTTTTTTTTTTTAATGGCAGTGAATTTTGAAGAACTTTATCTTTTCTTCCATTGAAACTGATGAGAAGTTGGCTGTCCTAATAATGCTTCCTTTGTAGATAATCTGTCTTCATTATTTGTCCTTAATCTTATTTTTGTCTTTGGTATTCTATTGTTTCAGTATGATATGTCAAAGCAAGTATTTCCTTTCATTTATACTGCTTTAGGTTTTTTAAGTTTGTTGAATTTCAGTTTTAAAAGTTTTCAATTATGTCTTTAAATATTGTCCTTTTTTTCCTGTTTTATCTAGTTTTGCCTATTGTTATGGACTGAATTTCGTTCCACCAAAATTCATATGTTAAAGCCCTAACCCCCAGTGTGACTGTATTTGGTATTAGGGCTTTTAGGGAGGTATAATAACTAAGGTTAAATGAAGTTGTAAGAGTGGACCTCATCCAATAGCACAGGTGTCCTTATAAGACGAGGAAGAGAGACCAAAGTATGCTTGTGCTCACTGTCTCCCTAATCCCTCCACATGAACAGAGGAAAGGCCACGTGAGGGCACAATGAAAAGGCAGCTGTCTATACTCTAGAGAGGCCTCACCAGAAACCAGCCTCCTTGACAGCACCTTGATCTTGGATTTCTAGCCTCTGGAACTGTGAGAACATTTCCGTTGCTTAAGGCACACAGTCTGTGGTATTTCGTTATGGCAGTCCTAGCAAACTAATATACCTGTATTCTAAAAATGTATTTTGAACTTCTCACTTTATTCTCCAGGTTGCGTAACCTCTCCTTTATATAAGTTTTAATATCTTTGTGCTACATTCTGTGTATTTTTTTTCATTCTAATTTCTATTTTAGTAACTCTCTTTTTAATTATGGACAATTTGATATTTTAATCTAATCATTGAGTTTCTGATCTTAGTTTCACATTTCATTTCTAGATGTTGTCTTTAATTTTTTTTTACTAGATCTATCTACTTGATGGTTTTTTATGGTCTGTTGTTCCTTGGGTATACCCATGATACCCTCTTATTTTTAAAAACATAGTCACTGTCAACCTGGCAGCACTTTAAAATTTCAGTTTATGTAATATGAATTCAGTTCCAGAACCCATACTCGAGAGAACATTTTTTTCCCCTTCTATTTATAAATAAGGCTGAGATTGACGTGTTTCCTAATTATTTTCTTCTATATGGTGAGAGTTTCCCCCAAGTTCATCCTTCCACTAGAATGATGCCTTTCAGAGTCTCAGCTTATGATGAGGTCTTATTTTGACTTCCTACATTCTACAAACCTTCAGTTTTGTCTCCTGACTCTTGCATGCAGTTAGTTAAAACCAAAATCTTCATGACACCAGAGCCTGTCAGATGCTTCAGGCATGTATCATTTCCAGTGTTCATTATTTATCTGGAGGTAGCTTTCTTGCCAGATCAGCTCTGCATTCATAGACACTTTTAAATAATGCTTACATATCTTTTTCCCCCTGGTGTTCTGTTCCAAGAGAATTCCTCAGGGTATCTGATTCTCATATTGCCAGAAACAGAAGTCTAATTTTATATGATTAGCAGTCAATACTCTTTCATGTTGTGCTTCCAAGATGTTCAGTTTCATTCTACTCTTAAACACTTCACTGCAAATTCAGATTTGTGAGTTAATAGTTAATCTCAAGGCATGACTAAATATTAACAATGGAGCCTTGTTTAAGTTAGGAATGTGACGGATCAAGTCTGCAGTTAATACTTTCATTCAAATATGTAATTCTAGTAAATGCCAACTTTGTTCCAAATATGATACTAGGAACTGGAGATACACTTTTTTTAAAAGACGTGATCTCCAAGGTCCTCATAATCTAGAGGGGGAGATGGACCAATAAAGAGAAAATTGCAGTTCAGTGTTATTGCCCAGGGGGTGTGAGAGCTCAGAAAAGGTCACCTAATCCAGACTGCAGTAAAAGTGGGAAGACTCTCTTAGAAGGCAAGGTTGCACAAAAAAGTTACGGTCAGTAATATAGTTAACAAAACCTGATTTGGTCAATTGATTAGGATATGTTGTATTTGAGGCCAACTTCGTGTATTCTTTCTGCAGAAGCTTCTTATTTTACTTTTCTTTTTTGGTTTTGTTTTGTGTATCCCTAAGCAACATGTTACAGAAGCTTCTTATCTTAGCCATGGTCTGTGGTCACAAATGGTACCCTTATCCTACATCAGACTTCCTGCAAACACATACAACATATGATAACCAGGCCGGGCGTGGTGGCTCAAGCCTGTAATCCCAGCACTTTGGGAGGCCGAGACTGGGGGATCACGAGGTCAGGAGATCGAGACCATCCTGGCTAACACGGTGAAACCCCGTCTCTACTAAAAAATACAAAAAACTAGCCGGGCTAGGTGGCGGGTGCCTGTAGTCCCAGCTACTCGGGAGGCTGAGGCAGGAGAATGGCGTGAACCCGGGAGGCAGAGCTTGCAGTGAGCTGAGATTGCGCCACTGCACTCCAGCCTGGGAGACAGCGAGACTCCGTGCCAAAAAATAATAATAAAAAAAAAAAAAAAAAAAAAAGATAACCATAGGCCTTGAAAAGAGAGATGGATGGATCCATCACATTTTCACTCTTACTAGAAGAAATAGCTTAGAGCAGATGGTCTTGTGGTGCAGTGTGGATAGGAGCATCTTTTTAAATGAAGAATAAAATATATTTATTCTAGTGAACAGACAGCTTGGCTTCTCAATAGAGCATTTATACACATATTTAATATTCTGACAATTAAAAATTATTTTGCTGCTGCCCTTGACTTCTGTATATGGACAAATTATACCCATAGATCATATACCCACCAGTCCAGCACCCAGAAAAAAATTTGCAACACGTAGAGAAACTTCTTCAAAATAGTTACGTTCCAAAGCAACAGTAATAGATTGTTTAGTGTTTGTGGATGTTCATCTCATGTTAGGACATTTTAAAAAGGAAAGGATCAGTTGGTGAAGGATGAATCAGTAGTAATTGTTTCATGACATGTTTGCCGAAAACTCCCCAAAGAGAGTTCTAACATATTGTTTTAAAATTTCAATTCAGTAAACATTTATTGAACACCTGCTGTGTGCAGAGACCCTCAGAAAACCAAAAGACAAGTAACACTCAACCTTTAATCTCATTCTTCCAATTAGAAGAACAAGATTAACAGATAAATGACTAGATATGTAAGGTAAGTAGAAAAGTACAAAATATTTATGTGGATGACATTGTTAATGACAGAATAGATAGCTTTAATGTTTCACAATGAATATTTTAATTACAGTTTAACACATATACAGAAAAGTACACAAATTAGAAGTATATAATTATTGAAGAATAAACACACCAGTGTAACTACCACACAGTTAAATAGATTGAATATCACAATTCCAGAAGCCTACCATATGCCTAGTCATTTTCTATACTCCTTATTAAAAGATAATGGCTATTCTGATTTCCAACACAGTAGAGTAGCTTTGCCTAGTTTTGCACAGTAGACTAGTTTCAGAACTTCATAAAAATGGGGCAGAGTAGATTCTTTTGTGTGTACCGTCTTTTACTCAATGTTATGTTTGTGTGATTCATCTATGTTGTTGTGGCATTGAATACATATTTCTTAATTCTCTTGTTGAAGACAAGATATTTTGGTTTTTAGGAACAATGCTTCTATGAATAATCACGTGTATATACACATGTGGGGTTGCTGGATCACAGAGTATGTGTACGTTCAGCTTTAACAGATACTGACAAATAGTTTTCAAAGTGCTTGCATCAATTTATACTCTCACTGGAATTGTATGAAAATTAGAGTACTCCATATCTTTGCCAACCCTGGGTTGCCAGTCTTTTAAGATAGTTTTAATATGCCTTTCACTGATGACCAATAACAATGAGACTTTTTTATATGTGTATTGACCATTTGGTTAGCTTCTTCTGTAAAGTGCCTGTTCAGGTGTTTTGCCCATTTTTCTATTTAGTTGTCTTTTTCTTATTGATTTGCTGGAATTCTTTATATATGAGCCCTTTGTTGGTTATATGTATTGCAAATATCTTCTACTCTTGAGCTTACCTTTTCATTTTCTTAATGGTGATTTTTTTGGGGATGAACAGAAATCCCCAATTTTAATGTAGTTAATCTTTTCCTTATCAATAGTTAATATATTTTGCTTCCAGTCTAAGAAAACATTCCCTACTTCAAAGTCACTAAGATACTTTCTCATGTTATTACTCTCTAGAAGCTTTATTATCTTACTTTTATATTTAGATATACATTCTATCTGGAAATAATTTTCAAGTATGCCGTGAGGTAGAAATCAAGATTTCTGCAAACAGATACAGTTGAGCCAATATTGTTTATTGCTTGTTTGTTTGTTTGTTTTGAGATGGAGTCTTGCTCTGTCACCCAGGCTGAAGTGCAGTGGCCCAATCTTGGCTCACTGCATCCTCTGCCTCCTGGGTTCAGGTGATTCTCCTGCCTCAGCCTCCCTAGTAGCTAGGATTACAGTGATTTTTGTATTTTTAGTAGAAACGGGGTTTCACCATGTTGGCCAGGTTAGTCTTGAACTCCTGACCTCAGGCAATCCATCCCCCTCGGCCTCCCATAGTGCTGGGATTACAGGCACGAGCCACCACATCCAGCCACCAATATTGTTTATTGAAGTGATTGTCCTTTCTCCATTGCCCTTCAGTGCTACCTTGTCATAAATCAGGTGCCCTTTTTGTTCTATTCATCTATTTGTCTATCTTTTGTGCCAATATCTGATAGTCTTAATAAATAATGTATAGCTTTTTGAGAGGCAAAGGAAAGAGGGAGAGGTAGCTCAGGGAGGTGTAACTATAGCAAGGGAAAGAGTAGGCCTCCACTGCCATCCAATCTCCATCCCATCTCCTTGGCCTCCTCAGGAACCTGCCTCAATCAGCGATCTCCCCTCATCCCTGAATCTTCAATCTCTGCTCTACTCTTTGCCATCAGCAAATAAACATGCTTAATTTTCTCTAATGAAAAAAATGAAAAAAGTCTCTTTTACTTTATATCTGCTGCTACAGCTTTCATTTCCTTTATGGCCAAGCTTGTTGAAAGAATGATTTCATTTTCACTTCCTATCTCCCATTAACGTAACATTTCACCTCTGCGATTTGCACTCCAGCTTGTACTTCCACACACTCCACCAGTCAAGGTCATCAGTATATTTCTTTTTAGTTATTATCTTGTTTTCTCTCTCTTGCAATACTGGCTCCTTTGCTGGCTAGAATTACTCCATGCTCTGGTGGCACAGGTAGGAGTTGAAGTTAGTAACTGTCCTCTATTCATTTGACCTAGGTAGTTAGATAAGTGCTTGTTATCACTTCACAAATGTTTTAGAATAAAACATAGAGGATTATCTTTATGGCATTAGAATACAATAATACATTTTTTTAAAAAAATTTTATAGAGGCGAGATTTCACCATGTTGGCCAGGCTAGTCTCAAACTCCTGACCTCAGGTGATCCTCCTGCCTCTGCCTCCCAAAGTGCTGGGTTACAGGCATGAATCACCACGTCTGGCCTTTTTTTTTTGAGACAGAGTCTCGCTCTGTTGCCCAGACTGGAGTGCAGTGATGTGATCTCGGCTCACTGCAACCTCTGCAGCTTCCACCTCCTGAGTAGCTGGAACTACAGGCATGTGCACCAGGCCTGGCTAATTTTTTTGTATCATTAGTAGACAAAGGGTTTCACCATGTTGGCCAGGCTCGTCTCCTGACCTCAAGCGATCCACCTTCGTTGACCTCCTACAGTGCTGGATTACTGGCGTGAGCCACCATGCCCAGTCAGGAATAATGTTTAGATAAGAAAAAATATTGGCCGGATGCAGTGGCTCACCCCTGTAATCCCAGCACTTTGGGAGGCCGAGGCAAGTGTATTACTTGAGCTCAGGAGATCGAAACCAGCCTGGCCTATATGGTGAAACCTCGTTCATCTCTACTAAAAATACAAAAATTAGCTGGATATGGTGGAACATGCCTGTACTCCCAACCACTTGGGAGGCTGAGGTGGGAGAATCACTCGAACTCAGGAGGTGGAGGTTGCAGTGAGCCGAGATCATGCCACTGCACTCCAGTCTGGGTGATAGAGCAAGACTCCATCTCAAAAAAGAAAAAGAAAAAAGAAGAAAAGAAAAAGAAAAAGATACTATACAATCCATAAAGAAAACTAACAAATTTGACTATATTCAAATATATATTTGTACACAAGATACCACAAACAAGGTTAAAAGAGGAGACTCAAAAACACACGGAGAAAATATTAATAACCAACGTAACCTAGGAAGAATTAGTATTAAAGCATACATAAATAATTCTTGAAAATCAATAAGAAAATGATAACCAAAAAGGAAAATCAGAAAAATTTATGAAAAGGCAATTGACAGTAAATCTGTGGAAAAATGGTTGTTCTCCTAAGTAATCATGGAAATGCAAATAAAAATCATAATGTAATACCGTTTCATACCAATCAGACTGGCACAAACTTAAGAATATGATAACATTAAGGATTACCAAGTCAATCAACAGGAATTCTTATATATTGCTTGTGGTAGTGTGAACTGGAATAATAACTGCAACCAATTAGACTGCACCAGGTAAGGCTGAAGATTCTAGTACCTGAAGACCCAATAATTCAGCTTCTGGAAATGTATCGTAGAGAAACTCTCACATATATACATTAAGAGACCTCTATAATAGGGGTCAGTACACTTTTTCTGTAAAGGGCTGGGTGGCAAATATTTTAGGCTTTATGGACTACATCATCTCTAGCACAACTATTCAGCTCTGCTGTGAATGTTTTAGATAATATGTAAATAAATAGGCATTGCTGTGTTCCAATTAAAGTTTATGAACCCTGGGATTTGATTTTCATATAACTTTCGTGTGTCACAAAATGTTATTCTTCTTTTCAATTTTTTTCAACCATTTAAAAATGTGAAAACCAGTCAGGTGCAGTGGCACACAGCTGTAATCTCAGCACATTGGGAGGCCAAGGCAGGTGGATCACTTGAGCTCAGGAGTTCAAGAACAGCCTGGGCAACATGGTGAGACCCCACCTTTACAAAAACACAAAAAATTAGACAGGAATGGTGTCATGCACCTGTAGTCCCAGCTACTTGGGTGGCTAAGGTGGGAGGATGGCTTTAGCCCAGGAGGTCGAGACTGCAGTGAGCCGAGATTTAGCCACTGCACTCCAGCCTAGGTGACAGAGCAATATCCTGTCTCAAAAAAAAAAGTAGAAACCATTCTTAGCTCATGGACCACACCACACAAAAATAGGTGGCAGGCTAGATTTGGTTCACTGGTTGTAATTTGCCAACCCCTCTTCTATAAGAATGTTTCATCAGTCTTGTTTGGTAGCAAAATAATAGATACAACCTAAGTCTTCTTTCTGTGAGTGAATGCACTTTTATTATTTATTATTATTATTATTTTTGAGATGGAGTCTTGCTCTGTTGCCAGGCTGGAGTGCAGTTGCATGATCTCGGCTCACTGCAATCTCTGCCTCCTGGGTTCAAGCAATTCCCCTTCCTTATAGTCTCTATACTTGCTTATATGTTTGAAATATTTCATAATTTGAGAATTATTTAAGATACTAGTTTGCATAATATTAACATGGTACAAAGTGCACATCTTGGTTTGGAAGAAAGTTTGGAGAAGAAACAGAGCTCTAAACTTAGGACATCTTAGTCCTAAACCCCAGGCTCTACCAGGAACTAGCAGAATGTAACCTCAGATACTTCTTTTAGCATCTTTGAATCAAATAGAGGAAGTCCTATTTGATTCACAGTGTATCACCTGTTTGAAAGCCTTCTGAGCAGCATAAAACACTCAAAATCCAAGAAGGTATTCTTTTTTTTTTTTGAAAACACACACACACACCTCATTTTAAATCTTTTTCATTGTGAAATACGGCCCACATACAGCGAAGTACATAAAACATTAACATTATCATAAAGTGAAACCATGTAGCCACAACCCAGCTCTAGAATACTGCCAGCTCCTAAAAATCCCGAGTGCCCCCACCAACCTTGGCAATCACTTCCTTGCTTTTTTCCCCCAAGGTGGTATCTTTTTTTTAAGACAGAGTCTTAACCTGTCACCCAGGCTGGAGTGCAATAGCGCGATCTCAGCTCATGGCAACCTCCGCCTCCCGGGTTCAGGCGATTCTCCGGACTCAGCCTTCCAAGTGGCTGGGATTACAGGCATGCGTCACCACACCTGGCTAATTTTTATATTTTTAGTAGAGACGGGGTTTCACTGTGTTGGTCAGGCTGGCCTCAAACGCCTGACTTCAAGTGATTCGTCCTCCTCGGCTTCCCAAAGTGCTGGGATTACAGGCGTGAGCCACCGCTCCAGGCCAAGGTAGTATTTTTGTTTGTAGCGCTTAGAAATTCCCTGAGTGCCCCCACCGACCTTGGCAATCACTTCTTTGCTTTTTTCCCCCCAAGATGGTATCTTTGTTTGTTTCAAGGTAATATTCTTGCTAACATTTGCTGGGACCAGAATTCTTACACTATGTCAACACAAAGAGATTTGGAATGTCTGTGGGCTCAGGGAGAAGGGATTGGGAAGTTCCTGGCTCGATTTTTGCTGAGCACTTCCCTTTTTTTTTTTTTTTTTTTACGAAAAGGAAGGCCCAGGCTTATGGTGTGCCATAAATAGCAGTACAGCCTGCCACACACTTGAGTTTGTAATGTGTAGTAGACACTGTGTTTGGGATTGTGTAAACTTATTTAATCCCTAAAACAGCCCTGCGAGATAAGAAAATGGAGGTTTTCTAAGGTCAAGAGCCAAAGGGAAAGGTAAAGGAAAGAAAAGTTGTACTTAATTCATAAATATTCAAGGCTAATGTAATTTAGTTAAATTCTTTTTCCAGGTAAAATGCACAAAGCATAGCTCAATGTGACTGCTTTTTTCATTTCATTTTGCCTCTTCGATGTATTTATATAATTGCCATTTATTTTACCTCTGTAGAACTTAAACATTTTTTTCTTGGATCGAAGAATTTTGGACACATTTAGGTTTCTCTCAAATATATTTTATATATAACAGACTATACAAACAATATGTATATGTCTTATATCCATACATATAGTCATATGTAGAGTCAGGCATATAGTCAGCCATGCCAGGAATCTGCCAGTGTAGGTAATGAATGTTCAGGTGACAAAAGGTGGAATAGTTTGGCTGCTTTACTCTTTGGGCTCATCTAAACATGCATATCACAAACTCAGGATAAAAGCAAAGCCTCATCTGAATTGTGAAAATAGATAGTCCAATCTAACCTGGGAAGATTGCTTGCCTGCAGTAAATGGCCATCAGTCTACGTGAATGCTCAGAAAGACGCTTCTAAAAATAAAAGCAGCCGACCTAATGGAGAAAAGAGACATCACTGGACATTCTGACTATGGTTTTATTTCACTAAATTGCTGAGTATATGCTGAGTTAGAAAAAATAACATTCAATATATAGTTTCCAAGTGCCCGCTCTGTCTAACGCACTAGGTGGGGGAGGTCCAGGGACACAAAAATGAGTGAGCCATCATCCCAACCATTAAGGAGGTTATAGTCTAGTGAGGGGAAAGATAAGACAGACGTAACACAGATAACTACTTATATGAGGCAATGTGTGATAAGAATTATGAGAAAGAAGCAGAGGGGAAACGAGCCAATAGTTATTTGAGTACTTTTTATGAGCCAGGTATGTTTCAAATGTCATCTTATTTCAATCTTACAATAATGTGAGAAGGTAGGTCTTATGTCCAATTCAAGGAACTAGGGAAGCACCAAGAACTTACTGAGGACCACACTCGTAAATGGCACACCAAGATTCAAATCCAGATATGTCCTGCCCAAAGGCATTGTTTCTAATAACTCCAAAGGTTTAAGGGCCATATGATCTACCAAAAGGGGGTCCCTTACTGACCATGTATCTCAGAATGATGAAGAATGACCAAGGAGGATAAAACATTCTATGATGACTTCAGACATCATCATGTGTACCATCCAAGGAGGGCGACCTGGAGGTATTTTCTCAGTCTAGAGTATGACACATTTCGGCTGGAAAACATGAAGCAAGATCTGATCAACAGGCATTTTCCTGCATCTGCCATCAGCTTCAAACTCTGCTTTTAAAAAGACACAAGTGATTGTTTTTCATGTGATTACTAACACGCTGGATATGTTTTCATAAAATAGAGGGGGAAAACCGAACTCAGCCTTCCTGTATAAATTGTAGGGGTCCATTTTCATTTTCATTCTTATAGAAGCGGTCATTTTGATTCTTATTTTTCTTTTTGTTCAGGCAGTTGTGCGGCCTGAGTGTCCTCTGTTCAGTTGCTTGCCTTCACTTGAAAACCTGTTCTATGGTTTCTCGAGAGCTACCAACACTGTCATAATTATTTGGCAAGGCAAATGAACATAAATGTAGATTTTCATCATGTATAGAATCAACTAGGCCGGGCGCGGTGGCTCAAGCCTGTAATCCCAGCACTTTGGGAGGCCGAGACGGGCGGATCATGAGGTCAGGAGATCAAGACCATCCTGGCTAACACGGTGAAACCCCGTCTCTACTAAAAAATACAAAAAACTAGCCGGGCGAGGTGGCGGGCGCCTGTAGTCCCAGCTACTCGGGAGGCTGAGGCAGGAGCATGGCGGGAACCCGGGAGGCGGAGCTTGCAGTGAGCTGAGATCCGGCCACTGCACTCCAGCCTGGGCGACAGAGCGAGACTCCGCCTAAAAAAAAAAAAAAAAAAAAAAAAAAAAAAAAAAGAATCAACTAACAATCAGCAAAAGTTCTTCCATATGAGTTGTGTGGCATAGAAGGGATGCTAGAAGATTAGCCCAGAAAGGACAACTCAGCACTCTGGTTTAACTTCAGTTCTGCCAGTAAGCCACTAGGCTGACTGTGTTGCCTCCTGGCAGCATCTCTGTTTCCAAGCAGGCAATGACTAATGACGCTTGTCACCGGTTGTCTTCCATGAAGGGCTAATAGAGTTTAACTAATGAAAGATAACACCATTTCTCAAAACGGTATAAACCATAGTAGAAATTAAAATAATAGGAAATAATCTCACCCATGTTTTGCCTGGCACAGATTTGCTTGGCTTTGAGAAAGCTGGCTTCATGACAAGATTTGAGATGTTAGTCCAGATTACTACAATTTTAGCTTTTCAATGATGCTAAACATAGCTAAAATTCTAATGTCTGGTATCTCTGTTTCTACTTTGATGAGAACCAATATAAACATTAAAAGATAAAAAGCAACAGTACTGTTGAGTGGTAACAGATGCATAGGCTGGTGAAATAGTGTGGGACAGCTGTATGTCTCTCAAACAATTCTAATGTACTAAGTGCTAATAATACTTCTATAGTCTGAAACCTTTACTCTCTATACTATGCATGATATAATGAATGAGGGGTTGGTATGTAGTCTGATTTTCACGAGTTATCTCAAGTCAGTAGGTTTTAAAAATCTCTAGTCACTTACAAGTATAACTCTAAATACTTGAGTCCTGAGGAAAAGTGAGAGTTCCCAGTGAAATTGAGGGACCATAATGGTTCTTAACAGTGTGGTGTGCTTTGGTTAAACACACAGTCCATATGCTCTTAATTTGTGTGTAATGATCTGGTGAATTGTCAATCTGTCCTTTTTAAAGGAGCGTGTAAGAAAATAAGATGTACATAAATGTGCACTGGTAAAATACGGCCTCGTTCTCATTTTGAAACTATTTTCATTGCACAGTGAGAATAAAAGTATGTGAGAGTTGATCTTTCATGTCAATGGCGCTAAGTATAACATGACAAGCAAATATGTGATTCACACACCCTTCCTCAGAAATGAGTAAAATGTGATCAAATGTTTCATCTTCTAAATATTTCATTTTCTTCAATATATTTTTCACCATCTGAAATTACCTCATTTATTTATTTGCATCTTTTTTTTTTTTTTTTTTTTGAGATGGAGTCTGACTCTATTGCCCAGGCTGGAGTGCAGTGGTGTGATCTTGGCTCGCTGTAGCCTCCGCCTCCCGGGTTCAAGCTATTCTTGTGCCTCAACCTCCTGAGTAGCTGGGATTATAGGTGCGTGCCACCATGCCCACCTAATTTTTGTATTTTTAGTAGATGGGGTTTCACCATGTTGGCCAGGCTAGTCTCGAACTCCTGACCTCAGGTAATCCGCCCTCCTCAGCCTCCCAAAGTGTTGGGATTACAGGCATGAGCCACCGCACTGGGCCTATTTGTATACTTTCAAATTATCAGTCTCTTCCAAAGTCAAATGAAACTCCATCAGGCAAGGGGTGCGGTGTCTTGGTCACTGCTGAACCTCTGGTGCCTAGAACATTGCCTGGCATATAAATAAGGGCTCAGTAAATGCTTATTAAATAAAGGAATTAATATAAATTAAAAGCATTCAGTGAACTACTTTAGAATTATATTTATATGTTTCTTGAGTCAACTTGACTGATGCTTCCACAGACACAATGTCTACCAGCTTAGTTTAATGCCTTGTAATGATGGGATCAATACATGTTTAGTGAAGGGGTACAGGTAGAGTAAAAAGTTCCAAAAACCATAGTACACTGGTTAGAAACAGTAAATCCTTTGGCATTAAACTTCAGCAACAGACTTGTTTTTTTTTTTTGATGCTCTCTTCTTTTTATTTAAGCATGCTTTTTTTTATTGTGATATAGTTCATAATGGTAAGATGCACAGATCTCAAGTATACAGTTGATGTGTTTTGACAAATGAATATACCATCACCCACATGTAACCTACATTCTGATCAAGATATAGAGCTTTAAATCATTTCAGAAAGTTCCTCTGTACCATTTTCTAGTCAGTTCACTTTCCCCCTCCCCTTTAAGTGATTGCTGTTCTGTTTTCTGTCATTACTAGAGTAGCTTTGCTTGTTCTTAAACTTTATATTAATAGAAGCACACAATATATACTCTTTCATTTTTGGCTTCTTTTGTGAAATATTTCTGTAAAATTCATCCATGTTGTGCATACCACTAATGTGTTTCTTCTTATTGCTGAGTAATATTCCCTTCTATCAATATATCATAATTTATTCATTCTCCTGTTGATGGACATTTGGATTGTTTCCAGATTGGGACTGTTACAAATAAAGCAAGTGTAAATGTTCATCTATGGATCTTTGTGGACATATGTCTTAATTTATCCTGGACAAATATGTAAAGGTAGGATTGCTGCGTCACAATGTAAGTAAGGGTATGCTTATCTTTTTAATTTAATTTAATTTTTTTTTTTTTGAGATGGAGTCTCGCTCTGTCGCCCAGGCTGGAGTGCAGTGGCGCGATCTCGGCTCACTGCAAGCTCCGCCTCCCGGGTTCACGCCATTCTCTTGCCTCAGTCTCCGAGTAGCTGGGACTACAGGCACCCGCCACCACGCCTGGCTAATTTTTTTGTATTTTTAGTAGAAACGGGGTTTCACCGTGTTAGCCAGGATGGTCTCGAGCTCCTGACCTCATGATCCGCCTGCCTCGTCCTCCCAAAGTGTTGGGATTACGGGCGTGAGCCACCGCACCCGGTCGTGTATGTTTATTTTTATAAAACTGTGCCAAATAGTTCTTCAAAAGAAGTACTATTTTACACTCCAGCTAACAATGTATGAGAGTTCTAGTTATTCCATATAATTGCCAATATTTGGTATTATCAGTCTTTTAAATTTTAGCCATTCTAGGAGGTGTTGTATTCATTGCACTAACTAGCAGTTTCCTGATGATTAATGATGTTATCTTTTCATTTTGTTACTAACCATTTGTATATTTTTTGATGAAGTGTCTGTTTAAGACTTTTGCCCATATTTTCTTCGGGTTCTTCTTCTTTTTATTGTTGAGTTATGAGAGTTCCTGATTTATTCTTGATACAGTTCCTTTTTCTGATATTTGATTATGATTGTTTTCTCCAAGTCTCTGGCTTGCCTTTTTTTTTTTTTTTTTTGGTGGTATCTTTTAATGAGCAGAGTTTGAAATTTTGGTGAAGTCCAATTTGTTAAGTTTTTAATGGTTTCTGCTTTCTGTGTCTTAGAAATCTTTGCTAAGGCCAATGTTGTAAAATTATTTTCCTATGTTTTCTTTTAAAATTTCCATCCCAAATTAATTTTTGTGCACTTACAAAAAAATATAACAGTTTTATCTACCTTTGTAGAAGCTCTCAGAAATGCTGGGACTCTGTGTAAGTCTCCTGGGATCCTGAAATGAAAACTATTTTATTAAAACAAAAGTTTATTGCCTAAAGTAAAGGTGATTTTGATTGATGAAACATGCATTTAAATAATTAAATTATTATTTAGTCACTTTATTCAAAAACTGAACACTAAGACAATTCTGAGTCATTTCTATTAATGGAGACTAACATGGGCACAGATGATGTGTCTTGGATAATTTCATTACTGTTGTTTATAGTTGCAGGGTTTTTCCTTGGTTTTTATTTTTTGACAATTATATTGCCTTTCATTTCATGTGTAAGCATCAGTAATTTAAAGAAGGTAGCCCGGAAACATTTTGGAAGGTGGTCTGATATTCAATTTTTTTCCTTCATAACCTAGAACACATAGACTTGACTGAAGATTTTCCTTTTTATTATGTTCTATGTATTGACTGAATTTCAAATCAGTTCATAAAAATTTTCCTTGTTAAAGCTATACAGTATTTGTTTATCTTTAATGTTAAATTAAATCACAGAATAATAGAAAAAGGTTGAGATTAGGATTCTGAGGATCCTTAGTTTGAACGTTGTCTTTCCCCTAACCTGCTTTTATTACCAGTATGAATTTAAGCAAGTTACATAATCCTTTTTTTTTTTTTTTTTTTTTTTTTTGACACGGAGTCTCGCCCAGTCTCCCAGGCTGGAGCGCAGTGACGCAATCTTGGCTCACTGCAAGTTCTGCCTCCCGGGTTCTTGCCATTCTCCTGCCTCAGCCTCCCGAGTAAGTGGGACTACAGGTGCCCGCCACCACGTCCGGCTAATTTTTTGTATTTTTAGTAGAGACGGGGTTTCATCGTGTTAGCCAGGATGGCCTCCATCTCCTGACCTCGTGATCCACCGGCCTCGTCCTCCCAAAGTGCTGGGATTACAGGCATGAGTCACCGTGCCCGGCCGCAAGGTACATAATTCTTTTGAGCATCAGTTTCTTCAGCTGTAGAATGGGTAATAGCTAGGTCGGAATTGTTGCAAATACTAAATGCAATCTTATATGTAAAATATCTGTCAAGTATTTGTTGTTGAATAAATCTTACACCCTTCCACCACATTTTCTAACTCTTGAGTTATTACCTCCAGGAAAGAATAAATATAATGATACACAAATTCCAGGAATTGAATTTTTCTGTATCAGCCTATACAGTGTTCCTCAGACTAGGATCTAGAATCTCTTGAAATCTTCAGACAGATTCTTAAGGGTTAGAGGATTCTCTAGAGGATTTTTAGAAATAAATAGTTTTTATTGGGATGATCATCTTAAAATATTAAAATAGGCAGGGTCTAAAACATCTGAATATTCACCTTATAACTAAATATTGTCATGAGATTTCGATATGAATCTGCATGGTTTGTCATGCCATCTTAGCTAACGGATTGTCAGTGTGACAGTGTTTGTTACTGGCTGCTATTAGGTGGGCATGTCCTGCTACCTAAATGATAGCAATGGCTAGTGTCTGTCACTATGCTTATGTTGAATTACTTGTAAATGAAGTCAAAATTTCTTTTTCTCAGTGATAATACATACATGAATAATATTTTCAGTTACCAAGACTTTAGTTTCTTATGGTTTCAATAAACCAATATTTTGATTTCACACAATGAAAATAACACGATTGACTAATGTACTACTTTGTAGGGGCTAGTAAGAAATGAACAGGGACAGATTGAATAATGTAAGTGATATATTTGTACCAGGCAAAAGCCAAATGCTTTCAGACACGTTGTACCAATAAAAGTGTAACAGTAAGTTGAATATTCTAAAATGAAAACAGGATGGAAATAATAATAAAATTCAATTTATGATTAATTTTGAAATGGTGTAAATGAGTAACTTTTGGTATCTACTAATCACCTTGTGAAATTTTACCCTCTCAAGCCTCATTCACACGGCAGACGTGGTGCTGAGCCTGTTTGAAAAACCACAAACTGTGTGATGCCTGTGTCAGAACTGTTTCACTACAGAAACCTGTCTGCCCTGTTTTGAGAGTGAGAGGGAATTTTTGAGAACACAGACTATCTCCATTAATCTTTTTCTCTTTTGCCAACAATTGTTGCAATATTGGCCAAATAGAGTCCCATGCAGATATAAACAAAACACAGTGAGAAGTCTTGTTTCTTCTTTATCTTCAATGAGCTAAGTATAAATTCAAGACCGAAACTTTAAAAATAGCTTTACACTTTGGGAGGCCGAGGCGGGCGGATCACGAGGTCAGGAAATAGAGACCATCCTGGCTAACATGGTGAAACACCATCTCTACTAAAAATACAAAAAAATTAGCCGGGCGTGGTGGCGGGCGCCTGTAGTCTCAGCCACTCGGGAGGCTGAGGCAGGAGAATGGCGTGAACCCGGGAGGCGGAGCTTGCAGTGAGCCCAGATGGCACCACTGCACTCCAGCCTGGGTGACAGAGGAAGACTCCGTCTCAAAAAAAAAAAAAAAAAAGCGTTAAAATAGTCTTAATAATTAAAACTAACTGCAGGTAATCTTTCTTATTCCAAATTTCAGCAAAATCTAATTGGATATATATTTAGTGGTGATTTAAATTATACTATTATACTAACTCCATGCTGCATTAAATGATACAGCTTTAGGCCGGGCATGGTGGCTCACACCTGTAATCCCAGTACTTTGGGAGGCCAAGGCGGGCAGATCACTTGAGGCCAGGGGTTTGAGACCAGTGTGGCCAACATGGTGAAACCCCCTCTCTACTAAAATTACAAAAATCAGCGGGGTGTGGCGGTGTATGCCTGTAATCCTGGCTCCCCGGGAGGCTGAGGCATGAGAATTGCTGGAGGCTGGGAGGTAGAGGTTGCGACGAGCCTGGGCGACACAGCAAGACTCTGTCTCCAAAAAAAAAAAAAAAAAAAAAAAAAAAAAAAAAAAAGGCTAATATTTTTGCAAACTCAAAGTGGTGACTTAGTTTCAGCCAACTGCATTATCTACTGCAGTACATTAATAAATTAATGCTGTTAATTTGAATTTTATTGATTTGTACTTTCGTGTCAAATTTGTAAATCTGCTTTTGTTTTAGAGCTGTGTAACAGCTATAAGAGAAATGAGTTTATGCCGTTTTGTGTTTATATTTATTTAAAGAACAATAGAAGGAATTTAAGTAACAATGGAGATCTTGGGAGAATTTTGTGTTGTAAAAGAGGACATATATAAGTCACCTGTGAGAAACTGTTTTAGCTCTTTTAACATTACATTGTTCAGTAATGCCATAACTCTAAAATTAAGTTTTCGTATTATTTCTGTACACATCTGAGCATTTAAAACAACTTACTTTATTATTATTATTATTTTTTACTGACAGTGTTCTCACTCTGTCACCCAGGCTGCAGTGTAGCAGTTTGATCATACTTCACTGCAGCGTTGAACTCCTGGGCTAAAGTTATCTTCAGTCTCACAAATAGCTAGGACTATAGGAGCATGCCACTGGGCATGATATATATATATCTCCAGTATACAGAGTCCCACACAGATATAAATAAAACACAATGAGAAGCCTTGTTTCTTCTTTATCTCCAATGGTCTAACTATAAATTCAAGACTGAAACTTTAAAAATAGCTTAAGAATTGTCTTAATAATTAAACTAACTTCAGGTAATCTTCAGGTATATACACCCAGTATATACCTCTCTCTCTCTCTATATATAAATATACACCCAGTATATCTATATATATATAGATATACATACAGATATATAGATATATCGATGTATCTATCTTTTTCTGTTTGTGGTTATAATTCTTTCACAGCTTTTGAAAATAAAAACAATATGTTCTTTCCCCCTCAAAAAAATTAGGCAAAAAGGACATTCCTGTTGAGTTAAATTGCCCAATTACACACATATGTCGATATATGTATGCCCAATTACTTATATCGATGTAAGTATCTATATATTTATATATAGATATACTGGGTGCATAATTATAGATATAGAGAGGTATATATTGGGTGTATATACCTGAAGATTATAAATATAGATCTATATATAGAAATATAATAAACATATCTATATAAACATATATAATATATATTTATATTTATCTCTATATATCTATATATAGAGATATCTCTATATATATAGAGAGAGATAGGGAGGCTAGGGTCTCACTAAGTTGCCCAGGTGGTCTTGAACACTTGGTCTCAAGGGGTCCTCCCACCTTGGCCTCACAAAACTCTGGGACTTCACCAGACCTACAATCATTTGTAAAGATTTTTTTTCCCCAATGGATTTATTTCCTGCCAACCTTCAAACCTTCTTGTATGTGCTAAGTCTTTTCCCTCTTTTCAGAATGGAAAGAGTTTATAGGTAGTCATCTGGGGATGCAGCCTAACTCTGAAGGCCCATATAGCTTGTAGGTACATCAAGTTCATGACCCTGTAACTCTGATCGTCCTTCTAACTATAGATTCTTCTGACCATGTATCCTTTAATAAACTGATTAGTTGTAAGGTTTTAAAGAGAGAACATGAAAGAATTTTGATATTCTTCTTCAAATCATAAAATTGAACATCGATTTACTGCTTCCTAGCTTTGAAGTCACAAAGCAGAAACAGCTTATTGGAAAGACAGAGCATTAGGAGAAATATATCAAAGCACATTTTATTTGTAATTGGGCAATTTAACTCAACAGGAATGTCGTTTTTGCCTAATTTTTTTGAGGGATACCTCAAATAGTGTTTTTATTACTTTTCAAAAGCTGTGAAAGAAAAGAATTACAACCACAAACACGGAAAAAGATAGGCTTAGCAATAATTCCTGTGGGCTTACCTTTCTGTTCCTTTTTCTGTTTTTGGCTCAGCAATACCAGAAACTCGTATATGATTTCACACTATTTTCTTTTGATACATTAGAAAATTGGATACCAATTAAAAATTTTCTCAATTACTGATTTTTAGTAGGTTTCTACTTCAAAATATTGTTTTCAGGAAGGGGTAAAACGACCACAGAAAGGAGAAAAAGCAGCAAAACTCCAGTTATTGGTAAATGTGCCATAGTCCTCATTCAAGGTGCCGTTTTAACGCAACACAGGCAAACATTTGCCCTTCACTTACTTCAATATATGAAATACTGTAACCAAATAAATACCAGAGGCTTTGATCTTTGGCCCTCATCTCAAAACGCTCAGGGATATGACTTGAACAGTATGATTTTTGCAGTAGTTAAAAATGAGAATATTTAACACTAACAGAGTATTTCTTGACAGTAGGTCTGTCCTGTACGTTTTGTATTCTAACAGGGTTAGGATTAGAGTGCCGGGAGGTATAAGGACGTACAAGAATGCTTCTCCAGTTCAACTCTAAGGGAACGATGTAATTCCTCAAATTCACCTCTCAGCCTGTTTTTCAGCGTTCCTATGTTTGGCTGCCAGGGGCGAAAGTAGCGGTCGAGGGAAGACACCTGTGAAGGGGCGTGGCTACTCGCCCGGGCTCCTCCGTCCCTGACCCCAGAGGCCCCTGCGCAGAATGGACGGAGGAGCTGCTGTACTGGAGCGGTGTGGCCGCCCTGTCCAAGTCCTCAGCTCCCGACCCGACGGGCGCCTATGCGCACCGGCAGGAGACAGTCACGCAGATGCCAGTGTAGTCCACGGCAGCTTAGAACGTGGTGCCGACCGCTCCAGAACTGAGTGGTCGAGTCGTTGTAAGGACTCTCCCAGAGAGTTGAACTCTGGGCTCACTTCGGCAAAGTCTGTTGGAACAAGGCCCCAGTGTCACTGGCGAAATATCGGTGAAAATTTCCATGTTTTGGGGAGGACCCCTGCTGGACCTAGTGACCTAGCGGGCCAACCGCCTCCCCAGCTCCCAGAGAGGCTTCGGAGAGACGCCAAGCGCGCAGTCCTCCGAGCTCCACTGCTGCCGCACTGACTGCCAGCCTCCCAGCATGCTCCGCGGGCTGAGCTCCGCAGCAAGAGAACTCAAAGCCCCGGGCCTGGGTCCCACGCGGGGCCCCTTACCCAAGGTGCCCCGGGCGCTCATTTGCATGTCCCACCCAACAGGTAAACCTGCAGGTCAGTCGTGGCCGGGTACGGCCTGGCGGTCAGAGCACCAAACGTACAGCCTTATGATGCGGTTTCATCGCATGAAATTCTCCTAAAGGCCTCAAGATGAACGGGAAAGCGCGCGGTTCGCTCACCGTAATGATAACAGGCGAGAGACTCCCGTGCCTTATAAGGCCTGTGGACGAAGGCAATTACGTGCTCGCTTCGGCAGCACATATACTAAAATTGGAACGATACAGAGAAGATTAGCATGGCCCCTGCGCAAGGATGACACGCAAATTCGTGAAGCGTTCCATATTTTTGCGTAGTCTTCGATAATCATTTCAGTATCTGCTAACTAGCACTAAGGAAATAGTGTGAATATAAACAAAAATGGGTGGCACCCAAGGACGAAATTGTGGTTTTCGTTACAAAAAATTTGTGTAAGGAGATCTATGAAGTGGGAACGGAGCAGAGTCACCCGTGGAATGTCGTGTGCGAATATATCGTTAATACGCATTTTGGAAATGGAGAAAGGTCACCTTGTGCCTTCTTCATTGAACTTTTCATTCTGAAATAGACTTACGGTCTTGGCTCCCCAAACAACACAAACTCCAGAGCCCCAGCTTGTTTGGCTTTTGTTCAATAGAAGACCACCTGGCATATGAATTGTTCAATGACTCCTTACTAAATCTTTCCTAAACTAATAAATCTCTACTAAAGGAAGGAAACATTAGTGCTCATTTCTGGCGCCTACTTTGTGCCATTCTCCATCATTTTAGACCTGAGTGCTTACACCCTTTTTCTCTTAGACTGCGAGCTGCACAAAGGAAAGGAATGCTACTAAGGACTGGTATTATTGGAGATCAATGTTGGCCTTTGCCTATAGATTCAGGAGCTCCAGGATCCATTTGAATACTGGCCACAAGTAGCAAGGCCATTCTGGATCTGTTTTCACGAGTCTTCTGTTTTCATGTATCCTCTAAGAAGTACTTAGAAAGGCCGGTTTACATAAATCGGACAGATTCTGTGATGGGAAATTCGATTAGGAGGAATGTTCATTGCCCAGCCTGAAAGCATATTTTACTCAATGAAAACAAGTATTTGGATGCAGATAGGAGGATCACCTGGGTAACTTAATAGTAACGTGACCGGGCGCCTTGAAGATGGAGGCCCAGACAGCGTCGTAGATGTCCACTAGGCTAAGTCCGCGAGCAGGAAAATGCAGGTCCAGAGAGGTGTTGAACAGCCTCTACAAACACCACCGTGTCTTGTCCGGCAACCTTCGTGAACCGCGCAAAATATGGAACGCTTCACGAATTTGCGTGTCATCCTTGCGCAGGGGCCATGCTAATCTTCTCTGTATCGTTCCAATTTTAGTATATGTGCTGCCGAAGCGAGAACGAAAGTCCCACTGTCCCCCAGGCCTTATAAGGCACGGGAGTCTCTCGCCTGTTATCATTACGGTGAGCGAGCCGCGCGCTTTCCCGTTCATCTTGAGGCCTTTAGGAGAATTTCATGCGATGGAACCGCATCACAAGGCTCGTACGTTTGGTGCTCTGACCGCCAGGCCGTACCCGGCCGCGACTGACCTGCAGGTTTACCTGTTGGGTGGGACATGCAAATGAGCGCCCGGGGCACCTTGGGTAAGGGGCCCCGCGTGGGACCCAGGCCCGGGGCTTTGAGTTCTCTTGCTGCGGAGCTCAGCCCGCGGAGCATGCCGGGAGCTACTAACGCTGCGGCAGCCTCGGACCGCGCGGCGGGGTCCAGCGCCCAGGCGAGCTGGAGGCACCCTGATAACCAGGCTCCTGCGGCACCGAGAGGGCCGGCCCGGGGTCGGCGCGACACCTTTAGAACAGGTCGTTTCATCATAAACTTCCTCTGACGAGTAATTTTTTTTTTTAAAAGTAATTAACCTACCATTATCACACCTAGAAAAGTTAATTCCTTAATGGCACCTAATATTCAGTCTACTTTCAAATTTCCTTATTTCAGAAATTCCTTATTACAGTCGAATTGTCATAGAGATTCAAACAAGGTCCCACATTGTATTCGGTTGCTACGACCCTGGGTCTCTGTTGTCCTCTAATTGCCCTCGCCTCGTTTTTCTTCATGTCATTCATATACGGAGGGATATTTGCCCTGTGGAATGTCACAGATCTTGGGATTTGGCCCATTACTTACGGATGGTGTCGTTTAACTTGTTTCTCTAGCCTCCATGTTTCTTGAAAATTTAGTTAGGGGTGATGGACTCTTTCGATTCTGGTTCAGTTGTGTTGTGTTTTGTTTTGAAGCCCGCACGGCTTCAAACACAGTGGTAGGGTGTGTGCTTACTGCACCTCAGCGAGAGTCGTGTGTCTGCTGGCTGTCCCGGTGTGAGTGATGCCTACCCCTGACCTGTGGGTGCAGGTGGTCAGCCGTCTGACCCCTCACACTATAAAGTTTCCCAGAAATCTTTCCTTTAATGGTTTTAGGATACACCCATGAACAATATCCAAGTAGAAGGTCTGGTCTGGTGGTTTGCTTGCTTTTTGTTTTGTTTTGAGGACACATTGTAGTTGTACATATTTACGGGGTGCAATTTGATGTTTCGATACTTACCTATGTTGTATAACGATCCAACCAGAGTAGTGTATCCGCCATCTCATGCATTTATCCTTTCTCTGTGGTGAGAACATTCAGTAGCCTCTCTTCTAGTTATTTTGTGGTATACAAAATTTTACTGTTAACACTCTTCACCCTACTGTGCAATAGAACATCAGAATTTTTTCCCTCTTCTTTAATTGTAGCTTTGTACCCGTTAACCAATGTTTATAAACAAACATTGTGAGTTTGTGAGTTATAAGTTTACTTGTGAGTTATAAGGATGTAACCCCATGGCCTATGGTGGCTAAGTTCTGTATCCCCTGGAAGAGAATGAGAGAATAATAAGATCAGGGAAATAAATTAGGAAAGAGTGTTGATACCACTTGAGTCTCTGGATCATTTGATCCTATGACCAGGTGCTTTCCATAGTTGTTGGGTTACTTGTTCTAGGAAATTACTTTTCTTAGGCTAGATTAAAGTTGTTTTTGCCAAATGCAAATAGGAGATCTTAAACATTTTTGAGTTCAGCATGTCTTCACACTGCACACTTGCAACATTAAAACCCTATTGGCTTCTGCTAAACTCAAAACTATTTAAGATCCCATATTTGCATTTTGACAAAAAAACTCTAGTATTAGTACCCGCAGTTAAGTATATATGAATTTCCAATCACTTTTTTTTAGGAGGAAATAGTGTTCTTTATCAAATCTTTATAGGAAATTTATGAGGTAGGTGGCTATTTAAGTAAATAATATTTTGTATGATTTGACTCATTTGAGAAGGATGAGCTTTTTTTTTTGAGACGGGAGCCTCACTCTGTCAACCAGGCTGGAGTGCAGTGGTGCGATCTCGGCTCACTTCAACCTCCACCTCCCAGGTTCAAGTGATTCTCTTGCCTCACCTTCCCAAGTAGCTGGGACTACAGGCCTGTGCCACCATACCCCGTCTATGTATTTTTAGTAGAGACCGGGTTTCACCATGTTGGCCAGGCTGGTCTCAAACTCCTGACCTCAGGTGATCTATCCGTCTTGGCTTCCCAAGGTGCTGGGATTACAGGCATGAGCCACCGTGCTCTGGCCCCCCACCCTCACCATGAGCCTTACTTAATAGGAATTATTAACAAATTGGTTTTAAGAAATTTATTTAAAGGATTTTTTCAATGAGACAAATACTTTATTTTTATATTCTGGAACATTTGAACTCATCAATAAACATAATAATTTTCATTATTTACATAACTGAAATAAAACAACTACCTTTTCTTTGTGACATGTAAAACTATGGTGCATTTCGCAATCAATGACATTTTAGATCCAAAGAGATGTATCTTAGTTTTTGGAAGAGGAAACTGAGGCTGATATAAGTGTAGTGACCTCCCTGGGCAAGATTGGCCACTGGTCCTACCATCTTCTTATGCCAAATTCATTGCTCTTTTTACTGCACCACTTGTAGTATTACTAGGTCACACTATTTGCAGTAAACTACAAAGAAAAAGATAAAGCCTGCCATTTTACAATTATGTTTCTGAGTTCTGCTTATTTGACTGCAACAACAAAACAGCACACACTATGTAGAAAGCTGACCTTGTTCTTTTTCTTTTTACTCACAGAAAGGGCACATTCAGTGATGTGACACAATTGAAAGTAAAAAACCACAGGTCATTTCCTCTTCAGGAATTTTGCTCTAATTAAAAAGAAGAAGAAACTCATCCTAAATCCTCACATCCTCTTTAGCAAGGAACAGATGAGTCATTTAGAACCACAGCATCAATGACCAGCGTCACCTGGTGTGAAATTGGTGAACTCCAGGTGGGGAACAAAGGTTCAACCCGGTCGGCAGGTTGCAATCACAAGAGCTTTTAAAAATACAAGTGACTGAGTCCTCCCCTGGAGATTCTGGCTTTGTTGTTTTTGTTGTTTTTAGACAGGGTCTTCACTGTGTTGCTTAGGCTGCTCTGGAACTCCTGGGTTCAAGTGATCCTCCTGCCTCAGCCTCTCAAGTAGCTGGGTTTTCAGGTGCACACCACTGTGCCTGGCAAGAGATTCTGATTTAATTGCCAGTGTCTGTGAGATATCTTTTTGCATTCTCTCTCTGCTTCTCTCTTTCTCTCCATGCCTCCTGTGAGCTCTCAGCCTTTGTAAGATCTTCTTTGGGCTTGTCAGCACCCTTCTTTCTTTTCTCTCTTCTGTCTTTTCCATCAGACACACTACATCAGGTGAAGCTTGTTTCAAGTTCACCACCAGGCCGCTTTCTTTGCTACTGGCTTCCTTTTATGGCCACACTTCCTTCCCTCATAATGCACCCACTGGCTCCCCAAGACTCCTCCTAAATGTCCCACTTACAATGGCAAGGATATTTAAAGACACACCAGTCTGGGCTTTATTTCTTCAGGGCTCTGCTAACTAACTCCACAAACTAAAATATACCAGAACAGTATTTCTCAAGCTTTCTTAGTGATAGATTCCCAGACCCAACTTCTTACAGTTTCCAGAGGATTGACCTATGCCAGTGTATTCAGAGGACCATCTGGCGTATCACCCATGCGATCTATCTGTATTGTAATGGCTACTTTTAATGAAATGAGAAAGTCACTCTGGTGAAGCTGATGTGAGATGTTTTGGTGCTTGGAGCCCTTTCACGGCAACCAGTTCCCTAATGTGTAGAAGATAAACCTCATGTTCTGTTTTTTTGGTAGGGAAAAAACCATGTCAGAGAGGAACTTCTTTATTTATTGTAATTACTATAAATTTAACTCTATATACACTCATCCTCTTTTCTGAAATAAGATTTCAGAAAAATGTTATTTACAAATAGATGTTATTTGTATGGAAAAAACTTGTGCCCAGGTAGAAAACTGAATTGTTTGGAAAAAACAAAATCTGATTCCCATTCTATGGAAGCTATTTTACAACTCTGTAGATTGTAGATAACTCATGGCAGTTAATAATTTCTGTTAACTGCCATTTCAATGTGCAAAATTTCAATGTGCAAATTCTCTCCTGACTGGAAGTTCAATTGACTTCTCTTCACCACTGTGGAGGAACCCAGTTTTGCTTCCATTTGCACATTCAACCTTCCTTTATTACACATAATTTTTTAATTTCTCTTTTGAACTAGTTGTGACATCTACTATGTTTCTGCATTGATTCATGATAAATAAAATCTTTAACATGTGTTCATTTTTTTATCTGTATGAGAGGTATGATTTTATCCACTTTTTAAAAAAATTGTGTTTTTAAAAGTTAGAGATCCTCCGATGAGTTGTCTGTTGGATTCATCTAACAAAACCAGATATACGTTTTACCAGGCTAGCCTGTGGGCTGCTTAAAGCCCAAACACATTTTTTTCTTGGCTGCCAAATCACAATGGTACTTTGGTGACTCCGTTTTTCTAATTTTAATATTTTTTTTCTATCAATAAAGTTTGTGGTTTGTCTTTGTTTTGCTTCCAGCCAGTGCATCTGCTGTACTGGGTGGAAACAATAATTGGGAATTTTGTGTCATGGTCTAATCATTTAGTAAGCTCTGTGAATGGATTAATATTTATAGAGATCTAGTCTCTGTTGGGTGAGAGACTATAGAGAAACTAGTTTATTAGTCTTGTTTATATGCCTTTTGTCCATTTTGGGCTTAAATCAATTAAGAATATTGTGCCCACCAGGAAGAGGAACAGTTCTTTGATATCTGAATTGGTAATTTTTTTTTTGTGCTTCTGTGTTTATTCTTGATCCATGAGTGAAATTTTAGAATTAAAGCTATAAACTCTATGTCTGCATATTTGTAATTCAGAAAAGTCTTTCCCTCTCATTATATGAATGTGTAATGCTTTCCTAAATCTAGAGGGTGTTAACAACTTAGATTATGAAATCTCCTGCATTAAAGGAGTTCGGTTCTGATTGATTTAAGACAAAGGTCCCCAACCCCCAGGCAATGGACTGGTACCCATCTGTGACCTGTTTGGAACCTGGACGCACAGCAGGAAGTGAGCAGAGGGCAGGTAAGCATTGTAACCTGAGCTCTGCCTCCTGGCAGATTGGCAGCTGCATTAGATTCTCATAGGCATACAAACCCTATTGTGAACTGCGCTTGTGAGGGATCTAGGTTGCACCCTCCTTATGGGAATCTAATGCCTGATGATCTGAGGTGGAACAGTTTCATCCCCAAACCATCTACCCCACCAACCCCAGGGAAAATTTGTCTTCCAGGAAACCAGTCCCTGGTGCCAAAAAGGTTGGAGACTGCTGGTTGAAAAGATGAATAAATGCTTACATAAGCATAGTATGCCAATAACTCCCAGAAAATAATAAATGGAATTTCTAAAAATTTCAATGTGCTACATTTAAAAAATATTCCAAAAGCAACCAGCTTAGGAACATTTTAAGAATTCAAATTCACATAATTTAGGCACATCTCTGGTAAACTAGACTGTTGTATTAATTTGGTTTAGTAAAAATAGCTGTGTCTTCTTTGATTTATCAGTGTTGTATATAATACAAGTGTACATTTTTATTGTGCCTGGGTATGTTTTTCTAAGTGTATGCAGGTTTACTGATCAAATAAGCTTACATTACTTCTGCTTAATGCTTGCTTATGAAAAGTGTAAATTTGTGCTTGACCAAGTTGCATACTTGTTTTGGTGAACTTCTTTTTGTTAGTCATTGGTCTGTAGCATGTCAGATGGAAGATAAGTTTCCAAGATTTAGGTAAATTAAAGTCTTGGATCAGTTTTAAATTGGGCTAATTAATGGAAAAATCAGTGCATAACTAGATAATTTCTAAGTAACAACTAAAATATTAGTTATTAAGCGTAATTATAGCTTTACTTCTGCTTTTTATGTTTATGTGCTATAGACAGGCTATCTCTTTGGGTCATATTAAGTAATGTGTTTATGTTTGCCACTTTAAGGAGTTGTATTGGGGATGTTAGCCACTGTAGAAAGTTGTGTTATGCATATTGACGAGCTCTGCTAATCTGATAAAATGCTGGGTTGTGACAGTTCACAATTATCCAGCCCCCAACTTTTCTCTGCAAAATAGAAGTTACTTTGGTTAAAAGTGATAGTTATATGGTTGACTACACTTAGAAACTGCTATTTCAAAGAAATATAACTCTATATGTGCTTCTGTTTTTTCAAAGAAAACAGTAGTTTTGTCCTAAAGTGGCAGCATGAAATTTTTCATATTACCTTATTTTCTTTTAATCTTTGTAGTATTTGTAGTGTGGTCTCTTTCATTGCTCATGTTGGTACTTTGCAATTTCTCTCTTATTTTGTTGATCCATCTGGCTAGAAATTTTTCAGTTTTATGACATTTTTTGAAAAACCAGTTTTTGGGTTTTTTGGAAACCCAAAATAGAATTGTACATTTTCTGTTGATTTCTACTCTTTATTATTTCCTCCCTTTTGTTTACTCTTGGTTTAATTATCTCTTCTTTCCCCAGTTTCTTATGGTAGAAGTTTAGATTGTTAATTTTAGACCTTTTTTTCTTTCCTAATACAAACATTTAAAGCCACACATTTCTTTCTAGGCACTACTTTAGCTGAATCATACAAATTTTATTGTACTGTGTTTGTAGTTTTAAAAATTTTTCTTTGTCACATGGGTTATTTAGCCGACTTAGTTGATAATGTTCAAATCATGCATATCGTTACCGATTTTCTGTGTATCTTTCATCAGTTATTCAGAGAGGACTGTTTAAATTTCCAGCTGTAATTGCAGAGTTCTCAATCTGACCTTTCAGTTCTGACATTTTTTTCTTCATGTATTTTGAAGTTTTCCTGTTACATACATATTTAAGATTGCTGTGTCTTCTTGATGAATTGATTCTGTTATCATTATGAAATGATCCTCAACATTCACAACTACTAAGATTATTCAAATGTATTTTCAATGATTTATAAAAATAGATTTAAAGCAGAAACACAACTTATATTTTGCCAAATCACATTCCCTTTATCCTGCTCTACTTTTTTAGTGGCAGCTCTTTCCACCACATACTTATTTATTTGCTTGCTTTCTGTTTTCCCCAACTAGAATAATTTCCAAAGAGCAAGACTTCATCTGTTCCGTTTATTGCTGTATTCCAACTGTCTACAACAATGCCTGCCACAAAGTCTGACTTCAGTACTTTCTGAATGAATTAATGTATAATAAAGTCACACAACGGTAACAATATCTTTCCATGACTCTACCTCACTTACTTCATGGTAAGACAGGCTCTTCTCACATGGGGGCGATTTCAGAAATAACTTCTACACTGTGGTGTCTTCTCATGCTGCTCTTCAGGAAGCTATTAATGAGATAATTCTTTGTCATTAACTTTTTTTTTTTTTTTTTTGAGACAGAGTCTTGCTCTGTTGCCCAGGCTGGAGTGCAGTGGTGTGATCTTGGCTCACTGCAAGCTCTGCCTCCTGGGTTCACGCCATTCTCCTGCCTCAGCCTCCTGAGTAACTGGGACTACAGGCGCCTGCCACCACGCCCGGCTAATTTTTTAAAAAAATTTTTAGTAGAGACGGGGTTTCACCATGTTAGCCAGGATGGTCTCCATCTCCTGACCTTGTGATCCACCTGCCTCAGCCTCCCAAAGTGCTGGGATTACAGGTGTGAGCCACCACACCCAGCCTGTAATTAACTTTTTAATCTTAGCCATTTCTACTCTAGCTAGGTTTAACCTGAATCATTCTAGAACAGTGGGTCTGAGTGACAAACACCTTTGGACTCCTATTATGAGCCTCCACTCACTTCCTCCCCTGGAGGCTGTTCAGGCCCTCATATAGGATCGCCTCTATGGGCCAGCCTCACTGCTTCTAGGAATGGCTCTGTATATTCCTGGGTTGTAAAGGTGGGTAGGAGTTAATTTGTCATGCTAGGACCCAAGGTGCGTAAAGCCTTTATATTTTACATCTCTTTATTGATGCTGTGATTTCACTTCCCCCGTCCACTCTGTTCATTCACACAGCTCATGAAGGTTTTTGTTTCCCAGGAAGTCTAAGTTTCAATCTACCAAAAAAACTGAGGCTGCCCTGTTGTCTGCAGGGCAAGCAGTAAACTGCAAGTAAAACATTTATTAATTAAATCTTCCTGTCCGATTATTTTTAAAGAGTGAAAAAAAATCTCTTTTTAATTTATTGTGTGTTTTGGGTGTCATGGAACTGATATTTTGGTTTGATGGTCAGAGTTCCAACCCCAGTCCCAGCCCTTGGACAACCCACATTCTCTTGTACATTGCAAAGCATGGCAGGTGTGTAAATTGCTGTTGTTGCGGTGAGAAACTTTTCAATTTTAAGGTTTGCAGTGATTGGATTTTTAAAAATTTATCTTTATTTTTAAATTTTAATTTTTTTTTTTTTTTGAGATGGAGTGTTGCTCTGTCACTAGGTTGGAGTACAGTGGCACTATCTCGGCTCACTGCAACCTCTGCCTCCCAGGTTCAAGCGATTCTTCTGCCTTAGCCTTCCAAGTAGCTGGGATTACAGGCACACGCCACCATGCCCAGCTAATTTTTGTATTTTTAGTAGAGACGGGGTTTCACTGTGCTGGCCAGGATGGTCTTAATCTTTTGACCTCATGATCTGCCCACTTTGGCCTCCCAAAGTGCTGGGATGGCAGGCGTGAGCCACCATGCCCGGCCAGGTTTTTATAATTCATTAATTCAAGAACATTTGGGCATTTGCATCAGAGACCTTCACTATATCCTGAAGAGCACTTGCCTACAATTCTTAAGCTGAGGAATACAATCCAGTAGTCAGCTGTTATCTTGGAAATTATGACCAGTTAAAAACAACAACCGTGGAAAGGAAATGGTGTAACTTTAAGGAAAAGCAAACTTAGGGCCAGTCACCTTCTCCCTCCACCCCCCACTCCCCACCCCACCAAAGCTTAGAATATTAGGTATTATCTGTTTCACATGTTTCTTAATTTTTTTAACACAAAAATTTTGTACATTTGGGTCTTGTTTGTTAAATACATGATGAAAATGAGAGAGGTAAGATCTACTATCTCTTTGAGGAAATTAAGACTTAAATGTTTTACTACTTGTACCTACTATTAGCTAATTGATCTTTGTTATTGTCTAGGGTGAGTATCAGCAAGCTCAGACTGTGTTCTTAGTCAGCTGTTAAGGTTCCAGTATAATCACCTAGTACTTCGGGGGCAGGGGGAATAACCAACATTCAACTATCCAATAATGCTTCCACTAGAAATGTCCTCATTCTTGTGATAATGTGTAATACTGGTTCATGCTAAGTTTATAAACTTCTTGTTTTCTGTATCCTTCATTGGCTACTCTATCCATAACCCATAACCACTGAGACCCCCAGCCTTAGTGCTTGGATCCTGCTTCCACTTCAATAATCTTGGGTAAGCTTAGCCACTTGGGATTTGGTATACAGAGTGTGCATATGTGCATCTCTGGTTCAATAGGGGATACACTCCAGTGTGCTCAGTATATCCCTTCTGTGAACTCATAGGATCCAGATTCCTGGGTCCCAACACTGGGAACTGTGATTTGGTAGGTCTGGAGAGGAGCCCTGGAATCTGTATTTGAACAGGAACCCAGGGGATTCTGATGCAGGGCTCTGTGGGCTAGCTACCCTTTGTAAATCACTGTGTTCTCCAATTGCTGGCCCAGTTTTTAATATTTGCTTTTTTTTTTTTTTTTTTTTTTTCCTTTTATCTTACATTCGAGGAACCTAAAACTAACTAACCTTCCACAAGTCAATACAGGTTTCTTTTCCCTGTCACCTTGCCCGGACAAAGTTTTGAAAATTTAGTCATCTTCTTCCTCCTCCATTCTGCCTTCCTCCTTTCTTCTCCTGCCTCTTCCTCCTCTCTCATCCAGTTATTCACAAAGTCTACTTGGTTCCTCCTCTCCAGGCTTCATTTACATTACATCTCATTCTCTTGGAGCTCTAAACCCCCACCCACACTGCCTAATACCTGAACTATCCAAAAGTCTTCTAGCTTTAAGGCTGGGCATGGTGGCTCATGCCTGTGGATTCTAGCACTTTGGGAGGCGGAGGTGGGCAGATTGCCTGAGCTCAGGAGTTGGAGACTAGCCTGGGCAGCATGGTGAAATCCCATCTCTACTAAAATACAAAAATTAGTCAGGCTTGATGACGCACACTTGTATAATCTCACCTACTCAAGAGGCTGAGGCATAAGAATTGCTTGAACCTGGGAGGCAGGGGTTGCAGTGAGTTGAGAACGTGCCACTGCACTCCAGCCTGGGTGACAGAGTGAGACTGTGTCTCAAAAAAAAAAAAAAAAAACCAAAAAAACACCGAAACAGAAGTCTTCTAGCTTCTCTCCTCTTCCTGTAATCCCTTTTGTGCATAATTATCTGTCGTTTGTACAAACACCATTTCACCATGTCACTCATCTATTTAAGAAACAGTAGTGATTCTCTGCCTTCCACATTATAAGTTTGTTTTCTATCAACTGCACTCCTCATTACTCCAAAATATTGCCTACCGTCCATTATTTACACACAATTTCTTTACTCTTGCTTTTGATGATATATTCTCAAAATATATTCATTAGAAATTTCAGTGGTCATAGAACTTACTTTGGTAAAGGAGATTTTGCTACATTGACTGCATTATTGTAAATCCTTTCCCATAAGCAATGGCTAGAGTTGCTTATGGGAAGGGAAACCAAATGGACTGATGCTGATTAGAGGAGGACCTTACATTCTTCTATTTTGTCACAGAGTTAAACTGCGCTTTGGGGGTTTCCTTAGACTAGATTAGATTTCTTTGCTCAATGAACTTTGACTTTGAACTTTTTTTTTTTTTTGAGACAGTCTCACTCTTGTTGCCCAGGCAGGAGTGCAGTGGCGTGATCTTGGTTCACTGCAACCTTTACCTCCCGGGTTCAAGCGATTCTTCTGCTTCAGCTTCCTGAGTAGCTGGGACTACAGGCAGCTGCCACCACACTCAGCTAATTTTTGTATTTTTAGTAGAGACAGGGTTTCACCATGTTGGCCAGACCTTGAATTTTTTTTTCCTCGTTCTGTCGCCTGGGCTGGAGTGCAGTGGCACCATCTTGGTTCGCTGCAAGCTCTGCCTCCCGGGTTCACACCATTCTCCTGCCTCAGCCTCCTGAGTAGCTGGGACTACAGGTACCCGCCACCACGCCCCGCTATTTTTTTGTATTTTTAGTAGAGACAGGGTTTCACCATGTTAGCCAGGATGGTCTCGATCTCCTGACCTCGTGATCTGCCGCCTTGGCCTCCCAAAGTGTTGGGATTACAGGCATGAGCCACTGCGCTTCGCCGCACCTTGAACTTTTAAAGGGAATGGAGTACCTTTTAATATATTGTCTATTGATAAAATTTCTCTAAAGCTGGATTGCCGACATTTTAAGTCAATATATAGAGTGTCTTGAACAACTTAAAAAAATTTCCTGTTCTGAGCTGTTCTTATTTAGTTAAACTGAATCTATAATAGTAAGACAAAGCTTTGACCCATTTTGAATTTTAGGAACAATTATCCAGAAATTCAGGAGAGATACCTGATCACTGTTATAACAGATGTTTTGTTCTTATTCCAGTCCTTTTATATCCCCGGTAGCCATGGAGAAGCTCGTGTTGGAAACGATTTAAATACTTGGTAAAGAGATTGTCTGCTGTTTCCCACCTGGAGAAAGATAGTTCCTAACCTTTTTTTTTAGTTTTTCAGTCGTAGCTGCTATGATTTGAATGTGTCCCTTCCAAAATTCAAATGTTGAAACTTAATGGCTAATGTGATGCTGTTAAGAGGTGAGACCTTTAAGAGGTGATTAGGTCATGAGGACTCCATCCCTTGCGAATGGGATTAGTGCCTTTATAAAAAGGCTACAAGGAGGGCTTAATGTTGTGCCATGTGAGGACACAACACTCAAGGTGCCATCTTGGAAGCAGAGACAAGACCGTACCAGACAACTGAACCTGCTGATGCCTTGATCTTAGACTTTCCAGCCTCCAGAACGGTGACAGAATAAATTTCTCTTCTTTATAGATTACTCAGTCTTAGGTATTTTCTTATAGTAGCACAAATCATACTAAGACAATAGCATAACACCCCTAAGGTATACCCCTCTTCCACAATCAAAGAGATATACTGAATCAGTTGTTCTCAAAGGATCTCTCCCTTTTCTTCTCTCTGGGTAAGGTGGCAGGGTATGTGTTATTTGAATAAGTCCCTCAGGTGGTTCTGAAACCCTCACCTGTTTTCTCACAGCTTTCAAATCTTTTAACTGCTGCTTCTTTAACCAACATTTATTGGTTTATCAGTTTCTGAAAGATTTGTGGTAAAATTTGCCTCTTTATTTATAGTTCAGAAAAAATTTTCGTTGTAACTCTTATTTTTGCTTTATGTAATGAGGCACTTATAAGTTTGTTATATTTTGTGGGTATATCTTTTTATTTTTATTTTTATGTAGTTTACTTATTTATCCATATTAATGCAGTTGTGGTGCTTAACTTTTATATTGTATTAATATTGCTAAGTATGTTTCCTTTTGGTTAATATTTGCTTGGAATATCCTTATCCTTCTGTTTTATTTTCCAGTCTTTGGTGTGATTTTCAAAATTATGTTTGTCATAAATAGCATTATTCGGATCTTAAAAATTAAACCAATTTCATTCCATTTAAAAATATGTAGATTTAATCTGGGGGTTGGCAACTTTTTTCTGTCAGCCGTAAATATTTTAGGTTCTGCAGGTCATACAGTATCTGTTACAACTGCTCAAAAGCAGCCTCAGGCCACATGAATAAATAGGCATGGCTAGATTTGTTCTGCCAGCTATTGTTTGCCAACCCTTGCCTTAATCTATTTACATTTTTGTGATTGTTGATATATTTGGCTTATTTTGTGTTTTCTGTTTACCATTTATATTACCTAAGGCAGTGTTGGCTGAGGTTATAGATTAATCTGGAGACCTCAGTGGCTCAGCACATTGAAGATTAGATTTTACATGATAAAATAATTATATTTAATGTTTATATATATTATAATGTTTATATATGTTTATATATATAAAATATATATATTTTATAGTTTATAAATAATTATACTTTATATATTATAAAATGCAAAACAGTTATATTTTATATAAAATACAAAACAGTTATATTTTATATAGAATTTTATATAAAACAGTTATATTTCATATAAAACAGTTATGTTTTATATAAAATATATGTTATATATTTTATAAAATATATAACATAACAGTTATATTTTGTAACGTGAAATCCAATCAGTGGCACAAATAGGATGGATGGTCTGCCCCTTGCAGTCATTCAGGAACCCAGGCTCCTTCCTTCCATCTAGTGGCTCTGTCACTCCCAATGTGTAGGTTGCATAATCACCATAGAAAGGGAAAGAGGCAGTGGAGTAGACACACCTGCTTCTTTAACCACATTAGCCTGGAAGTCATTTATGTCACCTTTCACATTTCATAGATGAGAGCTAGTCACCTGGTCCCACCTAGATGCAAGAGGGACCTAGGAAATAAAGTTACTGTGGTAGCCACTTCCCAGCGACACTCCCTCAGGTGGTAGAGGAACACATACCTTTGGCAGACATCTGGGCACTTCTGCCACAATCACCCTTTTTCCTTGCTGCCTTTTTTCTTTTCTCCCTTCTGTGGGTTTTTTTTTTTTCTCTATTTCCCTTTGTTTTTCTATTCCCGTTTGTTCTCTATTCCCCTTATTCCCTTTGTTGCCTTGGAATATATATGATGTATTTTTCTTGTTTCAGTAGTTGTCCTTACAGTTTTAACACACACTTCATTTTTGAAATGTCTATAAGGCCTGTATTTATTCAGTACATCTCTTCTCCTATAGATAAGAAAAGAATCTATTGATTCCTCCCCTCCCCCTGCACAGATACTCCACATATCTTTCTTCTTCTTGTTGTCTAGGGTTTTATTTTACCTTTAAATAAAACCCACCAAAACCCCACAAAATAGTTATTTTTATGGTTAAGAATTAAATATACCACTATTATATTTTTGTCAGTTTCTCTGCTCATTGTCCTCTGGATTATTTCTTCCTGAAGTGCATTCTTCAGTTTTTAAATGTTTTTTTTTTTTTTTTTTTTTCAGTGAGAGTCTGTGAGTGGTAAACTCTCTTTGTCTATTATGACTAAATAGCTACATATAGAATTCAAGGTAGATAATTATTTTCTCTCAGTATGTGGGAGCTATACTCCATTTTCTTTTGGCATTGATTACAACTGATGAAAAATCCGTTGTCAGTCTAATTGTCATTCCTTCATAGGAATTTGTCTTTTCTCTAGTAGTTTTTACAAGGTTTTGTAGTTTGACAACACACTATGGTTGTAGATTTATTTTTATTGATTCACCTTCCTTTATAGAATGCATTTCGAAATGTAGTTTCTTGTGTATTTTCAGTTCTTGCAAATTATTAGCCACGAATCCTTTGAATACTGCCGCTCTTCCAATTCCAACTCTGTTTTTCTGCAGTTGATTATATTTTGAAGTGTATTTGTATATTCTCCATGTCTCTTAACTGCCCATTCATAATTTTTTCTGCTTCTCAGTAGTGTACTCTCAGCATAGTTTTTCAATTTCCTAATCTTTTTTTGAGAGTGTACAGACTAGAGGTGATCTCATTCATTAAGCTTTTCAGTTTCTGTATTTTTCATTTATCATATTTTTTGTTTACTTTTTCTAATTTCATTTGTGCATGTTTTCATCTTTTAAATGAATGTTATTCCTTCCACTATCTCTGTGAAGATCCTGAAAATATATATATATCCTTTTTAGATTATTATTTCCATTGCATTTGCTGTGTTGGTTGACATTTATTGGTTGTCTTCATTCAGAGAGTGTCCCTCTTTCCCTCTTTCTTCACTCATTCCTTCCTGAATGGTTGTCTCTCCCTTAGTCCCCTTGGAATGTCAGCTCAGAACCAGGTATTTTATGGGTAGTGGGGACTGAATAGGTCACAAGTCCAGTCCCTGCATTTGTGGCAGCTTGCTCAGGACAAGTTAATTTAATTTCAAGACTGTGACAGTTTCCTTCTGTCTCCCTTTGTTTGCAGCTTCACAGGAGGCTTAACATCAGGCAGCAGCTGTAGTAGCTCTTATGTCACTGGTGGGATGGATGGGAGACACTGGTCTAGTCCTGATTTCTCATAGTGAGCTTGGCTCAGGGTACACACCATGTGTGGAATTCCCATGAATCCTGAAGAGCTGAAATCAGTTGGGTCCAAAGAGATCATTAGCTTACTTTAGAGCATACCTTTTAAATATCTTTTTACATTTTATCTGTTCTTTGTGTTTGTAGTAGTGATGGGATGGGTATAGTCCCATTCCTCTTCTTTTAGAATCCATTAGATCCTGTTTGCGTGCCTTTCCCTGTTTGTTTTTTATTGGTAACCATGCCACTCAGCCTGATTTTTCATGTATAATTGTTGAATCCCCAAATATACCCCAGAATAAGCAAGCAAGAGTTGTTCCATAATTTTCTTCAGGGACAGATGGTGGTGACTGAGCTGATGATGGGTGTGTATTGGGCCTCAGTAGCTGTATCAAAGTATGGTTAGGACATGGCTGGCTTGAGTGTGAGTCCTGGCAGGGCCACCGTGTCCCCTCCACTCTTGCTCCTCCTAACATCCTCTTCTTTTAGCTCACATGGCACAGACTGATGCCCCAGAGGAGTCTGAAGAAGAATGTGAGAAGGCTGCTTTTGGGTTGGGGTGACCCAGACATAAGACCTACTGTCTTTTTCAACACTGCCTTGAACCTAATTTATTTCTGGTTCTGAACTGAACTATGGAATGGGGCAGCACTGTGTGGCTGTGTGTTGTGCAATGTTCCCGAGCATAGAAACCCGTGGGGGCTAAAATCCAGTTAGTGCTCCATCCAAACTGTGTACCTGTGGTGCTGTGTCCATCCAGAGTGAGGGTTTTTTTTTTTTTTCTATGGAGACAGAATCTTGCTCGTTGCCCAGGCTGGAGTGCAGTGGTGCGATCTCGGCTCACTGCAACCTCTGCCTGCTTCAGCCTCTCCAGTTGCTGGGACTACAGGCGCATGCTGCCATGCCTGGCTAACTTTTTATATTTTGGTAGAGATGGGGTTTCATTGTGTTGCCCAGGCTGGTCTTGAACTCCTGAGCTCAGACGATCTGCCTGGCTTGGCCTCCCAAAGTGCTAGGATTACAGGTGTGAGCCACCGCGCCTGGCCCAGAATGACAGCCTTATAATTGACGCAAAGACATCAATTAGACAGGTGTGGCCATCCATCCAAGGACACATCTGCTGCCTCTTTCCAGGTCTCCCTTCACCTCAGTTAAAATAACCTGTAAACCTCTTGTTTGTTACCCTTAGAGACAGAGTGTTGCTGGACCCTGTACTAGGGATACTTTCCTACTGGGGTATGGTGAAGGGATGATTAGGGTCTGGCACCGTGTTGTCAAGCCACCCTACTGACTGCTGGAAGAAGTGTCAGAAGCTGGGCTTCCTTTCTTATTTCAGTGTAGAGCTGGCAGATGAGGTGCCAGCTACCTCTTTTGGATGGGTTAGACTTCAGCCTTTTTTTTTTGTGAGATGGAGTCTTGCTCTTGTTGCCGAGACTGGAGTGCGCTGCAACCGCTACCTCCCGGGTTCAAGCGATTCTCCTGCCTCAGCCTCCCGAGTAGCTGGGATTTCAGGCGTCTGCCACCATGCCCACCTAATTTTTGTGTTTTTAGTAGAGACGGGGTTTCTCCATGTTGGTCAGGCTGGTCTCGAACTCCTGACCTTAGGTGATCCGCCCACCTCGGCCTCCCAAAGTGCTGGGATTACAGGCGTGAGCTGCCACGCCCGGCCAGACTTCAGACATTTTATCCAACTAATGACATCCTCAAACTGCCAAGTAGTCAGATCAGCTTTGACCTTTTTTCCCTCCAGGAGTCAGTTTTTTTGTGCACAGTGCCGCTGACACTTTGGACCTGGATCTAATTCCTGCCTTCATCTCCTCTGACTTGTTATATAACTTCTTCTGGCCATAAAAGTATTAGACTTTGGCCCCAGGGAAGGAGTTGCTAGAAATCCAGCCCTTGGTACAAGGAAAGTCATGGTGAATATCACCTTGCAGTCCTGCCTTGATACTAAGTATTAAGTAATATTATAGCCTGATTCCTTGTCAAGGGACCCTACTCTGCTAGTGACTAAGATAGTATAAAAGTATGTGGTTTCCAGAACCAAATGTACACTTACTTTCATTTTTTAAAAACTGGTCTTTAGCATCCTTGCTACTTTTTTTTTTTTTTGAGACAGTCTAGCTCTGTCGCCAGGCTGGAGTGCAGTGGCGCGATTTCGACTCACTGCAACCTCTGCCTCCTAGGTTCAAGCAATTCTCCTGCCTCAGCCTCCCGAGTAGCTGGGATTACAGGCATGTGCCAACACACCCAGCTAATTTTTGTATTTTTGGTAGAGACGGGGTTTCACCCTGTTGGCCAGGATGGTCTCAATCTCTTGATCTCCTGATCCACCAGCCTCTGCCTCCCAAAGTGCTGGGACTACAGGTGTAAGCCACTGCACCTGGCCCCTTGCTACTTTTTGTAATTGCCAGAACTCACCAGAGAATTCCTTCAGGGAGGTTTAGGAGATGGCATAAGGAAGGAAAGGCTTATTTGCAATCAAGAGGAAACAGTAATTATGAGGACAGAGGAAGCTAGAGAAAGAAAATCAAGGAAAAGACACTGGGAACAAATTTAATCAATCCAAGGGTTTCAGGTAATGATTGGTAGATTTGAGTTGGGAGTCTCAGTTCAAGAATATCTTGTACTAGCCACTGTCCTTGAAACCAGTTTGTAGGGACAAGGATATAAGATTGAGGGACCACAAAGTATCTACCTTATATAACTGCGGTGGGGGAAGGGGGATTCAGCCTAGCAAGACTAATGTTTAGAGTTGTGAAGACTTTTGGGAAGCATTTTATTTGGCTAAAAAGATTTTACCAGCAGGGTGAGGGATGGGGGAAAGCACTGATGCTTAGAGTAGGACTATTTCTGAGTGGGAAGCTGTTTTCAGCTAGTCACAGAGCAAATGCTGTAGTCTATATATGGCTCCCATGATTACCATAAAGAAAATATCAAACATGGGCTATTGAATGCAGGAGGGCAGTGGTGGATACAATTCCTGGAGAATTAGATGGGTATGGGCCCTGACATTATGGAATTTACCAAATTACCTGTAAAATAGAATCTCAGGTATCTGTTTCCACTTAGACTACAGAAATCAAATGTAGAGATGTGAATGTCATTGGTACTGTGGGGGAGATGGAGAAATTATGCATAAGAACTAAGGAGCAAAGAGTGTGTTCTTATGACCGCTACATTTAGAGAGCAGAAAGGGGAAGTTTGTAGGTAAATTACAGATTCTGTAATGAGGATGGAATTTGAGTCCCACCAGAAAGTAAAGTTTTCATGAGTGTGCCATTTGAGATGTCGAAAACCTAGAGTCTGGGAACTTTCCCACATTGTGTTCATGATTTATTCGATATCTGTTCTTATTCGTTTATACTTTTCTATCTACATAAGCCTCAATTCCTTCTTTCCTACCCACACCATTTTACCACCTACTCACAGTAATCCTTCCCTACCATCATCAAAAGAACTTCTGCAATCTACCTCTTCTAAGGTAATTTTCCCATCCTTACAGTGGGGGGAGGGGGGAACAGAGTTCCTGTAATGCGGGCTTTGTGTGCTTTAAATACATCATCATATTTCACAGTCCCCACAATTCCAAGAAGTAGTACTATGAAGGATCTTTCAGGAAATCTCCAAGTGATGTTTAAAATCAGGTGTTTAAAGTCAGGCTCCGCCGGGGGAGCCTGACTGTTTAAAAGTGTTTCCACCTCACAGGAACAGAGGCTACTAGCAAATCATGACCACCATTTTTAAACCAGGTTGACAAAGGTCACTAGAGAAGATCCTGGAAGATCCACTCTCACTAATGGAAAATGAATAACTTAGGCTTTGCTTAGGCTCTTTTAAATAAACACATCTAAGAGTCAGGTTTGAATCAATGGATGTAAGTAGTAAGTCAGGGAATGTTGATACCTTTCTAGGTAAGTGGAATGAAGTAATATTCTTTGCTGAGGAGGAGAGGGGTTGAGATTGCTGTGTTGTTGAATCCACTGAACGTACATTGGAAGACATGGAAGGCTGAGCAATTTATTTCTCAGTAATGGACCTGTGCTGGCCAATTTGTAGTAAACTTGGTTATTCAGACTCTATTTTCTAGCTCAAGACAGATGGAATCTTTGATCTGAAATATTTTGCTTTGCTTGGATAGCTCATAGCCAAGGTATAGCCAGCCATAGTGAGTTTTCATTTACTAGAAGTCACTCTGATGGAACTGTGTAATCCAAAGCATCAGATTCAGGGAACTCAATGGGGGCATTAAGAGAGCATAGAGATCCCAGGGGCTATTTTTATATGTCTTTGGAGACAGTCTCACTTTGTTGCCCAGGCTGGAGTGCAGTGGTGCCATCTTGGCTCACTACAACCTCTGACTCCCAGGCTCAGGGAATCCTCCCAACTCAGCCTCCTGAGTACCTGGGACTACAGACACATACCACCACGCCTGGCTGATTTTTGTATTTTTTGTAGAGCCAGGGTTTTGCCATGTTGCCCAGGCTGGTCTTGAACTCCTGGGCTTAAGCCATCTGCCTGCCTCAGCCTCCCAAAGTGCTGGGATTACAGTCCTGAGCCTCCATGCCCCCTCCATGGGCTATTTTTTAGAGTGCTAGAAGATGACTAGTAGCATGTGGGCATAGGGAATGGGAGTGAACCATCTTCTCTAAAAGGCTAATGGGAGAAATTAATTCTTACTGACCAAATGACCAAGTCATAGACTTATAGAGCTTCAATGATGGATGGAGCTTTAGCAAACAACTCCCTAATTGTGCAGATGAGAAACTGAGGCTCCAAGAGATTTGTCCAAGGCCACATGGGAATAGACAGAATAGAATTCCAAACCATATCTTTAGAGTCTAACTTTATGCCATATTATGTGAAATTGAATTTATTTTTTCAAGGTTTCTAACTCAGTCCTGCATCTGATATGGCCAAAAGAGTCTTGTGCTTTGTCTTCTTAAGAAAGAAAATATTATTTTCTTGTTAGCAGTCATACCAGAAGCTCACAAGAGGTTTACACACCAGATGATAAACTCCTATTCGATGTCCGAGAGAAAGGTTGAAAAAAATTTATGTAAAATATAAAAGGTAAAAAATATAAATATTCCAACCCGTTAGTGGATCCAGTTCTTATTAACATTCCTTTTTCCTGCTACTTCTCTTTATTTTTGTGATGACTTTGGGCTTCCCAGAGTGAACGATGATTTGTCTTGAACAAAACAGAATTGTTCTTGAATCCTGCTGGTGTAAACTGTAATCTAAATAAATGGAAATAGGTAGAAGTCCCAGGAATAAATCAGACTGCTTGCTTAAAAAAGCAAGCACATACTCAATATTTTTTTTCTGGTAGTAAGAAAAATTCACAGGGCTGAAACTCTATCTCCTTACCCACATGTAGACCTTACTCAAGCTATTTTTTCATTTATTCGTTTGTAGAAAGATAGGTTTTCTCTTTTCTTCCCTCTCTTTATTATCACTAATTTTTGGGAGCGGTCAAAACCTGACACACTTTTGCACATGAAAGGGGGCATTACTGATTGTGCTGATACAAAGTTATGTGACTGTCAGATCCCAACATTTAGTCACAGACTATACCTATGCATCCTCCCAGACCTCATGGACATAACTGAGAAGTTAGACCTTTACTCATTCAAAAACAGTTATTCAAGCACAGATGCATCTGGCACAGCATTAGGCACTGCGAATGTAAAGCTGACAGCTTCTGTGTTAGTACCATATGAACTTTTCTTTCTTCAGCCTAGACTTTCATAACATGGAAAAGTAAGGCAAAACCTTCAGAGCCGAGTCCACCAATTATGGTGCTTCTTAGCAGTGCTTGTGCATATATGACTTCCACCTGGTCTTGCCCCCGGCGGTGGCTGCACACGCTGAAGCATGATGAGTCAGAGCCGTGTGATTTTGTTCTGCCTCTGCCCTGCATAGGCTGGTTTTAATCAAACGAAAGCCTAATCCTGTAGTGAATCTTATTAATCCCTTTGCCCTTCCCCATTCCATCTGTTACATGTCTCAAATTCTGTCCCCCAAATGGAATAAGCTGTGTTTTTTTTTTTTTTTCTCAGACTTTTTTTTTTCTTTTTGTGTTTGACGTCTTTCAGAGATAGGCCTGGAGTCAGAAATTACAATCAAGCTGAATTGGGTATGGCAGAGGATTTTCAGTATCCCAAGTTACTTTCAATGCTCCACTTGTCTTATCAGCAAAGCCTCTTATTTTCAAATCTAGTGTACTGGGAAGCTCTGCAGTTGGTTTCATAGGCTTTCCTGCCAGGACCACAATTACTGTCTCCCCAGAGTGTAAAATACTGACAGAGCCTTGGGGCACACAGTTATGGTGCCATCTTCTTGGATCAATAGGTATATGTCCTTCCTAGCCCTACTGTAGAACTCAGGTAACTGCTGGCAGGTGGATCACAATCTTGCCTTAGTGGGTCTTTCTTATCTTTTTGATCTGTTGCCTAGTTTGTCTTACTAACCATATCTTTCACACACATCATAACCAACTTAATTTGAAAATAGGCCTCCAGGTCTCTGTCCAGGGAATAGCAAAAGAGTACAGACAAATCTTCCCCAAGGCACATATTTCTGTTTATTGTAGTTTCTCTTCTTGGCAGGTAAGGAGAGATAAGGTTTTACTCTAGAGGAATGAAAAATATGTAAAAGGTGTTGATGATATGGCAAGTTCCAAATTTGGTTCTCTTTCAGAGTCCCTGACATCTGGACTCTGTTCCTCTCTTGTTTTCTCTTGGTGTTAATGCCTGTTTCTTTCCTTTGTAAGGTTCCTTGAGGGAGTGTTCTTGTGTCTCTGTCATCTTTAAAGCTCTTCTTCACACTGGGGCTAAGTACATTGTTTTCCACAGAGAAGATAATTGAATGTTTCTAAACTCAGTAAATATCTTTGGTCTGTATATCAGTAGTTCCTTTATTTGATGCTTCCTCATATTGAAAGACTCACTGAAAGGTTCTTAGATGGAATGCAGTATAACCACTTGAGTGTTAACCACCCAAATATCCTTTGAGCCATAAGGCTTTGCCAGAAAGTCTGGAGAATATGAAAGTCACTCCATGTGCAGTTCTATGGGTTTTTTTTTTTGGTTACCCTGGGTGCAGAATCTTCAGTACTCTAAAGATGCAGGTAAAACATGGAATTGGTGCCACACCTAATCTTTTCACTGTCGTGCTTACTGCTGTTGCTAATATATACACACAACCCCACTTTGCAATGGATGGTAGGAAAGGTATCTCAGACCCAGGAACACTTAGCCAAACTGGGGCCTGGGACCTGCCTTAACGGGAGCATCTGACAATCTGGGTTGCTGGCTCCCAAATCAAATTAGGCTAGTATGTGTCCCATCCTGAACTGGATGGGGATCAATCAGGACTGACAAAAAGCAAAGAAAATAAGATGGAGGACAATTTGCCACTTGATTCTACATTCTATTCCCAATAATTTAGTGTTTCAACCCAGCTGTAGCTTGCTTTCTACCCTATTTGACACTTTCATATTGTTTCTCTCTATTAATAGTCATTGGGCTTCTTGTCAGCTGGGGATTATTATGTTTCATTACTATTTCTAGATAAAACTCTGGTTGCTGGGAATTCTATTTGTGTTGTGTTTGAGAGCAATACAAATTTCTGCTTCACTGATGGAGATGGTGAGAGATTGGCCATTATGAACAAATGAAGATAGTGCAGCATTAGGGAACTTCAAATGAGTTTCCAAGTACATAAGATACATGCAAAAATGTATTATAGCCACTTTCTCTATTTGGAAAGTCGACTCCCTCTTTTTTAGGTCTGGGTGTTAAGAAACTTGAGATAATATTTCATGTATTTATGTAGGAAAGCCACGAATTTGGTAGGCAAAGAGGTGTCATAAAGGGCTAAGTCTGCATGGACATGCAGTGTCCCTGCACAAAGCCCATCTCTTGTCACCCAAGTGTGTGCCCCTCCCCTCAGTCAGTCAGGAAGAAGGGGAGACTTTTTGTTATTTGCCCAGAGTGGTTGCCTTTTTTCAATGGTAGTCATATTAAGCCTACCAAGAAGAAGGAAAACTACCACCAAGATCTGTGTCTCCGTTATCAATGCACATTCCTGAATCAGCAAAGACACAGAATACAGCCCTTTGATTCCAGATAGGTGGTCTTTACCTAGCTCCATCATTTTGTTCTGTCATGAGGGGCAATTCAGGAATGCTGGCTATTAAATTTCTTCTGGATGGCTCTTGCCTCTACCCCCTTTTCTGGGCCTCATAATTTTACACTTAAAAATCCTGGCCAGGCGCGGTGGCTTATGTGTATAATCCCAGAACTTTGGGAGGCTGAGGCGGGCAGATCACGAGGTCAGGAGTTTGAGACCAGCCTGACCAACATGCTGAAACCTCGTCTTTATTAAAAACAACAACAAAAAAATTAGCCAGGCCTGGTGGCATGTGCCTGTAATCCCAGCTACTCAGGAGGCTGAGGCAGGAGAATCGCTTGAACCCGGGAGGCAGAGGTTGCAGTGAGTAGAGATCGAGCCACTGCACTCCAGCCTGGGTGACAGAGGGAGATCCTGTCTCCAAAAAAAAAAAAAAAATTTCCTATTCAGCCCTGACTGATACCAAACCACATATACCTACTAAATGCAGAGTTTCTAGTTCCTGAGAATCCCTGGCGATTGATGCCAATTGTAGTGCTTTCAGCAATAGCTGAGAAAACCAACAGAAACCTAGAGAGTTTTTAATGTAAGTGTAAACAGACAGGTGAGGCTATGTTGGAAGACTTTCTTGAAGTGTACAGATTGGGGGGAGATATGTGGGCTCTGGATTGACAGGGAAGTTTTATTCTGGTAAAACCGTATATAGGCTCAAGCCAGTTTAGGCAAGGACAGGTCATTTCCTAGTGTAACTTGAACTTAGATTTGAGGAAGGGAGCTAAATTTCAGGAACTTGAACTTTTAAACTCAAGTTTAAGGAAAGCAATGATACTCGGGAGGCTGAGGCAGGAGAATGGCGTGAACCTGGGAGGCGGAGGTTGCAATGAGCTGAGATCATGCCACTGTACTCCAGCCTGGGCAACAGAGCAAGACTCTGTTTCAACAACAACAACAACAAAAAAAAAAAAAAAAAAAAAAAAAAGAAAAGCAATGAGGTTGCATACTCTTTAGACATGGACCTACTCATGCAACAGAGCAAGATTCTGTCTCAACAACAACAACAACAACAACAAAAAGAAAAGCAATGAGATTGCATACTGTTTAAATATGGACCTACTCATTAAGTGTCTTTGCAGCTACTAAGATAGTGTTTTACCCTTGGTGGACACTGAATAAATAATAAATTGGATTGAGTTTTCTGAAGATAAGAAGCAAGTTGGTGAAGAGTTCTGATTTTGGTATCTTTCAGTCCCTTTCCTCTCTACAATTCTGTGATTCTAGCAAGGCCAGGTGGCAAGAGAGAAAGTAGCAGGTTTGAGAATAGCAAAGAGATTCAGTGTCGCTGAAACATGGAATGTAAAGGAATTCTGGTGAGAGATGAGGCTGGAGAGGTATATGAAAGCCAGGTTGTTATTATTATTATTATTTGAGAAGGAGTCTTACTCTGTTGCCCAGGCTGGAGTGCAGTGGCACAATTATGGCTCACTGCAACCTCTGCCTCCTGAGTTCAAGCGATTCTACTGCTTCAGCTTCCTGAGTAGAGTAGCTGGCATGTACCACCATGCCAAGCTAATTTTTTTTTTTTTGAGATGGAGTCTCACTTTGTTGCCCAGGCTAGAGTGTAGTGGCGTGATCTTGGCTCACTGCAACCTCCACCTCCCAGGTTCAAGCAATTCTCCTGCCTCAGCCTTCTGAGTAGCTGGGATTACAGGTGTGCACCACCATGCCTGACTAATTTTTTTGTATTTTTAATAGAGATGGGGTTTCGCCATGTTGGTCAGGCTGGTCTTGAACTCCTGACCTTGTGATCCGCCTGTCTTGGCCTCCCAAAGTGCTGGGATTACAGGCATGAGCCACCGTGCCCGGCTGCTAATTTTTTTAATTTTTAGTGGAGATGGGGTTTTACCATGATGGCCAGGCTGGTCTTGAACTCCTGACCTCAAGCCATCTGCCCACCTCGGCATCCCCAAAGTGTTGGGATTATAGGCATGAGCCACCACACCCGGCCTGAAAGCCAGCTTGTACAGGTGTCTTCAGTTGGTGAAGGCATTTGAGCTTCACCCTAAAAGCAGAATGGAGTAACAGAAGGGTTTTTAGCAAAGGGTGTGACATGCTAAGATATATACATTATAAAGATTACTGGGCTTAATGTAAAGAATGGATTGGAAGACAGGTGAGGGTACTGTTATTGCAATTTGGGGAAATGGGGATTTTGGCCTGAACTAGCCTAGTGAGTGGAGAAAAGTGGATAGGTTCAAGAGAGGGATTGGCAGGATGTGAGGAAGTTTGGGTGAGGAGGAGCAAAGGGTGAAGCATGATTCCCAGGTCTTTGATTTGGGCAGTGATGGAGCGTGGTGCCATCAATAAGATAGGGACCATAGAAAGAGAAATGGGTGAGGAAAGGTGGTAGAGAAAACAGTGGGTTCAGTTTTCTACAGTTGTAGTTTGAGGAGCATGTGGGACATCCTAGAGATGTGTAGGTGGCAGTTGGATGAATGGACCTGAAATTCTGTAGACAGCTATCAATTGAAGTACAAATTTGGGAGTTTATGATGCAGATATGGGAATAGATATGGGAGTAGATGCATTTTTTCAAGGAAATACCAACATTTATTGTCTTGGCAGAGAGGGAGGTACAAAATAAACCTAACAGTGAGTAGCCAGAGAGCTAGGAGGCAAACACAGAGAGGCATGCTTGGGGAATAGAGAACTTAAAGACAGAGGGAATGGTCCACCTTCCTCACCTTTGGGTCATCCAGTCTCTAGGTTCCTAAATATTTCAGTTTACTTTTGGTCAGTAAGTCCTAGATTGGGGGGGGGGTGGCGGTGGGGAAAGCATATCAAATCACTACTGTGTGAATGCTATAGCCCTAGGTCATCGGTCTGTTTTATTTAAACATATCTAGGTTCTGCTCCCTCTGATGATTTTACCTAATGTTAAAGACAATGAGAATAAATACTCTTTATACATTATAAAACTATGCTAATAGTAGCCAGCAGGGAAATTGACCTATAAATACTCTGAACACATTAAGGTAAGTACATTTTTTTAAAGTTATGTCTTTTGGCAATGGTTTAATGTGATGATTAGTGAAAATGGAACTGAAGAGTGACAGGAAATATTAATGGCAGGCAGCACACAGTCTTTTGGCTTTAGAAAGAAAAGTGGACTTTGTCTGTTCCCAGAGGGAAAGTTTGATGAGTAATGACCTTGATACACATTTTAAATACTCTGACAATGAAATAATGGGTGCTGCTTTTACTCTTTGACCAACAGAGTCTACTTTGCTGCAGTTAGGTCTACTACTTAAAGCTTGTTTAGAGGGCCACCTAAGGGTACAAGCAGAAGCATCACAACATCTATATTTCTGTTATAGGCAGTGATGAGTACTATGAGCCTCTTATAAGAGGCTGCAAGTGGTTGCTATACCATCAGGCCTACTTTCCCTGCAGAGGGAAGAAAGCAAGTCCAAGGTGCTCAAGAAGGTACACTTTCCCAAAACATCCCACTCCCCACGTTGCTGATTAAGAGCTAATGATTCACATTTAGATGCCCTTTCACCCCCATCCCCATCCTGACAACACAAAATTTGAGTCAAGCCTCAACCTTGCTAAGTAAACAGATTTGCACTTGTTACTCTTAGCAGCACTGTAGTCTAAAGACAGACTATGTGGGAAGGCAGATTCTTAGTTACCTCCTCCCCAAGCTGTTATAGGAATTTCAGATCCCTGCTTGCCAAAGCACTTTTATAGGGTTAAAAATTTTTGTGTGTGTGTTGAGAGTGGGGTAATGTACAGCTTTGAGTGACTCATGCCCTTCTCTGGGCCTCACTTTTTCCCTGTTAGGAGGGAAAGGAGCTGGATTAGGGGATCCTTGAGTTTCCCGAAGCCTGGCCAGCTGGATCCACCAGCCAGAGCCTACTTCAGCCAGGCCCTTCTCTGGTTGGCTTGGCTGGCTTTAAAGGGCTGCAAATAGGCAAGTCACTATTTGTCCGTCTGTAGAGAGGAAGCTTGTTTGCAGTGGGAACACCATAGGAGGAGATTTCTAAGTTGAAAATGCAGGTACTCCTCCTCTGAGGAATGGAAGAAAGACAAAGAGCCCACTAAGGGTTCTAGAAATCAGAATGGTTAGATTCTTTCTGGCCCTATCAACGTTTACCTGTTTCGCTGGCCTTATCTGTTAGTATTTACTTGTGTGAAGAGGTTCCAGGTTTAGAGAAAGGGTGTTGGAGGCAGACAAACCTAGCTCTGTCAGTTGGTTGTTGCGTGATCATGTATGAATTGTTGGAATTTCTGCACCTCATTTTCTTTTTTAAGGATGTTTCATAGGCCTGCAGAAGGATTAAATGAGATACATAATACATGTGAAACAGGAATGCAAAGCCTGGCATGGGAAGGGGTTACCTCCCTCCTCCCGCAGTCCTTCTCTTCACTTTCGTCTTTGCTCACATGTTATTCTCCCTACCGGAAACTTACCTTCAGTGCTCGGTGAGACCCTCCTGCCTGTGCCATTGTTCAAGTCCTCCTGGTACCCTAGCATGCATTGCCTCACCTCACATTTTAGTAACAGCCTTCTTATATTCTTTCACTGGTTTTGCCCATGTAGATTACTGCTCTCTGAGGGAGGTATCCTGTCAAATACTGGTAATCTTTCTTCAATTCCTGGTAAGGTGTTAGGTACATAGTAGGGGCCTAAGCAATATTTGAATGAATGATTATAGAAAGAACCAAGTTACAGAGAGAAAGAGGGGGCAGTATGGGCAGTGGTTAAGGCCTGTATGGATGCTGAAACCAGCCTGCCTGGGTTTGAATTCTGGTGCTGCCAATTATTAGCTTTGCAACTTTAAAAGAGTTGCTGAACTGTACCCATCAGTTTTCTCATCTGTATAGTAGCAGTGGTAAAAACAGTACTTCTCTCCTAGGGTTATTGTGAAGATTGAGTAAGTTAGTATTTAGAGTGTTTAGACCAGTGCCTGGCACTTAGTGCTGTATAAGAACCCACCATTATTATTTTAAAGATCAGACAAGCTTGAGTTGAAAGCCTGCTCTACTACTTACTAATGATGTGACCGTAGGCAGAAATTATTCGATTTCTCTGTGCTTCAACTTCCTTCTCTGTAAAATAGGGATAACCTACCAACATAAATAGGGATAAATAGAGATAAACTATCAACATAACATGTACTTGATAACTGGTGGCTATTAGAAGCCTGCTTCAGTCTCCTAGAAGCAAGAGTTCAATCATGACTGCATGAAGAATCATTGCAGTAGCCCAGGCCCTATTTAGGAAACTGAAATCCTGGAGCTTACCCTTACTGGGAAAGAGTGAGAAGACCTGAATTGGGAGTTGTGGGTGTATTGAAGGAAGGGATAGGGAAGTTACTTTGTGCTGGTTGCTAAGCTGTATCACCAAAATTCTGACCAAATTAAGTCATTAAAAATATATTTGGAAGGAGCTGGAGACTTTTGCCCATGTGAAATTCCAATACAGGTCCATACCTGCCACCTTTCTGCATATCTCTGATTGTGTGAGGTGTTTCTTGTGTTTTGTCCTTATGTAGTCAGCTGTGTTACTGTCGTGGTGATGCTCCTGGTGTGTGAGAGTGGAAATATGCCATCTTCTGCAGGCCAAGGGGTCTGTTCCTCTTGTTCTCAGAGAAGGTGAAATTTGCCAGTTCAGAGCTTACATATCTGAAAGGTGCCACTTGCCCTCTTCTTCTGAAGCTACATTGAGACTCAGAGAATCCTGATTTCTAGGGTTCAGTCTATTGATTCTCACTTCTGAAATCTGATTTGATCTTAAATGATGTTTTAGATTCTAGGGGGATCTAACTTCTGCCAGCAGTGAGGGGCTGACTTCTCTCCACTGTTGAGGACAGAGGCCATCTGAGGGTTATGGTCTCAGTAAGGAACCCCACTTAGTCCATTGGCTTTTCAGGGAGATGTGGGAAGGGAAGAGTAAGCAAAGGAGAGGCAGGCAAGCCTTGGTACTAATAGCTTCTTTCTCAGGCACTTTGCTATCATCTGAATCTGTGCTTAGACTTTTCATGGTCCCAGCTTCTCATATCCCTTTCTTCTCTCTGTCCCTCTACTACTTCTTTGTTTGTCTGTCCCTCTGCTGCTTCTTTGTTTGAATTTAATAGTAAAGTCTGCAATGCAATAAATTCTTTGGTAGGCAATCTAATATGTTTCTATCTCAAAATTACAGATTTGCTGCATGCTTGCTGTATAATCTCACCATCATCAAAATCTTGTGGCTTCATTGTCAGCAATGCCAACAATTGGTTTCAAATATCAAGATAACAGTAACCACTTCCTTGTTCCCATTACTTCAGAGTTCTTTATGATTATAGTTTCAGCTATGTTCAGTCAAGAGAATTGACCTTTGATTAATGTCATTTTGCAGAATAAAATTCAGATGTGGGGAAGTGAAGAGAAGGCAGTTAATTATGTTCAGATGATGGACCTAAATTCAGTTCTCATTCTGTATCAGTTTGGTGGTACTGAACCTGGCTGTACATGTGAGGAGTTTGAAAAAAATACCAATACCTGTGTCCTGCGTTAAGCCAATTAAAAATCATGATCTATTGGGGTGGTGTCAGGGCAAGGGTATTTTAATCTTTTCATTTGAGTCTGATGGGCAAACAGGGTTAAGAATCACTACTGAATTTACCAAGAAGGCAGGACTTTTAATTTTCACTGTTTGGGTGAGGAAATTTTATGAATAAAAACCAATTTTTAAAATGTAGCTGATAATGTTAAAACTTGTTTTCTGCCATTACTTTTCAAACCAATCAGCATTTTGCAAATGAAGATTTCTAGACAGCATTAGTTACAAGTCTTTGTGTGTGTGTATGTGTGGTTTTTGTTTTTTTTTTTTTTTGAGACAGAGTCTTGCTCTGTCACCCAGGCTGGAGTGCAATGGCGCGAATCTCGGCTCACTGCAAGCTTCGCCTCCTGGGTTCACGCCATTCTCCTGTCTCAGTCTCCCGAGTAGCTGGGACTACAGGCACCTGCTACCACGCCTGGCTAATTTTTTGCATTTTTAGTGGAGACAGGATTTCACCGTGTTAGCCAGGATGGTCTCCAACTCCTGACCTCATGATCTGCCCACCTCGGCCTCCCAAAGTGCTGGGATTACAGGCGTGAGCCACTGAGCCCAGCCTGTGTTTTTCTTTTGAAAGAGTAAAACTTTAGGGTACTAATGTTAGCAGTGGCGAATATGTATGGGTCTGCATCAGCTGGATTCTTGCCTCCTTGGAGGAAAGAATTTGTCCAAGCAGCATAAGGCAGAGTGAGAAACCAAGGCAAGTTTTTGAGCAGGAGTGAGAGTTTATTAAAAAGTTTTAGAGTAGGAATGAAAGGAAGTTAAGTACACTTGGAAGAGGGCCAATGGGCAATTTGAAAGATCCAAATGCCCAGTTTGACCTTTAACTTGAGGTTTTATATGTTGGCATGCTCTGGGGTTTTGCATCTCTCCTCCCTTGAGTTTTCCTTGGGGTGGGGTGTCTGAATTTGCAGTGGCTTTCTAGCACTTGGGAGGGGCTGCATGCACAGTGTGTTTACTGAAGTTGTGCACATGCTCACTTGAGGTGGTTTTCCCTTATCAGTTGAGTGTTCCCAGAGGAAGGTCACATGCCAGTTAAATTCTGCCGTTTTACCTCTTTGTGTGCATGCCTAAGTCCACTCACCCAACTCCTGAGATCTTATCAGGAAGCTGCTGATCACCAGCTTCAGGTGTTATCTATCTGTTGGGAGACTGCCTTTCCCTGGCACTGGCTGTGACCAATTATAATCGTATTATTTTAGAGAGACAGTTTAACAACTGCCTATTACCTGATGGTTGCCTGACATTCCTTGGTGTGTGTTTGTGGGGAAGCAAGGGTTGTCCTGCCCTTCTCATGTCTGTCTAGCTATCTACTTTAACATTTCCCCCTTAAAGAGTCAAAGACCCAATTCTTTGGGAGAATGGATAAAGGTCAGTCTTCTGTAACTGCTTTCTGCTGACAGAGGGGCAGTGATGGTTGTTCTGTGCGTCTTGGCCTCTTGCTAGTTGTCAGGGCAGAGTAGCTCTATGGTTTGTTAAAAGTGGTATACAACCAGGTCTAAGGGATACAGGCAGGATTTTGCCTCTGTCATGTCCCATTGATGGGCAGTCTAGGACTCTTCTGTAGAAGGGTGACTCTTGAATATTGAGAGGATGGTATCCCTCACTGAGGATCATCTGGAGCTTGATGGCCTGAAGATGAGAAGAGACAAATCGGGTTATTAGATTTAAAAGACATGGACCAAAAAGGAGCAAAAGTAAGAGACTAGTGGGCCTAAGAAGGGAAGAACCCAGTTGAACCATTTCTAGTTTCCTTCCCAATTTAACGAACGCTGAGATGCTTGTTCCCGTAAACTGGAGGTTGGATTTGGGAGTTGTCTGATGCTGCCTTGTACTTTTCTTGATTGTTTTACCTAAAAGCGACATTTTTAATAAGGCTAAACAAATTCCTCCCTGTGCTGCCATTAACCTATCTAGCCCTTGATGATTTTGGAGGACTGTAGCTGCTAAATAGTTGATTTGTTCTTGCATGGTTTTTAAGGTCTTAGCCCTGGCACAGTGTTGTTGGCTATTTCCTTTGAGAGTTGGCTATAAAGAGGACTTTACAATTCTAGCAATTTCAGTTCTCGTACCAGCTATAATGCCGAGTCCCATGAGAAAGGGAATTAATTGGATAGCCCTCCTCATCCTGGGCAAGATGAAATGCCCATGGATTGCTACTGGAAGAGACATATTGCCAGGGACTCTGAGGATGTCTGGGCCTACTTCAGTTCAGTTAGTGGGGAGGCATTGGTGAATAGATTGGCCACAAAGACAGAACCTTGGGTTTTAAGACAAGTAGATATGGACAAACAAAATAGGGGGGTGAGGACAGCTCCAAAAAACCCCAAGGATCCCGACACACCCCGGTAGCTGGTGGCTATACTCATGCCTGCTAAGAATGGGATGCAGGTTTGGCTCTAGTTAGTTCCCTTGGTTTTATTTTCCCAAAAAATAGAATTTCGAGTTTGGTCCAGTAGAACCCTGCTGTAGAGCTGAGGTTGGCAATTTGCAGACATTAGTTATAATCAGCAGGCCAAAACCAGAAATTTTGAGCACTGCATGAGCTTGTGCATCCCTGGAAAAATTGGGTGGACTTATCTGGCAATGTTCCCTGAGGAAAGGTAATAGTTGGAGGTTTGGGAATCTTGGCTGATGGCAGAATTCATTGCAGATGTATGTTCGGTAAATTCATTGATGAGGATCTACAGTGAGAGTAACATTACAAACTGTTCTGGGCAGAGCACCTATATCCATTCCATTTTTCCATGTGCCTGTAACACAGATAGGGGCTATTCCCATTAAAGTGATATAGAAAAGATGGCTCTGAAAATGGGAGATTCCTTGTGGATATCAGGGAAATCTTGCTTTACTTTTGTAAGAAGGCTTGCAGGCCTGAACATCCCTTTCAGATTAGGGTCCCATTGATAGAAAATATGTAATTCTGCCTCCATGCTTGTCCAGTCTCCAGGCGAGGCTTCTTAAGCTCTTCCTGGTGTTTTAGTGGAAGAGCTAGTATGTAATCAGCAATTTGTGGAGTTAGGGGATTCTGTGCTTTGGAGCAATTGTTGAGCTTTTGCCAGTAACAGGAAGTGAGCATGGTAATATGCTGCTAGTAAAGGAGTGAGAATGAGAACGTGCTGCAGTGGGCCCATGGTGACCTAAGGTGATTGTAAAAAAGAGAAATTGGTCACAAAGCAAGCTGCCACTGGAACTCCTGGTGGTGTACAAGTTAGGTTGAAAATAGTGATAACAATTAGAACTTTTGTGAGTAAAATTCCTAATATTGAGATCACCTTACTTTGAGGTGAAAGGATGTTTGAGGGCATTACTTATCTTTTTGCTTAAAGAGGAATTTCAGATCTTCCAGTGCCTCTCGAGTATATTCTGTATCTGAGGGTATTGGTTTCAGTTCTCATATTTCGGGGCTTTCCCACAGCTTCATTTGGGTACGATGTATCCAGCTGGCAATCTCTGGTACTTTAATGACTGTGGAGGTAGGTAATAGAAGATTCAAGTTAGTTGGGAATTTGGGGTTCCATCCTTCTAAGCTTTAATGAGAACTAGTGAGCCTGGAGGATGTAGTGGTGGAGATTTTTTTCCCTTCTGATTTTGGGTTTGTTTGTAATCCATATTCCCAAAGAGCCCTTTGGAAGCCTGCTAAAGAGACATACTGGGTGATTTTGGCAGTTTCTTCATTTAGTAATAAGTCTAAATATAGGAATGGCCTACCGTAGAAGGCTTTAAAGGGGCTTAATTGAAGGGAGACTTAGGGGCAATATGAATCTGAAGGAGGGCTAAAGGTAGGAGGTTCACCCATGGCTGTGTTGTTTCCTGACAGAGTATATTGAAGACGCATTTGAGGGTTTGATTAGTTTTTTCTAATTTTCCTGAAGATTGTGGTCTTCAGGCAGAGTGAAAGTACCACTTTATGCCTAGGGCACTACTAACCTGTTGAGTTACTTGGGAAAGGAAGGATGAATCATTGTCCTTTGCAATGACCTGGGGAGCCCGAATTGGGGAATGAGTTCCTTTAGGGGGAACTTACCTCCTGTGCATTTTTAGTCCTTGTGGGGCAGGTTTCTACCCCTCCTTGAAGCTGTCTACACAGACCAAGATATACTTACACCTGGCATGCAGGGAACTGAGTGAAATTCATCTGCCTGTCCTCCCCAGGGTATGTACCTCTCTTTTGGATTGGATTTATTAATGGAGGGGGCTTCTGTCTTTGGGGATTATTTATGGTGCACAGGTGCAGGCTTGACAAGCCTATTGAATAGTTTTGTTTAGTCCCTTCCCACTGAGCACCTGTTTACAAATTTGCTGTAGACTGTCCTTTCTAAGGTGGCAGGAGTTGTGTAAACTCTTGCTGACTTTCCATTTGGAGTCTTTAGGTAGATAGAGAAGTTCTCCCAACCTGTACCATCCACCGGTTTCTTTTTTATACCCATGTTGGATGGCCCAATGTATTCCTTATTGGAGAGGGGGCAGTTCACTGGGGAGAGAGGGGGAGCAAGGCTCCCATGAAAGTGTCTTTTGAGATGGCTGCCTCTTTAGTTTTTTGGTCAGCTAACCTATTTCCCCATACGGTTTCATTGGAGCCCCTCTGGTGTCCTTTACAGTACACTACTGCCACTTCCTGGGGCAAATGAACAGCCTCTAGTAGCTCTGAGATTTGAGGCCTGTACTTAATAGGAGTATCCCAAGTTGTTGGGTACCCCCTTTCCTTCCAGATAGGCAGGTGGGTGTGAAGCACCAGAAAGGAATATTTGGAATCTGTATACACAGTTATTCTTTTCCTTTCCCTTGATTTTAGGGCTCTGGTCAGTGTGATGAGTTTGGCTGGTTGCACTGAGATCACCAGGGACAGAGCGTTAGCCTCTGTAATTTGGTGAAGGGACACTATAGCATACCCTGCATATCTAATTCCATTCCTGACAAAGCTACTCACATCTGAAAACCATCCAGATTATCTAGGGGCTGATCTCTTAAGTCTTCCCGGCTAACATACATTTGACTAAGTATCTCACAACATGAATGTGTTGAGTTATCCTCTCCTGGTAGTGGCAGTTAAGGAGCACGGGTTAAGGATGGGGCACCACTGAACTGTGGGTTTTCTAACAGCAAGACTTGGGACTTTAGCAGTCTGTTGTCAGTGAGCCGTCGTGGTCCTTTTATGTCCAATAAGGGGTCTATTTGGTGGGACGTCAGGAGCGGGATTGACTGTCCCATGGTGATTTTGAGGGCCTCCTGGAGTAGGATGGCTGCTGCAGCCACTACCTTGAGGCAGTGTGACCATCCTTGTGCTACTGGGTCTAGGTTCTTTGAAAAGTAACTTATAGGATGTTTGATTGGCCCAATGGTTTGAGTTATAACTCCTAGGGCTACACCTTGCCTTTCAGAGATGAAAAGCTGAAATTGTTTGGTTAGTATGAGTAGCCCAAGGACTGGGTTTTGTGAGAGGACAGTTTTTAGCTGTCTAAAGGCTTGCTCTTGATCCCTTCCCCAGAGAAATGGATCCTTATCAGTCCCTTCTTTTAGCGCCTGATATAAAGACTTAACAATTCCACCATATCCCAGTACCCAAAGTCTGCAATATCTTGTGATCCCCAGAAAAGTGCAAAGTTACTATCAGGGGGTTGGGGTAAGTATTCTAAGGAAGGCCTGTATCTGTTCTGGGGAGAGTTTATGTTCCCTTGGGGTCAGTATTACTCCCAGGTGTTGGAACTCTTATTTTGGTAGCTGTGCCTTGGCCTTGGATACCTTGTCCTTGTATACCCTCTGTCTGTGAGGAAATTTAGTGTCTGGACTAGATGTTGGAGTCCTAACTCTCTTGTAGGGGAGCAGATTCATAGGTCATCCCTGTGCTGTAGGAGATGGCTTCCCCACCTCAAGAATTAGGTCCTGCAAATCTCTAGCTGAGACTTGCCGAAACAAATGGGGACTATCTCTGAGGCCTTGTAGAAGTACTGTCCAGGTGAGCTGTTGACTCCTTCCTTTTTCATTTTCCCACTCAAATGCAAATAGAAATTGGGAAGATGGGTCTCAGAGGGTACAAAGGAATATGTGTTTGAGATCTAAGACTGAAAACCCCTGAGCATCTGAAGGACTTCTGCTAGAATTACATATGGATTGGGGACCATTGGGTATATAGGGACTACTGCCTCATTTTTGATTTGCAGGTCCTGGACCATCCTGTATTCTCTATTGCTCTTTTTAACAGGTAAGATAGGCATGTTACAGGATGAATTACAGGGTATTAATAATTCATGTTTTAGAAATTTTTCAATCAGCAGCCAAAGTCCCTCTTTGGCCTCCTGCCAAAGAAGAAACTAACTTCTACAAGGATAGCTAGAAGGATCTTTGAGCTGAATTACTACAGGCATTGCCATTATGGCCTTTCCTGGTATTCCTGGGGCCCGGACCTCTGGATTAATGGGAAGGTCTGTGGGCAGCTAGCTTATCCTCGTGCGTGGTTTCCTTGAGGCATAAGATTGCATTTGGAAAAGGGAGTGTTGGCCCTGGAAGAAAGATTAACTAAGCCCTGAGTCTATGCAAAATATCTCTACCCAAAAGGGGCAGAGGACATTCTGGCATCACTAAAAATGAATGAGCAATGACAGTTTTCCCCCATAGGCAGCACAGAGGAAGAGTAAACCTCTGGGTTATGGGTACTCCATTTATCCCCTTCAGCTGGCAGATTTGGAGGATTTGGAGGATACTTGCCCAGGAAAAGAGGTAAGCACCGAGCAGGCCACTTCCATGTCCAAAAGAAAACTTACAGCACTACCTGCCACGTCCAAAGCAGCCCTTGGCACTGTCCCTTCAATAGTGATGTTCAATCTGTGAGCAGACCAGAGCATAGGGCCCCTTTAGCTCAAGGCCATCAGGATTGGGATTCTGTCCCTGGGACTCTTCAGCCCTCAGGGCAGTTCTGTTTCCAGTGGCAGAGCTTATGGCAGAGGGGACAAGCCGCGCAGGGCTTCTCCCCTCTGTCCCATCGGGGAGTTTGCCTTCCAGTGGCCTGGCTTCCCACACTGATGGCAGTTACCTGGGAGAGTATTCTGAGTGCAACCTGGAGAGGGCTGGCAGACTTGTAGGGCAGCCAGTAGAGCTTTTCCTTTTGCCTCTCATGTTGCCGAGCCCTTTCCTTTTCTTCCTGGTCCTGGTTGTAAAAGACCAAGGAAGCTATTTTAAGGATGTCAGGCGTAGGGGTGTTGGGGCCTAGTGCTAGTTTTTGGAGTTTCTTCTGAATATCTTGGGCTGCCTGAGTTAGGAAACGGCCCTTTAGGACCAGTTACCCTACTTGTGTCTCTAGGTCTAGGTTAGTATGTTTCACTAGGGCCTCTCGTAGCCTCTAGGAAAGTGGTGGGGTTTTCAAGAGGGCCTTGATCTATTAAGGCAAATTTAGTATAGTTCACAGGCTTTGCTCTGCTGGTTTTCAGTCTTCTACCAGACAGAGGAAGATGTGGTTCCTTGCCCATATACCCCACTGGTTATTGTATTCCCAATTGGGGTTGACCTGGGGAACTGTGGTGACCCCACAGGGTAGCCACCAGAGTCAGTCATGTACGTTGTGTTTGCAAATTGTTGAGCTGCCTCCATAATGGAGTCATGTTCTCCCTTAGACAGTGTTTGCCCTAGTATGACTGAGAGGTCCCTCCAGGTGAGTTCAAATGTTAAGCCCAGTTTACGGAACCCTTTGATGTATTTATCAGGGTCCTCCAGAAACTTCCCTAGTTTCGTTTTAATTTGGCTCAGGTCTTGCATAGTGAATGGAGTCTGGACTCTAGTGGGTACACTAGGGTTGTTAACCTCCTGAAGGGGGTATAATTAGAGGGTGGGGTCCAGAGGATGGCCCTGGGTAGGGAGGGGAGAGCACCAGGGCTGGGAGACTTGGATATAATAGGGTAGAAGGGGCAGTGGGGTTTGTGCTAAGCTCTGCCCTTGGTTCCTCTGGTGCTTGAACCCTGGGTAAACCTTATAAAGGGTCTCCCAAACCTACCAGAGGGGGCTGCCTGACTACGGCTGCTGTCATTGCTGGATCCATTTTACAAGCCCGACAAAGGTCAGGATTGTTTCCTAGAGTCATGAAGGCCTGTACGTAGGGGATTTTTTGTCCATTTTCCCTGTTAGTGGCAAAACAAATCTAGTTGATAGATTGTACTAAAACATATGCTTCCGTTTTGTAGCCAAGATTCCTAGTCCTGGAGCTTCTATTCAACCCAGGCTGTGTTACAGAAAAATATAAACCAAACCTTTAGTGTTTGAGGGTCAAACTCTTTCCTATTCTTGAGGATGTTTCTGAGGGATGTGTCCTGTGGTATGGAGATATGGTTATCCATCTGTGAAGAGAGAATAGAGGAGACAAGAAGGAAAAAGAAGGCGTACTCTCTTATTTCCCTGTCATCCTTTCCTGAACAGGGCATCCCCATTCATCCTTAGGGTTCTGAAATGAACCAGTCTTACCAGGTACCCTTAACCTTGATCCCGTCTCATCACAATTATCCACTTGAGAATAGAAGAGATAGCAGAGTAAGTAGGGACCCCCTATTCATCTTTGGGGAATGAACTGTTCTTACCAGGTACTGCTAACCTTGACTTCACCTCTGTTCTAATGATAATTTGTTCTGTGCCTATAGCCTAGGACCAGCCTTTGTCTCTGTCCTATGTGTACTTTTGTCTCTTGTACCTACGACCTTAAGCTGGCCTATATCCTTGTCTCCATGACCTTACAGTGACTCTCACTTGGAGCATGCTAGCACAAAATGATTATCTCTTTTCTTATAATCCCATTTCCCATGTTTTTTATTAGATGAGAAACCTGTTTTTCAGCTAACTACTACAGGGGGCTGAATTTCCCTTTCTTCGAATATGACCTTGAAGGTCTTGATGTATATTGAGAGCGTGGAAGTGATTAGAGAAATGGAGGAAAATTTATATTTGGGGTTTTCATCCTCCCAGGGTAATATGCAGAACAAATGCTTAGGCAGATAGGACAATCTCTTTGCTCCAGGAGGAAGCAGGAGGAAGCGAGGGGGATACTCACGGAAAGCCTCATATGCTCACAAAAACAGCAGCCCTTGAATTTGAGAGGGCAATATTTATGTACCTTCTTGAGATAAAGGAGGAACCTCCGGAGGACGTGGGGGTTGGGATAAGGTCTCACAGATGGCAAAGGAAGAATTTTCCCTCATTCCAAAGGTTTGCTAACTCAAAAAAAAAGCAAGTAGGTGGGGTCCTTAAAGTGCCACAGAGTGAGGTCCTATGCAGGACTGCTTGAAAAGCCACCAGAAACTTGGCCCTGGAACATAACAGGAATGACAAGCATATGGTAAATCATAAGGAGCTGGCAGAGCTGGGGTTCCAATTAGTGTCTGTCCCATCAATGAGCCAACAGACATCTACAAGGGAGCCCATTTCTTTGCTGCTCTGCAAACACAGCAAGAGCCATGGGTGCACGAATAATAAGGAGTGTGTGTTTAAGGCAGAGAAGGAAGTCATGTGGCATGTGAAGTGAAAACAGAGAAGAGACAGACTTGCCCCCAAGGCGGGCAGTCCTGTAGGTGTACAAGGCCATTTCAGAATATACACACAGAAAACAGGAGAGTAGGTGGTGCAGGCTTTTGGAAAACAGCCAGTTTTCATTGAAAAAGCAGAGGAAACCCCAGACATTGCACAGTCTTAGGGTTTAGCCCTATGACTCTTGCAAGCCTCCTGTTCAGGAAGGCCTTTAGTATCTCTGGTCTACTTGGTGCAGACTCCAAGGTTCTTCCCACCCCCATGAGCCACCCATCAGGGTGAGCTGAGAGATCAGCCCAGTGAGGAGCAGAGCCTCTGTGGCTGAGAGGACTTGTTCTGGGGGTTGGTTAGTAAGCAGGAGAGAGAAACTGAGGAGAGGGAAACAATGTATGGGAGTTGAACACCTTCAGCCAAAGAAGGCGAGGCATAGAGGTGTCTTACTACTATGGAACATATCTGAGTCACACACCAAAGTATGTTAGCAGTGGCAAATCCATACAGGTCTGCACTAACTCGATTCTTGCCTCCTCAAAGGAAAGAATTCATCCGAGGAGCATAAGCAGAGTGAGAGACCGAGGCAAGTTTCTGAGCAGGAGTGAAAAATTTTTAAGAAGTTCCAGGGTAGGAACGAAAGGAAGTAAAGTACACTTGGAAGAGGGTGAAGCGAGCAACTTGAGAGATCCAGGTGCCCTGTTTGACCTTTGACTTGGGGTTTTATACACTGGCATGCTTCTGGGGTGCATCTCCCCTCCCTTGAGTTTTCCTTGGGGTGAGCTATCCACATGTGAAATGGCCTGCCAGCACTTGGGAGGGGCCACGTGCAGTATGTTTACCGAAGTCGTGCACATGCTTATTTGAGGCCTTACCAGTTGAGAGTTCCTAGAGGAAGGTCATGTATCAGTTAAACTCTGCCATTTGCCTTTTAGTGCAAATGCTTGAGCCCACTTGCCCAACTCCTGAGATCTTATCAGGAAGCTGCTCATCACCAGCTTCAGGTGTTTTTAATCTACTGGGAGACTGCGTTTCCAGAGAGACAGTTTAACAATTGCCTGACTTTGGGAGTGGTGGGGGGGACCTCTCCTGCTCTGCTCATGTGTGCCTAACTACATACTCTAGCACTAAGACTGGAAATAACTACTTGCCATTTATCAGGACCTTGGATCATGAATATATTGGTGTTAACCATCTGTGTGCTCTCTTTGGTGTATGATTATGTTAACCTTAGTGATTCCCAATGAAGTTGAGCAGAGTGCCCCTAAAGGACTTTTCTGAGTAGCTATTTCAGAGTTAAGATTTTTTCAAACTATACCTTCCAGCACACCCACCAACCTCCCCCATTGTAATCTGCTCTCTAGGTTAGTGTGGGCCCAGGTTATGTAACTGAAGTAATCAGCCCTGTTGGCTGATGGAGTGTATCTTTGGGGTGTCTGAAGGCAGAAATTGTGTTGAGAGCCACAAGTTCCCTTGACTCTTTATTAAGTGTGACATAGTAATCCTTGTTTTTAGAGCTTTATGTGGAAATTTCAGGCTAGTCACTGAGGAAAAACCTGGGCTCAGAAATTCCTTGCATTTCATTTGAAAGTATGATACAGCTACAGCTGGGATTCGGTCTCTTTTAGGGATGGGATTCACGGCAAAAGGGAAACCATTCTGTGAAGATTTGCCCTAGAATGGCACCTTTGTCTTAGTTCCTCTTGATTTACTTTGGGATCCTTCAAGTTTCAAGCTTGAGTGGGTTGCCTTTGGAGCCAAAGATAGTTCCAATTCAATTATTAGCATTAGTGAGTTCTTACTAGCATTTTGTGAGGAGTACTGCAAATCACACCACAAAGGGTGTGAAACCTTAGCTTGGGGGGCAGGGAGGGTGAGCTGAATTGTTTCTTCTTGGATTAACACCAGACATATTTCCCTTGGTGCAGATCCATTCTTCTCTGTGTGGGAATGTTTAATGTTCAAACTGTTAGGTGAGGGTCTTGTTCAGATAATTTTTAAAAAATACACATTTTAAAACTTATTTTAAAAAATCCACAAGCCCAACAAAATACTTCTTTTTTCATGATGACTTGTTCAGAAATTTGAAAAGGCTTTTTGATGTATGTGAGAGCTTTCCCTGTCATGTGGGTCTACCAGTCATTTGAGCAGAGTTAAGTGAGGCCAAAGAGGCTTCTCTGGCAGCTTGGAAGCTTTGTGTAGTAGCCAAGCCATGGGCTGAGAGAGGTTGATACTCATTTGTTTGTATATAAAACTTCCATTCCCAAAGTCTTAGATATCACATACCAGGAAAGATGATTGTGAAAAGCAGGGATAAACTCAAGTATTTCTCAGCTGTTATGGTTGCATTTGATGTATCTGATTCTGCCTGACAATATTTGCCACTTGATTGTCTAAACAGAGTTTTAACTGGTAGCAGGGTGAGCATTAATTATTCACATCTAGCAGCTGTCATAAATATGATTGTGTAGGCCCATGTATGTTAATGAGTCTTACAATAGAGCCTTTTGCCTGGAGGTCTTCAGCCCTCCCTTCTTTTTGTACCATTTGTGAGCTTCATTCTGGAATTGTGTGACTTGGTAAGGTATAATGTTCTTTGCTTCTGAGGAACTGTGCTAAGGGCTTGTGCAGAGAGTGGCCCATCTAGAAATGTCTCTCAGGACCCTGAAGGCTCCCTTGTTTCCTTTTCCTGGTTCCAATCGGGGTATAGCAACTGGATCTGGATATAGCAACAGCACCCCCTAGTGTATTATAGGGTGAGGATGTGTTCCTGGTTAACGGTAAGGTGAGGTGTTCTGGCTTCACAGAGTGCAGTGTGAGAAACTGGCAACTTGGCATTTATTAAACAATATAGTTGAGGCTAAATATGCGACACCAGCATGTCTTCCAGGTTTTGACAGCTGAGAAAGGAAGATAAAGACAGCAGGAAGATAGGATTTTAGATTACTTTACAAGGATATGAAGGCTAAGGAGAGCCACAGGAGGGAATCAAGAGGTCACTGGGGAAGGGAGCTGTTCCAATGAATGGTTTGCTATTCTTCCAAAGAATCCAAAGCTTGGCCATATGCACAGAAAGACCTGGCCACAAAGGCCTTCCATTGTTGGCTGAGACTGGGGACCTGCAATGGGGGGTTCAAAGCCTTTTGTTAGATGTGAAACTGAAATTCCAAACACTCCAAGCAGTGACTTAAAGGCTACAAAAGTGTAAATGACAGGTAGATATTTGCCTCATAACAGAGTTTTGATTAAGGAAACCAGGCCTTAAGGGAACAAAATGGGGGTGGAGATGGACTATAGAGAGAAGAAAATAGGGATGCTTTCTTCATTTTGTTCTTTTAACAAATATTTGCTCTTGAGCTGCTATTCAGTGCCAGCTTCTGTTCTACATACTGCAAATATAGATGTGAATAAAACAGAGTTTCTGTCCTCATGGAGCTTACATTCTACAGTTGTCATTAAGTGGGTCACCACGGATCAGTTCTTAACGTTTGCATTTTTGAAGTGTGATTTATTTACAGGCAGAATGTGATTTGAGGACATGGAAAGTACCCATTGTTCAAAATTGTCTTCCCCCAACCAACCAGTTTTTTTCCGAAATTTATCAACCAAAGCCCCTCATTCATTATGTTTTCTGAGAGGAGTAATAATGAATCCAGTTGCTTTGACCCAGACTTACTTCTAGTGAAAATGAATGACCTGATGAGACCTAGAGGGATGAGACACTGAGGGGTGGAGTTACAACATTGGGACTAGCAAGCTGTAGCCTTGGTGAGTTTATTTCAGGACGAAGTTTTCCTTATCTGTAGAAGTAGCTGTATTCCTGTCAAGTCCCTTCTAGCTCTTACTCTGTTTTGTGTGGCAAATAGCATCCAAGAAGGTGTAGGGCTGGGTGCGGTGGCTCACACCTGTAATCCCAGCACTTTGGGAGGCCGAGGCGTGCGGATCATCTGAGGTCAGGAGTTCGAGACCAGTCTGACCAACATGGAGAAACCCCATCTCTACTACAAATACAAAATTAGCTGGGCATGGTGGTGCATGCTTGTAATCCCAGCTACTTGGGAGGCCGAGACAGGGGAACTGCTTGAACCCAGGAGGTGGAGGTTGTGGTGAGCTAAGAGCATGCCATTGCACTCCAGCCTGGGTAACAAGAGCGAAACTCCATTTTAGAAAAAAAAAAAAAAAAAGTTGTAGAACATGGAGCACCCCTGGGACCCCTGGAAAATTATTTGGGGGTAGGAGTAGGACCAGATTAGACACTGAAAAAAAAAAAACCATGGAGAAGGAACATGATATGACAGTCAAATTTAGGCTATTTAAAAAAATATTTCTAGGGCATTTATTCTTGGGTTCAATTTCTGACTATAAATTATCTGGAAGGGAGGGTGGTACTATGAATATGGTTGTAGCAGATTTTTTGGGAAAGCCCAGTTGGTTTTACTTTTGTGGGTCACATTAGTTTTGAAGATTATCTATAAAGCTTACAGTGATAGACCTGACCCCCAAGCCTCAGCTGCTTAAAGAGCTGTGTGCTGTGGATTTTCTTGTTGTGCAGTGTTTCCTTTTATCTTTCCTGTTCAGGGCAGAAACAGAGTAATGCAGGCCCATATTCTTTGAATCCTAGAGAGCAAGTGACCTACTTACTATTGTACCTGAGATATTCAACTAGAGTATATTTTAGGAAATACTTTTTCAGCTTTAAACATGACTTTGCTTTTGTGAATAAACACTTCAATAGAGAGGTACTGACAGGTGTTCTGGGTTTTTCTCCTGACCCGTTGTGTGACTTTGGATACTGTATGACTTTTCTCCTTGGAAAGAGGCGATGTAAAATCCATAGGTTTCTTTAGAAAAGACAATTTGTAACTACACCCTTCATGTGATGAAGATTATTGAAAGCTTTCATTGGATTTAGAAATTTTAGAAATGCAGGAGGCCGGGTGCGGTGGCTCACGCCTGTAATGCCAGCACTTTGAGAGGCTGGGATGGGAGGATTTTTGAGCCCAGGAATTTGAGACCAGCCCGGGCAACATAGTGAGACCTCATCACTACAAAAATTATACAAAATTTTCCGAGAGTGGTGGCACACACTTGTAGTCCCAGCTACTCAGGAGGCTGAGGGGGGAGAATCTCTTGAGCCTGGGAGGTTGAGGCTGCAGTGAGTTGTGATCATGCCACTGCATTCCAATGTGGGCGACAAAGTGAAACACAGGAGTTATTTGCTGGGTTCTTTAACAGCTGGAAGATGTGGGTTCTGGTATTCATAGTTTATTGGCCAGGCTTTTCTTTATTTTGTGGTCCTCCTCTTTGCAGGGTTTCAGCCTCTCTGTGAAGACCAAAGTACCTGTGTAAACAGGATTCCAGGATGGAATATGAGTAGGTTTTTTGTTTGCAAAATTTCTTACTGTACATGGCTAACTTTTAAAGAAATAACACAGTGGACCAACTGAAAGACGGAAACCTTGGGTAGCTTTGTAATTTTCTACGTGTGTGTTCTGCCACCTGCTGGAAAAGGATCACCACGCTTGGGAAGCTGGCTGGCAAAGCAGAGGAGGGTGTGTAATCTGGCTTCTTCAGCCCTCTTCTAGGGCTAGGCAGAATACAGGAAAATTCACAAAATGCTGTGGTGTGCTTGGTTTTCTGCTGGATCTCCCTAACTGGCAACTAGAGTTATCCCACAGGGATTTCCCCTTCAGCCTGCTGAGCTCACGGCCAGCCACCTCAGGCCCAGGCTACTTTGTGAGCCCCGCTCACATCATGCTCTGGCCTCATTCCTCTGAGTATCCAGTGTGTTGACTGGGATTGCCTTGAAATACTTTTCACTGGTTGAAAGTGGAAACAAAACAAAACAAAACATTAAATCCAAAGTAGGGGGCAGGGTGGCCACCTTTGTTGTGACATCTATAAGAGGACCAACTGACCTATTCAGGAAAGGAATGGCCTTTTTTCCTGAGATTATAGTCTCCTTCCTTTTTAGTGTTAAAATGTATTTTTACAAAATGATACTGAGAGATGAGGGTTATCACTGTAAGCATGTATTTGCTTGGCAAAAGACAAAGGAAATGTAAATCAGTTCCCTAATTCTTTTAAAATATTTTCCTATCTGTTAAATGCCAAAGTCTGGCCAAATGCAGTTTGCTACTCCCTGTGGTCAGTCTTACCTTTCCCTTTATTTGACAACTTGAGCAGAAAAGTGGGGTCAACAATCCTCAGTTGTAACTTCCTTATTTTCCCTGTCAAATTCTCCATGGATTTTTCTGTGCTGTGACCCACATAGAAACACAAAAATAATAGTGTGGTGGAATGAGGATAATGTTTCTTCACTAACTGGGTCACTGCTTTATGGATAAATTTTGGTCTAGAGTAAATGATTGGCCTGGTTTTGCACCCCTTTGGATCATTTTCTTCCTCTGGAGTTCTGGATAAATGTGACCTTCCTGGATGGATGTGTATGTGGGACTCCCATGGGCAAGACTTAGATTTTTGGCAGCCAGACCCTCAAGGCAACTGGGACAGGATGTGGAGGCTCAGCCTCCCTGTTATTTGAAATTTCTCAGAGGCACACAATACTTTTGAAAGATTTTTAAATGGGAATAAGACATTTTAATATCTATGATTAATTTAAGAAATTTTATCAACTGAGGTAATGACACAGACTTTCTTCTGTATTAAGAGATATAATTACAGAAGAGTATTATTTTTTAAAAATGTTACAGCCTCAATTTAAATAAAATTATAAAGTTTAAAGAAAAAATGTAGATATACTCTGATTAAGACAGGTTTTGTGTTTGGCTTTGTGGAGTCTAAATTGAAAATTGCTAGTGTAGAAAACCTGAACTGAGATTTATTTTTGAAAAGATACTTAAAGAGAGAAGATAGTTGAGATCTAAGTAGGTAGAGGCTGGGAAAATGAATTTGTACTGAAGCCAGAACACATGGTGTCTTCACTGGAAATAAGTATTCCCAAATAATAAACTTTTTTTGTGTGTGTACTGCTTTTGAATGAGCTAGGACGTTTATGATTATAGGGTATGGTTTTCTTGTGGGCAAGCATGGAGATTGTGAGCTAAAGGCCATATGAAGAAGGTAGAAAGATCTTCCCCAGTTAATTTTCATAGGCCAGATTGTTAGAAATATGTCCAAGAAGTGACTTCATAAAACTTTGAAACTTGGCTGAAAACCCTGGCAGATCTGCATCATCTGGTAAATATTTAAGACCTTGTGTGTGTTATTTTCAAGGAAAGGCAATAAACTGTAGAATTTTTTTTCAACAAAAACAAAACACTGTGGGGTTGTTAGCTTTTGCATCAGAACTTTGGTAAGATAACGTGTTTGTTTTGGTTTTGGGTTTTTTTGTTTTGTTTTGTTTTGTTTTTGTTTTTGAGACAGAGTCTTGCTCTGTCAGCCAGGCTGGAGTGCAGTGGCACGATCTTGGCTCACTGCAACCTCCCTCTCCTGAGCTCAAGCAATTCTCCTGCCTCAGCCTCCCGAGTAGCTGGGTTTACAGGCGTGTGCCACCACACCCGGCTAATTTTTATTTTTGTTTTTAGTAGAGATGGGGTTTCACCATGTTGGCTAGGCTGGTCTTGAACTCCTGACCTCAAATAATCCGCCCGACTCAGCCTCCCAAAATGCTGGGATTACAAGGCATGAGCCACTGCGCCCGGCTGGTTTTTTTTTTTTTTTTTTTTTTTTTTTAAATTTATTTCATTTTATTTTTTGAGATGGAGTCTTGCTCTGTCGCCCAGGCTGGAGTGCAGTGGTGCAATCTCGGCTCACTGGAAGCTCCGCCTCCCGGGTTCACGCCAGTCTCCTGCCTTAGCCTACCGGTAGCTGAGACTACAGGCGCCCGCCACCGCGCCCAGCTACTTTTTTGTCCCCTGTTTAGTAGAGACGGGGTTTCACCATGTTAGCCAGGATGGTGTCGATCTCCTGACCTCGTGATCCTCCCACCTCGGCCTCCCAAAGTGCTGGGATTACAGGCGTGAGCCACCGCGCCTGGCCAGTTTTGGTGTTTGTTTGTTTGTTTGTTTTGTTTTTTCCCCAGAGGGGGAGAAAAGAGATCTCATTTCAGATAGATTTAGGTCAGTTTAAATTCTCTTTCACTGAGGTTGACCTGATCAAAATTTGCCTAGTGACTCAGCAAAGTCTTGCCATGTGGAGGCTTCATTTTTCATCACCTGTTGTTTTTTCCTTTTCTTAAAAATTTATTTCTTTACAGAGACATTTTGATATCATTTAAAATCTCAGCATGTGACAAATATAAACGGAAAATGTGAATTCTCATGTAGTAGGAAAATTAGAAAGCAGACAAATATCAAGGCTATCTTTCCTTAGGTGATAGCCTTTTGTTAATGATATTATCTTGGTTTCCTCAGGTGATAACCTAATTAATGACATCATCTTGTATTTCTGTCCCAATTAAGTTCACTTCTGTCATCTCAGGTAAATGGCTAAGAACTCATGGGTAAAGGTAAATGGGTAGAGCACTCATGTTCCTATTGTAAAACTTGAGAAATAGAGTCACAGATAAAGAATGACTTTCCTGTCTCCCTTTTCCTCAATTCATTGTTCTACTGGTAATAAGGATAACACAGATGTTAACAACTTACTTAATGCCAAAACACTTTACATGTATTATTTTATTATTTCTTGTGAGATAGGTGTATTCCCATTTTTTTCAGATGAGGAGAGGGTGACTTTCAGAGATTTTATTTTTATTTTTTGAGATGGAGTCTCACTCTGTCGCCAGGCTGAAGTGCAGTGGTGCAATCTTGGCTTGCTGCAACCTCCACCTCCCTGGTTCAAGCGATTCTCCTGCCTCAGCCTCCCAAGCAACTGGGACTACAGGTGCGTGCCACCACACCCAGCTAATTTTTGTATTTTTAGTAGAGATGGGGTTTCACCATGTTGGCCAGGATGGTCATCTTTTGACTCATGATCTGCCCACTTTGGCCTCCCAAAGTGCTGGGATTACAGGCGTGGGCCACTGTGGCCAGCCGACTTACAGAGATTTTAAAAATTACTGAAATTTACAAAACTGGAAAGTGGCAGAACTGGGAACTGACCCATCTCTGACTTCATGGTCTGTGCTTTAAACTGTTACACCATATGTCGGTCCAGTTGTATGCTACAGAGAAAGCAACTTCCACAGGCCAGTTGAAGCCAGCTGCCTTTTACTGGTCTCCCAGCCTGGTTACTGTCCTCCTATGTCTGACATTAAGAGAAGCAAAAGGTTTATTTAGACCTCCCAGGAAAGGGTTCTGGAAAAGCGATAGGACCCTGTTCTTGAGCTCAGGGTCATCTATCACTGGTAAGACCCCTCTCTAAGATGTTTTAAAACAGCATGTCAGAGACACAATAAATGAATATATCCTCTATGTAAAGGCTTAGTAAACAGCACCTCAGTAATTGCCCAAAGTGTAAGCAGGCAAGCCAGAGGCCTCAAACTGGACACGCCTGCACAGTGTATAGGCAGGCATCATCTCATAAGCTTTACTCCCACCCTGGCCTCTTCCCTTTTCTGTTGACTTGGGCAGAGTCTCAACTTTTCCTTACAAAAGATCAAAACTAAGACTTCTTGGCCATCCAAATCAGATCGTCACTAGAGTTTGCCCAGCTGTCCGTAAAGACAAGCTGGGTTGGCCTGAACTTTCCTCCCTTGGCATTCCAGGAAATTGAACCTCTGCTGAAGGACCTTAAAACCAACAACTGTCTGTCTCATACCACAGACATAGCTTTGACTCAAAAACTGAACATTCCTGATGCCAAGTAAATGGTATCTCAGGGGATGCCATCCAGACTCCCCATCTTTTAACCCATTTATCTTTAGAAACTGAGCTTTTCTCTTTCAGACTCTTGGCCTGTAAACATGAAATTCTATTTGGATACAAAGCTAATTCCAAAAAGGGGATACTTTCTGGACTGCTTCTGTTTTTGCATTGTTGTAGCCATCTATTGTTACTTTGTTGATTATAAATTTTCTAAAACAAATAATTTTGTAGAACACATACTCTAGACCCTGTTTGTACAAAATTCACCATAATGGAAGGTGCCTTAAATGCCTGACTCTGCACTATTTGTTTTAGAAGGAGAAAAGACATTTAAACTCTGCATTTATCTTTCTGCTTGGTTCTGTGAGCTACTGAGATTTAACTCTTCAATTTCCTTATGACTCGAAAATTCAAATATCTTAGCCACCCACCACAACAAAATATCACAAGTGTTCTTAGAGCTTTAGGAGGAGGAAGAGTGTGGTCAGAATGCTGCCTTCTTTATAATACCACAGTCAAAAAACATCTTCTCACTTACTAATTCAATACAGAAAAACTGACCTTTCATTTTAGCTTTTGCATATTAAGAACATGATCTCTAACATTCCATTCATTATTGCAAAAGCTCATTATTTTAAATGTCTCAGATGTTCATTATCATGCCATGTTTCCTCTTCTGCTTCCTAAGAGAGGAGGGAGTGTCACTCACATCTGGCAAATGGGAAAGAGTTAAATAGATAAGCTATGACTCAGCAACCAACTCAGTTCTGGCCCCAGGCAGCAGGTGGTTCTTTTGATCTTTCACTAAACTGGGACTTTTACAGGAAACAGTCCTTGAGGAGGGCAGTTTAAGTAACTTGGCAGTTTTGTAAGCAGCATGCATGTGAACTAGAAGATAATCTCTTCATGCCCAAACATATTATAAATTACTGATAGAACCAGATGCAAAAGGGACCCCAAACATGAGATTTCTGTATTGTACACATTATTCAGTCATGAGCCATGGAAATGTAATTGGTAATGTCTTGCCTGTGTCTTGAATCCCAAATTGAAGATGGGGAATGAGGGGCTCTATATTTAGAAGGTTACATGTGATACCAAAGAAAATGACCAATATGGGATCAAGGAGTGAACAAATCAGTTTGAAACTAAGCAAGAAGATGGATGCATCACCAGGAGGATGAAAGAGAGGATCAAGACTTGTAACATTTGGCTGGAGAATAGGCAACGATTTCTGTGAGGTGGGGTGGGTAGTTAACACTAGAACTATACTACAGTTACAACCAGGTATCCAATGTATGAACGTTTATATTAAAGATTACAAATATTTTAGTTTTCCTTTTCCTTTTTCTTTTTTTTTTTTTTTTTAAGATGGAGTCTCGCTTTGTCAGGCTGGAGTGCAGTGGCACGATCTTGGCTCACTGCAATCTCCGCCTGCCAGGTTCAAACGAATCTCCTGCCTCAGCCTCCTGAGTATCTGGGACTACAGGTGTGTGCCACCATGCCCGGCTATTTTGTTTTGTATTTTTAGTAGAGATAGGGTTTCACTGTGTAAGCCAGGATAGTCTCAATCTCGTGACCTTGGGATCCACCCACCTTGGCCTCCCAAAGTGCTGGGATTATAGGTGTGAGCCACTGCACCTGGCCTATTTTAGTTTTTCTTAACTCCCTTTATTATCCCTTGAAAGAAGTCTTGTGACTTTAAGTACCTTAATGGGCCATGCAGTTAACATCCTAGTGAACCACGCCAGATGTAAGATGGCAAGGAATGGTAGGCCCTGTAGCAACTGGACATTGGTATAAACACACACACACACACACACGCCCTATAGCAACCGGGCATTGATATAAAGACAGACACACACACTCTGACGCATATACACATCTACCTTCAGGAATTCTTAAGGTCATATTTCAGCCATTATTATTGTCACTAACTTGGTTCCTTGAGAGTATTTCACAATGTCAGGGAAGTGCAGGAAAAGAGGGGCTTCAGGACCTACATTTATAGAGAAGCAGTCATATTTAAGTCTTCTAGTAAGCTCTCATCCAGCAGCATTGAGATAAACTAAATCAAATGGTTTCTAATGTTGGCTGTGGTAGATTCCATGGGATGGTGCCTCAGATGGTATTATTTGGATAATCTAGTCCCACTGAATGTTCATGAAAAATAGAAAGTTCCTCACAGGCAAGAGAGTTTAAGGAGATATACAAAGTAAGCTAAGAATACCTTGGATATTGTCTATTATACATTTTATGTAGTGTCAATAAAACAACCATTTACATCTTCTCTTCAAACTACTAACTTTCCCTTCCTCATCCTTGCTTTCAGTTCATGACATTGCTTCCTATTTCACTGAGAACACTGAAGCAGTCAGGAAGGATGCCCACAGGCTCAAGCTCTCAATCATGTACTTACCAACATCTGTACCCCTGCATTCTGTTTTCACTTCTCTATTACATATGAACTGTTCATTCTCCTGTCAAGAGTCAGTTCCTCCTCTTCTGCATTGGATTCCACCACCGCTCACCTAGTCAAGAACATGGCTCCAGAGATTCTCCTCTCTTCATACATCATCAGTTTCTTCCTCTCTAGTAGGACACTTCCATCAGTACACAAACTTGTCTTTCATCTTAAAAAAATCATTTTTTGAGTCACTTTCCACTCCAGAAATCAATCCTTTTCTTGGCTCCCCATTTGTAGCAAAATTCCCGGGAAAAGTTGTCTACTTTTGGTGGTCTCTGATTCCCCTTCCTCTGTTCTTTAAAAACTGCATTCAAGTTTTTCACTCTCCCCACAACCCACACCATTGAAACTGCTCTTGCCAAGATCACAGGTAGTTTCCAATTTGTTAAATCCAATGGTTAGTTCCTTGTTGCCAACTAATTTTATGTATCAGTTACATTTTATATGATTAATTCCTCCCTTCTCCTTGATATAGTTTCTTCACTTGGCTTTCAGGATTTCACATTCTTGGATTTCTCCTACATCACTGGTCACTGTTTTTGGTCACCATTGCTGATTACTCTTCTCATTGAACTCTTAAATTGTTGTGCTCAGGACTCGGTCCTAAGGCTTCTTTATCTATATTCACTCCCATTGTGATCTCTTATGGCTTCAAATACTACCTATATGTTGATGGATCCTAAATTTATATTACTGAAGCAAATATCACTCCTTAAATCTACTTGTATATCTAACTTGGCATCTCCATTTGTATGTCTAGTAGGTATCTCAAAATTACCATCTCTAAAATTGAATTTTAAATCTCCCTTCCTGTATCAGTTCAGATTCTTGGGAATATATGTGAAGATAGAATTAGAATTTCAAGAGATTTACTGGGGGAGAGTGGAGAGTCATGTTAGCAAGATAGCAGAGTCCTTCCACAACACAACAATTAGACAGCTTTCCATGAATGAAAATAGCTTTAGGAGAGCCCAGGAGTCCAATTAAGAAGCTGCAGTAACATAGTGGAGAATTAAAAAAAAAAAAAAAATGGTGGTATGAGAATAACTGCACTGCACAGAAAGGCTAGGAAGAACAGTTTCATTTTGCCTGCATTATTTCATCCCCAGGCCAGCATAGCTCATCACCAAGAGAGTACTCCCAGGCCTGTGAGTTCCCCTCATGGAGCAAAGTAGAGCAGGGTGAGCAACCTGCGTCCCCAGCCTTTTTGAGGCACTGCTTAAAGGACCTTCTTTGGTATCACTCCACTAATATTGCTGAGGAAATCAGCGTAACTGAGACATTTAGAGACAGATAAGAACAAAAGAGAAGGGTTGGGGGCTATCAATATCACTATCAGCCATGGAGTGGGTGCCGCCATGGTTCCCAGTGGACTGCTCTGCAAAGGACCTCAGCAACCATCATGGCTGCTATTAGCCCCCAGGAGAAGGAGACACTGCTGCAGGCCTGCCCTCCTGCCCCCTGAGAAGGAGTTGCTGCTGCACCACTCAGGCTGGAGACACCATTCCACCCCCTTGGCAACTGCATGCATGCCTATACCCTGGTCTTTCTGCATACACCTGTGCTCCAGACCCTGACTCTCAGTTGCTCCATGAGTGCCTGTGTCTTGCACACCAGCATCACTACCGCCATGGACATGCCTGCACCCTGGACACAGGTACCATTGCTACAGCAAGTGTGCCTGTACTCCTCAGCTTCATAGTTGTTCTAAGAGTACTTGTGCTTCACATACTGGTGATACCACCATAGTGGGCATACCTGGGCCCTGGATTCCAGAGCCACAATCACACCATGCATGACTCTGTTCCAGACCCTGGATGTGGCTCCAAGGATTCCCTTGGCCAGGGGGCATAAAGAGAACAGGAGGACTCTAGCAGCCTTCACCACTGAAGATCTCAATAGCCTTTGCTGCCACTGAGGACACATGAAATCTTAGCTGACACTGACCTCAGGTGATGGAGCTGCAAGAGACTACAGTGCTATGACCTCCTCAGTGCTAGAACTGCTATGCCCCACCCAGACAATACCCTCACACTCATCCATGGGTGAAGGTCCTTCCCCACTGAAACCAGCCAAAGCCTGGAAGAGGTGATGTCTCCCTCAAATGTATAGACATCAGCGCAAAGCTATGAGAAACAAAAAATCAAGGAAACATATCACCACCAAGGGAACATAATAATTTTCCAGTAACTGACCCCAAAGAAATGGAGATCTACAAATTACCTAACAAAGAATTCAAAGTCATCTTAAACTCTGAGCTACAAGAGAATACAGATAGACAACTAAACAAAAATCGGGAAAATAATACATGAACAAAATGAGAAGTTTAACAAAGAGACAGATACCATAAAAGAGAACAAAATGAATTCTGGAGCTGAAAAATACAGTGATTGAAGAGAGAAATTCAATAAAGAGCTTCAATAGCAGGCTCTATCAAATAGAAGAAAGAATCAGTAAACTTGACAGATCATTTGAAATGACCAAGTCAGAGGAACAAAACAAAACGAAAAAAGAATTAATAAATCTGAAGTGACTTTTAGGGCAACTTTAAGCAAACAGTAGGCATATTATGGGAGTTCCAGAAGGAGCAGAGAAAGAGGCATAAGACTTAATTAAGGAAGTAATGGCAGAAAATTTCTCAAATCTGATTAGAGAAATAAACATCTAGACCCATGATGCCTAAAACATCCCAAATAGGCTGAACATTGAGAGATTTTTACCAGGACACATTATACTTGAATTGTTTAAAGTTAAGAACACATAATTTTTTAAAGCAAAAAGAGAAAAGCAACTCATCGTAAATAAGGAAATCCCCATAAAATTTTATGGCAACAGATTTCTAAATAGAAACTTTGTGAGTTGAGAGAGAGTGGGATGATATACTCAAAGTACTGAAAGAAGAAAAACTGCCATCCAAGAATACTATGCCTGGGAAAATTGTCCTTTAAAAAAGAAGAGGTTAATGTCTTTCTCAGAAAAACAAAAATTGAGTTTGTCACCACTAGATGTACCTTACAAGAAATCCGAAAGGGAGTTTTAAAAATAGAAATGAAAACATGGCAATCAGCAGCACAAAATCATATGAAAGCATAGATCTCACTGTAAGTATAAATATATAGACATACAAATATTTATTTAACAATGTAATGGTGGTGCATAATTTACTTTTAACCCTAATATTAAAGTTAAAAGATAAAAATTTGTTAATGTAATCACAATACAAAAAGAAACTAACTCTCACTATAAAACACAAAGTATGTGTGGGAGAAGGGGAGTAAATTTGTAGTGTTTTTGTATGCAATTGAAATTAAGTTATCAACTTAAACTAGAAGAGTATAACTATAAGATTATTTTATGCAATCTTCAAGCTAACCATAACGGAAAAAACCTACCATAGGTAAACAAAGAATAAGGAGAAAAAGAAAGAAAAGGAAGAAAGCAAAAGAGGAAAAGAGGGAAAATAACAGCAAAAAAGTAAACAACAAAATGGTAATAGTAAGTCCTCACTTATCAATAATTACCTTAAATGTAAATCCATGAAACTCACCACTCAAAAGGCGTAGAGTGGCTGAATGGATTGAAAAACAAGATACACTATCCACAAGAAACTCACTTGAGATTGAAAGACACCTTGACTGGAATTATAGGGATGGAAAAATGTAGTTCATGCAAATGGTAACCAAAATAAGGCAGAGGTGGCTATATTTATATCAGACAAAGTAGATTTTAGGTAGAAAACTGTAGAGAAAAAGATGGTCATTATTAAATAATATAAGGGTCAATTTAACAGGAATATATAACAATTTTAATTATATACACACCCAACATCACAGCACCTAATTATGTCCAGCAGATGTTGATAGATCTGAAGACCAAAATTGACATCAATACCAAATTGTAGTAGGGAACTTCACTACCCTACTTATGCTAATGGATAGAGCACCCAGACAGAAAATCAATAAAAAAACAGCTGATTTGAACAATGCTGTAGACCAAATGGAGCTAACAGACATACACAGAACTTTCCATTTAACAGCAGAAGAATAAACTTCTCAAGCACACATGGAACATTCTCAAGGATATATTACATGTTAGCGTATAACATGTACCATTTGTTATGAAACAAATCTTAACAAGTAGAAGAAGACTGAAATCATATGAGACATCTTTTCTGACCACAGTGGAATGAAAAGACATCAAGAAAACCAGAAAATTCACACATACATGGAAACTGTACAACATACTTTGGAACTACCATTAGGTCAAACAGGAAATAAAAAAGAACTTCAAAACTATCTCACGACAAGTGAAAACAAAATCACCACATACCAAATCCTATGAGATGCAGCAAAAGCAATACTGAGAGGGAAGTTTATAGCAATCAATGCCTACATTAAAAAAAAAGATGTCAAATAAACAACCTAACTTTACATCTCAAGGACTGGAAAAAGAAGAATAAGCCAAGCCCGAAAGCTAGCAGAAAGAAGGAAATAGTAAAGATTAGAACACAAATACATTGAGAATAGAAAAACAAAACTAAGAGCTGTTTTTTTTGAAAAGATAAACAAAATTGACAACTCTTAGACTAAGAAAAAAAGACTCAAGAAGAAAGAGAGTTATTACAATGGATACCCCAGAAATAAAAAGGGTCATAAGATACTATTATACCAACAAACTGGATAAACTAGAAGAAATGGAAAAATTCCTAGAAACATACAACTTACAAAAACCGATTCAAGAAGAAATAGAAATTTTGAAAAGACCAATCACAAATAAGGAGATAGAATTAGTAGTAAAAATGTCTCCCCAGAAAGAAAGTTGCAGAATTGGATAGCTTCACCGGTGAATTCTACCAAACATTCAAAGCAGAATTAATGCAAATCCTTCTTAAACTCTTCCAAAAAATAGAAGAGGGAACACTTTCAGACTCATTCTATGAGGCCAGCATCACCCTGATACCAAAACCAGACAAAGACATTATAAGAAAAGCAAATTACAGGACAATGTCTCTGATGAACACTGATGTAAAAATCCTCAAGCACATACTAGCAAACTGAATTCAACATCTCATTAAAAGGATCATACACCATGACCAAATAGGATTTATCTCTGACATGCAAGGATGGTTTAACATACACAAATTAGCATGATACAACATGTTAATAAAATCAAAGAAAGAAAAACGCATGATCATCTAAATGGACACAAAAATGCCTTTAACAAAGGCAGAAAAAACCTTTGACAAAGTTCAACATCCATTTATGATTAATACTCTCAACAAAATACATGTGGAAGGAACTAACCTCAACACAATAAAGGTGACATATCTAAAGCCTGCAGCTAGCATTATCATTGATGGGGGAAAACGAAGCTTTCCTTCTAGAATCCAGTACAAGGTAGAGATACCCACTCTCACCACTTATTTTCTGATGTAATACTGGAAGCTTTAGCCAGAGCAGTAAGACAAAAATAAATAAATAAAATAAATACATAAAGGCATCCACATAAGAAAGGAAGAAGTAAAATTATCTCTATTTGCAGGTGACATAATCTTATATGTAGAAAACTTTAAAGACTCAACAAATAAACGGTTACAACCAATAAATGAATACAAAATCAACATACACATGAAGCATCCAAAAATGAAATCAAGAAAACAATAACAGAAAAAGAGTCTGCAAGGAGATGGCCAAATAGGAACAGCTCCAGTTTGCAGCTCCCAGCAAGACCAATGCAGAAGATAGGTGATTTCTGCATTTCCCAACTGAGGTACCCAGTTCATCTCACTGGTTAGGCAGTGGGTCCAGCCCACTTAGGGCAAACAGAAACGGGGTGGGGCGTTGCTTCACCTGAGAAGTGTAAGAAGCCAGGGGAACCTCCCTCCCCCCGTCAAGGTAAGCCGTGAGGGACTGTTCTTCCTGGCTGGTTACTACGCTTTTCCCACAGTTTTTGCAATCTGCAGATCAGGAGATTCCCTTGTGTGCCTACACCACCAGGGCCCTGGGTTTCAAGCAGAAAACTGGGTAGCTGTTTGGGCAGACACTGAGCTGGCTGCAGGAGTTTTTTTTACAACCCAGTGGTGCCTGGAACCCCAGCAAGACAGAACCATTCACTCCCCTGGCAAAGGGGCTGAAGCCCGGGAGCCAAGTGGTCTCACTCAGTGGGTCCCACTCCCATGGAGCCCAGCAAGCTAAGAACCACTGGCTTGAAATTCTCACTGCCAGCACAGCAGTCTGAAGTTGACCTGGGGTGGTTGAGCTTGAGGGAGGGGCATCTGTCATTACTGAGGCATTAGGTGGTTTTCCCCTGATAGTGCTAAAGAGAGTGGGAGGTCTGGCCTAGGTGGGATTCACCATAGCACAGCAAAGTCGCTATTGCCAGACTGCTTCTCTAGATTCCTCCTCACTGGGCAGGGCATCTCTGAAGGAAACGCAGCAGCCCCAGTTAGGGGCTTACAGATATCACTCCCATCTACCTGGAACAGAGCACCTCAGGGAAGGGGTGGCTGTGGGAGCAGCTTCAGCGGCTCTCAAGAGAACAGCTGGTCCTGACAAGAGGGATTCTCCCAGTACAGCGCACCAGCTCTGCTAAGGGACAGACTGCCTCCTCACGTGGGTCCCTGACTCCCATGCCTCCTGACCAGGAGAGACCTCCCAACAGCAGTCAACAGACACCTCATGCAGGAGAGCTCTGGCTGGCATCAGGTCAGTGCCCCTCTGGGAGGAAGCTTCCAGAGGAAGGAGCAGGCAGCAATCTTTGGTGTTCTGCAGCCTCCACTGGTGATACCCAGGCAAAACAGGGTCAGGAGTGGACCTCCAGCAAGCTGCAACAGACCTGCAGAAGAGGGGCCTGACTGTTAGAAAAAAAACTAACAAATAGAAAGCATCAACATCAACATAAAGGACTTACACACAAAAACCCCATCTAAAGGTCATCAGCCTCAAAGATGCAAGGTAGATAAATCCATGATAATGAGGAAAAACCAGCGTCAAAACGCTGAAAATTCCAAAAAAATCAGAATGCCTCTTCTCCTCCAAATGATTGCAACTCCTCTCCAGCAAGGGCACAAAACTGGATGGAGAATGAGATCGACAAATTGACAGAAGTAAGCTTCAGAAGGTGGGTAATAACAAACTACTCTGAGCTAAAGGAACAAGTTATAATGCAATGCAGGGAAGCTAAGAACCTTGATAAAAGGTTACAGGAACTGCTAACTAGAATAACCAGTTTAGAGAGGAACATAAGTGACCTGATGGAGCTGAAAAACCCAGCATGAGAACTTTGTGAAGTATACACAAGTATCAATATCTGAATTGATCAAGTGGAAGAAAAGATATCAGAAACTGAAGATCCACTTACCGAAATAAGGCATGAAGACAAGATTAGAGAAAAAAGAATAAAAAGGAATGAACAAAGCTTCCAAGAAACATGGGACTATGTGAAAAAACCAAACCTACAATTGATTGGTGTACCTGAAAGTGATAAGGAAAATGGAACCAAGTTGGAAAACACACTTCAGGATATTATCCAGGAGAACTTCCCTAATCTAGCAAGACAGGCCCACATTCAAATGCAGGAAATACAGAGATCACCACTAAGATACTCCATGAGAAGAGCAACCCCAAGACACAATAATCATCAGATTCATCGAGGTTCAAATGAAGGAAAAAATGTTAAGGGCAGCCAGAGAGAAATGTCAGGTTACCTACAAAGGGAAGCCCATCAGACTAACAGTAGATCTCTCTGCAGAAACCCTACAGTCCAGAAGAGAGTGGGAGCCAATATTCAACATTCTTAAAGAAAAGAATTTTCAACCCAGTATTTCATATCCAGCCAAACTAAGCTTCATAAGCAAAGGAGCAATAAAACCCTTTATAGACAAGCAAATGCTGAGGGATTTTGTTACCACCAGACCTGCCTTACAAGAGCTCCTGAAGGAAGCAATAAATATGGAAAGGAAAAACCAGTACCAGCCACTGCAAAAACACACCAAAATATAAAGACCAATGACACTATGAAGAAACTGCATCAACTAATGTGGAAAATAACCAGCTAGCATCATGATGACAGGATCAAACTCACACATAACAATATTAACCTTAAATATAAATGGGCTACATGCTCCAATTAAAAGACACAGACTGGCAAATTGGATAAAGACTCAAGATCCATCAATGTGCTGTATTCAGGAGACCCATCTCACATGCAAAGACACACATAGGCTCAAAATAAAGGGATGGAGGAATATTTAGGAAGCAAATGGAAAGCAAAAAAAGCAAGGGTTGCAATCATAGTCTCTGATGAAACAGACTTTAAACCAACAAAGTTCAAAAAAGACAAAGAAGGGCATCACATAATGGTAAAGGAATCAATGTAACAAAAAGAGCTAACTATCCTAAATATATATGTACCCAATACAGAAGCACCCAGATTCATAAAACAAGTTCCTAGAGACCTACAAAGAGACTTAGACTCCAACACAATAATAGTGGGAGACTTTAACACCCCACTGTCAATATTAGATCAATGAAAGAGATGATTAACAAGGATATATCCAGGAATTGAACTCAGTTCTGGACCAAGCGAACCTAACAAACATCGACAGTACTCTCCACCCCAAATCAGCAGAATATACATTCTTCTCAGCACCACATCACACTTATTCTAAAATTGACCACATAACTGGAAGTAAAACACTCCGCAGCAAATGCAAAAGAACAGAAATCTAACAAACAGTCTCTCAGACCACAGTGCAATTAAATTAGAACTCAGGATTCAGAAACTCACTGAAAACCATAAAACTATATGGAAATTGAACAACTTGCTCCTGAATGACTACTGGGTAAATAATGAAATTAAGGCAGAAATAAAGAAGTGCTTTGAAACCAATGAGAACAAAGAGACAACATACCAGAATCTCTGGGACACAGCTAAAGCAGTGTTAAGAGGGAAATGTATAGCACTAAATGCCCCCATTAGAAAGTTGGAAAGATCTAAAATTGAGACCCTAACATCACAATTAAAAGAACTAGAGAAGCAAGAGCAAACAAATTCAAAAGCTAGCAGAAGACAAGAAAAAACTAAGAGTAGAGCAGAACTGAAAGAGATAGAGACATGAAAAACCCTTCAAAAAATCAATGAATCCAGGAGCTGGTTTTTTGAAAAGATTAACAAAATAGATAGACCACTAGCCATACTAATAAAGAAGAAAAGAGAGAAGAATCAAATAGACATGATAAAAAAATGACAAAGGGATATCACCACCAACCCCATAGAAATACAAACTACCATCAGAAAATACTATAAATACCTCTATGCAAATCAACTAGAAAATCTAGAAGAAATGGATAAATTTCTGGACACCTACACCCTCCCAAGACTAAACCAGGAAGAAACAGAATCCCTGAATAGACCAATAACAAGTTCTGAAATTGAGACAGTAATTAATAGCCTACCAACCAAAAAAAAAGCTCAGAACCAGATGGATTCACAGCCAAATTGACCAGAGGTACAAAGAGGAGCTGGTACTATTCCGTCTGAAACTATTCCAAACAATAGAAAAAGAGGGACTCCTTTCTAACTCATTTTATGAGACCAGCATCATGCTAATACCAAAACCTGGCAGAGACACAACAAAAAAAGAAAATTTCAGGCCAATATCCCTGATGAACGTTGATGTGAAAATCCTCAATAAAATACTGGCAAACCAAATCCAGCAGCACATCAAAAAGCTTATCCACCATGATCAAGTCAGCTTCATCTCTGGGATGCGAGGCTGGTTCAACATATGCAAATCAATTACTGTCATCCATCACATAAACAGAACCAATGACAAAATCACATGATTATTTCAGTAGATGCAGAAAAGACCTTTGATAAAATTCAACGTCTCTTCATGCTAAAAAGTCTCAATAAACTAGATGCTGATGGAACATATCTCAAAATAAGAAGAGCTATTTATGACGAACCCATAGCCAATATCTTACTGAATGGGCAAAAGCTGCAAGCACTGTCTTTGAAAACCAGCACAAGACAAGGATGCCGTATCTCACCACTCCTATTCAATACAGTATTGCAAGTTTGGGCCAGGGCAGTCAGGCAAGAGAAATAAATAAAGGGTATTCAAACAGGAAGAGAAGAAGTCAAATTGTCTCTGTTTGCATATGACAGGACTGTATATTTAGAAAACCCCATTGTCTCAACCCGAGAACTCCTTAAGCTGATAAGCAACTTCATTCAGCAAAGTCTCAGGATACAAAATCAATGTGCAAAACTCACAAGCATTCCTTTTCACCAATAACAGACAAGCAGAGAGCCAAATCATGAGTGAACTCCCATTCACAATTGCTACAAAGAGAATAAAATACTTAGGAATACAACTTACAACAATGTGAAAGACCTCCTCAAGGAGAACTACAAATTACTGGTCAAGGAAATAAGAGAGGATACAAACAAATGGAAAAACATTCCATGCTCATGGATTGGAAGAATCAGTCTTGTGAAAATGGCCATACTGCCCAAAGTAATTTGTAGATTCAATGCTATTCCCATCAAGCTATCATTGACTTTGTTTGCAGAATTAGTAAAAACTACTTTAAATTTCATATGGAACCAAAAAAGAGCTCATAGAGCCAAGACAATCCTAAGCAAAAAGAACAAAGCTGGAGGCATCATGCTACCTGACTACAAGCTATACTGCAAGGCTATAGTAACCAAAACAGCATGGTACCGGTACCAAAACAGATACATAGACCAACGGAACAGAAGCAGACCTCAGAAATAACACCACACATCTACAACCATCTGATTTTGACAAACCTGATAGAAACAAGCAATGGGGAAAGGATTCCCTATTAATAAATGGTGTTGGGAAAACTGGCTAGCCATATGCAGAAAACAGAAACTGTTTCCTCTTGCTACCTTTCCCACAAATATTCTAATAGTGCATTCTCTCACTTTTTCTGTGTCTTTGTTCAGATGTGACCTTCTTAAGGAAGCCTACTCTGACCAACCTATTTAAAATCACAGTCATTCTCCTCTGCAAACCTGATGCCCTTTAACCTGCTTTATTCCATTCTTTTTCCATAGCACTTATTACCTAACATAGGATATAAATGATTATACTTAATTTTTATTATCTGTCTTCCTCCAATAGAATGTAGGCTATGAGGGAAAGGAATTTTACTATCTTATGTATCTGAAGCAATGTAACAGTGCCTGGTTCTAGAAGATGCTTAACGCTTGATGGGTGAAAGAACAGGCTTTCCAGGTTAGGAAACTAAATAGAGTATTAAACCCTATTGCCTGGGACCACAACAAATGTCCTCAAAAATTAATGTCTAGTTTGAATCTTGTATTCAAAACTGACCAATCTTCTTTCACCCAAGCAAAATAAAAAGCATCCTTTTGTCAGGGTCTTTTGTCAGGACCAAGATCAAAGAGAATCATGTTTGGTTTGTGCCTTCAAGGACTCAGAGTCTAGTGGTTGGAGGCAGGCAAATACATGCCATAGATTATCTTTTTCTGTCATCCCCCTTTTTGTACGGTAGAGGTAAGGGGTGGATGCTCGTGAATGACCACAGGGACAGGTAGATTTATCTTGCTTCATTTAGTACAAGAAGACTTTTTTGATGTCACGTGGAAGCCTATTTCAGATGTCATACTTAGAATTAAAATCTTCCTTCCCCCACATTGTAGGTAACCAAACAGAGTAGAGGTCAGATTAAAAAAGATACCTTTATCTGGAATATAGTGATTAACCTATTTAAAAATGCAGAGAGATTTCTATTGATAAAAAATTATGGTCATTGTGCAAGCTTCTGACTAGACCTAATTGTCTCCAGGTCAATTTACAAAACTTGTCATAAAAAGCGCTCCCGGCAGCATTGTTCAAAAAGGAGCCTCTAAACAGAATTTAACTAAGGCTGGTGAATGCAGTGAAAGATAAAAATGATTTAGGTGGTATCCTATTTCTAATCTTAGGTAAGAAAATGGGTATTTGTATTCCTATTCAGTAATAGCTAGGATTTTAATTGTGATATTTCTTTTCATGATCTGTCAAAAGATAATATTTTAAAAAACCGATCCATGTCTGATAAGCTTTGCATTTTGTTTAATTGAATTATATTTTCCTTTAGTTGAATTTAAAAATAGTTCTTGGTATTCTTTGATGTGACAGAAATCTTGAGTGATATCTCAAGGAAAAAGTAGCATTTTAGGTGTATGTCTGTTTTTCTATTCATTTGATTTCTTATTCATTGTTTGTTGAGTGCCTATCATGTACTTGCCTGGATTATAAATACGAGTGTCTCTCCGTTTATGGAGATCATAGTTCTCAGATCTCCTGAACAGGGCAGACAGAAGGAATTGCCTACCTTGTATTAATTCTAACTTTGAGGGAAATAGTTTTTATACCTCTTTTGGCTGAAAATTATTATTATTTTTGTTGCAGTAGGAACACTTAACATGAGATGTACTCTCCTAACAAATTTTAACTGTACAATACAGTATTAACTATGGGCATAATGTTGTACAGCAGATCTCTAGAACTTACTCATTTTGTGTAACTGAAATTCTGTATCCACTGAACAGCAACTACGCACTTCCTCCTCTGCTCAAGTTCTGGCAACTACCATTTTTTCTGTTTCTATGAGTTTGACTATTTTAGATACCCCACATAAGTGGAATCATACAGTATTTCCTTCTGCGAGTAAAACTACAGACAAAAAAGCTTCTGCACAGCAAAGGAAACAATCAACAGAATGAACTGGTTGAAGATTTTTGGCTGGAAAGGAAAAAAAGCCTTGTGTATAATTGAGGGGAAGAATAAACATTGTCCACCTGCATAATTTGTGGTAGTAAGGAACTGTATTTATACTTTCCCCTGATTTTTTTGCTGAAAGAAAAATAAGTTTTTAAAAAATTTTCAGAATTCAAAGTTTGATAAAAATATCTATATTTTTACCTCCAAGTGACAATTAGTACTTGCTTTAAACTATCAATTTTTATTCATTTTTCTTTTCTTTTCTTTTTTTTATTTATTTTTTATTTTTTTATTTTTAAATTTTTTTTTATTATTATACTTTGAGTTCTAGGGTACATGTGCATAACGTGCAGGTTTGTTACATATGTATACTTGTGCCATGTTGGTGTGCTGCAGCCATCAACTCGTCAGCACCCATCAACTCGTCATTTACATCAGGTATAACTCCCAGTACAATCCCTCCTCCCTCCACCCTCCCCATGATAGCCCCCGTGTATGATGTTCCCCTTCCCGAGTCCAAGTGATCTCATTGTTCAGTTCCCACCTATGAGTGAGAACATGTGGTGTTTGGTTTTTTGTTCTTGTGATAGTTTGCTAAGAATGATGGTTTCCAGCTGCATCCATGTCCCTACAAAGGACACAAACTCATCCTTTTTTATGGCTGCATAGTATTCCATGGTGTATATGTGCCACATTTTCTTAATCCAGTCTGTCACTGATGGACATTTGGGTTGATTCCAAGTCTTTGCTATTGTGAATAGTGCCGCAATAAACATACGTGTGCATGTGTCTTTATAGCAGCATGACTTATAATCCTTTGGGTATATACCCAGTAATGGAATGGCTGGGTCATATCTTTTTTTTTTAAGACAGTGTCTCGCTTGTTGCCCAGGCTGGAGTGCAATGGCACGATCTCTGCTCACTGCAACCTCTGCCTCCCAGTCTCACGTGATTCTCTGGCCTCAGCCTCCTTAGTAGCTGGTACTGGAGGTGCATGCCACCACTCTGGGCTAATTTTTGTACTTTTTAGTAGAGACAGGGTTTCACCACGATGGCCAGGCTGGTCTCGAACTCCTGCTCCTGTCGTCAAGTGATCCAACTGCCTCAGCCTCCCAAAGTGCTGGGATTACAGGCATGAGCCACCGTGCCCAGCCTCCATTTTTATTCATTTCTATTTACCTCCAAAAGATTGGCTACCTTTTTTCTTAATGATGGTTTTCATTGATGTTCTTTCCCTTTCTTCTTCAAGGTGATAATTTCTCAAAACACTTTCTTCACCTATATTTTATTGTCATTTGTGACATTTCTACATTTATTGTCTATATTCTAACTTTTAAAAAACTGTAGAAGCTCATGTCAGCCTTTCCTTGAGTAAATCAAGTGATTCTCAAATTACTCCCCATACCCTTGCTTTTTTTGCTCCCATCTTCTATTCTTTGGCTCCTCTCTCCTAAGACAACATCCTATTTTCACTTTCCTTTCTTCCTTCTGATACGTAGGTAACCTACCTCTTGTTGAAATATTTTGGTCTCATTGATTTTCTGTATTTGGAAAATCTTTCAATAGATTTCAAAGAGTTGTCTAGTCTATTATATTCCTAAGAAAGATATTCTTTACTGAAACTTTTTCATCTTTCTGGATGTCTCACTTATTTTAATTCTATCTTATTCTCTTTTTACTTTTTTGTCTTCTTCATGGAGTATACAAAACTTTCCTCTTTCTGAATTATCTTTGATTTATCAGCAGAGTGAATCTAATACAAAATGCCAGAGATTTCTCCTCTTATTCTACGAAGATGACCCTAACATAACTTCTTCTCTGGGCCTCTGGTAGGTCCCTTTTCTTAAATTCCATTTTCTAGTTTTCCTTAAAGAGTATATAAACAGGCAGGGTGTGGTGGCTAATGCCTGTAATCCCAGCACTTTGGGAGGCTGAGGCAGGTGGATCACCTGAGGTCAGGAGTTTGAGACCAGCCTGGCCAACATGGTGAAACCCCGTCTCTACTAAAAATACAAAAATTAGCCAGGCGTGGTGGTGCATGCTCTTAATCTCAGCTACCCAGGAGGCTGAGGTAGGAGAATCGCTCGAACCTGGGAGGTGGAAGTGCAGTGGGTCAAGATGGTGCCATCGCACTCCAGTCTGGGTGACCAGAGTGAAACTCTGTCTCAAAAAAAAAAAAAAAAAAAAAAAAAAGAGAGTATATAAACAGTCACTTGTGAAGACTCATTTTTTCCAAGTTTGCCTCCTCTTTTGGTGAGACCAGATGGCTTACTCCATATTCATGTTAGAGAGGCTCACCTAGTTAAGCACTGCATGAAGAATGTCAAAATCTGGTGGTCTTGGGATGTTTGAGTTTGTTCTGTCAATTTATCTGAATTAGACAATTTATGTTATAGTTAATCTCTTAAATTTCCCTAAATATTGATTTAAAATTTTCTCCAATCCTTTTCCAACTTTTTAGCACATCAAGACATTATAGTAACACTTTTGGAATTCTCTTCTTTAGTCAACTTGAGAGTTTTGATGGTATCTCCTTTCTGTTAATCCAATTTCAGACTCCTCAGTTGCAACTTTAGTAAGAAATGTTTCAAAACACAAAGGTTACCTACTACACCTATCCACCTACCCACCGATTCCTTCCGTCCCTTGTTTCTGTCAGTTAAATTTAGGAGTTTTCTGCTCATTCTGACACTATTTGATTCAAAAATCAGTTCTTGGGAGTAAAAGGTTTTATTCATTGTAATTCTTTGGTGTCAAATTATGACCAAAAGACATACCTACCCTATTTTCTCATGTTCTTCACCCTTTTTTCTTTACAGGATAGATTCATAAGTAAGTTCTTGTTCCCAAAAACCATCTTGACTGTCCCTCCCACACAAAAAATTTCACCTAATTTTTTTGAAGCGTGAAACAATTTGTTCTCACTTCAAAAGTATCTTCTCTCCTCACTTTCAGCAATAAAGGCTCAGGAAAAATGATTTCTCTGCACACTAAAGAGTCATCAATTAGAAATGCAAATCATAACCACAATGAGATACCACTTCACACTCACTGGGGTGGCTATAATAAAAAAGACAGACAATAACAAGGGTTGGTGAGGTGATAGAGAAATTGGAACTCTTTACACTGTTGGTGGGAATGTAAATTAGTGCAAACATTTGGAAAAACAGTCTGGTCGTTTCTCGAAAGTGTAAACATAGAATTACTCTATGACCTAGAGATTCCACACCTAGGTATATAAACAAGAGAAGTAAAAACATATATCTACCCAAAAACTTACACACAGATGTTTATAGCAGCACTATTTATAATAACCAAAAGGTAGAAACAACCTAAATACCTATTAACTGATGAATAGGTAAATAAAATGTCATATATCTATACAATGGAATATTATTCTGTCCTAAAAAGGAAAGGATTGATGTACTGATAATATAACATAGATAAACCTTGAAAATATACTAGGGGAAAGAAGCCAGATACCACAAAAAAACACATATTATATGATTCTATTTGTGTAAAGTGTTCAGTATAGGTAAATCCAGAATACAGACAGTGGATTAGTGGTTGCCTAGGGCTGGGGTGGCAATGAGGGAGTGATGATTATGACCACTAATGGGTATTAGGCTTCTTTTAGGGGTAATTGCATTTCTTACTTTCTTTTAATCTAGGTCCCACCCACCTCCATGTCTTTTTTTCCCTTTGCAATTTTCTTGGTGTTGAAGTAATCAGGCCTGAAGAATTCCCATGGTCTGTATTTTCTGATTGCATCTCCATGGTGTTGCTGGCATGTACCCCTCTGTGCCCTGTTTTTACTATTAATTGGTAGTTAAGGCCGGGTGTGATGACTCACACCTGTAATTCCAGCACTTTGGGAAGCCGAAGCAGGTGGATCACTTTTAGTCAGGAGTTTGAGACCAGTTTGACCAACACGGTGAAACCTTGTTTCTACTAAAAATACAAAAGTTAGTCAGGCATGGTGGTGCGTGCCTGCAATCCCAGCTACTCAGGAGGCTGTGGCACAAGAATCTCTTGCATCCAGGAGGTGGAGGTTGCAGTGAGCTGAGAATGTGCCACTGCACTCCAGCCTAGGTGACAGGGTGAGACTGTCTCAAAAAAAAATTGGTAGTTAAATTTAGTGGTTGACCAGATTCAGATATTTCGTAGATTATTGTGTTGGGTACTCTACCAGGAGGTATGTAACATTTGATATTGACCCTTTTGAGGGTGTCAGCAACAGCTGATGCTTATTTTCTACTTTCATAAGGCATGTCCCCCATATTCCAAAGGGAGATATTCTGTTTTTACTTTTTCCTTTCTTAGTTGGAATACTTACAGCTAAAGAAAAACTTCCCCTCAACTACTACTACTAGCATTCTCTGAGCTACAATTCACAAAGGAAAGGCAGGAGAGATGCTTGATTCTTTCCCTTTATTGACCAGCTTTAAAAATATGAAGTGGTTCCCTAGCATGCAGCAGTAATCACCAGAGCTTTTTAAAGTATCCTTATGAACTTACAGATTTAAACATACGTGTCTTGTTCTAATCCATTGCTGGTATAATCCTTATTGGTGCCTAAATTTCCCATATTTTGCCAGTGGGAACATTCAAGTTGGCTCCTGGGTCCTCTAACTACAACTCTAGTAGTGTTTGATGACTTGCCTATTTGCTGATGTAACAAGTTGTTCCAGGCTCATCTTTTACATTTCCTGCTCTAGAATCTGCCATTTCTCCAGGGAGTTCTGAAGTACTTCAGAGACCACTACCTGGGTACAGTGGTTACCTGTGGCCTCTATCTAATGTGGCCATTATTTCTAGGTCTTTTCAGTGGGCAGATAGAGGAAAAAATTTTTTAAGATAAAATGCTTTGATGCTTCTAATTAAAAAAATATGGGTTTTGCTTAATTTTGTTGGTCCATATTTCCTTTCTTCTATATTGAAATCTGTTCTTAACATCAATGTAAGTATGTATTTTCCTTATCCCATATTAAACACACAGGTATCTGAGAGTAATGTTACAAATGCTACTCCCAATAACATGATTGGTTAAAAAATTTTTTAATTGTTTGCAGTTATTTTTATAATTTGAGTATGTCACCAAAAAAATGACCAGATGTATTACTGTGTTTTAAAGTTACTTGAAATGCTTTGTTTCTGATGGTAATGTCACCAACTGTACATATATTTAGGTTCCTTTTTTTACTTTTTATTATTAAGGATTGCTTTTTTATACTTCTGTAATTAAGATATAATTTACATGCCATAAAACTAATGCTTTTTAATGTATAGTTCTTTTGTTGTTGTTGTTGAGATGGAGTCTCACTCTGTTGCCCAGGCTGGAGTGCAGTGGTGCAATCTCAGCTCACTGCAAGCTCCGCCTCCCGGGTTCATGTCATTCTCCTGCCTCAGCCTCCTGAGTAGCTGGGACTACAGGTGCCCGCCACCACACCTGGCTAATTTTTTGTATTTTTAGTAGAGACGGGGTTTCACTGTGTTAGCCAGGATGGTCTCTATCTCCTGACCTCGTGATCCGTCCGCCTCGGCCTCCCAAAGTGCTGGGATTACAGGCTTGAGCCACTGCACCTGGCCTTAATGTATAGTTCTACAAGTTTCGACAAATGCATAAATATAACTTCCACCAAAAATCAAAATATAGAACAGTTTATCACTCCCTAAAATTGCCCTGAGCCTCTTTGTAGTCACTGCTCTCCCTGCCCTCAAATCTCTGGCAATCACAAATCTGTTTTCTTTCCCTCTAGTTTTGCTTTGTTCCAGAATGTCATATAGAAGGAATCATACAGTATATAGCTTTTTAAGTATAGACTGTTAGCATAAAAGGACTGCTTTTATAAATATGTATTTTTCTTATAATGATATAAAATGTTTACATGATTCCACAGTCAAATCAATGAAGTGTATACAAAGAAGTCAAGCTTTTATTCTTGTCTCCTCCACTTTATTCCTTTCTTCCCTCTGTAGATAGCCTTTTTTTGGTTTTTTGAGACAGAGTTTCACTCTGATGCCCAGGCTGGAGTGCAGTGGCATGATCTCAGCTCACTGCCACCTCAGTCTCCATGGCTCAAGTGATTCTTCCACCTCAGCTGACTAGCTGGGATTAGAGGCATGTGCCACCACACCAGGCTAACTTTTTGTATTTTTTTTTTTATAGAGACTGGTTTTTGCCATGTTGCCCAGGCTGGTCTTTAACTCCTGGGCTTAAGTGATCTGCCCACCTTGGCCTCCCAAAGTGCTGGAGTTATAGGCATGAGCCACTACACCTGGCCCACTTTGTATTTTTTGATCTCTATATATGTATCTACATATCTTATATCTCCCTGTCCCTTCTTAGATAAACGGTTAACATACTACACTCATTTTTCTTAAGTGGTATATTTTAATTTAAATTTCAAGGACCAATTAAAAGGGCCTAAGGATGACAATTTATTTGACTAGCCTCTAGTTTTAAGTTGGACTTGATAAGGAGTATATCATCTTTCCTTTCTTTTCTCCCTTTCTTACTCCCAAATGTTATGAGTCAGTGCTGGAAATGTGTCTGGTGCTGTGGACTTGGAGTGTGGTGTCTGTACTGAAGTTTTTCAGGATTGGCTAAAATTTCCTGAGTCCTTCATGTCAAAATGGGTTTTGTGCAAGCTTATGCAAGCAAAAAACAACAAACATTACTGAGTTCCTTTTGGTGCAAGGCATACGCAAGATGTGGAGGATAAGGCTGGGAACAAATCAGATACTTTCCCTGACCTCATTATTCTACAGTTCTGCAAAGGAAAGTGAAAGAGTCAGGGATATTCACCATGTTAAGAGATAGGAGAAGCTGGGGCTTCTCATTTTCTGGTGTGGTGGCCAAAGCTTACCACAAGAGTAGTCACAATAGATAGACATTTACCTTGGTGCCTCCTTTTGCCATCAAGCCTGATCTGGTGACTGCAATTTCCATTTCTGCAGAAGTCATTACTTTGAGCTGTTGTTATCTTCAGAAACACTTGTTTAAATGAATAGGAAGGGGGCAGTACATCAATATATTAGATCTCATTTCATTATTGCCCAGTGCCTTTAATAGATTGCTAGAAGATGGAAGGCCTCTAGAAGTATTAATAAGAAGAGTATGAGAAAGACAGCAAGGAGTCAGATTATAGCTATATAACAAAGCTTAGGTAGCTAATGTACACAATGACAGATAATCAAAATGATTTTGATAGGTTGGGGGATGGGCCTGGTATCAACAGGATAAAATAATGTGTAGATAAAAGTAACATTTAGAATTCTTTGTCACACAGATAAACACATACACCTGGCCCAGGAATTGGAGCAGCTGAAGGAAGATCCATGGGAAAGTAGAGCAAGTTGTAGGCCCAACTGCTGCTTCACACCAATGAAGTGAAACAGCAGAGAAAAGCAGCATCCTGTGTGAGCAAAACATGGCTGCTACATCATTTCTGCACACTAAATTGCCCACAGGAATCATTCTGTCTCTGATGCTCATCAGAAATACGCAGGACAGGGAATTCTGGGAAATGTAGTTCAGCATAGCCAATTCGATACATTACAAAGCCCACTAAAGATGTGTACTACTGTGATTATTTTGGTGGCGGTAAACAGACTTGAAAACTAGTTAAGGAAAAAGTACTTTTCAAGATACAGGGACAACTCAAGTAATCCAGAACAAGATTGCATCCAGGCCTATGGAGAGCGTGGAATCACACCATTGCTGCTTCTTGGCATAGCTTCTTCATTCTCTCTGTAAGCCTGTTTCCTCTGCCTTTTTGATCTACATAGCAAGTGCAAGATGTTCAGCCCACAGGTCCCAAGGTTATGTTTATGGTAACTAGAGGAGGCATCCCAAGAGACTAAGCCAGTCTGTCTCTCTCTCTTTCCCTTCTTGACTGCTTCGGTTCAAATATTGGTAAATGGATTCTGATTGGTTCAGCTTAGACATTGTGCTTATTCTTGTCCAGTTAGGGAGAGTCATATTATACAAAATGCTTCCAGGAGCAGTATCCACCATGTGAGAGAAGCAGACCATTAATGAGAGTTCACTCAAGGAGTTTCTAGAATTGGTTTGTCAGCTAAATTTGTTCTAAAATTTGTTCCTTAGCAAGCTGTGATATCACAAGAGAAGCCCAGATAAGCCTGTGGTTTTGAGTAGTGCAGTGTATTTTTGTTTTCTCCCTTTTCACCCTTTTCCCTTTTGCAGTACTCAGCTTTGATGCCCCAGTCTCTCCACGACTAGGAAAGCAATCAATATGTTATCTTCTGACCCCTACTTTGAACTAGAGTTATCTGCATTTTTAGAGAGAAATAACAAAGGCAATTATATGGTTTGGCTCTGTGTCCCCACCCAAATATCATCTTGAATTGTAATAATCCCCACGCATCAAGGGCGGGACCAGGTGGAGATAAATGAATCATGGGGAGTTGTTTCCCCCATGGTATTCTCATGATAGTGAGTTCTCACAAGATCTGATGGTTTTATAAGGGGCTTCCCCCCTTCACTTGGCTCTCATTCTCTCTCCTGCCACCCAGTGAAGAGGTGCTTTCCACCATGATTGTAAGTTTCCTGAGGCCTTCCCAGCTGTGTGGAACTGTGTCAGTGAAACCTCTTTTCTTTAAAAATTACCCATTCTCAATTACCCAGACTCTTTATAGCAGCATGAGAATGGGCTAATACAGTAAATTGGTACCAGAGAGGGTGGGTTGCTGCTATAAAGATACCCGAAAATGTGGAAGTGACTTTGGAACTGGGTAACAGGCAGAGGTTGGAAGAGTTTGGAGGGCTCAGAAGAAGACAGGAAGATAGGGAAAAGTTTGGAACTTCCTAGAGAACTGTCACATGGTTTTGACCAAAATGATGAGAGTGATACGGACAATGAAGTCCAGGCTGACGTGTTCTCAGGTGGAGATGAGGAACTTGTTGGGAACTGGAATAAAGGTGACTCTTGCTATGCCTTAGCAAAGAGATTGGCAGCATTTTGCCTCTGCCCTAGAGATCTGTGGAACTTTGAACTTGAGAGGGATGACTTAGGGTATCTGGCAGAAGAAGTTTGTTTTTTTAACTTTTAAAATTATTTATTTATTTTACTTTAAGTTCCAGGATACAAGTACAGAACGTGTAGGTTTGTTACATAGGTACACATGTGCCATGGTGATTTGCTGCACCTGTCAACCTGTCATTTAGGTTTTAAGCCCCACATGCATTAGCAATTTGTCCTAATGCTCTCCCTCCCCTCAGCACCCCCCACTCCCGACTGGCCTGGGTGTGTGTTGTTCCTCTCCGTGTGTCCATGCGTTCTCATTGTTTGACTCCCACTTATGAGTAAGAACCTGCAGTGTTTGATTTTCTGTTCTTGTGTTAATTTGTTGAGAATGATGGCTTTCACCTTCATCCATGTCCCTGCAAAGGACATGATCTAATTCCTTTTTATGGCTGCATAGTATTCCATGGTGTATATGTGTCACATTTTGTTTATCCAGTCTATCACTGATGGGCATTTGGGTTGGTTCCATGTCTTTGCTATTGTAAATAGTGCTGTAGTAAACATATGTGTGCCTGTGTCTTTATAGTAGAATGATTTATAATCCTTTTGGTATATACCAAAGGATTGGGATTGCTGGGTCAAATGGTATTTCTAGTTCTAGATCCTTGAGGAATCACCACACCGTCTTCCACAATGGTTGAACTAATTTACATTCCCACCAACAGTGTAAAAGCATTCCTGTTTCTCCACAGCCTTGCCAGCATCTATCGTTTCTTGACTTTTTAATAGTCACCATTCTGACTGGCATGAGATGGTATCTCATTGTGGTTTTGATTTGTATTTCTCTAATGATCAGTGATGTTGAGCTTTTTTTCATGTTTCTTGACCACATGAATGTCTCTTTTGAGAAATGTCTGTTCATATCCTTTGCCCACTTTTTGATTTTTTTTTTTCTTGTAAATTTGCTTAAGTTCCTTGTAGATTCTGGATATTAGACCTTTGTCAGATGGGTAGATTGCAGAAATTTTCTCCCATTCTGTAGGTTGCCTGTTCACTCTGATGATAGTGTCTTTTGCTGTGCAGAAGCTCTTTAGTTTAATTAGATCTCATTTGTCCATTTTGCCTTTTGTTGCAATTGCTTTTGGCATTTTTGTCATGAAGTCTTAGCCCATGCTGATGTCCTGAATGGTATTGCCTAGGTTTTCTTCTAGGGATTTTTATGGTTTGGGGTTTTGCATTTAAATCTTTAATCCATCTTGAGTTATTTTTTGTATAAAATGTAAGGAAGGGGTCCAGTTTCAGCTTTCTGCATATGGCTAGCTGGTTTTCCCAGCACCATTTATTAAATAGGGAATCCTTTCCCCACTGTTTGTTTTTATCAGGTTTGTTGAAGATCAGATGGTTGTAGATGTGTAGTGTTATATCTGGGATCTCTGTTCTGTTCCATTGGTCTTTATGTCTGTTTTGGTACCAGTACCAAAAACCAGTACCAGTACCAGCTGTTTTGGTTACTGTAGCCTTGAGTATAGTTTGAAGTCAGGTTGCAAGATGCCTCCAGCTTTGTTCTTTTGTTTAGGGTTGTTTTGGCTGTATGGGCTCTTTTTTGGTTGCATATGAAATTTAAAGTAGTTTTTCTGATTATATGAATAATGTCAATAGTAGTTTCATAGGAATAGCATTGAATCTATACATTACTTTGGGCAGTATGGCCATTGTCGTGATATTGATTCTTCCTATCCATGAGCATGAAATATTTTTCCATTTGTATGTGTCCTGTCTGATTTCCTTGAGCAGTGGTTTGTAGTACTCCTCAAAGAGGTCCTTCACATCTCGTTAGCTGTATTCCTAGGTATTTTATTCTCTTTCTAGCAATTGTGAATGGGAGTTCATTCATGATTTGGCTCTCTGCTTGTCTATTGTTGGTGTATAGGAATGCTTGTGATTTTTGCACATTTATTTTGTATCCTGAGGCTGCTAAAGTTGCTTATTAGCTTAAGGAGTTTTGGGGCTGAGATGATGGTGTTTTCTAAATATAGAATCATGTTGTCTGAAAACAGAGACAATTTGACTTCCTTTCTTCCTGTTTGAATACCCTTTATTTATTTCTCTTGCCTGATTGCCCTGGCCTGAACTTGTACCAGTTTTCAAAGGGAATGCTTTCAGCTTTTGCCCATTCAGTATGATGTTGGCTATGGATTTGTCATAAATAGCTCTTATTATTTTGAGATATGATTCATCAATACCTAGTTTATTGAGAGTTTTTAACGTGAAAGGATCTTGAATGTTATCAAAGGTCTTTTCTTCATCTATTGAGATAATCATGTGATTTTGTAATTGGTTCTGTTTATGTGATGGATTAAGTTTGTTGATTTGCATATATCGAACATGGCTTGCATCCTAGGGATGAAGCCTACTTGATCATGGTGGATAAGCTTTTTGATGTGCTGCTGAATTCAGTTTGCCAATACTTTACTGAGGATTTTCACATTGATGTTCATCAGAGACATTGGCCTGATGTTTTCTTTTTTTGTTGTGTCTATGGCAGAATAAATTTCTAAGCAGCAAACCATTTAAGAGGTGACTTGAGTGCTCTTAAAAGCATTCAGTTTTGACTGGGTGCAGTGGCTCATGCCTGTAATCCCAGCACTTTGGGAGGTCGAGGTGGGCAGATCACCTGAGGTTAGGATTTCGAGACCAGGCTGGCCAACATGGTGAAACCCTGTTTCTACTAAAAACCAAAAATTAGCTGGGTTAGTTGGTGGGTACCTGTAATCCCAGCTACTCAGGAGGTTGTGGTGGGAGAATTGCTTGAACCCAGAAGCAGAGGTTGCAATGAGCCAAGATTGCACCACTGCCCTTTAGCCTTGGCAACAGAGTGAGACCTGGTCTAAAAAAAAAAAAAACCAAAAAAAACAAAAAAGAAAGATTCAGTTTTATGCATTCACAAAGATTGGAATTGGAACTTATGTTTAAAAGGGAAGCAGAACATAAAAATTCAGGAAATTTGCAGCCTGACAGTGTAATAGAAAAGAAATACCCATTTTCTGAGGAGAAATTCAAGCCGGCTGCAGAAATTTGCATAAGTAATGAGGGGCTAATCATCTTGACTTGTTAATCACCAAGACAATGGAGAATATGTCTCCAGGGCATGTCAGAGGCCCAGAGGCATAGGAGGAAAAAGTGGTTTCATGGGCCAGGCTCAGGTCCTTTCTACTTTGTGCAGTCTCTGGACTTGGTGCAAGGCCCAAGCCTTGGCAGCTTGCACGTGGTTTTGGGCTTGCCAGTGCACAGACATCAAGAATTGAGGTTTGGGGACCTCCACCTATATTTCAGAGGATGTGTGGAAAAACACAGGTGTCCAGGCAGAAGTTTGCTGCAGGGGTGGAGCATTCATGGAGAGCCTTTGCTAGGGCAGTGCAGAAGAAATATGTTGGTGTTGGAGCCACCACACAAGAGTCCCCATGGGGGCACTGCCTAGTGGAGCTGTGAGAACAGGTCCACCATCCTCCAGACCCCAGAGTGGTAGATTTGCAATGGTAGAATGCAAGCAACAGCTTGCACCTTGTGCCTGGAAAAGCCGCAGGCCCTCAATGCCAGCCTGTGAAAGCAGCCAGGAGGGGAGCTGCACCCTGAAAAGCCATAGGGGTGGAGCTGCCCAAGGCTGTGGGAGCCCATCTCTTGCATTACCATGACCTGAATGTGAGACATGGAGTCAAAGGAGATCATTTTGGAACTTTAAGGTTTAGTGACTGTTCTATTGGATTTCAGACTTGCATAGGGCCTGTAGCCCGTTTGTTTTGGCGAATTTCTCCCATTTGGAATGGGTGTGTTTACCCAATGCCTATACCCCTATTGTATCTAGGAAGTAACTAACTTACTTTTGACTTTACAGGCTCATAGGTGGAATGGACTTGCTTCGTCTCAGATGAGACTTTGGACTTGGACTTTTGGGTTAATGCTGAAATGAGTTAAGACTTTGGGGGACTGTTGGAAGGGCATGATTGTGTTTTGAAATGTGATAACATGAGATTTGGGAAGGGCCGGGGCAGAATGATACAGTTTGGCTCTGTGTCCCCACCCAAATCTCACCTTGAATTGTAATAATCCCCTCATGTGAAGGGTGGGACCAGGCGGAGATAATTGAACCTTGGGAGTGGTTTCCCCCATGCTGTTCTTGTGGTAGTGAGTTCTCTTGAGATCTATGGTTTTATAAGATGCTTTCCCCCTTTGCTTGGCACTCATTCTCTCTCCTGCTACCCTGTGAAAAGAGGTGCCTTACGCCGTGATTGATTGTAAGTTTCCTGAGATCTCCCCAGCCATGCAAAACTGTGAGTCAATTAAACCTCTTTTCTTTTTTTTCTTTTTTTTGTTTTTTGAGATGGAGCCCCCGTCTGTCACCCAGGCTGGAGTATAGCGGCACGATCTCAGCTCACTGCAACCTCTGCCTCCCGGGTTCAAGTGATTCTCCTGTCTCAATCTCTCAGGCAGCTGGGACTATAGGCATGCACACCATGCCCGGATAATTTTTATATTTTTAGTAGAGATGGTGTTTTGCCATGTTGGCCAGGCTGGTCTTAAACTCCTGAGCTCAGGTGATCTGCCTGCCTCAGCCTCCCAAAGTGCTGGGATTACAGGTGTGAGCCACCATGCCCAGCCTAAACCTCTTATTGTTATAAATTACCCATTCATGGGTATTTCTTCATAGCAACATGAAAATGGGCTAATATAGGCAATTTAACATTTAATCTGAGGGAATTAAAGGTAATGTCTGGGCCCAAAACAAAACGAAATTGAAAATAACAAAAACCCTCTGAATCAGAGGAGCCTTGGATTTGGGAGAACCAAAAGGGCAAAACAAGGCATGGAACCTGGACAGGCCAACAAATCAGCATTGTCATTTGGTTTAGTCCTCAACAGAAGTTTTGAAAAGGGTCCTAACATTGGGATGAATACAAAGATACAGTTCAACCTTATCACCACCAAACATTACTTGTTAAGCAATTCACTGTTTTGTCTTTACTGGAGAATTACACAGAATGATGAATAGCTAAGTTTGATTGATGCGTGACAGCTGGTTTGAGACCATCTGAGGGGTAACAAAATAAATTTTGTGGCTCCCTGTGGGCTCTGGAAAGACTAGAGTGAGAAAAAGCAATTGCAATGCCTGGACACTATGTGCTTGTTAATGATAATTGGGCTGCTAGTGTTTTCAGACCTGTTTCTAAAGGCCAAAAATGCCCATCAAAGAACCACCAACATAGGCAAACTGTAAGGGAGATGAATTTTGCAATCTATGACTTATGCCTCCAAGTCTATCGTCTTAGTCCATTTGGGCTAATAATAACAAAATACCGTAAACTGGGTAGCTTATAAACAATGGAAATTTGTTTCCTACAGTTCTGGAGGCTGGGAAGTCTCCAGAATATCAAGGCACCAGCAGATTTGGTGTCTGGTGATGGTACACTTTCTGGTTCATAGATGGCATTTTCTAGCTGTGTCCTCATGTGGAAAAAGAAGATAAGCTTGTTTAAGCTATCTTGGGCCTATTTTATGAGGTCACTAATTTTGTTCATGAGTACTTTTCCCTCATGACTTACCTCCCCAAAGGCCTCACCTTCTAATACCATCATCTTGGGGGGCTGACGGGGGACACATTCAGACCATAGTACCTACTTCACTCAATTATTCAACATAATTATGTGCTACTCTCTAAAATTCCTACTAAAAAAAAAATCGATAAAGCCTTAGATTTAGAAGGGATTTTAGAAGAGGTAATTGAGACCCACAGTCTCTTCCAGTGACACTGAGTACTCAACATTCAAAGGCAGCACTCTCCAACAGGGCTCATCTCTTACTGATAAAAAGCTTTTCCATATATTGTGATTTCCACCCATGAGTTCTATTCTGTCCCAGGGAGAACATGGTCTTAGTTCCATTTTCACATGATAGCCTCATAAGGATTATAGATATTGCTGCCTTCCTTCAAGTCTCCTCCAAGGCAAGCATCCTCAGGGCTGTCATGTTCCTGTGATGTCAAATGAGCACTTTAGTTTCTAAGTGTTCCTCTTCAACCTGGTTCTCAAAACTGGACACAGCAATCCGTAAGTGCAGAACTTAGTAGGGGTGTTACACTGGGCTAGTAATGTAGTCTATGTTTACTTTAGTAATTATTTTGAACGTACTGAATTTGGGTCAACTAGGACCCCAAGGAGAAGTCAAATCTCTTCTACCTTATCTTACTCCTGCCAATGATTTCTTGAATTCAGCTGGATCAGCATTATAGTCAAAGAGTACTCTATTACTTTTCTATTGCTGTTGAAACAAATTAGCACAAATTTAGTGTCTTAAAACAGTACAAGTTTATTCTATTTCTGTAGGTCATATGTTTGACATGGATCTCATTTGGCCAAAATCAAGGTGTCCTTATGTCTGCATTATTTTTTGGAGGCTCTAAGAATCCATTTCCTTGCTTTTCTAGCTCCTAGAGGCTGTCCACATCCCTTGGCTTGTGGCCCATTTCCTCCATTTTCAAGACCATCAATGTTGCATTTTTCCGTGCCCTTTTTCCATAGTGACATCTCCCTGTGACTTTCCTCTTCTGCCTTCCTCTTTCATTTTTAAGGATCCTTGTGATTACAGTGGGCCCACCTGGATAAACCAGGATACTGTATTTTAAGGTCAGCTGATTGGCAAACCTTAACTCCATTTGCATCCTTAATTTTACTTTTCCATGTAACCTAATTATTTACAGGTCCTGAGGATTAGGATGAGGACATCTGTGGGGCTCATTTGCCTACCATAAGAGCTACCATAGATCCAGATACCATCTCCTCACACAATAACATCTAAGGACTGAATAGGGGCCGATTCTTCTTTTAAGAAGGAGTGAGGGAAAATTTCCTAAAGCTTTACCATCATTTTACTCTCCAGAATTATGTCATGTGCTCATTTCTAACCTAATTCCTGGCAAAGAAAACAAACTGTCAATGCTTGGACTAATCACGATCTCTCTCTGGCTGGGTGCAGTGGCTCACGCCTGTAATCCCAGCACTTTTGGGAGCTGAGGCGGGTGGATCACGAGGTCAGGAGTTTGAGACCAGCCTGACCAACATGGTGAAACCTTGTCTCTACTAAAAATACAAAAATTAGTTGGGTGTGGTGGTGGCGTGTGCAAGAAAGGTAGAAAATGGCTTTGGGGTATAATTTATTCTGTAATGTCACCATGATAATGGCCACTAATTATCCACTAATTGACCGAAAAAACTGAAGGACAGAGAGGAGAGAGAGAGAGGTGTTTTTGTTTTTTTGTTTTATTATTTAGCCCTCACCTCATGTTGAAGAGGGCAAAAAGATTTGAGATATCTAGAGAAAAGGAAGGAAAGAAAAATAATATATTTTAATTATATAGGTGTTATCAGTGAGGGTTCTATCAGATGAATATATATATATATATATATATTTATCCTCAGCTCCCACAATTATATAAGGCCACATCCCTGTAATAAGTCCCTTCATATATATGCATATATACTATGCATATGTATGTACGGATGCATACACGCATATACATCTATACACATATGCATACATAAATGAAGGGATTTGTTATAGGGATGTGACTTTATGTAACTGTGGTAGCTGGTCAAGTGGTATCTGGAAGGCTGTCATCTTCAAGTCTGGTACAAAAGCTTGTGGATACAGTGTAGGCGGGGAAGGAAAGATGGCTACAAAGTACCAAATGCAAGAGAGCAAGCATAAGCTGGAATCACAAGCCTGAGTGGGATCCAGATCCATCAAGGAGGAACAGAACCCGTGCAAATTCTGGTTGCTTCTGATCTTTCTTTGAAGTCTATTCAATCTTACTCAGATTCCAGTATTTGAGGTCCTCAGTATCTGTTGCTATTCCAGGCTTTTTTCGCCCCTACATTTGAACTTTTTTAACATTTAACAACACTGGCAGATTTAAACATTAGACTTGGTAATGTGCATTGATTAGGGGCCTGTACTAAAACTTCAAGGGCTTGGTTTTCTGGAAGCATATTGGGGAAAGGGAAAGTATTAGTTAAAAAAACATATTTCAGGTGTTTATTAGGTGGTTTCCTTTGTTTACCTTTTCTTTGCTGTGCTAAGGTGTATGAGTGATTTAAAAATCAACTCTCTGTTGTTTCTCTTCCGTGAACAGGAATGATACATAATACTTTAACAATCCTGGTTACAGTCCATTTTACATTTGATACTACTTTTTGGTCACTGGATTGAAAGACCATAGTTAGGATAAACTCCCTCTCTCTGAATTATTTTGGTTGATAAATGCCACACAATATAGTGCTTAAGGTTAAGTGGCTATGTATTTAACTCAGAGTAATGATCTCACAAGACAAATATTGCAAAAAAACTCAATTGTTTATCAGCAATGTTAACTATAGTCACTTATTAATAAATGTAGGAAGCATTTTTGCAAAAATCATGTTTGATTTAAAGGGAAGGGAAAAAAATTTATTGAATGTCTAGGATTTGTCTGGCACATTTTAGGTGTCCTCATCTCACTAATTCATATCACAAGCTTGTGGGGAGTAGCTCTCCAATGTACAACAGAGAAACCATGCCTTAGAGTCTCCCTTTACACTCCCAAATGCGCTCATTTGTCTTGAGTCCTGAAGAGTAAATGGTGAGGCCAGGTGCAGTGGCTCACACCTGTAATCCCAGCACTTTGAGAGGCCAAGTTGGGTGGATCATATGAGGTCAGGAGTTCGAGACCAGCCTGGCCAACATCATGAAAACCCATCTCTACCAAAAATACAAAAATTAGCCAGGCATGGTGGCGCACACCTGTAGTCCCAGGTACTCTGGAGGCTGAAGTACAAGAATTGCTTGAACCCGGGAGGCGGAGGTTGCAGTGAGCTGAGACTGTGCCACTGCACACTAGTCTGGGTGACAGAGTGAAACTCCATCTCAAAAAAAAAAAAAAACAAAACCAAAAAAAAAGAGTAAATGGCGGAACTGGGATTTGAACACAGTTCTGTATGATTACAAAACCCTTTTTTTTTGTTGTTGTTGTTTAATTAAAAAAAAATAGGACTGATTCTAGTAAGCTTGGGTTTCCTTAGTAAAATTCATTATAGGTATATTACCAGATAATACATTTAATGCAGTGACTTGAAATAAAACAGTAGGGTGTGTTTATGTATGTATACATACACATTCACACACTCACATATTTTCTGTTAGGGAGAGGGATTATCCAATTTGTCTCTACATTAAACAAAATAAGCCTATGTTAAGAGGACATGGTGGTAAAACAGTACTTTTTCTTTCCTTTTTTTTTTTTGAAGGGAGTTATTTGTAAGGTGTGTGTTTATATACATAAACTGTTATATAAGCATTTGTATGCTAACATTGATGTCTGCTCATGGCATTCAGAATACTGTTCTCTTTTAAAATCTCTATATTAAATTTAACTTGTAACAAACCATGATTATCAAAATTCTCATCAAATTATTATATGAACTCCAAGAAATTACTTAATTATTTGTATCGTATTCCTAATCTGAAAATGAAGAAAGGTACTGACTCCCCAAATTACCTTATTCAAAACCTAAGTCTATCCACTCTTAGAAGTTTCTTTTCCTTCTCCTTCTTTTTGACTTTTTGTTCTATTATCTTCAGTTTACACAGAGCTTCAGTATAATCAGTAGTCATTACTTTTGCACCACACTTTAAAACGTTTAAGTTGTGAGTAGAAAAAGTAAATATATAAGGCTAAATAAATTTATATTGCTGTTTTCCAACCCATCCATACAGGACATTATTTTGGTTTCCTGTTATTACAATACTACAATTTTTATAGTCTATAAAGACTGAAACATGCTTGGATGAGAATGGATGCACCAGTTGTTTTTTCCATGGTGTTACCTGGCTCCTGTGATGTCAAAAGCTGCCATACTGACCTCTACTAGTCACACAGAACAATTGGGATTGGATCCAGGCTACTGTGCATTGGGGAGGGTAGCTCAGCAGTGACTTTGGCAAGTGAGGATATAGACCTGCCCCATTGTTTATGGAGTGAGGAAAGTTAGGAAGGCAAAAAAGAGCTGAATTTTGGGTGAGTTGCAGATTTGTGGTCCCAAGAAGCAGCAGTTTAGGGCTGGTTCTCTTGGTTTCTTTTCTCCATCTGTTACAATGTAAAGACAGAGATATCACTGATACTCTGATCCCATGCCCAGGGCAGGAACATTTAGCATCTACCTAAGTGAACTGTTTGTCAGGTAGAGGACCTTTCTCATTTCATATTTATTTTATTTCAGAGGACCCACTCTTTTTTTCATGCCATGAGTGGGGAACATTATCTTTTTTTCCTTATAGATCCTGGTTTATTTCTGATTTCCAAACTACCTGGAACTGAATTTTTTATAGAAACATAGAGGGGCAGGATTTGTATTTTAAAAAGAGTTAACACTGTACAATTGTGAATATTTTCCAGGATCAGAAATTGGACATAAAATTATACAAGTGATTTGTCTGTTCACATAGACATTTATAGCTCTGTCTATTTTGAGTGGATTCTCTGCTTATGGTCATGCTGACTGTTTCCATAGCCACATGCCTAGATGTTGAAAACAATTATCTAAGCAGGAACTTTGTATTTTATTATTATTTTTATTTCAATAGGTTTTTGGGGAAGCAGGTGGTGTTTGGTTACATGAATAAGCTCTTTAGTGATGATTTCTGAGATTTTCATATACCCTTCACCTCATCAGTGAGCACTGTACCCAATGTATTATTTTTTATACCTCAACCCCCTCCTACTCTTCCTCCCAAGTCCCCTAAGTCCATTTTGTCATTCTTATTAGGCAGGAACGTTTCTGGTGATTTTATTTCATGACCATATCATTCAAAAAACTTGCCCTAGAGTTGATTTGGAAACGTACTGAACAAAATATTAAAATATTACAATTTGGCAATATCTATTAAAATAGAAAAAATACACATACACACACAGAAATATATAATCTCTTGACTTAGCAATTCCTATATTAAGAATTTGTTCTATTAAAAGCATCTGAAAAGTGTTCAATGTTACTAGTTGGTATAAGATGGGTCAAATAAAGGCATAAACTTGGAATCAGATACTATTCGGCTATTAAAGTGAATGAGGTAGAGCTATAAGTATAATTGCAAAAAAGTAAGTTGCAAAAGAGTATATTATATGGTCAATTTTGTCTTAAATATCTAATATACACAGAATAACACACACAGGTATCTTTGTATGTCTATTTAGAAAAGCTAAATAAACATAATTGTCATCCTCTGGGGAAGAAGGTTTGTGGGGCACATTTTCTTTCTCTGTCATATATTTTTAAAGTGTTTTTTGATTTCTAATAATTATCATGTATTCCTTTTGAAATAAAAAAACATACTTAAAAATACCCTATTCATTTATTTTTGGCTCCATCAAAGCAAGTCAGAAGGTCTAACCAGGGGGAATATTGGGTCTGAGATCCTGAGGGATCTGATGAATTAGGCCTTGGACATCCCTGCTCACTATGACAGTTTATCTAAAAAGTCTTATTCTGACTAGACCATCAAGCCTAATTAAAAATGGAAAATTCATGGAAGGAGAGGCCTATCTGTATGCCCCAGGGGACCCATTCTTGCTTGGCTCCCTTTGGATCCTTCCAGTTCATTAGCTAAGAAGGAATTAGGGGAGCTGGCTCTAGCCACAGCTGCTGCCTTCTTGAGTATTGCTCTGATCTGGTCAGCAAAACCCCTGGTGGAAAGCAGCAGGCTCTGAGTGGCTGCCAGCCCAGCCTGCTGGCTGCCTCCAAAGCAGGCCTGCTGGCCTGGACCACCATACCTTGGTCTTTCCCATTCTCTCTTCTAAGTCATTTTGCTACAGATCATCAATAGAAAATACAGGGAATTGGGGGGCTTTATTATTTAGGGTGTGGTGTGCCAGGAGGGAGGCATTCAGACCCTGGGTCATTACTAGGGATAATCCCAGACCTTAGATCTTAGAGATGACCAGAGCCAAAGATCTTATTTGAGTGAGAAACATCATGTACTCCCTAACAACTGGACGTGATACTCCTGGGGTGTTTAGATTATAAAAGAGAACTGCTCTTCTTTGGTACTCTTTCCTGTGGACCCAAGGACCCCATTAGGGGATGCTGTCACATTCACCACAGCCCATGAGAAGCCCAAGGAAGAACACAAGATGGAGAACAACGATCTTACTAACTTGAAGGTGGCAGAGCAGAATGAGTTACATAGCAATTAATCACATAAGGAACACCTGAATCTGGTTTAGTATAGTGACTGCCCACATGACAATGGAAATGGAAGAGGAAGATTCAGAGAGTCTACTAGAAGGTGAAGTTCTGCTTAAAAGGTTCCTCTCTGCTCCTTAACTCCAGAACTGGGCTCCCTTAAACCATGCTACATCACAATTGGAAAACTGTAGCTTACTATAGTCATTTTCCTGACTACACTAGAGTTTCTATAATCTTGATTCTCTGCCCTCCACCCCTTTTATTGGTAATTGTTATTTTGAAATCAAAAGAGATGGGGTAAGCAAAACCTAACTGGCTCTGTGAAAATAGCCTCTTTCTTCACTTGAGGCCTAATCATTCAACTTTCCTTAGATTTTAGGTTTTTGCTTTTATTGTTTAAGAAAAAAAAAACTTGCATTTTTTTTTTTTTTTCTTTCCAACTTCTAGGTTCAAGGGTACATGTTCGGGTTTGTTACACAGGTAAATTGCATATTGTGGGAGTTTGGTGTACAGATAATTTTGTCACACAGCTAATCGGCATAATACCTGATAGGTGGTTTCTCATTCCTCACCCTGGTCTCACCCTCCACCCTCAAGCAGGTAGGTCCTGGTGTCTGTTTTTCCCTTCTTTGTGTCTATGTGTACTCGACAAAACTTGCATATCTCGATTGCTGAGATTGCTTTTCTTGTGTCACTGTAAAAATCAAGTATTTTAAAAACCATATCTGTGTGTAGTTAATTCAAGTAGGGAAATCTGCGTTTCAGTAGGGATAAATTACACTAAAATCGATCTCAGATAGTTTCCCCCTCATCTTCTTTTTCAAGCCGAGAAATTTTCTGCTTATGGCGAAGCCCTCTGGAACTCAGTAATACCTGTGTTCTTTCCTTCCTAGGCATACAGTTAGACCTTCAGGGACTGTTTACACTAGAGTGCTGTTAGTTTCAAGGTCAAAATATTGACTTTCCATATATCAAGACTAAAAACAATTAAAATAATTTTCTTTAATTAAACATAATGTTTAGAAGGGACATTGTTATTAAGTCATTTCTAAGATGCCTTCCAGAAATAATGTTCTGATCCTCTAAGTTTGCTTGTAACTGAAATTGACTAACTTTAAAAAATAAATTTATTAAGTAAATTTGTGTGGCTCACATAGTTACAGAAAACAGAATCTTACAAGTATAGAAGCCATGGTAGTTCCAGGTAATTCCTTTGGTGGAACTCACAGAAAGGATCACAGAAAGTGATTGCTGCCGTCAGAATGGATAAGTTCCACTAACCTTCCATCTGTACCTTCGTTGTCCCAATATTCCAGTTCCTGGGGGAAAGGATCAGATCTCGATTGTCTATATACCTACCCCTTGGCCCGGATAGGATGTCAAGGCTGAGAGTATCATACGGAAGGTGGAAGGGCAACATCCCCCAAAGAAAGACAGGATTCTAAAATATCCCTTTAGAAACATAAAATGTGGTAGCAGGAAAAGTAGCAGCAAAGTTAGATGACTGTTACTTTGTTTCACCTGGTTGTGTCCTCTGAAGGATCTGTGTCTTCTTTCTTTGTCTAATATCTGAAAAGATTATGTTAACACATAAAACTTTAATAGGTAGAACCCACATGACTTAAAGGTAAAGGTACCACCTAAAGGTACCATCTTTTAATGCTATCACATTGGCTCTTAGGTTCCAACATATGACTTTTGGGGAGACACATTCAAACCATAGCATCACTCCAAAAGCTTAAATGTTTTATAATATTTAGTTGCTTATAATATGAATGAGATTCCTGGGTGTATCTCTGTCTCTCTCTCTCTCTCTTTTTTTTTTTCTTGTGATGGAGTCTCTCTTTGTCACCCAGGCTGGAATGTAGTGGCATGATCTTGGCTTACTGGAGCCTCTGCCTCCTGGGTTCAAGTGATTCTCCTGCCTCAGCTTCCCGAGTAGCTGGGATTATAGGCACACACCACTGTGCCTGGCTAATTTTTGCAGTTTTTAGTAGAGACAGGGTTTCACGATGTTGGCCAGGCTGGTCTCGAACTCCTGACCTCAGGTGATCCACCCGCCTCAGCCTCCCAAAGTGCTGGGATTAAAGGCATGAGCCACTGCACCTGGCCTCTGGGAATATATCTCAAAGCAGTGAAGTATAATCATTATATGCATGTGGCATTGTAAATAATTGCAGTTTTTAATACTATGCTTAAATTAGCAACATTAACAGTTTTGTTGGGAAATATCTCAAGATTGAGAGCAGTTTTTAAAGCATTTATTTTAAATCTTAGTGAGAAGAAACATTTCAGCTCATTAGCATCTGAGGTCAAAAGGACAGTATATAATGTCTGTTTATTGATCCTTGAGTCACTGGACTTTCAATCCACAATAGCACCAGCTCCCTGTGTGGGCTGCATGTGCTCTGTGAAATGCAGTTACTTCATTAAGAGAAAAACTATTTATTTTGAAATAATTTTAGATTTCTAGAAGAGTTGCAAAGCTAGTACAGAGAGTTCCAAAAAACCCATCACTCAGCTTCCTTTAAATGTTAATATGTTATGTATCCATAGTTATATTCATTTTTCAGTGGCTTAGGATGAACAATCCTTTAGACTTAGAAAGTGATTCATTTAAAAGAATGAGATTTTATATAGACCACACTTGAATTTAGGTCCTATATCATATTTATTAGCAAAATTAAACAATTCCAGGCAAGTTACTTTTCTGTAAAAATGGAGTGCCATCTTTCTTATGAGGTCCTAGTAGGGATTAAACATACATGGAATCATCTTGTAAGGTTTTGTGTACTGTAAGGTACATAGTAGATGCTTAGTAAATGTTCATTTCTTCTTCCCTCTCCCTCTCTCACCATTCTTTTCTTTTTTTGAGCAAACATGACAATGGACATTCTTTTTGTTCCCTTCTATCCCTTCCTTCTCTCCTTTCTTTCTTGATATCATTGGACAAGGTTACTTTTTTCCAGGCTTTTGGTCTCTGCTTTTGTATCTGTCCCAAGCCGTACTGCCTTGTCAGTCCTTCAGTTCCAGCACTTTCTGATGCTGAGTGAAGAGATGACCTTTTTGACCTATTTCCCAGCCTCTTGCTGATTTAGCCTGAAAGCTTCAATGTCCATCAACCTGAGTTTGAAGTACAAAATGTTTCCACATCAGTAACAAGGACACAGAGAAATTGTAAGGAAAAAAATGAAACCAACTATAGGTTGCAAAATGTGTGTGTGCAGGGGCAACCAGACAAGAATATAAACTCTGAAAGACAACTCAAGCCCCCCTACACTTTAACACTGGAACGGATCCCTAGTATATGAAGTTTAAGATCCTTGATATAAATAATCAAAATTTTAGCCAGTGGGACTCAGATCCTTAATGGGCTAATCTACTCTTGTCATTTACTCTGACAAATGTCCACAGGGAAGGGAAACAGTACAATACTGGCACCATTTCACCTCTCAACAAAAATCTGCTTAAAACCAGATGCCTAGTGGCCATATGACAGACGTTCCACCCTGAGGAGGAGGCTCCCCTCAGGGATCCAGGAGAGGCAGGGGTGATTATGCTGCACGCCTGCTTCCAAGCATAATAGGCAGGCGGGGAGGGAGAGATGGAGCCCTGAACATCTTGGAGGTGACACCCTCTGAGCCATAAGTACGCCATACAGGATTTAGTACAGCTCAGCAGCTGTCCCATGGTGGCAGCCCTTTCTGCCATATGGGGGGAGCAAGATTGGGCATGGAATTGGCATCCTCAGAGTGGTACAAACACCATTGTGTATGTGAAAATGTGGGTCAGAGGCCTCATTTGAGAGTGAGGGAGGAAAAGGGTGGAGAATAGGTACTGTCAATAATTCCCAATTGGTTCTTTCAAAAAAATTTTTTTTAATTCAAGGACTGTTATTCTGATCCCTAAGTCATAATAGAAGAGAGGGGTGAGTGTTAGTTTGCCATCATCAAGGACTACAATAAGGAAAAACAATAATCAGTGTCAGGTTGACAAGGAGTTTCACTAAGAGGAAATGTTTGCCCATGGTGGGTTTGTTCAGAAGTCTATCAGGAATCACTGGAAAGGTCACCAAATGAAAACTCCACCATTTAGTAAAGAAAATGGAAGCTGGATGTGAGGAAAGTAGGATTTATGTAACAGCCACATGTTCGAATGTGTAGCAGGGCAGAAAGCAGGGTACTGAGGCCTGAAAGTATCCTTGACTGTGGAAGCTGTGGCTGTGCCAGGAGGACCAGAAGGCTCCTTCTTTTACTGAGTGATGCTGCAGGGGTAGGGAGAAAAGGGGTAATCAGGGACCTGATTTTTTATGGTTAGAGATTAAGTTATTAGCATTAAAACATATTGGATATTTGAACTTTGTAGGGTGGTAGAAATATAATCATTTTGACTAAGGGCTCAGTGTTAGGAATATTCAAGTTTGTGGAAACATAATTTGTTGTCTTTTATTTTAAAAGAAAAACACTAACATGTCATATCAGTACAGCCATATGACCTAGTGGAAAAATGGCTGAGAAACAACAAACTTGATTTGTGGTCTAGATTCTTTCACTGACTTATCTTGGTTTCTTTATCCATCACTGGGATGATAATAATAGCTACTTAGCTATGTGCCAGGTACTTGCTATGAATTAGCTCATTTAATCCTCCAGAAATCCTTTGATACAGGCGCTGTTATCATCCTCTTTATTTTATAGTGAAGGAGGTGAGCCCTGAGTTAAGTAACTTACCTAATGTAATATAGTTAATGAATGACAGAGCTGCCATTGGATCCTAGGTTGCCTAGCTCCAGAGCCTATATGTTCAACTTTCATATGATACTGTCCACTCTATTTACCTAAAAGAGTGTGGCAAAGATTAGGTAATAGAAAGGAACAGACTAGTTTTGAGATGGCTACTAGAATTGAAAGAGCCCACCCCTTGGAGCCTGAAAAAGCTTACCATCATCCTGTAACTAGCTGCAAATTATTTAATTTTATACTTAAAAAAAATCTTAGATGGGAATGGTGATACTTATTTTGCTGGTTGCTCAAAAAACACTATAGTATTCAATTTGTAATAGACATTCAAAAATTGGTGGCTATCATTGTTTGCTCCTGTTTTCATATATTGGTCTTGAGGACCAGGGCCACACGCATATTTTGGTATCCAATTTTAGTTATAACGGGACTGAGCACAAAGTTGTCATTCAACTATTAATAATAATGGCTAATGGCTAATGCTTACTGGGGGCTTACCATGGGCCAGGTGCTTGGTTCCTGGAAGGTTCTTTATATACATTAACTCATTTTACCACCATAAGATGAAGAAGATGCTCTTGATGCCACAGTTTTACAAACAAGGAAACTGATGAAGAGGTGTTAAGTAGCTTGCTCATAGTTACACAGCTTGTAAATGACAGAGATGGAATTTGAAACCAGTAGTCTGGTTCTTAATTACTAATTAGTGATAGAATAATAATGTTGGAAGATGAGGTAAAGATTTTATAGTTCAATCTTATGCCCCATAATGGGAGTTAATTAATATTAAGTAACTTAATAGTTTTTAGAGTTCCTTATTCACCTTCTGCTTGTCTGTCTTCAGTAACAAAGTGCTCATTGGCCCAAAGAGACAACCTGTTAATTGTTGGGCAGCTCTTTGTGTCAGCTTTCCAATGTTAACCTAAAACCAACTTTACCTTATCTTTTTTCATTGATCTAGTTTTTGAGGTACCCAGAAGAAAGTTAGCTTCCTCTTCATGACATCCCTTTGCTACTTGAAAACAACTACCTCCGCTTTTCCAAGCCAGCAACTCCAATTTTCATTAATGGTGACTCATCACGCTGGCTGGGCTAGTGACTGTCTTTTTTTATGGCTGGTACAGTAAAATATGATTATTATTGTCCATCAATAGTACTTTAATGCTTTCTGAATGCAGGTTGAGATTGCATTAGCTTTTTGGACAACCTGTTCTCACAGTTTGCTCCCATTGGCTTTAGGTAACTACAGTAGTCCCCCCTTATCTGAGGGGTATGTGATCCAATACCCCCAGTGGATGCCTGAAACTGTGCCCTATACAGTATATGCTATATGCTATGTGTTTTTCCTATACATACCTATGATAAAGTTTAATTTATGAATCAGGCACAGTAAGATATTAACAATAACTAATAATAAAATAGAATAATTATACTGTAATAAAAGTTATGTAAATATGGTCTCTCTTTCTCTCAAAATATGGTATTTTTGGACTGAGCTTGACTGCAGGTAACTAAAACTGCAGAAAACAAAACTGCAGATAAAGGGGCTACTGTGTAACCTCCTAGGTATTAATTGGCTCAAGCTGCCATAACAAAATACCATACATAGACTGGATGCTTAAACAACAGAAATTTATTTTGTCACAGTTGTGGAGGCTAGAAGTCCAAGATTAAGATTCCAGCTGATTTGGTTTTTGGTGAGGACTCTCTTCCTGGCTTGTGGACAGTTGCTTTCTTGCTACACCCTCACATGGCCATTTCCAGGGTGTTTATCCCTCTTTTATAAGGATACCAGTCCCATTGGATTAGGTCCCCACCCTGATGACTGTACTTTTATTATCTCCGTTTAGGCCCTATCTCCAAATACAGTTATATTGGGGGTAGGGCTTCAACATATGATTTTGTGGGGACACAGTTCGGCCCATAGCATCCTCTGATCATAGACTGTGCTACCAATCTGTGATGGAGAATTGAAGGAAAAAGGGCCATGGTTGTTTAATCTTGGGCTACAGTGCAGTGTAAGAGGAGTCGAAACTGCCCCTCTGCCTTTAGGGGCTGTGCTCCTTGTTTCAGTAATCCTACTGGGTCCCTAATGTTCTTCTTTCTTTATTTTGAGTAGTTGTGATACTGACAGGGTGGGGACAGAAAGAGCTGAAATCTGTTATTGCAACAGTAACAGAGCTTCAAGTCTAGGAATTTCCCCAGTTATCTCATATTGGGCATTTGCCTTCCTGCCATAGGAAACAGATGCAGGGAGGGCAAGTTGTAACCTGGAGCCCTTAATCATAAGGGCATAAGGAGCCCTACCCAGGACATTCATTCATGGCAGGATGACTGGTGATCTGCCAGAGAAATCCCAGCAGCCCTTGCTGAGAGGCATAATGTAGGGAGATTCACGGCTCCTGTGACCCAACCTGTTCCAGCCTGGAAGAGAATGGAGGACAGAGCAAGCAAGGCATGTTTGTGTTCATTAGTATTCTTTAGAATGCAAGTGCTAGAAAAACCCACCCAAAGTGCTTTAAGCAAAATGGGAATTTATTGGTTCCCATAAATTTATTGCTGCCAGTGTACTTTAGTCCAGTACTCAAATATTATCACCAGGATCTGTCTCTATGTTTGCTTTGTCTAGCTGTCAGCTTTACTGGCTCACTTGGTGATTTAATCCTCACATTACGAATTCCAGAAGAAAAGTAAATATGTTTTCTTGGCTGTGACTGGGTTATGTGCCATACTGGAACTAATCAATGTAGCCACAGGGATGGGTATAGTATTATTATAAGCCAGTCCAGGACCCCCCTGTTGCTAGGGATGGAATCAGTTCCATGGAAACCATATGACTGGAGAATGGTGGAGGGTGGTTTCCCAAAGGAAAATTTAGATCCTCTTTTCCAAAGGAATCTTTGGATCCCTTGGAAACTTTGGAAATGGTTGTTGGACAGAAATAATAGGTGTTTATTACAGAGCATTTTTTCACATGGCCCCACAAACAAATCAGTGTCATGTTTCTGGAATGTCCCTGGAAATTACAATAAGGTGTCACTTTCTCTTCATATTTTTATTACAGCAACTGTGTGTTTTTATATGCTGAAGTATAGGACTATAATCACCTCAGATTATCTTCCACTTATTTCTGAGGTTTCCCCTCTGGTCTTGTTACTTGTGCCCATCCATCCATCCATCCCTCCATCCCTCCATCCATCCAACAAGTACATATTGAGTGTACCCTTAGATGTAGCGGTGACAAGAGATTGTTGTTGCCTTCATGGGGCTTTTAGTTTAGTATTCCATTCTCCTTATCAAGCTGCCATCTGGCTCTTGCCGTCATGCCCCATAACCCAGAAATCTCTGATCTCCTCCGTGCTTTGAGTGCCCCCATCACCATGCTGGCCTTGCCCCATTCTTTACTGTGCCACAAAGGGAGCAGCATCTTCCCTTAATTCTGCACAGAATGGCAGAGATTACAGTATGCTCTCATATGTGCAGGGAACATTTCTCTTTCATAGCACTTGTCACAATTGTCATGACTTACTTGTGTATGTTTAATATCTTTCTAGACTTCTCATAAGGTTAGGAACTATGATTATCTTATTTATCATTATTTTCCCTTGTATAGTGAAGTGCCTGGAGCATACTAGCCATTCAAATACTTTAATGGTCTGCTATACTGTCAGATTTAACAGGACCCCTTATGGTGAAGGAATAATAAAACCAATACAATACAAAAAGCATCCTGAAACAATTACTAGATGTGTGTCTTAGTCTGCTCAAGCTGCTATTACAAAATATAAACTGGGTGGCTTACACAACAGAAATTAATTTTCTCACAGTTCTAGAGGCTGGGAAGTCCAAGATCAAGGTGCTGCCCAACTCAGTTTTTGGTGAGGGTCCTCCTCTTGACTTGCACACAACTGCTTTCTCCTTGTGGCCTCACATGGTGAAGAAAGAGTGAACTCTCTCATGACAAAAGGACACTAATCCTATTGGATCAGGGCCCCAATCTTAAGATATCATTTGACCTTAATTATCTTCTCATAGGCCCTATCTCCAAATAATAGTCACATTGGAGATTAAGGCTTCAACCTATTAATTGGTGGCAGAGGGGAAACAGTTCAGTCCATGGTACTGTGGCTACCTTCAGCATACATAGCTAGGGTACCTTCAGAAACCTTTCTAGTGCCTGCCTACTTAGTGTTCTGCATGTTTCTATGTGGCAGAGGCCAGCTGACGATACACATATTCAGTGCTCTGAGTGTATCTACTCGTAAGAATCTAAGCATACCTGCTCCAAGGTCCAGAAAGAGAAGAGGTTCTCCTCCTAGTCTAAGGTTGACTTTTCTGAGTCCCTGTGTTTTGTCCAAGTCTCTGTCTCATCCCAGGATTATGAACTTACCTTAGGGGAACTTTAGTCTCAATCCATAGTTCCCCTCCAAAAAAATGACAAAAATGTCTCTAAAACACACACAAGCTCAACCCAAATTGAAAATATTCTCTACCAAACAGAACACTTGTATTTTTAGTTTGAAACAACTGCATTTAGGTTATTTCACTTTTTTTTTTTTTTTTTTTTGGTATGGAGTCTCACTCTGTCACCCAGGCTGGAGTGCAGTGGTGTGATCTCTGCTCACTGCAAGCTCCGCCTCCCTGCAAGCTCCGCCTCCTGGGTTCAAGCCATTCTCCTGCCTCAGCCTCCAGGTAGCTGGGACTACAGGCGCCCGCCACCGCGCCCGGCTAATTTTTTGTATGTTTAGTGGAGACGGGGTTTCCCCATGTTAGTCAGAATGGTCTCAATCTCCTAACCTCGTGATCTGCCCGCCTTGACCTCCCAAAGTGCTGAGATTATAGGTGTGAGCCACTGTGCTTGGCCTATTGCACATTTTTCTTCAAGAAAAATTGGTAGATGTAACCCAGGGTTCTTTTTTTTCTTTTGAAACAACGGCTTTGCCTATTACAAAGAGAATTCAAGTCCCTGTAGCTGAGCAGATAGAATTGCCTCCAGTACTCACATGCTAGCCTCCCTTTCATCATGCTCTCCACTCAGATTTTACTCCTCAAATATTGGATAATCTTAGGAGTGGTCAGAACTCACATTATGCTTTATGTTGCCTGAGTCTGGTACTGAATTGCATAGTGCAATATTTTAGTCTCTGAAGCCGAATCTCTGTATCTCTGAACTGGCTGGAATGAAGGACAAAACTCCTATACTAAAGCTTCCAGAACTGTACTTTCTGTGTATGTAATGGGTGGAAGCAGGAATAATATTCGGAGCACAGTTTTTGTTTTGTAAGCCCTCTAGGTCATAGAGCTGTAATGAAAGAACTGACTCCTTGTTGCTTGGAATAGCCTTGAATATTGGTAAAGTCATCCACATATAAATATTTCAGACTGTGTGGTAAGTGTTCTGTTTAGTAATGGAAATTCAATGTCTTTTAGAGGGAGAGACACATTTTTTAAAGTGTTTTCCCCCTTCATTGATTGATTGATTGCTCTAGAATTTCTGTAGAGAATATTTGACATGACTAATAAATGCTCCAAAGTTCAATGAAGAAACCTCCTAGACTTTTAATAGCTTAAAAACAAAAATGAGTAAAATATAATTTCCAAATGGTTGAGTCTGGATATTGCCTCTTTTGTAACAGTAGTAAAGATATCAAGTACATTTATATAGTGCTTTATAGTTTACAAAATGTTCTGTGTGTTGCCGCCAGGTCTATTTTAGGGATGAGTAGTTTGCTTCAGCCCAAGCTGGTAACTCCAAATCTTACCATTCAAATAACTACTGGATATTTGTTGTGGGGGTGGGCATAGTTTGCCTCATCCTATCCCCCAGTGTTCCCTTAGCTTTTACTAGGTTACTTTATTCTCTCTGCCCTGCCACTACTTGCCTTTGGGACCAACAAGGAATGAGGGGGTCTTTGCCAACAATGTCTGTGAGACAACCATGTTACTAGACTGAACTTGAAACTGTTAATCCAGATCCTTGTACTTAGGTATTCATCGTGGCTCACAATCAGCCATTTGTTAGATATTTGCCAGTACATATGCATTCGATGCCACCACTTTCTGTATTGTTCCATTACCCAGCTGAGGCCCACTATTGGCAAATACTGAGCTTGGGAAAGTTAGGAATCTAGAATCAGGAAGTCCGTTCCTGTGGTGGCCACAGGAAGTTTCAAGATCTGTGAGCCCTTACTGACCTCAGGAACGTGATGATGGGATAGAGATGGTAGGTTTTGCTCTGTGAACACTTTCTTTCAGTGGCACTCCTACGATCACTACTCATGTGTATCCACTGCACAACTGAAGAGAACTCGAGCTTTCTATCCCTTGGTCTGACTGCTCAGAGAGTTCTGATCAAAACTGCTCCTCCCTTTGGGGTTCAGCCAAATGCAATCTTCTTTGTGACCTCGGGTTCCTATCGCTGAGGGAAGAGGAAGATGCAGGGTAATGGAGAGCTCATTGGCCTGTACAGAAAACAGGGCTTCTGACTTGTTTGTTCTCAAAAGGCAAATTGTGTCTTAAATATCTTCCAATGAATCCTCACATTTTAGAGGCCACCAATTGAATTAAAGCTTGCTTAAGAAAACTTTGTTGGTACAAACAGACACTGGTGGATGCCTACTAAGTTTTCAGTAAATTCTTGTTGATCAAATCAATCGGCAGATTTCCAGCCATCAAACCAGTTCCCACTGGGTATTTATTTCCACACAACAGTACCAATACTGCTCAAAGGACAAAGATGCTGTAAAGATAAGGCTGTTAATCAAAGTCAGGATGGCTGTACAAAATACACAACATGGCAAGCAGACAAGGAAGTACAATCTCAATAATTGCTATGTTGCCCTGGCGTAATTTTCAGGCTCCAGGCCTGTGTTAATTTCCAGGATTAATGTATAAAGACAGAGTCAGTAAAACAACTATTGTTCCATAGAGAAGTAGAGCACAGGGCAAGGAATTGGGAGCCCTGAGTCTCACTCCTGTACTAGCTCTGAGGTTCATCCATATTCTCTCTTTGTGTTTGTTTGTTTGGTTTGTTGGTTTTCATGATACATGCCCTGTCATTTCTGGGAAGTATTGTGAAGGGAAATGTGCTTTCTGAGTTTAAAGACAGTCTAATGAAAACGGCGTAAGTTTTAGAGCCCAACAGACCTAGGCTTAAATCCAAACTCTGCCATTCACTTGCTGCGTGAACATGGGAAAGTTGTTTGCCCTCTCTGAACCTAGTTTCTTCATCTATTGAAAAGGGTTAGCAAGGCCTATCTCCTAGGATTGTCAAGAAAACTAAATGAGCTAATTATATAAAGCATCTGGCACACAGTGGTGCTATATAGATGATAATTATTGTTTGCCAGCCATTAGTTTAGTTTTATGTAGACCAAACATCTTAAAGGCTTAGATAATGAATTGTTTTAAATCCCTACAGCATCTAGCATAGAACTAATAATGTGAATGATGACTGGTAGCAGCAGCAGCAGCAAAAGGAGCAGTATTAGCTGCAATGGAATCAGCCACAGCAGCATCAGCAACAATCATTATTAGTGCAGCAAATAGCAGCAACAATAAAAGCAGTAGCAATACTAGTAGGGCAGCAATAATAACAGTTGCAATAATTGCAATGCTGTCACAGCTTGTTCCTTGTTATGCTATGGATTATCCCTACAGCAAGAAGATAAAGTCTTCCATGCAAATAAACAGTGATCTATAGGCACTTTGATCAATAAGAAATCTAGCAAACCCTACAAGTTGAGGAAGCTCAGATGCTGATGGATGTTAAATACATGTATCTCCATACTAGTCTAGTAAGTTGTCATTCCCAGTAGTATCAAATGCAGTACCTTTATGCCATTATTAAATGTAGAAGACACTAATGAAAGAAGCTGGTAGAATTTTGAACAGAATGGCAAACCTGATTCATTTAATATGCGAGGAGAAAATAATCCTGGCACTTGTACTCTCAAACTTCAACCTAGATCGGATCTTTCTTTTCTGACTTTCAAAACTTCCAAATCTTAAGAGGCTATGGGGGGTGCGCCCAAGATGGCTGAATAGGAACAGCTCCGGCCTCCAGCTCCCAGTGTGAGCGACACAGAAGACAGGTGATTTCTGCATTTTCAACTGAGGTACCGGGTTCATCTCACTGGGGCGTGTCAGACAGTTGGCACTGGTTCAGGGGTGCAGCCTGACCAGCGAAAGCTGAAGCAGGGTGAGGCATCGCCTCACCTGCGAAGCGCAAGGGAGAGGGGAATTCCTTTTCCTAGCCAAAGGAAATTGAGACACACAACACCTGGAAAATCAGGTAACTCCCACCCCAATACTGTGCTTTACCAAGGGTCTTAGCAAATGGCACACCAGGAGATTATATCCCACACCTGGACCAGAGGGTCCTACGCTCACAGAACCTCCCTCATTGCTGGCACAGCAGTCTGAGATCTAACTGCAAGGTGGCAGTGAGGCTGGGGGAGGGGCACCCGCCATTGCTGAGGCTTAAGTAGGTAAACAAAGCCACCAGGAAGCTCGAATTGGGTGGAGCCCACCACAGCTCAAGAGGCCGGCCTGCCTCTGTAGACTCCTCCTGTGGGTACAGGGCATAGCTAAACAAAAAGCAGCAGAAACTTCGGCAGAGGTAAATGCCCCTGTCTGACAGCTTTGAAGAGAGGAGTGGATCTCCCAGCATGGAGGTTGAGATCTGAGAACAGACAGACTGCCTGCTCAAGTGGGTCCCTGACCCCTGATTAGCCTGACTGGGAGGCATCCCCTACTAGGTGCAGACCGACACCTCACACCTCACACAGCGGGGTACAGCCCTGAAACGAAGCTTCCAGAGTAAGAATCAGACAGTAATACTCACTGTTCAGCAAAATTCTATCTTCTGCAGCCTCCACTGCTGATACCCAGGCAAACAGGGTCTGGAATGGACCTCAAGCAAACTCCAGCAGACCTACAGCTGAGGGTCCTGACTGTTGAAGGAAAACTAACAAACAGAAAGGACACCCACACCAAAACCCCATCAGTACGTCACCATCATCAAAGACCAAAGGCAGATAAAACCACAAAGATGGGGAAAAAGCAGTGCAGAAAAGCTGGAAATTAAAAAAATCAGAGCTCATCTCCCCCTCCAAAGGAATGCAGCTCATCGCGAGCAACGGAACAAAGCTGGATGGAGAATGATGAGTTGAGAGAAGAAGGCTTCAGTTGATCAAACTTCTCAGAGCTAAGGAGGAACTACATAACCAGTGCAAAGAAACTAAAAACCTTGAAAAAAGAATGGATGAATGGATAACTGGAGTAATCAATGCAGAGAAGACCTTTAAAGAACTGATAGAGATGAAAACCGTAACACGAGAAATACGTGACAAATGCACAAGCTTCAGTAACCAACTCGATCAAGTGGAAGAAAGAATATTAGCTATTGAAGATCAAATGAATGAAATGAAGTGAGAAGAGAAGTTTAGAGAAAAAACAGTAAAAAGAAATGAACAAAGCTTCCAAGAAATATGGGATTATGTGTAAAGACCAAATCTACGTCTTATTGGTGTGCCTGAAAGTAATGGGGAAAATGGAACTAAGTTGGAAAACACTGCAGCGTATCATCCAGGAGAACTTCCCCAACCTAGCAAGGCAGGCCAACATTCAAATTCAGGAAATACAGAGAATGCCACAAAGATACTCCTCGAGAAGAGCAACTCTAAGACACATAATTGTCAGATTCACCAAAGTTGAAATGAAGGAACAAATGTTAAGGGCAGCCAGAGAGAAAGATTGGGATACACACAAAGGGAAGCCCATCAGACTAACAGCAGATCTCTGGGCAGAAACTCTCCAAGCCACAAGAGAGTGGGGGCCAATATTCAACTTTCTTAAAGAATTTTCATCCCAGAATTTCATATCCAGCCAAACTAAGTTTCATAAGTGAAGGAGAAATAAAATCCTTTACAGACAGGCAAATGCTTAGAGATTTTGTCACAACCAGGCCTGCCTTACAAGAGATCCTGAAGGAAGCACTAAACATGGAAAGGAACAACAGGTACAAGCCATTGCAAAAACATGTCAAAATGTAAAGTCCATCGATGCTAGGAAGAAACTGCATCAACTAGCGAGCAAAATAACTAGCTAATATCATAATGACAGGATCAAGTTCACATATAACAATATTAACCTTAAATGTAAATGGACTAAATGGTCCAATTAAAAGACAGAGACTGGCAAATTGGATAAAGAGTCAAGACCCATTAGTTTGCTGTATTCAGGAGACCCATCTCACATGCAGAGACACACATAGGCTCAAAATAAAGGGATGGAGGAAGATCTACCAAGCAAATGGAAAACAAAAAAAAGCAGGGGTTGCAATCCTAGTCTTTGATAAAACAGACTTTAAACCATCAAAGATCAAAAGAGACAAAGAAGGCCATTACATAATGGTAAAGGGATTGATTCATCAGGAGGAGCTAACTATCCTAAATATATATGCACCCAATATAGGAGCACCCAGATTCATAAAACAAGTCCTTAGAGACTTACAAAGAGACTTAGACTCCCATACAGTAATAATGGGAGACTTTAACACCCCACTGTCAACATTAGACAGATCAATGAGACAGAAAGTTAACAAGGATATCCAGGAATTGAACTCAACTCTGCACCAAGCGGACCTGATAGACATCTACAGAACTCTCCACCCCAAATCAACAGAATATACATTCTTCTCAGTACCACATCACACTTATTCCAAAATTGACCACATAGTTGGAAGTAAAGCACTCCTCAGCAAATGTACAAGAACAGAAATTATAACAAACTGTCTCTCAGACCACAGTGCAATCAAACTAGAACTCAGGACTAAGAAACTCAATCAAAACCACTCAACTACATGGAAACTGAACAACCTGCTCCTGAATGACTACTGGGTACATAACGAAATGAAGGCAGAAATAAAGATGTTCTTTGAAACCAGTGAGAACAAAGATACATCATATCAGAATCTCTGGGACACATTTAAAGCAGTGTGTAGAGGGAAATTTATAGCATTAAATGCCCACAAGAGAAAGCAGGAGAGATCTAAAATTGACACCCTAACATCACAATTAAAAGAACTATAGAAGCAAGAGCAAACACATTCAAAAGCCAGCAGAAGGCAAGAAATAACTAAGATCAGAGCAGAAATGAAGGAGATAGAGGCACAAAAAACCCTCCAAAAAATCAATGAATCCAGGAGCTGGTTTTTTGAAAAGATCAACAAAATTGATAGACTGTTAGCAACACTAATAAAGAAGAAAAGAGAGAAGAACCAAATAGATGCAATAAAAAATGATAAAGGGGATATCACCACCGACCCCATAGAAATACAAACTACCATCAGAGAATACTATAAACACCTCTATGCAAATAAACTAGAAAACCTAGAAGAAATGGATAATTTCCTGGACACTTACTGTCTCCCAAGACTAAACCAGGAAGAAGTTGAATCCCTGAATAGACCAATAGCAGGCCCTGAAATTGAGGCAGTAATTAATAGCCTACCCACCAAAAAAACTCCAGGACCAGATGGATTCACAGCCGAATTCTACCAGAGGTACAAGGAGGAGTTGGTACCGTTCCTTCTGAAACTATTCCAATCAATAGAAAAAGAGGGAATCCTCCCTAACTCATTTTACGAGGCCAACATCATCCTGATACCATAGCCTGACGGAGATACAACAAAAAAAGAGAATTTTAGACCAGTATCCCTGATGAACATCGATGCAAAAATCCTCAATAAAATACTGGCAAACCGAATCCAGCAGCACATCAAAAAGCTTATCCACCATGATCAAGTGGCCTTCATCCCTGGGTTACAAGGCTGGTTCAACATACACAAATCAATAAATTTAATCCAGCATATAAACAGAACCAAAGACAAAATCCCCATGATTATCTCAATAGATGCAGAAAAGGCCTTTGACAAAATTCAACAGCCCTTCATGCTAAAAACTCAATCAATTTGGTATTGATGGAACGTATCTCAAAATAATAAGAGCTGTTTATGACAAACCCACAGCCAATATCATACTGAATGGGCAAAAACTGGAAGCATTCCCTTTGAAAACTGGCACAAGACAGGGATGCCCTCTCTCACCACTCCTATTCAACATAGTGTTGGAAGTTCTGGCTAGGGCAATCTGGCAAGAGAAAGAAAGAAAGGGTATTCACTTAGGAAAAGAAGAAGTCAAATTGTCCCTGTTTGCAGATGACATGATTGTATATTTAGAAAACCCCATTGTCTCAGCCCAAAATCTCCTTAAGCTGATGAACAACTTCAACAAAGTCTCAGGATACAAAATCCATGTGCAAAAATCACAAGCATTCTTATACACCAGTAACAGACAAACAGAGAGCCAAATCATGAATGAACTCCCATTCACAATAGCTTCAAAGAGTATAAAATACCCAGGAATCCAACTTACAAGGGATGTAAAGGACCTCTTCAAGGAGAACTACAAACCACTACTCAGTGAAATAAAAGAGGACACAGACAAATGGAAGAACATACCATGCTCATGGATAGGAAGAATCAATATTGTGAAAATGGCCATACTGCCCAAGTTAATTTATAGATTCAATGCCATCCCCATTAAGCTACCAATGACTTTCTTCACAGAATTGGAAAAAAACTGCTTTAAAGTTCATATGGAACCAAAAAAGAGCCCGCATCTCCAAGACAATCCTAAGCCAAAAGAACAAAGCTGGAGGCATCACGCTACCTGACTTCAAGCTATACTACAAGGCTACATTAACCAAAACAGCATGGTACTGGTACCAAAACAGAGATATAGACCAATGAAACAGAACAGAGCCCTCAGAAATAATACCACACATCTCCAGCCATCTGATCTTTGACAAACCTGACAAAAACAAGAAATGGGGAAAGGATTCCCTATTTAATAAATGGTGCTGGGAAAATTGGCTAGCCATAAGTAGAAAGCTGAAACTGGATCCTTTCCTTACTCCTTATACAAAAATTAATTCAAGATGGATTAGAGACTTAAATGTTAGACCTAAAACCATGAAAACCCTAGAAGACAACCTAGGTAATACCATTCAGGACATAGGCATGGGCAAGGACTTCATGTCTAAAACACCAAAAGCAGTGGCAACAAAAGCCAAAATTGACAAATGGGATCTAATTAAACTAAAGAGCTTCTGCACAGCAAAAGAAACTACCATCAGAGCGAACAGGCAACCTATAGAATGGGAGAAAATTTTTGTAATCTGCTCATCTGACAAAAGGCTAATATCCAGAACCTATAAAGAAGTCAATCAAATTTACAAGAAAAAAAACAACCCCATCAAAAAGTGGGCCAAGGATATGAACAGACACTTCTCAAAAGAAGACATTCATACAGCCAACAGACACATGAAAAAATGCTAACCATCACTGGCCATCAGAGAAATGCAAATCAAAACCACAATGAGATACCATCTCACACCAGTTAGAATGGCAATCATTAAAAAGTCAGGAAACAACAGGTGCTGGAGAGGATGTGGAGAAACAGGAACACTTTTACACTGTTGGTGGGACTGTAAACTAGTTCAACCATTGTGGAAAACAGTGTGGCGCTTCCTCAAGGATCTAGAACTAGAAATACCATTTGACCCAGTCATCCCATTACTGGGGATATACCCAAAGGATTATAAGTCATGCTGCTATAAAGACACATGCACACATATGTTTATTGCAGCACTATTCACAATAGCAAAGACCTGGAATCAACCCAGATGTCCATCAGTGACCGATTGGATTAAGAAAATGTGGCACATATACACCATGGAACACTATGCAGCCATAAAAAAGGATGAGTTCGTGTCCTTTGTAGGGAGATGGATGCAGCTGGAAATCATAATTCTCAGCAAACTATCGCAAGAACAGAAAACCAAGCACCGCATGTTCTTACTCATAGGTAGGAATTGAACAATGAGATCACTTGGACACAGGAAGGGGATCATCACACACCGAGTCCTATTGTGGAGAGGGGGTAGCAGGGAGGGATAGCATTAGGAGATATACCTAATGTAAGTGATGAGTTAATGGATGCAGCACACCAACATGGCACATGTATACATATGTAACAAACCTGCACGTTGTGCACATATGCCCTAGGACTTAAAGTATATATATAAAAAAATTAACGATACCTAATGTAGATGACGGGTTGATGGGTGAAAAAAAAAAAAAAGGCTTTTCTCCTGCAGTCTCGAAGTCGTTTTTCAAGTATCATGAAAGGAACAGAAAGGCCCAGATCACCAGCTGAATGAGAGGCCCACGTTGGTCCAGGGTACCTTGGGGACAATGACAAAGAGGTTGGGAGAGTGACCAGAGTGCAGACAAGAAAATGCTGGATCATTCCTCCATCCATCCATCCTCCCATGCAAAGTTTTCTTTCTGTGGGGAAGATTTTAATCATTGCTTAAGAAAGTAACCAAGAGCATAGATGCACCTGTGCATTGGAATTTCCTCTTTTTCTTGCATTCCTTTTATATATGGCTTCCCTTAGGGAAAATGGGGAAGAGGAGGAAGTTTATTTAACAATATATACATGGCTATATGTTTTAAAAGAAAACAACTGCAAAGAGCCAAATGTGAGCAAAGCTTGATCATGAACCACATATTTTTTCAAATTCTTCCCATAAGGGCAATTCCAAAGGGAAAGACACACTTTCTGCTTAGCAAATGTGTATATAAAGACACTAGTATGCCCATCCCAGTACATGTTTACAAGGCTCAGCACAGTAAATATAGCTCATGAAAAATGACGACATGCCATGAAATTAATATCCTAATGAAATAAATTCATTCAAACAAAATATATCAGGAAAACTCTCACTTCCCCTCAACCCACTGCTATCCTTCTCAGCCTCTCATAACCATCATTCTACTCTTCGTCTCCAGGAGTTCAATTGTTTTAATTTTTAGCTCCCACAAATAAGTGAGAACATGTGAAATTTGTCTTTCTGTGCCTTACTTATTTCATTTAACACAACAACCTCCAGTTCCATGCATGTTGCTGCAATTGACAGGATCTCATTCTTTTTTATGGCTAAATTGTACTCTATTGTGTATTTATGTATATAGTACATTTTCTTTAACCATTCATCTGTTGATGGACACTTAGGTTGCTTCCAAATCTTGGTTATTGTGAATGGTGCTGCAATAAACAGGGGAGTGCAGATATTTCTTTGATATACTGATTTCCTTTCTTTTGGATATATATCTAGGAATGGGATGGGTGGATTGTATGGTAGCTCTATTTTCAGTTTTTTGAGGAACCCTAAAACAGTTCTCACAGTGGTTATGCTAATTTACATTCCCACCAACAGTGTATGAGGGTTCCGTTTTCTCCACATCCTCACCAGCATTTGTTATTGCCTGTCTTTTGGATAAAAGTCATTTTAACTGGAGTGAGATGGTATCTCATTGTAGCTTTCATTTGCATTTCTCCGATGATCAATAATGTTGAGTACATTTTCATATACTTGTTTGCCATTTGTATGTCTTCTTTTGAGAAATACCTATTCAGGTCTTTTGCCCATTTTGAAATCAGATACTTAGATTTTTTTTTTCCTACAGGGTTGAGCTCCTTATATATTCTGGTTATTAATCCCTTGTCAGATGGGTAGTTTACAAATATTTTCTATCATTCTGTGGGTTGTCTCTTTACTTTGTTGATTGTTTCCTTTGCTGTGAAGAAGCTTTTAAACTTGATGTGATCCCATTTGTTCATTTTTTCTTTGGTTGCCTGTGTTTGTGGGGTATTACTCAAGAAACTTTTACCCATTCCAATTAAAAGATAGCTTCTAGATAAAATTAAAAATGAGAGAAACATACCAATTTAGAGATTAATAGAAGAGCCCGGCCTGGTGTGGTGGCTCACGCCTGTAATCCCAGCACTTTGGGAGGCCGAGGCAGGTGGATCACCTGAGATCAGGAGTTTGAGACTAGCCTGGCCAACATGGTGAAACCCTGTCTCTACTAAAAACTGCAAAAATTAGCCAGGCACGGTGGTTGCGCCTATAGTCCCAGCTACTTGGGAGGCTGGGGCAGGAGAATCGCTTGAACCTGGGAGGCGGAGGTTTCAGTGAGCCGAGATCGTGCCACTGTACTCCAGCCTGGGCAACAGTGAGACTGTGTCTCAAACAAACAAACAACTACAAAAAGAAGAGCCCATTTATAGGAAGCCCAGATGAGAAGCAAATATTTGGAAACTCTATTAGAAGAATATTATTCAGATTATGCCTTTTTCTGGTTTAAATGCTAAATGGCTCCCCCTTAGAATGAGCCCTCTGTGAGTCACATTTAAGATCCATTCTGCCCCACTGTCTAGCCTCATCTTGCACACTCCCCCTCACCTTCTGTAAGTCAAGTGAACAAAGAAAGTATATCAATGCAAATATGTCATGCTTAGTAGAAAACCTCAAAAGTTCCTGTCCTAGCCAAACAAAGTTTGTGGTGATTCTTCATGTACACTAATTATCTACTTCACATAATGTGACAAAGTAGCTCTCAATTATTCACACGTTAATTATTTAGTTCAATGTTTCTCAGCCCTGATTAATCTTTAGAATAACCTGGGGGTCTAGGAAAATAAATATAGCAGCTCAAATAAGCTGGTCCCCTACTTAATGGTTTCACTAATGATTTTTCAACTTTGGAATCGTGTAAAAGTGATATGTATTCAGTAGAAACTGTACTTTGAGTACCCATGCAACCATTCTGTTTCTCACTTTCAGTACCATATTTGATAAATTACATGAGATAGTCAACACTTTATTATAAAATATGCTTGGTGTTGGGTGATTTTGCCCAACTGTATGCTGCTTTAAGTACTCTGAGCATGTTTAAGGTAAGCTAGGCTAAGCTATGTGGTTTGGTAGTTGGGTGTATTAAATGCATTTTCTATTTATGATATTTTCCACTTACAATGGATTTATTGGGGTGTAATCTTATTGTAAGCCAAGGAGCATCTGTATTATGGTAGTTTATTTCTTTTCATTTAATTGTCCACAGTGGATGTTTCTGGTCAAAGAGCAATTTTCTCCTACTGATGACGCAGGGCTGTCCTTCCTGGGGATACACAGGGCTCTACCTCAGTCTCTCTCCCAGGCACCATCTGGTTTGCCAGACCTTTCTTACACTGCACATCAAAGTTTACCTTTTCTAAGTTTCATTTCTCCATAGGAATGCAATCTGGCTAATCTGATTAATTTGGGCTAATAATATTTTATATTTCATAACACTTTATATGTTATTATAAGGTATCGATGAAAATATTAACCAATATCTATTGCATGTCTGACATATGCCAGGCACCATGCTGGATCCTTTAACTTATACTAGAATATGAGCTCCCCAAGGACAGGGATCATGGCCTGTTTGTTCACTGATGTATCCCAAGCACCTGGAACAGTGGTGACTGGTACATAGTAGATGCGCAATAAAGATTTGTTGAATGGATGTATGATTGCTAATCTTTATAATAATCTTGTAAGGCAGGTATTATCCTCATTTCCCAGAGGGGAAAAAACATAAAGTCCAGATAAATTATTTGCCCAAGGGCAGATTTTAGGTGGGAGTAACGTGCAGAAAGGAATTTAGATTTTAAAGCCTACCTTCTTTGATTCCTCCCCCAACCTTTACTTCTTTCCCTTCTCTTTGCTTGTCCCCTTCCATTTTCCCCTGTTGACCCTCTTCTTTCTCCTTCCTTTCCTTCCTCCCTTTTCCCTGTCCTTTTTTCCTCCTTTTTTTCCCTAATCCCTTTCAGTCCCCTTTCTCCCCCTTTTTTCCCCTCGTTTTTCTGCGCTTTTCTCTTCCCCTTTACTGGTTTCCCTTTTCCCTTTAAGCTCAAATACAGCCTTTTACTTCTTAGTGGATGATAGCAATGTTAGGTAAGCAGAGCAGTTATTTTGATTTCCTGTGGCTAGTTAGTGCTGGGGCTCCAACCTAATTACCTTCCCACTAGTCTAGTTAGTATCTTTCCCACAGCATGTGCTGCTTTGCAGATATCCATGGTTGTGGATGGCCGACGGTGATACCTCTCCTTTAAAAGTTTCGTTAGCTTCCAACTGATGGGACTGAATTCTGAGGTAATTTAGGAACCAAAGCAGGTTTGTGAGGGAGACCGTAGGGCAAACTAAACTCAGATTCTCCTCACATCCCACCATCTGAGTGACAGTTACTCATAAGGCTGGTGTCTGCAGAGGAAGAGGACTCCAAAGCTGATTTCAAAGCCTGCAGTGCATGGGAGCCTCACAGAGCATCAGAAACAGCGCTTCCTCAGGAACTCAGAGTGGCCCCTCTTTGGGTGGGGGTGGGGATTTAGTATTTACCTGTTCTAAGATGAACACTTGAAATATCACGTATGTAAATAGGCTGGCTCATTTTCACCTTGGGGCATCATCCTTTTCTTCGGTCTAACTTATCCAATGTAGTATATTAGTGATATTCTACAGCATCCCATTAACAATTCAAATCCTGAACCAAACATTATTCTGGTGCTGGTCAACCACAGTGGGTATGCTTCAGTTATGCCACACTTCTTAGGTGGTTTAAGACACTAAGTCAATGCCGGGTGTGGTGGCTCATGCCTGTAATCCCATCACTTTGGGAAGCAGAGGCTGGTGGATCACTTGAGGTCAGGAATTTGAGACTAGCCTTGCCAATGTGGTGAAACCCTGTCTCTACTAAAAATACAAAAATCAGCCGGCATGGTGGTGAATGCCTATAGTCCCAGCTACTTGGGAGGCTGAGGCAGGAGAATCTCGCTTGAACCTGGGAGGTAGAGGCTGCAGTAAGCTGAGATCAGATCAGGCCACTGCACTCCAGCCTGGGTGACAAAGAGAGGCTCTGTCTCAAAAAAAAAAAAAAAAAAAAAAAAAAAAAGACATTAAGCCAAGTCAACACACCAGTAAAACAGGTCCCAAATTGTTTCAATCTGATATTGTTGGGAAAAATGTTGATTTCTTTGGCCAACTTCCAAATAAGAGCTAGGTAAGTAAGCACTATAAACATAGAACTGAGTAAAGCAATGATTTTATTACTTGATTTTGTTCTTTTTATATCTCAATGTATATATTATTGTATATGTTCTTTTTGTTACATGTATACTTACGAGTATTACATATTTACTTTTATGTTTGTGTCTGTGTAATCCTTTTCAGAAGAATTCTATGAAGCAATAATATTTTGTATTACTGTGAAATATTTTCATAATAAGAACCTTGATAGAATGTTTATTTCAGTAGTATATTAGTAAACAAATATAAAATGATGTCATTGACTAGAATGAGAAGGAAAGATTGATAATATATGCAGAAATTCATTGTCACTAATGTTTTTAAATCTATATGCATATGTGTATGTATTTATATGCACACGTGTTTATGTTTGACTGTTGACTTTGGATTTTTTTTTTTTTTTTTTGAGAAGGAGTCTTGCTCTGTTGCCTAGGCTGGAGTGCAGTGGCACGATCACAGCTTACTACAACATCTGTCTCTAGGGTTCAAGTGATTCTCCTGCTTTAGCCTCCCAAGTAGCTGGGACTGCAGGCATGCACCACAACACCCAGCTAATTTTTGTATTTTTAGTAGAGACAGGGTTTCACCATGTTGGCCAGGCTGGTCTCGAACTCCTGACCTCAGGTGATCCACCCGCCTCGGTCTCCCAAAGTGCTGGGATTACAGGTGTGAGCCACTGTGCCTGGCCGGTTTTGGAATTTTTGATTGAACGTCTTTAACTGGCCAGAGGTTGGAGAATGGGATGGAGGATTAAATTGCTGAATTTGGCAAACTCAGACAAAAAGCATTTACTAGGCGAGGTGCCCGACAAGTGCTTGCTACACAACCTATGCTACTCTGGAAGACAGTCCTTGACCCAAAGGAGCTTGAAGTTGTTTCTGTGACAAACATCTGTTTAGTGGAATACAAGGCAGGCTGATATAAAGTCTCAGCTAGAGGTAAAAGGAAGTTGATAATTATAATAGGATGTAGGATTTCAGCTCTTGTTTATTTCATAGAACCCTAGCAAATGAAAAGACTTGTGAATGGTGTACAACCCTATACTTCATAGAGCTGATTTTTAAGAGTGTATTTGTCAAACTGGATGATTCGCTAAAGAAAATATTTCTATCCTGTAAATAAATCTTTTTTGTTGGAGCTGCTGTGATTTTGTTGTAGTGTACCCTTTAATATATTATTTACTGAAGGATTTTTACCTCATAAGCATGATATAATTAATTTTCCTTAAAAAATGAGCGTCTTTAAAATTATCTTGGAAATTTCCATTTTTCTAGAGTGTATTGTGTTTATGCTGGGATAATATTTGTAAATGAGGATTGATTATCAATATTTTTTCTTGGGTAAGGGGCAGAGACTAAGTTAAAATAACTTGTGGGGTGAAATTGCTGTGTTAGTTACAAGACAGTTGTGAATAACTTGAAAACAGGTATCATGAGCACCACTTTATTTCCTGCAAATAAGAACTCTGATGACACATAGTAGGTGTTTTCTTGCTGATTTGCTTTGTCATTTTAGGTCTAATCTTTTCATTAGCAAATTATATTTTGGTATTTTAGGCAGTAAAGGAAGGGATAAAGATTTACACACATAAACCTTAGTGGAGTCTTACAACATTTCAAACACTGGGGTGATAAAGAGAAAGCTTGCAGGAAACTTATCATTGCCTGGAATGGAAATAATGTTATTTTTCTCAAAAAAATTAAGAATTAAGAAGGACTTATTAAGAAATTACTTATGCCTAGGAGTGTGACCAAAATAGCAGTATCATAAAGAGCTGCCTACTTGAGGAGGGAAGATTAAGACCTATGAAAACATTGAATGCTAAAACAGGAAAGCCCCAGTGCAGGGTTCAAAAAACTTGTAAACTCCTGCCTAATATGTTCATCCTCAGTGTTTTCCTTTGCCTATATAAAGCAGCACAATTGTGCTTCCATTAACACATTAAAGCCACTTGGTTCCCTGTCAAATGTTTGGAGTTAAAATCAAAATGAAACAGCAAAACACTGGTTGACCAGGTGTTGTGGCTCATGCCTGTAATCCTAGCACTTTGGGAGGCCGAGGTAGGCAGATTGCTTAAGCCCAAGAGTTCAAGACCAGCCTGGGCAACATGGTGAAACCCTGTTCTCAAAAAAACACAAAAATTACCTGGGCATGCTGGCACGCCTATAGTCCCAGCTACTCAGGAAGCTGAGGTGGGAGGATCACCTGAGTCTGGGAGGTTGAGGCTGCAGTGAAGTGTCATTGTGCCACTGCACTCCAGCCTGGGCAACAGAGATCCTGTCTCAAAACAACAAAACAAAAACAAAAACAAGTAAAAACACTATAAAGTTCTATAAAGTCAGACAGGAGGAAATCTTGAATTCAGAAGGATGTCAGAGAAATCTCTGAACTGGTTAGGGCAAGTTTCTGTGGGCAAAATCACCCCAAGGTCCACTTCAGATTCCAAATCTAATGTTCGTTCAAGATCTGATCTACCCTCCCTGGGATTGTTGAAGTTTTCGTCTTTGCCGATGGGAATTTTGCCTGGGAAAGGAGAGGAATGGAACTCAGGCTCATTGAGATGGTGGGCACTATCGTAAATTTGGGAATGTTCAGGAGTAAAGGAGGATAATATCTTGCATCTACCTTGTGAGTAGGTCTTAACCGTACTGGCCCTGAACCTAACCCTTTGAAGGGGTCTCAGCTCTGAGGCTGTGAACCCCTCTGGGACCTAAGAGCTTTTATTTTCCCTTCCTAGGATGCTGCATCGTATGGTGCCTACTTATACATTACACAATTTCTCAGATGACTTTGTCGATCAGGTAGGCCTCTGTTTACTGTGACTGAACCTCCAAGCCATACACTGCCTTAGGCAGAAACAGGGACTTTTGGACTCATAACCAACAGAACCAGAGTAAGGCTGATTTCTGGCACAAGTGGTGAGAGAATAGTGTTCCTTTTTCTCAACTCAGCTCTGCTCTACTCCTTGTGTTGGCTTTATTCTTAGGTTCTTCATTCATGAATACAAAATGGATGAGCAACTTTAGACTTGACATCCTTTCCTATTCAAAATCAGGAGCCAATAGCGATTTTCAGTAAAATGTTTCATTGCTTCTCAGTGGCTTCAGTGGTATCCCATGTATACCTGTGAGCTAATTTCCATGGGTTGGGGGAATGTAATAAACTGATTAGCTTAAGATTGATTGGGTCACATACTCCATTCCTTTGGTTAGATTCCCACCGAAAGCATGTAAGTTTGAATGTAGAAGAAGGTGATATCTTAAGAGGAAATAATAAATGCAAACATTAGGCAACAAAATAACTGAATTTGTATACCATTATTACTGCTGCAAGTTCTGTTCTGATTGCCAATGATTAATAATCATTAGGCAATAATTTCTTCTTTACATGGCTACCTACATAAAGCAGAGGGATGCTGAGCATTCAACAACAATAGCAGCCACATATATGCACTGTGCCTAAATATCTGATGTCCAAATATTTTTGGCCTCCAAATACTCTCAGAAAGTATAGAAAGTGTACAGATTGAAGCAGCATCCATAGTCAGCATGGGCTTCTGATCAGATAGGCATGTGGTTAGAGTGTTTGAATACTTTTCTATTTTGTGAATGAAGGTCTTTTTTAAAGCCAGAATTGGGCACGGTTGGTAGAGGATTCACTAAACCCTTTCTGCTTCTGCATCAGATTTTGACCTTTGGTTTACTCTCTAACTCTTTTCCCTTGAAAACAGTAAAATGTCAACCATGTTGTTGGGTAACATTGGTTAGGGTAAAAATGACCCTTGGTTAGTGAAAATGACTGCCTTGGAGAAGGGGGATTTACCTGGTCTGGCTCTGACTCTGCTCTCCAAGAGGGGTTGTTTGTTTACTCTGTCATGGCCCTGTTCCATTCATCATATTCCCTGGCTACATCTGAAATGGGAGATGAGGAGTAAGCCCTTCTTAGTAGCTAGTTTGAGATAACTATAAATTCTAAGAGGAAGCTGTAGTTTTGGGCTTCTCTGGGTGCAGTGACTCTTGTAATCAGGTGTGGCTCTTGGAGGGATCTGGAAGTTATGCCTATAAAGTTATTACAAAGATACTGTTTTCTGTGAGGAATGAGGCTTTCAAGGTTGGGCACTCTTGAACTTGCCTAATGTGTTCTTACCTCTGTTCTTAAACTGTCACGTGGGGGCCAGATAGAATAGTTTTGGATACTGTATAGATTGTTCCATGGATTACCACAAGACTCCAGAGAAGAGGAATGCCTGATGCTGCTCTGTTGGCAAACTCTCTGAGTAGGCTGCTGCCAAATGTTGGCTGTGATAGTCTTATACACCTGAATGTTCAATTGAACTTAAGAAAACTCACTGAAGGTATTTCAGACACATATGTAAAATGCAGCCTGAAGCAAGGATCATATTCCTGATCTCATGATGTGGCAGAACTGGATAACTGTGCATTTTAGCTATTTCCTTTCTCTCATGGCACAAAGCTAAATTCTATTTTCCAGCTTATCTTGAAATAGGTATAGCCATTTGACCAACTTCTGGTCAACTGATGTCCAGGAATCTAAGGCATTAGAGGAAGGTGAAACCTCAAGAGAGAGGTCTTAAATGACCATGTAGAAGGTCATCTGTAGTCAGGAATATTCAGTTAGAGTTCAAATGAATAAGACATACACAATTATATTTAGCTAGAGTAATTTAGGGGCTTAGCTGTGAAATCCATTAGTACTTCCTTAACTAACAGACACATTCCTCAGATCTACAAATTTTCTCATTGTATACTAGGAGATGCAGGCCAGCTGCATTTTCAGAAATGGCTTTAAGATTTTTAAGAACTCTAATATGCAAACACAAGATGTATGTTTGCATCATGAGCTGATGATTTGGAAATAATACTAATTTGCTTTCGAAATAATAAGAATTTGGGATTCAGCTTTGTCTGAGTTCATATTTTGCTGCTATAACAATATCTAACACTGAGTAATCTATAAGCAGTAGAAGTTTATTTGGCTCACAGTTCTGGAGGCTGGAAGTCCAAGATCAAGGGGCTGCATCTGGTGATGACCTTCTTGCTGGATCATAACATTGTGGAAGAGATCACATGGTGAGAGAGGGTGAGAATGCAGGAGATGGAAAAAGGGGGCTGAACTCCTGCAGTCACTAAATTACTCCTATGATAGTGGTGTTAGTCTATTCATGAGGGCCCTACCTCTTAAATATCATCACAATGGCAATTAAGTTTCAACATGAGCCTAGTTCCAGCTACTTGGGAAGCTGAGGCAGGAGGATTCATTGAGCTCAGGAGTTTGAATCCAGTCTGGGCAGCATATTGAGATGCCTCCTCTTAAAACAAAACAAAACACAAAACAAAACAAAAACAAACAAACAAAAACCCCAGGAAACCAAACCCATGAATTTTGGAGGGAGCACTCAAACTATAGCCAACGCCTACTTACAAATAGGAAAAAGCGGCCAGGAGGAAACATTTCTATAAATGTTGCTGTCTGCAAATGATACTACCAGATTTCTGTCTTGTCAGTTCAGGATGGCAGAGAAAGATTGGAGGCAGACTGAGTTGTGCAGAAGGTGAGAGAAGTTTTATTTTTTCCTTCTTCTGTAGCCCCAGGCTGAATAGGAGGTTTAGTGGTGTTCTAGCTCATTGCTGTTTACAGTCATATTTACTGTGTTGTATAGATGGACAGCCAATGGAACATTAGTCTGTGAAAAAAGGATTCTGTGGTTAAATATAAATTAGGAAAATACTGCATACTATATTTCTACAGGAAAGTCTCAATGCATATTAGCAGATTTAAAACTCTTAGAAAATCTGCAGTCCATTTAATAAATGGTGCTGGGAAAATTGGCTAGTTATATGCAGAAAACAGAAACTGGACCCCTTCCTTACACCTTATATGAAAATTAATTCAAGATGAATTAAAGACTTAAATGTAAAATCTGAAACCATAAAAACCCTAGAAGAAAACCTAGGCAATACCATTCAGAACATAGGCATGGGCAAAGACTTCCTGACTAAAACACCAAAAGCAATTGCAACAAAACCCAAAATTGATAAATGGGATCTAATCAAACTAAAGAGCTTCTGTGCAGCAAAAGAAATTATCATCAGAGTGAATAGGCAACCTATAGAATGGGAGAAAATTTTTGTAATCTACCCATTTGACAAAGGTGGTATCCAGAATCTATAAGGGACTTAAAAAAAGTTTACAAGAATAAAAGAACCCCATCAAAAAGTGGGCAAAGGATATGAACAGACACTTCTCAAAAGAAGACATTTATGTGGCCAAGAAACATATGAAAAAAAAGCTTATCATCACTGGTCATTAGAGAAATGCAAATCAAAACCACAATGAGATACCACCTAATGCCAGTTTGAACGGCGATTATTAAAAAGTCAGGAAACAACAGATGCTAGAGAGGCTGTGGAGAAATAGGAACACTTTTACACTATTTTGGGGAGTATAAATTAGTTCAGCCATTGTGGAAGACAGTGTGGTGATTCCTCAAGGATCTAGAACCAGAAATACTATTTGACCCAGCAATCCCATTACTGGGTATATACCCAAAGGATTATAAATCATTCTACTATAAGGACACATGCACATGTATGTTTATTGCAGCATTATTTACAATAGCAAAGACTTGGAACCAACCCAAATCCTCATCAATGATAGTCTGGATAAAGAAAATGTGGCACATATACACCATGGAATACTATACAGCCATAAAAAAGAATGAAGCTGGAAGCCATCATTCTCATCAGACTAACACAGGAACAGGAAGTCAAACACTGCATGTTGTCACTCATAAATGGGATTTGAACAATGAGAACACATGGACACAGGGAGGGGAACATCATACACTGGGGCCCATCGAGGGGTTGGAGCAAGGGGAGGGAGAGCATTAGGACAAATAGCTAATTTATGCAGGGCTTAAAACCTAGATGACGGGTTGATAGGTGTAGCAAACCACCATGGCACATGTATACCTGTGTAACAAACCTGAACATTCTGCACATGTATCCCAGAACTTAAAGTAATATAAAATAAAAAAAGAAAGTCTGCAGTAAAGGAACATGTTTTTGACACTGTCACTTTATCATAAATAATGATATATAATATAATCTTGTTAGAAAATTTATTATATTTAATTAAATTGTTCTAATTTTGTCTATAAATAGATAATTTATTCAGAATAAACTACCCCAGAATCTTGGTGGTGGTTTGTTTCTCACTCATTGAAGCCCAGTGTAGGTCAATGGGTGGTTAGGAGAGGATGGTTGAGCTCCATGCAGTCATTCAGGGACCCAGGCTCCATCCACAATGTGTGGCCATTATCTTTCTGGGCTTCAGAGTTCCACTGGATTGTTTGCATCCAGCTAGCAGGACAGGAAAATATGAAGAAGAGACACTTGGTCTTAGCCACCTTTGGAGGTGATGCTTTCCACTTCCACTTCCGTTTCATTGGTGAGTGCCATTTTGTGGGCCAGCAATTTAGCTAGTTCAGGTTGTTAAAAGTTTGACCTGGCCTCAGGTTTGATGAGTCATCCATTTCTTCCCACCAAACTATTGACTTGCTTCTGGAAAAGACGATTAACAAGATTCGTACCATCTTGAGAAGCCATATTCAAATCTGGAACACCTGCTCCCACCCTGTCCTCTCCTCTTTGTAGCATGTGGATTTTAGCTCTGGAAAGACTAATCTTGTTCTATAATAGATCCACGTCTTTTTATCTTCTCCAGAGGCTGAGGGGTTCTTCAGAGATATCTTGAAGAGTCAGCTTATAGCAAATGAAGTTGGAGGGAGTGGTTGAGAATGGCTCATCAGTCTGGGCTCTGGGCTTCTTATCTTGCCTCAACCAAGGCAGTCCAGCTTTGATCTGTATCATTAAAATAAAGGTTATATTACTAATGAAAAACCTGAAAACTGTGGTTATTAGCTAAATCAATCTTCTCTGCAGATGAAAAACTTGAGGCCCCAGGAAATTAATCAATTGGCCTGATGTCACGCAGATGCTCTAGGAGGACCTGGCATTTACAGTTGGGTTTCCTCACTCTCAGATCCATGCTCTTTGCACTGGGGTAGCTGCCTACTACTTCTCTCCTTGTGTGTGGCATGTGGTCTGAGGTCTAAGATAAAGTGGGGGAGTCAGGCTCTGCTGATGCCACTGAGGACCTATGCAGGCAGATTCACCTCCTGCTTTGGTCTCTTAATTCCTCTTTGGGTGAAGCAAGAACAAGTCTGTCTTCCCATCTAGGGCAGGGTTGCTCTGTGCGAGGTTGATGGTGCACCCTGCTGGGATCTTGGCACTTCTCAGGCATTTTTTTAGCCCCTATTTACAGAGACACTGCCTGAATTCCTTCTGCCACTCATCCCACACCCCCTATGCTGGTGGTTAACAGTGTCATTTTAAAATCTCAAGCAGGAGGAGACAACATAATTGTCTCATTATATTTTAAACTTTTGGAATGTTGTTCTTTTTCAGAGTTGTGAAGACAGAGTGGATACAGGTCAGCTTGATTGTGTTTTTTTTTCTCTATTAATGGCCTGCAAATATTAAATATGTAAAACATAGGCTGCTGTGTCCATATCTCCTTCCCCCCAGTTCTCACCACATGATATTTGTTTCTGCTCAGGACTGGAAAGAAGTGATTGCTTTAGGTTTGCTTTTCTTTTACCAGCTGGAGAAATACCTTACTATGTCTTGTCACCCAGTTCCAGCTTTTGGGGGTGGGGAGGAGCATGAATAATCTGTGTGGTAGGCAGTTTTATTGCTCAGAAAAGAAGAAAACAGACCCCAATGTTTGGAATGCCAATGATTTAGGAAGTTTCTAGCAGGTCTGCTACTTGTTCCAATCACTACGTTTGATCCCAGAAAAGACTGACATGCGTTTTGGCCGTCAAAGGAAGGGGTTGCTTGCAGGCCAAAGGAGGAGTCGCTAGAAGTTGAGGGTGGTGTGTTATGGCCCTCTAGATTCCAAACTTCCCTTTGCTGCCTATCTGATGACCAGGTGAAAACTGGGATTACTCTGCATGAGAAGGTTCTGTGGGTTGGTGTTCATCAGGGAAAATGACCAGGACAGACTTCATTGGCCAAGGGTTTGCCCATGTTTTGAGAATTAAAACTTGTTAACTTGAGAGAGTCATTTGGTCAGCTGTTTATATTCCATTTTAAATTATTTTTATGCTCACTGTTTTGTTCTTTTGGTCTTTGACAGATGAGCAAAAATTATTTTTAATAACTTTAAAAAAGCTATCCCAGTGCTGACCAGGGAGGAAAAAGTGATCAAATTGTCTAATAAGGAAACACTATACATTTCAGTTTTTATTTGCTTAGTACTAATTCTATTTTCTCCTCCTACCTTTTTTTCTAAATGTTTAACAACAAAGTGGGAGATAATTTTTATTTTTTCCAAAATGCTTTCAGGGAAATCCCTTCTAAACCTATGGATTTTAGTCCAATGAGGAATCCTCTTCCTTTGGTCTAAATTTTGCATATCGTCTGTTTCTTACAGGGCTTCCGTATTGTCTCAGGCTCCACTGGAAATGCAGCAAGGATTCCTAGCACATCCCAGTTGCCATAGCAACAGCAGTCTTTCCCATAATGAGCTGCATCATCTGAACTGATGTCACAGCATCATGCAGCAGGTCAAACAAGGCATCTCCTAGTATTGCATCCTACAGATGTGCTGTAAACATCAAAAGAAGACGGTGGGATCAGGAGATGGTGAGTGTTAAATGTCTGGGCCTTAATTGCATGGCTGTTTTGTTGGTTAGTCGGTGTCTGCTAAGGCGGAGATTGGGGGATGTTGTCTCTGCTTAAAATGGACTGGGAAAAGAAGGGCTGTTTTACCTAAATCTGTTTTTCAGGCTGCCGGGTTAAGACAAAGGCCTGTAAGAGTCATACAGGAATTAAAATATGTAGAATTATTCTTGCTCCAGCTCTGTCTGTTATTTTTAAGTGTTCTTACAGAATTTTTCATAAACATAAGATGATTTTCAATGGCAAAACCCCAAATAAGCTTTAAAATGAGTAGTTAACAGTATTTAAGCATTGTAAAAATATAGATTTCTTTTTGGGAGGCAGAGCTAATTGGCCCCCTCTTTGCTCTTGTGAAATATGAAATATTCAGTGATTTGCAGTATGAAATTCAGTATTTACCTCGGTTGGGTTTCAGTTTCTTCATGGCAAGGAACAAATGCTGAATAAGCATTTGACATAACCCTGATGTGAAAGGGGATCTCTTTTATATTCAAGACAGAATTTATTAAAAGCATAAAGACCTAACACAAATGAAATTATTTGAGCCTTTTGATCTATATGGTAGTTCTTCAACCCATGTCCTTCAGAGTTAGTTGAAAGACTGCCACATATTTTTCCGTCTCTAGCTGGTCTCTGAAATAGCTGGAGTTGTTTGCAGACTGACTTGTAACTGAGAAAGGAACAAGTCTCCTCTCTGCGGCAGTTGCAGTGAAGGGTAACCTGGGGGAGAGCCTCTGAAGTGGCAGTGGTGTTGCCATCCCTTGCTTAACTTTAACAAAAATCTAGGTATGATGAATAAATATCAGGGTCCTCAGTGGTTGTAGGGAATACAGATCTCTGCACTCAGTCATAACCTCAACTCAATTCCAAAACTCTAAACATGTATCATTTTCATTTCAACTCCTAGCTCTGTTTTTAGGCATCTTCATTTTTTTTTTTTTTTCTAAAAAATTAGTCTGACAGGGCCAGATAAGGAGTGGTGTGTTGTCTTTTGTTTTGGGAAATGAAATGGATTTCCCTGGTGCAGCTGATTGCTACTAGGGGAGAGAAAGGAGGAGGCACATGTCAGTTCAATTGATCAATATGTCCACTTAGAATCAGGGAGTGGTCTCATGGCTTAATGCTGCCAAATTGATAGTTTTTACTCAAAAAGTCTTACATGAAAGAATGGCAACCATTGAATTCCTCTTCTTTTAGTCTGTTTATTGAGGCTAAAGAGATGTATTGTGGAAAGCAGGAAAAGCAATACTTTAGCTAGCTTTGAGTGATTTATTTATATTTACTTATTTATTTATTTTTGCACAGAATTGAGCATGTTAGTACCATTAGGCACCAGCCAGAGGAAAGGCCTCAGATTTTAATTTGTTTGTTTATACCACATCACGCATGCTTGCTACTCTCAGTCCTTTAAGCTTATGTTTCTGACATGCAGCTATATAGGATGGGAGAGGTCAGCTCAGCCTGGCTTTATCACAAGCACTTAGGAGCATGAATTGTTCATTGCCTGCTTTTTTATGTCATATAATGTGAGCAGAAAGCTCTGAGGGACTGCTGGGTGTGAATGCATCTAAGTCAAAAGCTCTAAGGTGACAGGGAAGAGTGCTAGATGGTGATGGGGGAAGGGAAAGTATGTCTCATAGCTAGATTATAAATCTGGAGAAAATCACTTAGTGCCTATTAGAATTCTCTTAAAGTGTTATTTCTGAAGAAGAGCAACCAAGAAAGACTTGTTTGGTAACATGAATTTCTAGGAGTAAGAAAAAGCAAAAGGCAGCATTTTAATGAGGTTTCTATTTGCTTAATTCTTGTCTCTTTTGTCTAAAGTGCTCTTCAGCTGCTTCATCATGGTTGATTTGTTCAATTACTGGAAGTCACAAAAGCTAGATTCCTTAAGGGCAGTGTTAGAAAAAGTGGAGTCATGCTTTGAGGGTGGGGAAGGGCGCTGGTGGGTGTGGACTGACGCAGTTATCTAGTGGAACATCCTCCCGGTTCAGACAAGCCTGTAATTTTTCCCCCCACAAATGTTCAAAATGCAATTACAGTTCTCCAACTTTATGCTTTTGTGCTCTTTTTGCTCCAGGAGAACAAAGCCCTGGTAATGGGAGCTGTCATCCTAATGTTTTGTTTCTTCGTTTCTTTGCAGAGGGCCACAGCCTGTGCTGCTCTCTGATTAGCTGCATGTCTTAATTACTGGCTCAGTTTTAATATATCCCCAAGAGGTGGATGGTGTGTGTGTGTATATATATAGGGGAAGGAAGAGATTTCTCTATGGCTGCGTTTATTGGTGCCTCACTGAAACTTTCTACAATTTATGGAATTTTGTTTCACAGTAATGATAGATCATCAAGACCATGTTTATTGGACAAAGTCTCACAAGAAGTTAATGTCCTCTGTACTTTTGGTTATGGCTTTCATAAATAAATTACAAAGTTACAAAGAAGTTAATTATTTGCTGATAACTAGGCCACTTAGGGATGATAAAAATAATAATCATAATAACAATCATAGCTATTATTTATTCAGTTCTCACTGTGTATCAGTACTGAATTAAGTTTTGTGTATATCTTATTTAGCTCTTATAATTATTATTATAATGAAGTAGAGAGTAATAATCTCACTTTATAGGATTAGGTGTTATTATTCACATTTTGCAAAAACCAGTCCTTAGCCAGGCAAATAAACTTAGCCAAGGTTATGTAGTTAATAAGTGATTCCAAATCATTGCACTCTGGCCATGCAGCACACATGCTTACCCATGGTCATCTCTGTTTTATGACATCTTTACTATGTATACCATACAGATCAGTCATCTATACTCTATCACATGTACCCCACCCCTCCTCATTCTAATTGGAAAATCAGATTTCACATGTAGAATGAAATATCATTTGCAACACTAAGATTGATTTCGCTGTAAGGACGAGCATGAATCTTGATCAGATGTGAATATTTACTTTGTACCTAGAGATTTAAGTAACCAAGAGTTGATGCTTAGACCTTTGCCACTACCCTTGCTTGACATAACTTTCTAGCAGGATCTCTGTATGGAAAATGTTACATCAGTAAGTGTGGGCATGATGGAGTTGCACTCAAAGCAGGTCTTACCTGAGTCAGTAATGATTCAACTTTGTTATATACCTGTCTTATCAGCTATATTTGTGGTGCTTTGTTAACTTTAAGATGTTTGTATTCCCTGGTGTTGCCAGGGAAGCAGAAACTTCTCTCACAGTCTGGAAAGTGTAACCTGAATCTATCTCTTAGGTTAAGAAGATAGAGGATTTATTTTGCTGAATGTATCAGTGGCTGAAACCAAACCCTGTCTATCTCTGACAAAGTACAAGAATGATAGTCTTGTGTAATATCCTGGAAGCCTTGTGTTTGAGGAGAGCTGATACAGTCATTTCTGTATCATCTTGCTCATCCCCAGCTATCCACGCCCAGCATCATTATTAGGCTCTAAGGGCTGTTCTTTGTTTGAGTGTGGGGCTAATGCACACACTGACAGCATGTTGATATTGATTCCAGTATGGTGAATACTTAGAAATATTATTCCACAGGGCTTTTTAGCCTTTTCTAGGTTCCAGGAAGAAGTTAACCTTTGTCCCAACCTGCTCCAAAGAGGCCCAAGCTTGTGTCTGCATGAGGTACAGGAATGAGAGGCTGATCAGAAAGCATCAAAGCTACTAGGTGCATTGACTACAGGAGTTAGGTTCCAATTAGGAAATAAAATAGCCAGTGGAATTTAAGGAAGTTGGTGGTCTTGCTACATGTCTCTGATTTTTTTTTCTATTTGTAATCCTAGAACACATGAAAGGCAATTTGTTTTGATCCCATGGATTCAATTCAATTCAATAAGTATTTATTGAGTATCTCCTATATGCCAGGCATTGTCAGGGAATCTATAGCAATGAGCAAGACAGATGCAAATCTCTTCCCCCACTACATTCTAGAGGGGAAGGGAAAAATGGGTAAATTTGTAAAATAATTTATTCCCTCTAATACTGCAATACTATTTCTATTTACTTTTTATCCCCTGTGCTATTAGAAAAGCCCATTATCTGTACACATTTGTATAGGTACATATACATATATGGTTTATATGTGGAGGTAAACTTACTGCATTAAATGATAACTTTTCTTTTCTTGCTTGGGTTTGAATTACAATCTTTCTGGATGTGGACAAGACCAGTATGGCAATTAGCATTTTTTGGGAATAAGCTATTTTGAGAAATAAAATTATAGTCAGTCAAATAGTGCATGTCTATCTCAGTTGACAAACTTGACATATGGAAATATGAAATGTGTATGGCAGATCAGTTAAGGAGAGATATTTTTATTTTTATAAAAGATATTCATCACCTTTAAAAACTGTTTGTCCAGAGAGCCCTCTAAATTGAGCATTCCAGCCAGCCTGCTGATGGAGGTATGTACCATACAAGGACAGGTATACCAGTTACCTTCAGCCTCATCTAATCACCCTAGTGTGCCTTACAGTATCGCTTTAAATGGGAAGCATTTCTCTAAACAATCAGATTGACTGAACTCTGTAGATGGGCCATGAGTGTGGTTTTTCAGAGGAATAGCGATCCTTATAGGACTTTGGCTATGGCAACAGCGTTTTAGGTACAGTAGCCCCTCCTCCGCCCTTATTTGTGATTTAGCCTTTTGTGGTTATGGTCATCCATGGTTTGAAAATATTAAATGGAAGATTGCAGAAATAAACGTTAAATTTTAAATTATGTGCTGTTCTGCATAGTGCAATGAATTCTCACACCATTCTGTTCTGTCCTGCCTGGGATGTGAATCATCCCTTTGTCCAGTATATCCATACTGTATATGCTACCAACTTGTTAAATCACTTAATAGCCGTCTTGGTTTTCAGATCAACTATCTCACTATCGTAATGCTTATGTTCAAGTAACCTTTATTTTACTTAATAATGACTCCACAGTTCAAGATTAGTGATGCTGGCATATTGTTACAATTGTTCTGTTTTATTATTAGTTATTGTTAATCTCTTATTGTGTCTAATCTATAAACTTTATCATAGGTATATATGTATAAGAAAAAACATAGTATGTATAGGTTTTGTTGCTATCCATGGTTTCAGGCATCCACTGGGGGTCTTGGAACGTATCCCCTGGTAATGAGGGGAACTATTGCATTTTGAATTAATAAGGCATACAGTTTCTTCTCCACAAGCACATACCGGTCAGTAATTGAATTCCTGAGTTAGTTTTAAGACTTGATGAAGATAAAGGACAGACTTTGTTTTCCTCATAAACCACCAGCCATATTTTTCTCTGTTCTTCAGCCATGGGGCATGCTCCAAACTTTTCCAGCCATCTTGCAGTGGTGTGCTTTAAGTCACAAGTGGAAGTAGGGAGAGAATTTGGAACCTTTATTTTATTTTCAGATTTTTTTTGGAAACAGGGTTTTACTCTGTTGCTCAGGCTAGATTGCAGTAGTGCAATCATTGCTCCCTGCAGCCTTGAAATTCTAGGCTCAAACGATCCTCCCACTTCAGCCTCCCAAGTGGTTAGGACTGCAGGTACACATCACCCCACCTGGCTAGTAGAGCCTTTAGAATGGGCTCTCAAACTGGCTAATACATGAGCAAAACCTAGCCTGCAGCTTGTTTTGTATGGCTGCTGGGAAGGCTTTATGGGTGTGTAACCTGTATAGTTGCATAGGGCCCTGCACTGAGAAGGGTCCACACTTAGTTTAATACTGTGCTGTAACCATCTTGAAATTCTTAAAATAATTTTTAAATAAGAGGCTGCACGTTTTTATTTTGCAGTGGACCTTATGTAGCCAGTCCCATATGGCCCTTTTGGTGCCCCCACTGATATTGCCTGAACCCTGTAGATGTTTGAGTTTGAGACTCCCTGCTTCCTCCTACTCTGGAACAATTCAAACAGAAATTGTAGTGCTTAGAAAAACTAAGGGACCATTGTCAAAACAACCCAGAGCAAGGCCCTTGTACATGGTAATTCAGTGGCATGCACAGGAACTCAGTGTCATTTCTTTTATAGGCAATGGGGGATATATTACATTATCCTTGAAGATATTTTTTGATATTACTTGAAGTAAGATATTACTTGAAGATATTTGGTGGGTCAGGTTTATTTGTCACCACCATTGCTTTCAGAGGAGAAATCAAATCTTTTTTGCAAAGCAAGCTAATTAACCATCCTGTTGGTTCAATGTTTATATTAATTCTCTTGCCCTTTGTTTACTACTTGATTACTTTTATCACCTTCTTTGTTTAACTCTCATTTAAATTACACAACATATTTATGCTGTCTGGGTATTTTTTTTTTTTTAGTACTATCCTTTTTTCCTTTTTTTTTTTTTTTTAAATTCTCTCTCTCCAGGAGGCCAGAGGGCCTATAATTCGCGGTTATATTACTACAGGAAAAGTTCTTTTTTTTTCAATTTAAAAGGGAATTATAGTCAATATTTATAATGAACCCTTCTCCAGCAAGGCAGTTCCAGCCATGCTGATGTTCAGAAGTCCAGATCTGCCATTACTGTTTATAATAATGAGATGCTGGTGACCGACTCCTGGACGTTACGGTAGGTGAAGCATTCCCACCCATCACGTCACCGTGAGAAGTGGCTGTGTTAATCTGTTAATCTACAGATTTGCAGAGAGTGTTTAGAAAATGAGTATGAATGATGGCACTTGCTGCACAGGAAAAAGGTACATTTTTTTTGACTGTGTGAGTAAACAGGAACCTGACAAATCCAGAAAGGACTCTTACCACCTCTTAGAAGCCTAAGAATAGAGTCTTCTTCAAGGATCAAGCCCCAGGAACTCAAGACCTTGTACCCCTGAACAATTCTGATACTCACTATGTCCATCACTGTACAAGCTGTAAAACTAGCTGTTTCAGCTAATTTCACCAGTAGTCAACAATTGACAAATGCATCAAATATCTACCATGTACAGTATCATATGCTAAGAGAACAAACATTTTACAAATAAGGATGACTATAGGCACACACATATCTATTACTTGGAGAGCGCGACATAGATTTAACATGGTGTTGGCTGGGCTGTGCATATAGATGGTCATGATTAGTTCTTCCTTTTTTCTGAACATACCTTGACATGGAGCTCCAAGCATATTTGTGGAGGTTCTTTCATCTTCTGTTCTCATCCAATTTCTTGATTTAAGTGTTTGTCTAATAACTCATTACTTTTGCTGGCCCACTCAGAATTCTTGTTTCTCAGCCCTTTCTCAGCTTTCTCAATCTTGAGTGCTCATAGTTTGTTACTACCCCAGGTAGTCTCTTATCAATGTGACGTTTTGGGACAGTTCTGAACTCATCACAGTCCTCCCCACCAGCAGCCCCCGAGGCCCTCATCTCTCTGCCACTATTTATTCCTATTACATTAGCATAAAAGTAGCCCATGGAAAACCAAATGATACTGCAGTTTCTCTGATATGGCCCTTGGAAAGCATCTGCTTGCTTTTAGCTTTTAATAGTTAATTCAAATACTTCCTTGTATTTAATCTGTTTTTGTCTTTGTGTGAATTGAAAGGGAATGACCCTTTACAACTCATATTAGTCAGTCTTGCAGGCAGCCTCTATGGAGAATCAACTAGAAATAAGTGAAACAGTGGGCGGGAGGTGCGTATGTGATGTGGTAGGAGACTATATGCAACATGAAAACAGTTGTGCAAGTACAGTTTAACAAATTTGGCCTTTAGGGTTATTGGTACATTTCATTTTAAATTAAAAGTAAATAAAAAGAAGGGGGTGATGATGAGAAGATGGACAGCACAAGAGGAAGCCGAAGGATGAACATTTCTTCAGGCTTGGCTAGTAGGAGCACACAACTTCTAGAACACTGTAGAGGAACACCTGCCTCAGAAGGGCAGCTTCTTCAAGAAAAAAGGACAGATCTGAAAACAAAGGTAACAATAAAAACTACCACAAAAAGAGATATGATTCCTCTGAGAACAAATAAAGAATCAGATTGGTGAATTAAGATGTTACAGTTTATATTAATTTAGTAATAAATACTTGATAACAGGATTTTTAAACATTTGAATTTTGACTAAACTGAAAATAGGTTGAAAGGCCGAGGATGGAGAAAAAGATAACATAACCAGCATAAGAAGAGAAACAGGCCTGGCATGGTGGCTCATGCCTGTAATCTCAGCACCTCAGGAGGCTGAGCGGGGAGGATTGCTTGAGCCTAGAAGGTCCAGGCTACAGTGAGCCATGGTTGCACCACTGCACTCCAGCCTGGGCATCAGAGCAAGACCCTGGCTCAAACAAAACAAAACAAAACAAAACAAAACAAAACAAAACAAAACAAAACATGTTTTACTCTGTTTTTTTCTTTTTTGTTTGTTTGTTTTTGGTTGTTGTTTACTTAAAGAGTTTTTCCTTTTTTTATTTGCTTTAGTTAATATCATTTGATTGATTTGTTGTAAAGGTGAATACACCCATATATTTTGTTTTTCTTTTTTAAATATAAGAATTAAAAAAATTCTTTAAGAAAATAAATTATTATCTTTGGTGTGATGTTTTTTTCTCTGGTTCTTAGACCTTAGCACCATCCTGTCTAAATACCATATATGCTCAGATACTCAAACGAGTAGTAGTAAATTGAGTGCTATCAACCAGCTTGAGGAGAAAATAAGCTTTCAAAAAAAGTCTACTCTAGAACCTTAAATGGTGATGGAAATGTTACATACCCAAATCTAAAGTGATTTTTTTTTTTTTTTTTTTTTTTTTTTGCAATAGCTTGCATCAAATAGGACGATTACATTTTGGGTTTGGAATCCTAACATCCAGCAATTTACACATATGTATATAGACTGAAATTCTCTAAGCAAGAGATTAGTGGTGGGGGAGGTGAGCAGGGAATAGGCAGTCCATGAGAATAATAGTCATGTTTCCCTTCTTGACTTACTCCATCTCCTGACACCCTATACCTAAACACTGAACAAAAACAGACCCCGGCAGGGTGGATTTTGGAGCCAGGTATGTTTACCTTTGAATCTTAGTTCTACTATAAAATTATTAGAGTTATGATCTTAAGATTCTTAGAACCTCATTTTCCCCATATGTAAGGAGAATATCCATTTTACAAGATGAAATGAAGTATTTTATGTAAAGTTATTGGCACGAAGTGAGCATTTGATAAATAAAAGTTATCATTTCACATATTTAGAAGTAGTGGGGTAAAATTATCACTCTCTCAAGAAGAAAATGCAATTTCTCCTCAACTCCAGCCCTGAAACTAAGAACATCATTTTTAGAGTTTTTAAGAGAAGGAACTCTTTAATATATTTTAAATGCTTATACTGTGTCAAGCATATATATTATTTCATTTAATTTCCTTTCTCTACTTAAATTTTGTTCATAACCCTTATCACTTTCTGCAAACTAAACATTTTACTTGTTGTTTGTTTGTTTCTCCCTGGTATAATATAACTTGTATAAGGGCAGAGATTTTTGTCTGTTTTGTTCATTGATGTTTCCTTAGCTCCCAGAATAGTGCCTGGCATATGGTAGGTGCTCAATAAACATTTGTTACAAGAGTAAATGAATCCACATAACCCTGTGAGAGAGGCAACATGATTGTATGCAGTAATAAAAAATTAATTCTCTTTTGCAGTGGTCCTTTTCAAGGTACTAAACACCCTTAAGTTACTCTTGCTATTCCAGATAGTGTGCCAAGAAATTCTTGTGGCTGATGGTTAGGGTATCATGTACCATCCAATTATTGTAAATTCTTCTATTGGAAGCAGGGATATTGTCTGGGAAGCTCTGATGTCCTCCTCTCTAAAGGATTTCAATGGGGGAGGTGGGGTTTCACAAGTCATTTGAAAGATATATTGATTCTTTTACTGGTGGTTGTCTCTTCCTTTCTCTCTTTAGTGAATTTGGGTCCCCTTCAGGAATAGGGTTATTTATTCTCCTTTAAATCATGAATTCCCAGCTGTAAATCTCAGACTGATGGATTGGTAGAATTTGAAAGACTCTTTGATGGAAGTTTCGGATAGGGAGACTGATAAGTCATGACAGTGAGTCCTTCTCTGTTGCTATTAAAAATACTCTAATGAGAAATAGAGCAAAGCACAGGAACACAATGATACAGTTGTTTGGCCAGAAGAACATACAGCTTCATAAATGAAGGGACTAATTAAGATAGCCTAATTCTATACTTACTTTGAATTAGAATCAAAACAATCTTTTAGTAGTGGATATCTGCAGCTGAATTTTGTACCAAAGGCATATTCTAAATGTCATGCTTTCGAACTGAGTATTTATTTCTCAGGGAGCAGGTGTTAGGGTTTTTTTTTCCTTGAAATTCAAACCATTTTGACAGTATCCTATTTTTAGAATGCCTTTTTCTTTAAAAAGACAAACAATATCCAAAAGCAGTAGAAGGACATCTTGGGAGAAGGCAGTGTTCTGGTTATACCATAGTCATAACAAGCTAAATAAGAAAAAGTCATGTTGTTAAAATTTAAAACTCACAGCATTATTTTATGATAATAAAACATATTTAATATACTTACTTTCAACAACCTTATGCTACAAAATAAAAATTATACTTCATGAAAATTTTCTTACAACTGCAATATATGGCATGGTCAGTTGCAATGTACAAAGACATTATTGTGTTCAAATAGCATGTTATTCTAATCTATTCCAGAGAGCACTGGACTGGGAGTAAGGCACCTGAATTTTTAGTTCCTGCTGACATACTCTTCCTGAATCTTGGTTTCCTCCACAGTAAAACAAAAGGGTAAAATTTAAATGATTTCTATTTCCTGATAGCTCTAGTATTTTGTGCCTCATTTACAGGGTTCTACATATTTCTCCATTGTTATTTAGTCTTAGGATTTTCCAAAAATCTGTTCCATAGAATATTTTAAATGTCCTTAGTGTGCTCATGTAGATGAAAACATATTTTAATTTATTATCTTAGTTCATTTGGAGTGTTATAACAAAATACCATAAACTGGGTAGCTTGCAAACAACAGAAATTTATTTCTCACAGTTCTGGAAGCTGGGAAGTCCAAGGTCAAGGTACCACAGATTTGGTGTCAGGTGAGTCCACTTTCTGGTTCACAGCTGGCACCTTCTAGCTGTGTGCTCACATAATGGAAGGGATAAAGAGTCTCTCTTGGGCCTCTTTTATTAGGGCACTAACCCCATCCATGAGGGTTTCACCCTATGATCTAATCACTTCCCAAAGGCCCTGCCTCCTAATATCATCACCTTGGGGATTAGGATTTTAACATATAAATTTTAGGAACACACAACATTCAGACAATAGTGTTTATATACCATTTATATTTCACACTTGTGTGTTTTATTAGCTTATATTTCATAATACTTTTGGTGGTCAACCTAAAGTCAACACATAAAGTTTCACTTAAACTAACAAGCTATTGTCTTTCACAATAAAATTTTCTTAGAGTTTCCTTATCTTGCAAATTTGTGTTTCTATTTGTTTTTTCTCTTTTTAGCCACAACATATTTTTGCTGTTAATGAGTTGGGTGAAGTATTTGGTTCCCCTCTACTCTTCCTATTGGGCATAGAATTTCTTTAGAAATTTACGCTGCTGCTCTAGACATTCACATAAAATACAAGTGAATGTGCCATTGTCAGGTCAAACTGTATGGAATTTCCATTTTTGTTGTCAAAAAATGGCCACATATTAACAGTTTTATGATACTTTGATAACAGTTTCCAATAATTTGTTCGTTATCATAACAATGTTAGTCTTTACTATTTTTATAACTCAGTGATGAGAGCCAGTCCCTAAATGAACTAGTGAAGCAAAGAGCACACAGGGTCCTTGGTGAAAGATAGATTTGGGATTGAATTCTGCTTCTCTACTGCCAACATCGTGACTATGGGCAAGTTGCTGAGTTTTGTTGAACTTCAGTGTCCTTGTTTGTAAAATAAAAATGATAATGCCTGCCTCTCAAGCTTGCTGAGAAGAATGCCCCTGGCTCCCAGAATAGTGCCAGAATGTTTTATTTGGTCTAAAATTACTCTCAGGCTGGATATGGTGGCTCAGGCCTGGCCATCATTTTAGGAAAGCTCAGGAGGGAGGATTGTTTGAGTACAGGAGATTGAGACCAGCGTGAGCAACACAGCAAGACCCTGTCCCTTAAAAAAAAGTAAAAAATTATCTGGGTGTAGTGGTGTACAACTGTAATTCCAGCTACTAGGGAGGCGGAGGCAAGAGGATTGCTTGAGCCCAGGAGTCTGAGGCTACAGTGAGCTGTGATCACGTCACTGCACTCCATTCTGGGTGATGGAGCAAGACCCTGTCTCTAAAAATAAATACGTAAATAAAATAACTCTGTTGAGTCCATGAGTCTGGTACCAGACTGGAAGGGACAAATCTTTGAGTCTCCACCTTTTCTCTGGATGATCTATGCTTCTTGATGGCTTCTGCTATTGCCGTGTGCTGCTGACTCATAAATTCAGATTTCTAGCCTCTGGTTATTTTCTCCCAGATCCAGGCTTGTATTTCTCCTCCTTTCTGTATGTCTTTTCCTGAATCTTCTACAGGCACTTTTCACTTAGCACACCTGAAATGATCTCATCCTTTCTGAACTTCCTGTCTGGAATTAAGCATTGTTTTCAGTCCCTGCCCTTAGGGTGGAGACTGGGAGTCATCCTAAGCCATCTCTTCCATGTCTGCCCTCACCTAAGTCCTGTTGAGTCACCAAGTTCTGTTTTGTTTCTAAGCGACTGGGATTTGGTAAAAATGAGCTTAAGATCACCCCATATAATTTTTGATTGTGTGATAGATCTGGGTCATGTTTTTCTACTTCCTGGCTTCCCTTTCTCTAAATCATAGAACTGATATTATTAGACATTTTCTCATGAAGGCCCTCCTATCTCCATGATCTTTCTAGCTGCTCTTTGAATCTTTTCCAGCTTTGTTAAAGCCCATGTCTAGGACAGCCTCAAGTATCCAGTGTGGCTAGTGCACTGTGGTGAAGAGAGGGAGAAAATGCAGTGTCAGCGCTGGATGGGGACTCTACTGAACAAGAGATGTGTTATCCTAGATAGAAAGGGTTTGTTATTTTTTTTTTTTAATTTTGAAATAAAAGTCTGTCTGATCAGAGAATTCTCCAAGTTGATATGTAAAGTTACTACATCCTAATTCAAGGGGATTACATAGGGCTGGCTTCAGCACCAGAATGTGTTTCTGTTTTGCACAATTATCATTTGTCTTTGGAATTAATTCCAGTAGGCAGGAGCGAGTTTTAACTCCATGGCCTACAACACTGGCATTGTTATTCACACTAATGTTCACAATAGAACAAAGCAGCAACCTTTTTTCCCCTTGAGGATTTAAAAGACCTTTTTTCCCCTGGAGGATTTTCCCATGAGGAAGGCAGATAGGATGTTGGTAAGCTTGGGCTTGGGGTCAGTTAGATCTTCTGGGTTCAAATCTCAGTCCCACCACCCACTAGCTCTGTGCCCTGGGAAACTTGCCTAACCTTTCTTGGTCCTAGTTTCTTCACAGTACCTTCCTTGTCAAGTATAGTGAGACTTAGAAACAATGTGTGTAAAGCACCTAGCAGAGTGCCTAAGATACAGGAGGTGATCTGGAGTGGTTAGTGGAGACCTAGACTATTCAGAATGTAAGCAGAGGGCTAACTGGTGGTCAGCCTGCCTGGCCCTGGTTTTAGGAGAGTTTCTGTTCCAATTCCAGACCTGTGGGATATCGGTGGTCAAGTAAGTCTTGTACTATAATCTAATCCAGCTGCCCTGCTTCCTCCTTAAATTAGACAGGAACAACTGTATCAACTGTAAAGAACTGGGGAGACTAGCAGTATCTCTGCTTATCTTGGCCCATGCTTCACACCTCATTAAAGCCCCAGTTTCTTCTTACAACCTTTGCCTTTTCTCTAGCTCTCTGTGGTCATAACCCTCTCTGAATTCCTAAAGCAATAATGCTTTTTATCATGATTTACTATTTGTTCATATACTCTGAGGTTGTTTCACATGTGTAAGTCTGTCTCCTCAAGCAATTGGAAGCACCTCTGGCAAAAACTCTGGCTGTTGTATTCCCCAAGGAGCTGGCCCCTGTGTGAAACTGGGGACAGATGCAGTTTGACCTACTCTCCCTGTGTTCCCAGTCCCTCTTTCTACTCAGGGATGTCAGGAAGCTGTTTCTGGAGTCTGCCATCAGGCATTGCTCAAGGCCGTGTCCCGTGATCCATCCAAACAGTGTTGTCGTCATTCTAGCTGCAATGTTTTGGGAGCTGTCCAGACAAGTAGTGATTATAAGACCAAGAGATTCTTGCAGTGTCCTGAATATAACACTAATCCAACATGCATTGATCTAATGCCTACACAGTGGCATGATTGTGCCATGATTGTGCAGGATATACATAGCAGAGCAAGATAATGGGGAGTCAGAGAAATTATAAAACCACCTAATTAGTACCAGTAAGTACAAAGAGCTATGGGAAGGTAGATGAGGGTGCAGTTAATTCAGTCAGGGTTCAGGGTCTAAACAGGAAGTAAAATCTGACCTGAGCTTTGAGGAGTGGCTGAGGATTTCAGCTGTGTATAGATAAGGGCATTCCTGAGTATGGGTGCCCACCGTGTTAAGCAAGTGTAGTATAAGAGTATATATAAGGAGGCCTGGGTGCAATGGCTCACACCTGTAATCCCAGCACTTTGGGAGGTTGAGGCAGGCAGATCACTTGAGGTCAGGAGTTTGAGACCACCCTTGCCAACATGGCGAAATCCCATCTCTACTAAAAATACAAAAATTAGCTGGGTGTGGTGGCGCACCCCTGTAATCCCAGCTACTCAGGAGGCTGAGGCATGGGAGTCTCTTGAACCTGGGAGGCGGAGGTTGCAGTGAGCCGAGATAGCACCACTATACTCCAGCCTGGGCAACAGAGTGATAATCTGTCTTAAAAAAAAAAAAAAAAGAAAAAAAAAAAAAAGGAGTATATATAAGGAGAATGATGGTATAGAGAGTATGTGTTTAGGATGAGGCTCAGAGAGGAGGCTTGGATGGGATTTGGAAGGGCATGTAAAAAAATGGCTGTGTAAAATGAGTATTTATATATCAAATTTTGTTTTTCCTATGCTTCCTTTCTAATTTGGGAAAATGTTTTCATAGAAGGGATTTTAGGGCCAATGAATATTAAAATTCATAGTTAAAACACAATGTTGTCAAGGGAAATTCCATATTTTAAAATGTGCATTTACTTCTCTAATACAGATTCAGTTCACACAGTCTGTCGCATACACAGGTGTTAAAATGCTGTATCTAGTTAGCTTCACATTTTTCCCACAGGTATTGAATATGTAAGCAGACACAGGGGTAACTCTCAAGGAACAAAATTGCCTGAAGGCTTTTTCCCAGGTACAGGTAAAGCATTGCCTTGGAAATGATTACATGACTTAGCAATGAGGGGTTAGTATTTCTTTAGGCTGTCAGCTATGATGTAGCCGGTAGCAACTGAGCTTGAATTGTCTCCATCACTGAGCTTCAGACCTGTTTGGGCATGTCTGCTGAATGTCTGCCCTGTATCTGTGATGAGTTGGTGGTCTGTCCCATCAGTGTCTTGATACTAGAGTCAAAAGCGGTTCCTAGAGAGAATGTATCCTAAGAAAGGTGGAGTCAGCCACAGTAAGCTCTGATCACCAGAGGGTGGAGTGATTCTGAGGTCAGTTTCTATGTGGGTCATGAGGAAGTGTCCTGTCTCAGCCATTCCCTGGACCCTGTCTGGCCTGAGTCCTAGAAAAGCTGTGGAGGGGTGAGTGGGCTGAATGTAAGAGCTCTTCCACTAAAGAACCTGTATGTCATTTGAGCACAAGACCACTGCTGCAATAGCCCTCAGGAGAGTATATTGTATAAGAGGGAGAAAGGCATATTTCCCTCTATCCACAGATGCTTGAAACCAGAGATTTCCAAACTGTTCTGATTCACGTATTTATTTGTTAAAAAATGTCTGAGCTCTGTCATATATTAATGTCTTACATATTTTACAAAACATGTAGAAGTAAAAATCTTAAAGGCTAAATTAAAAATTAAACAGAAATTCTGATATTTTCATCACACCCCAAAGGTTTGCCTTGCATCCCCCTTTATGATGAGTCCCCCATCATGAAGACCCCTGCTCTAGAGCATTAGTGGGAGGGACCTGGCAGTGCCCAGAATAGCAGCTCTTCCTGGTAAAGGCGCCCATGATGCAGTGAGTGTGCATACATGTGAAATTCATGCTGGAGCTTCATGAAATTCTACTTAGGGCCCTGTTTTCAGGGAGCTAAGACTCTGATAAGGGGGATAAAATAAAGATGCAGAGAAATGTAGTACATTACCAAAAATGTTACTCCATTTGAACCTCCAGGCTGGTGAGCCGTGGAGGAACTTGAGTTGTACAAAATTAAAAATCTTTCTGAGACAGTATGTTTGTAGTGCATTTTAGAATTTACCAAGCACTTTCACTTGTAACTTCGCAACAATTCTGTGGGATATGAAGGATGGAAGTTGCGAATTTCTTTAAGCCAATTTGGTTACACTCAGATTTCAGCTTCATTTTGGAAATCATAGTAACCACCCAAAAAGTTTGGGGTGGTGATAGTTATTTCTTCTATAGGCTTGGTAACAAGTTGTAATGAATTCAAGCCTTAGACCAAAATCTCACACACATAGAGATTTTTATTAGACTAGCATTAATTAGCAAAGCAGGCACAAAATATTTCATACAGTCTGTTTGGTAGATTGATGAACTCTCAGCTCTATTTTGTTTTAGGTGCTCTAACTATATATTAAGTAAAAAAAAATAAAAGCTTTGCTCTATTTAGGATTCTGCATCCTTTGTATGTAAATCACAAATCCTTTTAAATCAATGGTTGGAGACAAGGACAGATTAGGGATTAAGTCTCAGGCAACATCACTCAAGGGTACAAAGTTGAGGCATCATAGAAGTCTGATCCCTTTTTCTTACACGTGTTTCTAAATTATTTTAGCTAACCCGTATGTCTTGAATACCTTTAATTTCACCAGGTAAAACCCATTTCTAAACTTTCTAAATGGTAATGGTTTGCTAAATGGTAATGGTTATTGACTGAAGTAGGAGTGAGTCCATCCCCTTTCTGATGTAATATTGCCTGACACACATACCCACCTTCAAACTGTACAATTCAGGCATTGCTGTAGCTGACTTTGCCTAGAAATGAAACTTAAATTAATTGTCACATATATCAAACCAATTGTAATGAAGTATTTAAAAATAAATTATAGAGCTTATAACATTGGATTATCATTTTACAGACACTGAAGCTTATGATCTATGATTTGCCTAAAGTTTTTCAACTTGTGAGTAGGGATAAGACACTGAGCCCAAATGTAAATGACTCTCAATTCCATGCTGTCTTTGTAATACCAATGCCCCTGACTATATGGCCACTTCCAATGCTGACCTCTTGGGATTGAGGCACTCTGCCCCTTGGCCACTTTTTTAAAAGTCTCAAGTTTAATTAATAGTAATAGTCCAATGTTAAAAAGTAAGGAACCTGTGTCTTCTGTTGACGTGATTCCTCCTGTAACTCTTCCTGGGAGGAGGAAAGACAGTATCAGATTTATGAGGCTTTGCTTAAATTTTCCAAGGGTACCTTCAATTGCTTTAGTTCTTGTAACTCTTTTCCTCAAGGAAATTGGGATACATTTTCTAGGCCCTGAGGGACATCTGTGTGTAGCCACATGGACCCTGAAGGCCATGACCCAAAGGCAGGGGCTGCTGTGGATAGTGAGATAGAGATGAAGTGCTGGGCAGGTCAAGAACCTGGAAGACACAGCTGGGTGGGACCATGCCAGGAGCAAAAGTGAGAAGTTCAAGGTGGGCCAGACCAGAAATATGCTAGACAGGTACCACGGGATTTTAGAGGTTCCAGCCTATGGCAGGGATCACCTGACCTTGCCCAGAAGAATGTAGGTTTTAGGATAAAGCAAGAATAACCAACGTAAAATTAGCACATTTTAAGATATGGAGCGCAAAAAGCTGTAATCCCAAACTGAGAATGTTTAGTAAGAAGAATGCGGATACTGAAGAACTCAAAAGACTTTTGTCTGAATTGGGTACTTCTTTTCTTTTCAGGGTTTTGCTCTTGTTGCCCAGGCTAAAGTGCAATGGCGCAGTCTCGGCCCACTGCAACCTCCGCCTCCTGAGTTCAAGTGATTCTCCTGCCTCAGCCTCCTGAGTAGCTGGGATTACAGGCATGTGCCACCACGCATGCTAATTTTGTATTTTTAGTAGAGATGGAGTTTCACCATGTTGGTCAGGCTGGTCTCGAACTCCTGATCTCAAGGAAATGATCTCCGATCCACCCGCCTTGGCCCCCTAAAGTGCTGGGATTACAGGCATGAGCCACTATGCCCAGCCCCATCATGTTTCTTTTGCAATGCTTTTGCCCTGGACCCTCTAGGCTTCTGATACCTGCTAAACCAGAGTGCTTTTTCCACATTGCTCCCCATCCAACACTCTGCAGGGCCCAGATAACTCCCTGAGAGGTGCAAGTGGCCCTAAATTTTTTACTTATTCCTATTCTTGTGTCCTGAGGCCAGCCTTTCAGTCCCAGGGTCCTCTTCACAAATCTCTCAGGACTCCCATCTGATTCCTATGCCATGGGATTCCCGGCAGCCACTCTAACCAGACAGAGTGCTTGAAGTAGAGGCACCATTTAAATCAGCCTCCTAGGACCTTTGTTACTGGTATATAATTCATAAGAGACTCTCCAGTACCTATTACTCAATAAGAACAATGACATTGATGTTTGACATGCAGGATTTGTTTAAAGGGGCTTTTTATAGATCTGTAGGGCAATGGCCATTTCCAAAGCAATGACAGTGCAGTATTTCAAAACAAAAGCTATTTTGGACAGGAATTCAAAACTGAACTCTATAGATCCAAAGTGAGTTTGACTTGTGTATAGGAGTTTTTTTCTTTTTAGTGCCTTTCAAAACATTGCATTTAAACTTAAAAACTAGAAGATCACAGGAGATGTTTTCCACAAAGCTCTTTTGATTTCATTGTTCTGCATAGATGCTTGGAAAGCAGGGAAAATGTTTTATGGTGAAAGAATGCAGACTTCTGGCCCAGAGGATGGAGAGTGTTTATTTCTTGGCTTTATGTGGTCCTGAGCCTCAGAAATATAGAAAGAAATACAGAAATATCTGTGGACATGTTAGGGTTTGATGCAATGAGTAATGGGATACAATTTTGGATTAGCAGTTGGAAATTTGAAATTTATTACAAATGTACATAAAAAGAATAACAACTATGATGGATTCTTTCATTTATTGAGTGATTACTATGTGTCAGGCTCTGTGTTAGGAAGTGCTTGATATACATTAACTCGAAGCTTCAACAAACTTCAAGGGTAGTTGAAGGAACACACTAATGCCCAGATCTTGGTGCTATACACCATTCATCAATAAAAGGAATCAGGGCTCCTTGGAGTAATGGCTAATACTAGGGGCAGGAAAAATTTTAGATGAGCATGAGCAAGTATCATGTAGTTCAAGAGTATAAGGAAATGTTCAAAAAACAAAAGGGTGGAGCTGTCAGAGAGACATAGGAGCCAAGCTGAAAGAGCTTCTACTAGCCAAACCTAATAAATAATGTAGTATTGAGTTAAAATATAAAATAAATATAAGGCTGGGCATGGTGGCTCACGCCTGTAATCCCAGCACTTTGGGAGGCCGAGGCAGGCAGATCACAAGGTCAGGAAATTGAGACCATCCTGGCTAACACGGTGAAACCCAGTCTGTACGAAAAAAATACGAAAAATTAGCCGGGCGTGGTGGTGGGCACTTGTAGTCTCAGCTACTCCAGAGGTTGAGGCAGGAGAATGGCGTGAACCCGGGTGGCGGAGTGTGCAGTGAGTCGAGATTGTGCCACTGCACTCTAGCCTGGGAGACAGAGCAAGACTCTGTCTCAAAAAAATAATAATAATAATAAAAAAAAATAAATAAAATAAATCAGTGTATACTAATATAAATGAATGATTGAGTAAATAGATAAACAGGAGAAGAGACAGATCTTTCTTACAGAAACTTCCAAATAATATACATAGATACTCCCATTTCTTGGAGGAAGAGTTTAACCCACTCCTGGGGGTGGGCTAGACTTAGTGACTTGCTCTCAGAAAACGGGATATGAAAGTGAACAATAGTAACTTCACAGTGGTGAAAGCTAGTAAGTATAACCTTAACCAAGTGATGAAGGTTGATGTCACCATTGATGTTGTGTGGATATTGTATACCCCTAATGTGATGTGGTGAGAAGAGTACTACTTCACCTCTACGGCATTCTTCTCAAATATCCATAATCCATTTTAATCATCAGAAAAATATCAGATAAACCCAGACTGGGGACATTCTAGGGGTACTTGGCCTGTATTCCTCCAGACTGTCAAGGTCATGAGAAGCAAGGAAAGCCTAAAAGGCTATTATAGACCAGAGGAGACTAAGGACATATGACAACTAAATGTGGTGTGGTACTCAAGATTAGGTCCTGGGACTGCAAGAGGACATTAATGAAAAAACTGGTGAATACAAATAAAATCTGGAGTTTAATTAATAGTTTGGTACTAAGATCAGTTTTATACTTTTTACATATGTACCTTGGTAACATGAGATGTTAACAATGGAGGAAACAGGGTGGAGAGGTATGGGAACTCTTTGTACTATCTTTGCAGCTTTTCTCTAAATATAAAATTATGACAAAATTAAAAATGTATTAAATGAATAAGTATATAAGTAAATATACATATAAATAGTTGAAGATTTAACAGGGTAATACAGATTTATTTTCTAAAAATCAGCAGATGGTAGGATGAAAAGTAGAAATTTCCTTCTCTGAGTAGGAACTCCAAGCCTACCCCATTCTAATAGCACAGGTAAATAGCTTAACAATTTGGCATATGTTTTCCCAGATGTTTTCTTTGATGTATAGGTACATATTTTAAATATGGAACTCTGCTTTTCATTCTGTCCTATGGCTTATTTTTTTGTCTACTAAATCCTGAATCTTGGACTTGGTTTTGAGACAGAATATAGTGATCTTCCAGATGATTTTTAAATGTTTGTGAGAGAGTATTGCTTCCACAAAGGTATTAAATTGTTGAGTCTACATCTTTATTTTTAAGCATTTTAGATACGTATCTTTTTTTTTTTTTGAGATGGAGTCTCGCTTTGTGGCCCAGGCTGGAGTGTAGTGGCTCCATCTCGGCTCACTGCAAGCTCCACCTCCCGGGTTCACGCCATTCTCCTGCCTCAGCCTCCGGAGTAGCGGGGACTACAGGCACCTGCCACCAGCGCCCGGCTAATTTTTTGTATTTTTAGTAGAGACGGGGTTTCACCATGTTAGCCAGGCTGGTCTCAATCTCCTGACCCTGTGATCCGTCCGCCTCGGCCTCCCAAAGTGCTGGGATTACAGGCGTGAGCCACCACGCCCGGCCTAGATATATATCTTATAGACATTAGTTTTTCATTTCTTCTAACCTAGAGGTCTAAAATAATCATTTAGGTGTTCCTAAATTTTTGTTATATTAGTCAAAATTATTACCTGGGCCAGGCATGGTGGCTCATGCCTGTAATCCCAGCACTTTGGGAGGCTGAGGCAGGTGGATCACCTGAAGTCGAGAGTTCAAGACCAGCCTGGCCAACATGGTGAAAGCCAATACAAAATCAGCCAGGTGTGGTGGCACACACCAGTAGTCCCAGCTATTCAGGAGGCTGAGACAGGAGAATCGCTTGAACCCTGGAAGAGGCTACAGTGAGTTGAGATCACACCACTGCACAGCCTGGACGAGACAGAGCAAGACTTCATCTCAAAAAAAAAAAAAAAAAAAAAAAAAAAAAAAATTATTACCTGCTCTGCTCTAAATATTTGGAATGATAGATTTTTAGTAAATATTAAGAAAAGAAATGTATTAATCTTTAAATAAATAGAATTATGAAAGATGTTGCTAGTTGATCATAACTTTGTTGGTGAATGCTAGCTAGCCGAAGTTGTGATAGAAATTGAATATATATGTGTGTGCATGTATGTGTGTGTATATACATACACAATTATATCTATAAAATTTAAAAGCATTCATTTGCTACTGGCTCAGACAGTATAAGAATGGTAACCACTGATTATCTGATCTCTGATCCAAATAAATTACTAATCTAATAATTATAGGTTTTCTTTATTTTTCATTTCTCCTTGTAACAGGCAGAGCTGTGATTTGAGCTTGGGTTTGTCTCCAGTACTCCCACGTCCGCTGGGTAGCCCTGATATGGAAGCTATAGAGAGTTCCACAGCTGTGGGCACTGCTTTTGTGTAGTCTTGGGAGACCGTCTGTGTGTGTGTGTGTGTGTGTGTGTGTGTGTGTGTGTGTGAAGGGGCGTGTATGTAGGCCCTTTCTCCTATCATAGCCAGTTCTCTCTCATTCCTAGCCCAGATTTGTAATGGTCCTTCATTCGTTAGCTTCACTGTACCTTTCCCAACCTCCCATTTCTTTTTTTTCAGTTTTATTTTATTTTTAATTGATACAATAATTATACATATTTGTGGGGTACAGTGTGATGTTTCTGTACAAGTATGTATTGTGTACTGTTCGAATCAGGATATTTAACGCATCCATCATCTCAAACGTTTATCATTTCCTTGTGGTGAGAACATTCAAAATCCTTTCTTGTTATTGTGAAATATACAAGACTGTTAACTATAATCACTGTACTGTGCAATAGAATACCAGAACTTATTCCTTTTATGTAACTGTGATTTTACACCCCTTGACCAATCTCTTTCCATCTCTCCCTCCCTCCCTGTCCTCAGCTTTTGGTAATCACCATTCTATGCTGTACTTCTATGAGATCAGCTTTCTTAGATTCCACAAATGAGCGCGATCATGTTGTATCTGTCTTTGTGAGTTTGTCTTACTTCACTTAACAATGCCCTCCAGTTTTATCTATGTTGCTGCAAATGACAAGATTTCATTTTTTAGTGGCTGAATAATATTCCATTGCATATGTATACCACATTTCATTATTCGTCCATTGATGACACTTAGGTTGATTCCATATCTTGGCTATTGTGAATGGTGGAGCAATAAATGTGGGAGTGCAGATGTCTCTTTGACATAGTGATTTCATTTCCTTTGGATGAATACCCAGTAGTGGAATTGCTGGAATGGTAGTTCTGTTTTTAAGTTTTTGAGGATCTTCCATACTGTTTTCCATAATAGCTGTACTAATTTACTTTTCTACCAACGATGTATCAGGGTTTCCTTTCTCCACGTTCATACCAGCATATTTTTTTTTGGTGTTTTTGATAATAGCCATTCTAGTTGGGGTGCCAGCCTCCCATTTCTCCACCAGTGGCTGGCACGTCCCTATAGAGAACAGTGAAGCTAAGTGATAGGAATCCCTTCCATGTTCCTACCTCCTTGGTACAAACCTGCAAATTGGCACATCCTTCTTTACCTCCTTTCTTTGGGTTTTATAGAAAGAGGAAAAATTTTGTTAAAAGTATGGATTTTTGACCAGGCATGGTGGCTCACACCTGTAATCCCAGCACTTTGGGAGGCCGAGGCGGGTGGATTACCTGAAATCAGAAGTTCGAGACCAGCCTGGTCAACGTGGTAAAATCCTGTCTCTACTAAACATAAAAAATTAGCCGAACATTAGTGCCACACACCTGTAATCCCAGCTACTCAGGAGGCTGAGGCAGGAGAATTGCTTGAGCCCAGGAGATGGAGGTTGCAGTGAGCCGAGATCGTGCCACTGCACTCTAGCCTGGTGGGCAGAGCAAGACTGTCTCAAAAAAAAAAAAAAGTATGGATTTTTATAGGGAAAGGTACCTGTTCCCTGCACTGCCATTATAGCTGTGTGACCTTGGACAATTTACTTAAATCTTGCTACCCCATTCTGTGAAATGGGGATAATTATACTACCTACTGGTGGTATTAAAAGATAATGCTGATGAAGTCTATTTAGCATGGTGTGTGGCACAATAAGTGCCTGGCATGATAAGCGACAATGGTAATTTCTTTCTATTCAAATTCAACCCACCTTCCAGGGCTTATCCATATCTTAAACTTATCCTATTTCTCTGGCTCTTTCCTCTATCTATAAGTATGCTCAAATCTTTCTCTCAACCCTCCCTTGATCTTGCATTCCTTTCTTACTGTTATTCCATTTCTCTTTCTCATAATCAAGCTTTTTGACAGAGTGGGATACTCTGCTTCACTTTAAGTCAGCTCGTAAACTAAAGCAATCCAGATTTCATGCCCCCTTACACTGAAACTGCTGTCATAAGGTTGCCAGTAGGACCTCCTGAAGTGGACATGTGCTTCTGTTTGCCTAGTGTCCTTTCGCCTTCTGACATCATGCCATCCCGGGGAGCTGCCCTCCTCTGTGGATCTTGGTGTAACTGTCAGTTCAGGTGCCTGCTTTCTCCCAGCCCAGGGGTGGACATACGACCCTGAGTCAGGCCAAGCAGACAAGTCAGGGGAATGACAGATGGTGACGTTTCCTGCTTGCTACCCTAGTCCTCCTGGACATCCTCATTTCCTGTCCTTTCTATGGACTAATTCTTTGATTTTTTCCTTGGAGTCTGTGATCTACCTCATATTTCTTCAATACATTTCTTTTTACGTACCTTAGACGGCTGTGTTGCTTATAGCAGAAGGACTCTTAACTGATACAAGCTATAATTTGTAAATTAAAGGGAAACATTTCAATACTTATATAATTTATTTTCTGATACTATAGACTGTCATCCTTGAAATTTTCTGTTCTTGTATGTAAATCCTGCAATGATGCAGTGTTTTGGTTCTTCTCTTCTCTTACCTGTCTACCTCATTATTCTTAGTCCCCCCCTGCTCCAAGCCCCACTACATAATGTTTGTTCCCTAAGTTTTCTCTCTTCGTCTTGTTCTCATGCTATCCCAGGTGTTCTTGAATTGTGCCACAGACCCTCCGGCAGGAGGGACAGGCCTCTGAATCCCAGTGTTTCTAAATGTTTTGAATGAAATGCATGGAATTACAAAAAAATCAAAATATGCTGAAATGTAATTACAAAAATATTTCTAAAAATTGTGATGTAGTAATATGTGTGCTATTTTATTAACACAGTAGACAAGATCTAGTGGTGGGCCTAACAACTACCATAATTTTGAACCAATAATGAGTATAAATGCTATTTCAAGATATCTTTAATAACTTTAATGTGATATGAAAATATCTGAGATTTCTGTCGGTGATCACAGATATTGTGATTTCTTTTCTTTTCTTTTTTTTTTGAAACAAGTTCTTGCTCTGTCCCCTAGGCTGGAGTGCAGTGATGTGATCACAGCTTACTGCAGCCTCGAACTCCTGGACTCAAGTGATCCTCCTACCTCAACCTCCCAAGTAGTTGCGATTACAGGTGCCTGCCAGCACACCCGGCTAATTTATATATATATTTTTTGTAGAGATGGGGTTTCACCATGTTGCCCAGGCTGGTCTCAAACTAAGGGCTCAAGTGATCCTCCTGCCTCAGCCTCAAAAGTGCTGGGATTACAGCTGTGAGCCACCATACCTGGCAGGTATTGTGATTTAATCACAAGTACTGCTAATACTTCTTTAACTTGTTTCCTATATTTATAATTGAGAGAAATTTTAGTTCATGAAAACAAGAACATATTTTTTTCCCATTTATGTTCTCAGACTTCCTGAATTCTATCCACAGAATCCTCAGAAGTCCTAGGACTCTACGTGAAGAATCTCTGCCTAAGTCCCATCCTTAGGGTTTCTCATCCATACCAGGGCTTGCTCCTACTATCCATGTCTTGAGGACTCACAGGTTTATATCCTGAGCCTGAACATCTATATACAGAGACCTTCCTCTGTTTGTCTCATAGGCATCTCCCCCTCTACATGTCTACACCTGAATTTCCTTCTTATACCTCTTCGTCCTGGGGGTTTCTCATCTCTCATCTGCTCTGTGGTTAACTTCCAGTATTATTCCCTTCAGTACTCCCTTAATACTGCTGCCAGAATAATTATAAAAAGCTGGTATGTTCTAAAATCTGATTGTATCATTTCCTTACATAAGATTCTTCAATGACTCTCCTTTGCCTACAGGTTGCAATTCAAAGTTCATTGTATGTCATGAAAAGCCCTCCACAGGCAATGTGATGGGTTCTATCTCTTGCCTTTTTACTCTCTCCATACTCCCTTTACTCTATACCTTCTGCTTGCACAACTTGCTTTAACCATTTAAACATAGTTGGACTTTCTGAATGTCCCTTGATTTTTCATTCCCTAAAGCTTTGCACAGGCTATTGTATCCCCTAGCCTTGCTCACTTGCTAATTTGTACTCTTCTATCAAGATGGCCCAAGTGCTATCTCCTAGGGAAACTTCTTTGATGCCTCACATATAGTTGACACTCCTTCATTCCCATGCTTGAACTGGACATACACCTCTAGTAAAGTTCATATTACAGTGAATTACAATCATGTATTCATATATTTCTCTTTGTCACTAAAGTGTAAAATTCTTGAGGAAAAGGACCATATTCTGTTTGTTTATGTGTTTCTAGTTTTTAGCATAATAGGAATTCTTACCATATATAGTCGTTGTTCCCAAGAAATATTTTTTGACATATTTAGTGTTACAAAAAAAATCACTATTGCATCGTTCACACAGAGAGTGCATTTGTTTTAGGGATGAGAGAAAATTAATGAGTCTCTTGCATTCTAAATTTAGGACAAAATTTTAGCCTTACTGTGTAACATAATTGGACCTCTTTAGTGGAGAAACTAGGTCAAGGAACTGTTGCTATGCAGGCAAAATTAAAATGTAGACATCTTAAAAGCTGGTATGAGTTTCTATATATAAAAGCTCAGCCAACCATGTCTGTTTTAAGGTTGTCGTTTAGTTAGATACATTATTATTTTGTATGATATTGTTCTTTTCTCCCATATCACATCTGTAAATGTTTATCTGAATGGAGGTTAGATTTACTGCAAGTGGAAACTCTTAGAGAAATAGCCAAAAAAGTCAGGAATATTTGCAAGTCTTTACTATGGATTGATGTGTAAAAATTTAGAGACAGAATTACTGAACAGAAGATAATCTTACAGCATACAGTCAAATCATGGCTGCTACTAACCCATGTGGCACCTTTATGAAAATTAGAAAAAGACATTCCTTTCTCGAAACACCTTACATCCACCTTTAGGAAATTGTCATAATACATTGACTTAATTGGAATAGGGTACTTTCAACTGCCATCTTCTGGAAAGTCACACTAATAAATATGCTAATCTGTGTTATCTGTGATGTGAAGAACATCCGTGTGTAATGCACAATCTGCATTGTAGCATATATGGCTGCCTTAGCCAGGGGATGAGCATTCTCTCCTTGTATGTGGTTTTGCTACCAGTTATTTATTGTTCAAATGATAATGAAGGTTTTCAAATGAAAAAGAAAAAATGCCAGCTGCACTGTACTGAGAGGAAAAAGAAGCTAACTTTCAGCACATCCAAGTGACTCCGAAACCACATCTAGACCATTGTGTCCTACAGAATTGAAAGAGGGCATCAAAGAGCACCATGTTTAGGTTGTTGCTTACCTGGCTTGAAAAGTATTAAAGCCTTAAGGGTTCTGAAACATCACGTGCATTAGCTATGGCTCCACAGAGGGTACACCTTCAGCTCTCAACTTCCTATTCTGGAACTCTGGAACTCTGTATTTCCAATTACACATGTTAGGACTGTGGTAAAGCACCAAAAGTTGTGGCTAGAATTTGGGCTTTGACACTTCTTATACTTGCTTAGTTCAGAACTTGGAATCCCTGTTCTTGTGCAAATCCTGTGGTTGATGCTCAACGTATGAAGCTAAAAAACTGTTCTCTGCATAAAAATGAACTCTTGCTTATTTTCTTATAAAGAATAAAGTTTTAGATCTGAAGGAATTTGGATATACTTTGTTTCCCCTGTTTTTCCCGCTCTCTTTTTGGTTTCTGACCTGTGTTGAGTAGAGGGTTAGGTATGCAGTGAGCCAGAGCAGTTGACTCTAGGTGTATTCTGATTTTTAGCCTCTCAAGAGGACTGTCATAACAGGATAGCCATGTAACACTGGAAGGTGGATGAAACATTCTGAGGATAGGTGCAGGTTGTAGATAGGCTTGCTTACTTTGGAGCTAGGGTGGTGGGTGGGGTTCCTCAGTGGATAGTGAGAAGGGAGGGAAAACGATGAGATGTGAGTCAGATTAAAAGATGCCTGCGGCTGGGCGTGGTGGCTCACACCTGTCTTCCCAGCACTTTGGGAGGCCGAGGCGGGTGGATCACGAGGTCAGGAGATCGAGACCATCCTGGCGAACATGGTGAAACCCCATCTCTACTGAAAATACAAAAAACGGGCATGGTGGCAGGCGCCTGTAGTCCCAGCTTCTAGGGAGGCTGAGGCAGGAGTATGACGTTAACCCAGGAGGCGGCGGAGCAGCTTGCAGTGAGCGGAGATCCCGCCACTGCACTCCAGCCTGGGCAACAGAATGAGACTCCGTCTCAAAAAAAAAAAAAAAAAAAAAAAAAAAAAGATGCCTGCATCAGCATGAGAAGCCTACTGCTAAGGATCAATCATCATACAGGATGTATTTTCAATATTAAGCAGATATAGTAGAGATTTGAATCATTGTTGGACTGATTGGCCTTAGAACTCTGTAAAACGCTGCATCAGAGCACAGTAGACACCAGCTAAGGACCCAGGTGCAGAGGAGGTCTGGAGAAATGAGCATCTGGCAGGCTGGTCCCAAAGCCAGGGTTGGCTCAGGGACTGACCTTTATTAGGCTTCCTTCCATGACAAAAACTCAGCTAACACTCATTGGATTCTAAGTGCTGCGTGGGATTAAAAAGGCCCTTGCCTCTGGAGAGTTGCCTAAAAGAGAGACGCATAACAACTCTAAAATAAAATAGGATGAACTGAGTGTTACAGTAGAGTTTTTGTACAGAAAAAATTGGGGAAGTACAGGATAAAGAGCAATTTATCCTTCTGACAGGAGCCTTCTCCAAAAAGTTGGTCTTTAAAAATGAACATTTTCCTATTTGTTTTTGATTTTTGAAGAAAAACATGCTCAGTTTAAAAACAATTTTTAAATAGAAATGTAAAATACGTACAAAAAGCAGAAAAAAGAAAAGTCATATTTTAAAAAACTTTTTATTTTAAAATAATTTTATTTATGGAAGAATTATAAAACTAATAAAGAATGCTGTCATATGTATCCTTCACCCATCTTCCTTTAATGTTGACATCAGACATAATTATGGTAGATTTATCAAAACTAAGAAATTAATATTAATATATCACTATTAACTAAACTACTGCATAGACTTTTTTTTTTCATTAATATCCTCTTTTCTATTCCAGTGTCCAATCCAGGGTCCTACATTGGATTTAGTCATCCTATGTCCTCAGTTTCTTCAAGTTTATTGCAATTTGTCTGTCTTTCCTTGTCTTTTATGACCTTCACACTTTTGAAGACTAATGGTCAGGTATTTTGTAAAATGTCCTTCAATTTGAGTCTGTCTTGTGTTTCCTCCTGAATAGGCTGAGGTTATCAGTTTTCAGGAGAGTACCACGAAAGTGATGGACCTTTCTCATCACATCAGATTGGAGGGCTTATAATAGCCATACAACAGATTACTGGTGATTTTAACCTTGATCACACGGTTAATATGGTATTTGTCATTAAAATTTGTATTTTTCCCTTTCTATGATCTGTCCATTAGAAGCAAGTCACTAAGTTTAGTCACACTCAAGGGAAGATAAATTGAGTTCTACCTCTTGGAGGGAGGTCTATCAAAGAATCTGGATTCCTGTTAAAAGCACCATAATCATTAGTAAATCTGGTGGGAGATATTTTGAGGCTATGCAGTTATCCTCTTTTTCTTTTTTCTTTTCTGTTTTTTTTTTTTTTTTTTTTTTTTTTTTTTTTTTTTTTTGATACTGGGTCTTGCTCTGTCGCCCAAGCCAGAGTGCAGTGGTGCAATCTTGGCTCATTGCAACCTGCGCCTCCTGAGTTCAAGCAATTCTCCTGCCTCAGCCTCCCGAGTAGCTGGGATTACAGGTGCCCGCAACCACATCCAGCTAATTTTTGTATTTTTAGTAAAGATGGGGTTTCACTACGTTGGCCAGGCTGGTCTTAAACTTCTGACCTCAGGTGATCCGCCTGCCTCAGCCTCTCAAAGTGCTGGGATTATAGGCATGAGCCACTGTGCCTGGCCTATCCTCTTTTTCCTAAAAATTTTACCCATTGATTGTAGCATTCATCAATAGATCTTGCCTGTAGCAATCAATAGATTTTGCCTGTAGCAAATATTGGTGATTTTCTATTTCCCACATTCCCCTACATTTATTAATTGAAATTTTTCTGTAAGGAACTTTTTTACTCCTGCATTTATTTATTCAATCATTTATATCAGCCTAGACTCATAGATATTTATTTTATTCTTGAATTATAATCCAATACTATGGTTATTTATTTTTTAATACATTGCTCAAATTGTTCCAGTTTTGGCCACTGAGTGTGTGTGTGTGTGTGCACGTGCATTTTTTGAGATGTGGTTTTGCCCTTTTGCCCAGGCTGGAGTGCAGTGGCATGATCACAGCTCACTGTAGCCTCAAGCTCCTGGGCTCAAGCGATCCTCCCACCCCAGCCTCATGTGTAGCTAGGACCATAAGCACATGCCACCATGCCCAGCTAATTAAAAAAAATTTTTTTGTAGAGATGGGGGTCTCACTATATTGCCCTGGCTACTCTTTAACTCCTGGGCTCAAGTGGTCCTTTTGCCTCAGCCTTCCAAAGTACTGGGATTACAGGTGTGAGCCACTGCACAAGGCCTGAATATATATATTTGAGAAACTTTGAAAGGTCGTCTTAGACTGAAGGGATGGAACCTAGTGAGATCAAGGAATCAGTGTCAGGCTCTGCTATAAATGGCATAGGATGAGGGGGATGCAGAGGGTAGGGGGTAGTGAAAAACAGAGTTCAGGAGGCCAGTGCTGGAAAGGAGGCAGCAAACAGGGAAGTTGGTAGCTGTTACAAAGCACAGTAAGTAGTGAATCAGGGGATCATTAAAGGGAGGCCATCTAGTTTTTTGTTTTGGGTTTTGCTAAGTATGATATGAGGGAGTAATTAGCTTTATTCATTGCCTCTGAAATCTTTCTCCTTCCTGTAGGGGATATTTCTACCTGCAGTTATGATTAGGATTGAATTTGTATTGGTTTTTATTAAAGTTGCTTTGCACATTATAAGGCTCAATCCCAACAGAGACCAGAGCTCACTTGGGCTACAGGAAAAATAATTTGATTTCTGTGTGTTCATTTATTATCAGTAGATTGCTCTTTCCCATTCATTGAGGATCAGTGGGGTGTTGCTCTCCTTCAGTGCTTAAAAAGGGCTCGCTTCCTGTTGTGCAGGCTTATTGTTGAATTGCATGCCACATGTGGGGGCTCTGCTGCTGAGTGAGTGCAGGAACTTGGGCAAGTCTTTTCTCTGAGTTTTTTTTTTTCTTCAGCGTTGAAATAGAAATAATTTGCCTACCTCTCAGGTTTGTTGTAAGAAATGAATAAAATGACTGATTTTAAACAATTACCTAGCACAGTGCTTGGCCTATTGTAGGTATTCAGTAAATGCTGTGAGAATCAGACTAGAACTGAGAAGGTCCTTGAAGGATTGTCTAGTCTTTCCCTCTACCTGTGAACCAGTGAGTGGCCCCAGCCTTCAGGTTAAATGTTTTATATTTTCTTTTTGCATAGTTCCAGGCGTGAAGACTCCACAACCATCTTCAGGAGTGGTAAAAGCATTTATTAAGAACCTCCTATATGTCAGTACTACATGACTTGTGTGCGTTACAAAGATAAATAAAGTGTATCATGGGTACCAGTAAGTTTACAGTACTGTTAAGGGACACAGGTGCATAGACAGAATTAAAATGCAGCACATTAATACAAAGTAATGTGGGTAAAATATGGCAAATGAACTATGTCAGACTCAGGAAAAGCTTCAGAGAGAAGTCAACATTTGAGCTGGACTCTTATCCCAAATAGTAGTTTTCCAGGAAAAGATGTGTGTGTGCATGCATGTGCTTATGCTGGTATGTATGTTTGAGGAGGAGAGGGAATAGACTAGTGGTAGTGGGGTTCAAGGTAGGATGAAGAGCACATGCAAAGGCATAGAAGCATGAGAAAACATGGCATGTGCCAGGTGATGTAACTGAGGTGTTAGGTAAATAAATAGCTGGTGGGGACAGGCAAGTCACAGAGGGGAGGTAGGACATGGGACTGGAGCGGTGAGTTAGAACCATCCTAAGTAGTTAAGATTTTATTCTATTGAATAGAGAAGTTACACAATCTAATCTATGTTTTATAAAATCACTTTTTTGACAACTTGAAAGATCAGTCAGTTGGGGGAGAGCTGGAAGTGGGGAATGTTACAGGTCGGGTGAGACAAGACAAGGGCTGGCATGAGGGTGTGACTGTGGGGCCAGAGAGCAGTAGAGAGAGCCAGTACTTCTGAGGTATATGTCAAGACTTTGATCAAAGTAGGACTTTGATGGAAGAGAGAAAAGGATAAGCCAAAGATGACTTTGGGGTTTGTAGCTTTTGCTCTTTTGGGCACTGGAGCTACAGAGAGAAAACACATGCTCCCCTCACAGAATTTACCACGCTAATGATTAAACAGATGCACACAAACAAACTAACAAATAAAACTCCTACCAAAAACTGACCATATAATGTGTGCTTTGGGTGGTCAGTTAACCCTCTTGACTACTGATCCCATGTTGACTATGTACAAAGTGCTGTGGGAACATGGGAAAACAAGCATTTAAGTCTACCCGAGGGAGGAGAGGAAGGTTTCACAGTGGAGATGTGTATTAGTCAGGGTTCTCTAGAGGGATAGGACTAATAGGATAGATGTACATGTGGGGGGTAGTTTACTAAGGAGTATTGACCCACATGATCACAAGGTGAAGTCCCACAATAGGCTGTCTGCAAGCTGAGAGCAAGAAAGCCAGTCTGAGTCCCAAAACCTCAAAGGTTGGAAAGCCAACAGTGCAGCCTTCAGTCTGTGGCTGAGGGCCCAAGAGCCACTGTCTAACCACTGGTGTAAGTCCAAGAGTCTAAAAGCTGAAGAACTTGGAGTCCTATGTTCAAGGGCAGGAAGCATCCAGCATGGGAGAAAGATGAAGGCCAGAAGACTCAGCAAGTCTGTTCTTTCCACTGTTTTCTGCCTGCTTTATTCTAGCCATGCTGGCAGCTGATTAGATGGTGCCCACCCAGACTGAGGGTGGGTCTGCCTCTCCTAGTCCACTGACTCAAATGTTAATCTCCTTTGGCAGCACCCTCACAGACACACCCAGGAAAATACTTTGCATCCTTCAATCTAATCAAGTTGACAGTATTAACCATCACAAGTTGCCATCTGAGCTTCAACCAAAAAGGCGAATAGGTGGTTGCTGGGGAGAGAAGAGAGCAGTGGGCATTCATTCCATGTTGAGGGAGTAACATTTGCCTAGGCAAGAAAGTAATGGAAGGAGATGAATTGTAAAGGAATTAGCTGGGTTCCCCCATTAGATTGTAAGAAGAATAAAGTCAGGGGGCTGTGTCTCTCACTTGGTATCATATCTCATCTGAGTGGTAGGAGAGAGAACAGGAGAAGCAAGCATGGAGTGGTAAGCTGCTTTACACTGGGGAGAGGATGTAGAGACAATGAACCTGGATTACTTTTTGTAAAAGCTGAGCAGGGAAAGGAAGGAATGAGAAAGAAGGCAGGTGTTGGGGGAAAATAAACTGATGTAAAAAATGAAATGGATTTGGAACAGTTCATTATAGTACTTCCTAGGATTCTTCTAGCTATTGATACAGAGAAGTTTCCATTGTAACCTCATATTACATTTTACCACAAGAAGGACCCTTGGAAAATTTGATTGGCTTGTAGACTGTGATTGCTGCTGGTGGGCAGGGGCAGAGTAGTCTATCCAACTCTAGGCTGGCAGCTGTAATGTCAGTGCTCCTCCTCAGTTCCCTACCCAATCTGTTGAAACAGGGGTAATGGTAGGAGGGAGTGGGATTATTTTGGTGAATATCTAAGTAATTTATCCCATTGTCTAAGGTAAATTATCATATTTTTTTTGATCTTTCACACTGGAGGTATTTCTCAACCTTCTATTTATTTAGACCATATCCTCCCTCTCCACTCCAATACTACCCATTTCCTATCTCAGCACTGGTCGCCGCCCCTACTGAAGTGTAGATATTTCAAGGAAAGGAGATACGATTTTTACTTCAAAGAAAAATCTTGAGAAGGATTTTTTAATCATTTCCCACAATTTATATTCTAGAAGTCCCAATTAGGAAGACTACTTTTTTAGATGACAATTGACAACATGAACAGCAAATCATGACAGCCACATTGGGGTCCCATTCTGAATGTTTCTGCTTTATTTGTTGCTAACTGGTAGATTTAGGTTGCCAGAGATGCTTTGATTCTGGAATCAGGCATGTAATTTATAAGAAAAGAGTTAATGATGAAATTAGAGATAATAATAGAATCGGGGAATGGCTTAGAAATTAGCTGGAACCTAGACCAACCCCCTTACTTTACATAAGAGGAAGCTGACACTCAAAGAGTCTAAGCTGTGTGCCCAAGTTTAGTATATTGAAACAAGGTAGGCTCACACTGAGTCCCCACCTGGACTCCCTCACTGTTCAACAGATGCTACAGATGACAAGACACAGTGCCATATTCTCTAATTGCTTCCAGGGTTAGTCTTATCTCTCCCATGATTTTCTGAGCTACAGGATGGCAGTAACTGTCAAGTGAGTAATGTCTGGACAATAAAGTTACTTTATCTAATGATTAAGTCACAGGAGAAAAGGAAGAGAGATTCTCCAATTAGGAGTCTTTTGTAGCCTAGAATGCATTTCCACACTGTGTCTTTATGCTGGGTCTCTCCCTTTTGTACAGCACTGATAGGAACACTTGCCATCCAAGGTGTCTGATGTCTCACCAGGACTTACTGACAACCCCGGGACCTGTCAAACTTTCCTTTGGAACCGACCATATAATGTGTGATTTGGGTAGTCAGTTAACCCTCTTGATTACTGATCCCAATTCTTTCCTATTTGTATAACCTCCTCTGAACAGCTTCTCCCTGCAGCCCTGGCCCCCAGGGATGCCATTCTCTCCTGTACCGTAATCTCCCATGGATGCCACTCGTACCCTAGTCGACTGTCAGAAGGGCCTCTGGGCCACCAGTCCTTTCTCCTGTTCTCTCAGCATCCAGTCCAAACTTTGCCTCAAACCCCTCCCCATTATCTCACCTCCCCCATTCTCCTGGAGGAAGACCATGCCCCCTACTTCACTGAGTAGCTTTTGATCATCGAGTGGGAACATCTCAGCTTCCTGGCTGGCCCAGACTTGCTAACCACCATTTTTACCTACTATTTCCTTCTGCCTTAGGGGACAGGTGTCCCTGTCCTGTTTGCAGGTAGTCCACCTCTCTCCCCTTCCTGGCTTCCTTGCCCACTGGTCAAACCCTTCTCTACTCCCTGCATCTTCAAACCTCTCTTTCTCTTTATTAGTCCTGCCCCTTAGGGGGTAAACTCTCTCATAGTCTCTCCCACTAAAATAAACAAACATATAAGCAAAACCACACACATTAAACAGCAATCCATTGTTCCTACCTTTCCCCCACTACTACTTCCTCTCTTTCCTACCCTTTCTTGTTTGCACCCCCTCCATGAAGAGAGCCACCTGTGCTCAGGCCCCATTCTATCGGTCCCCTATTCGTCCTGTCGCTGCCCGTTTGCAGTGACCTGATGCCTGATAGCCAGACTCCCTTATTTTATTAGCTAAGAAGTCCTCCTTCACTTAGAACACTACATTTGAACTGAGCTTCATGCTGAGGATTCCTGGGAGTTAATTCTTTGTGGAGCAGTCCCTCCTCATGCAGTAGAAGTCTCCTCCAGATGACTTCCCAGACTGTGTGCTGATAGCCTGTCTCCTGCACCACCCAGTGGCTGATAGTGACTCTGGGTGGGGTGGGTTGTGGGGGAAGGCTGTGATCCTTGGCAGATACTCTCTGACTTCAGTCCAAGGTCTTTAGAAAACCATTGTGAGAGTAAGACAATCTGTCCTGAGAACCAAGCCCTCTATGTTTTAGAATGTTGACTTTAACTGGCATTGCATATTTTATCTCTTGCTGTGCTTCTTTTCTAACTAGAGAGTAAAATCTTTCTCTCTTTATATTTGGATTTGAAAATGCTCTGTGTGTGTGTGTGGGTGTGTATTGGGGAGTAGTGGTGGAAAGTGGTATGGTCATCAAAGCTGTAAAAAGCATTTTCATTTATGTTTAGTATGTTTAGCCCAAAATATTAATTATGAAAATTGAGGTATTCAAATCTCAGACTTGTCCCCTCAGAGAAAGACAGACTTATGCAAGGTCACAGCATAGCTCAGAGGAGGCTGGGGGGAAATAAGTTCCAGGGCATACTCCAGCGTGTTTTATAAACCAGCCGATATCCCTCTTCGTGAAGCTCTGGAATAGGTTCTTGAAAAGAGCCTGCATGGTAGTCAAACATGAGGGCATTATAAAATTCCATGTTGCAGGCTGCTCCAATTCAGACCATGAATTATTCAGAAGTTGTTTTGGAAGCCCTCCTGGGAACAGTGGTCTACTCCCCTGGACTGGCTCCCATGAATGAGAGAGGCCCACCCACTTCTTCAGTCTTGGCAGCTGGGAATTTCTTTCTTGCTCCACTAAGTCAACAAAACAACAAAGCCTCCAAAGCATAGATCAGTGTCGTCAGTTTGCCTCCTGGAGTCTTAATGCAGGGCTCAATAATTCATGCACTTCTACATCAGTGACTCAAAGCATGAGTTAAGAATATGAAGTGGTTAGAAGTGTGTGTGCTCATAGAATTAAGTGGATGTCAACTCCATCTCCTTGCTTGTTTTTTAAAAATTATTAATTGTTCAGGAGCTAAGTCTGTGAACATAAGCATTATCAAATATTATTTATTTTGAAAAAGATCAGTTCTTTCTTTTCACCTAGAATTAAAGTGAACAGATTTTTCTTTTTCTTTGTTATTATTAAAAGTTGACTACTGATTTCAATATCTATTTGTACATTTTTATTGTATTTTAAACAGGAATGGATTGCCATCAACTGCGTTTTTATGATTCATATTTTCTCTTCAGTGACTACATCATCATTAGTATCCTGCTTACTGAGCCTTCCCTTTTGTTCTACTTAATCCAGCCTATTTTCCTTCATAGACATGTGGAATGGAGACAGGGATGAATTCACACCTAGCTCAGTGAGGTATGTACTAGGGCCTTTTTTGGATTTCCTTTCCAATCTGACTTCCCAAGCTGCTTAGCTGCTTCAATCTTTACTACTTTTCTTCTCTGCTATTTACTACTAAAAATAGTCCAACTTTACATCTCTACCAACTCACAGTTTGGCCTATTATGAATGCCTCTGGAGACAGGAAACTCAGTGCCTCACAGACAACGCATTTATCTTCAGGTAGTTTTGACTGCTAAAAAGCCCAAACTTCTTGTTTTCTAATTTTCTTCTATTGGTCCTGCCAGGGTCATATAAAACCTGTTTAATCTTTTTTCTAGAAATTTGAAGGCCCTTCATCCCTCATTTCTTTCCTCCCTCTGTCTCTCTCTCTCTCATCTTCATTTCTGGTTAAAACTCTATTACTCTTCCTGATTGCTTTTCTCTGAGGAGGCAGGAGCTTAACACATGGTACCTAGAACTGAACATAATCCATTGCAGGTAAGGGAGGACTATCATCCCATTTCATCTTTATGTTGTCCCTTTAAGATCGTATCAGCCTATTTCATTAATTCAGCAGTTATTTATTAATTATGTCTCAGGTGGTAGACATTGTACTGGGTGCTGGGAGTATGTATAAGTGTGATCACAGAACAAACAGACTACCAGAGTGAGAGACCAAAAATTGTTAAATGTAAAGTATGATGAGTATTAGTGTAGGAGAAGTGCAGAGTGATGTGGGCGTACACAGCAGGAGGACATTTCCTAACTAAAGGGTTGGGGAGGGCCTCCCCAAGGAAGTTACTTTAAAGGAATTAGGCAGGAGATTGGGGGGATGCTAGAGGTAGAGGTGGGGGAAGGAGGAACATGTACGAACATATGTAAAGGCCTAGAGGTGAGAAAGGAACTGAATACAGTACAATCTGACTGAAGATTAGACTGTGAATAGAGGGCAGAGATGAAATTGAATAGGTAGGCAGTGCTCAAACCATGGACCCCTTACAAGCTAATTATTCAACATGTATTTGAGCACCTACTATGTACTAGGTGCTATTATAGGCCCTGGGGTTTTGGTAGTTATCAAATAAGACCAAAATAAAACCAAATAATCCCTGTCCTCTTGGAACTTATAGTTTAGTGGATATTAAGAAGTGAAAAAAAATGCTGAACAAATGTGGGCTTTACTCTAAGGACAGGAATAAGCCACTGAAAGGGTTAAGTCGGGGAGTGATGTGGTTAGAATCATACTCTTTAAAGTTAGGCATATAATTTCACCCAATGGAGGCACTTTTGAGAATGAACAGGCTTTATTCTGGGACAACAGGCATAAACTGGGCAAATCAGGAAAGATGGGCACTCTTTTCAAATGTGGTTAAAAACCAGAAGGAAGCAAGACTGGAGGCAGAGATTGGCCATTGCAGGGACCCAGATGAAAGATAGCCAGGACTGCTACCAAGATATACAGTGAGGTGGAGGGAAGTAAATGGATCTGAGAAGCGCTTAGAGGAAAGATCTGTTGTTCACAATAGGCAAGGGACAATTAATACAGTGTGGCACCAAAAAAACCTCCTTTCAGACTGATAAAGACCCGGAAACCAGTAACTGTTAGACAAGGTCATTAGATCTGTTACAGGTTTCCTGTTGTCCATTACCTTGTCCACATCTCAATCAACTTAGTTAAAATCTTTGATGAAATGTAGATAGGTATACATATGGATTACATTTTCTAAACTGTTAATTTGCAAACTTGTTAAAAACAAAGAAGTAGGAGGAAGTTAGCCTGACACAATTTATTCACAGTGATCATACTTTGGATCCTGGATCACTATTTTCTTCCAAGTGCTGGCTTGTGGTTAGTGCACAGTACTTTTATTAAACTCATTTAAAGAATATTTTCCTCAACAGGTGAAGGAGAAAACAATCCATTTCAAGCACTGAGTTTATTCCTTTAGCGGTTGGCTTGCTCCAAATATAAATAGCAGTTCTTTTTGTTGTTCTCCATGATTTAAACAAAACAAAATGTGTAAGTTCCCTTTAAATGATAACTTCCTTGGGAGGCCAAGGTGGGTGGATCACCTGAGGTCAGGAGTTTGAGACCAGCCTGGCCAACATGGTGAAACCACATCTCTACTAAAAATACAAAAATTAGCTGGGCATGGTGGCAGAATCCTGTAATCCCAGTTACTCGGGAGGCTGAGGCAGGAGAATAGCTTGAACATAGGAGGCAGAGGTTGCAGTGAGCTGAGACTGCGCCATTGCACTCCAGCCTGGGCGAAAAGAGAGAAACTCCATCTCAAAAAGAAAAAAAAAAAATTACAACCTCCTAGAGCAGCTTAACATGGGGTCATTACATGACCATTGTTGTTGTTGTTGTTGTTGTTATTATTATTATTATTATTTATTTATTTATTTATTTTTTGAGACAGAGTCTCGCTCTGTTGCCCAGGCTGGAGTGCAGTGGCTGGATCTCAGCCCACTGCAAGCTCTGCCTCCCGGGTTTACGCCATTCTCCTGCCTCAGCCTCCTGAGTAGCTGGGACTACAGGTGCCCGCCACCTCGCCTGGCTAGTTTTTCTGTATTTTTTTTAGTAGAGACGGGGTTTCACCATGTTAGCCAGGATGGTCTTGATATCCTGACCTCGTGATCCGCCCGTCTCGGCCTCCCAAAGTGCTGGGATTACAGGCTTGAGCCACTGCGCCCGGCCTACATGACCATTATTTCTAAGTCAGTATGTTGTGTTCCACTTTGGCCATATGATGCTTGGCATTTGCAGGACAGGGTCAAAGGTTCTGAAACACCTGCCATCTGTCAGGAGGAGACTTGGTACAAGACAGAAAGACTGTCAACAAATTAGCACAAACCAGAAACTGCTGCTGGAAAAGAAGTTTAGTGGTTTCCCTAACGGGAGTAGCATCACCTTCAAACAGAAGGGAGAAGCTTTCTTGGTCCTTAGCCACCATCGGTTTGTGCCTTACAAAGACGGTGCTATTGATCTGATGGTGTTCTAGGTTCTTAAGAGGAATGCTTATAAAAATGGTTGCTGAATGTCAAGTGCTATTTAAATGCTTAATTACCAGAAGTGAACACAAATAATGACGGATTCATTATTTGATTCCCTACAAACCAGAACTGTTGTTCTGATATATGACCATTAGCAGAGCTCTGCAGTGTCTTTTATTGCACAGTTCTGAGGCTTAGCCATTAATAACTTATTAATTGATCAGAGAAGAAACCAGTGGCTCTATTAGTGCTGGTGAAATGGGAGAAAGACTGAGTAACTTGCATAAAATAAATCTTTTACTACACTGTAAACAATAGAGTGGTGGTAAGTTCTCTTAAAGCTAAAAAAATTACTGTTATGAAGGCTCTGAAAATGGAAACAAATGAGAAAGTGATTAAAGATCCTTTTGGGGTTAGTATTTTTTAGTTTTGCTGGCATGAAAAGACTTGGGCAGATTTTAGTACTGGAGAGACCTGCCTTATTCGTTGTATATCCCATTCATGATTGCTCTTTCCTTATGTAAGAGGAAGAGGAGTGACTCATTATGACTCCTGGTTTTAATTTCAGTAGATTCCTGAAGGTGTAAAACTGAGTCAACAAATCATACTTTTTAAACTCACTCTGGTTGATTTCTTTTGAGGGATGTTATTTGTTAGTTTAAATAGTAATACTGAGAAGTAGAGGAATATATATTAAACCGTGGCAAGAGAACTTCAGAAACATAAAAATTAACTAAGTCCTAAAAATAAATTCTTGTCTTGTTTTCTATGGCTGATAAAACATCATAAGCAAGACATATGCACCATAACCCCAACCCCTAATGAATATACATGGATTTTGTAGAGCCAGAACACACATATATAAAAAGTCACCTTAAAATCTTTCTGAGAAAAGGATACGTAAATAAATAAAATGTACACATGAAGACTACTATTTGTTTTTATTTAAGTGTTAACATGTTTGTATATTTGGGAGGCCAAGGTAAGAGGATCACTTGAGACCAAGAGTTCAAGACTAGCCTGGGCAACATAGTGAGACTTCCATCTCTGCAAAACAAAAACAAAACAAAACAAAACCAAAAAACACAAAAGAATTAGCTGGGCGTGGGGGTGCTCACCTGTAGTCATAGCTACTCAGCAGGCTGAAGCTGAGAGATTTCTTGAGCCCAGAAGTTTGAGGCTGTGGAGTTATGATCATTGCACTCCAACCTGGGTGACAGAGCAAGACCCTGTTTCTAAATAAAATAAAATGATTGTATAAAAATTGGTGACATTGGTCTGCAGTAGAGGGAAAAATCATGGGGAGTTGAAATAGGTCAGGAAAGCTTCATGAAAAAGGTGGAATTAACTGTTGTTTTTTGAAGAATGAACTGATAAGAGGAAGTTAGAAAGAGGCAAGATACTTCAAATGTGGAGAATAGAAGGAACCAAGGTGTAGCTTGGAGTCAAAGATTCCAGGTGTAGTGGGGTGGAGTGGAAGCTCCCTAGGCAAGCTACTTACCTGATTTGAAGGATGGTTTCCTCATCTGCAAGATATGCAGATTATTACTCTTTCACTCCTATTTCTCTTTCTCTACTTCTCCTTTCTTTCTTCTCTCCTTCTCCCTCTTCCTTCCTTCTCTCCTTCCTTCCTTTTCTTTTTTTCCCTACACATATTTACTGAGTACCTACTTTATTCCTTCATTGTACTGTGCCCTGGGGATATAGAATGCCCCTGTAAAGGTCAGGGCCTTGTAGAGGGGATGAACAAATAAATTCCTGTACAGAAGGATGCACATGGTCCTGAGGAGGCTAGCTTGAGGAAGGAGTGGCTAACAGGATGGGAACTGGGGAAGACTTGTTACGCAAATCAAAATTGTAACCACTTTGTAAACACTAAGTGTTTATTCATGTAACATTTTTTTCTTTTACTTTTGATGCATTTTTTGTGGACTTCTGTGACTCTTCTGTAAAGGAGTTCTGACTCACTATTTAAGATTTTTTTATAAGGAAATACACCATTAGCAGGCTGAGGAGGGGATGTTTTAGTTTAGTGAAACTTGGACCAATGTTAATTTAATGGGTCAGATGTAGTGTTTGTAATGGGTAAGAAGTACTAGTCATCCAAATCAAATGGCCATAACAATGAACTCTGAAAACAGTTATATATTTTTTTAACAGAGAAAAGCTTCTTTATAGTAATATACTCCTTTAAGATCACATTTTTTTTTTTTTTTTAATTTTTGGAAGCTAGAGACAAAGTAGAGGAACTGGCAAGATTCAGATTTTTGGGATCAAGCATTGAATTATTAATTGGCAATAATTTTTCTGAAAACACTAGGAGGAGGAATTAGGAACCCCACAAGGAAAATAACATTACCTTTGAAGAATGAATGGTGTATTCAGTTGTACCTCTACATCTTTTTGTTGCTCTGTGTGTATGTGTGTGTGTGTGTATTCACATGTGCTTGTGTGTCTGAGAGAGAGAGGAGAGAAAGAAAAAGAAAGAGAGAGAGCAAGCATTATGGGATTTGGGTAGTGTTGGAAACTTTCTTTTGAGAATACTGAGAATGATTGGGGGAAACTAAGTGAGTGGTTGAAGTGCTATTGCTAATTGTTGCTTGTTTTAGGAAAAGATGATGTTAGACACAATCCTTGGTAGAAATTTTGAGAGAATTTTCAATGTTTCAGAGTCTGATGGTTATAGCTCTTTGTAATATAAATTTCATTTCAAAATTTATGGCTTTTGTTGCGGGGGAGGTATAAGTGTAACTGCCCAAGGGATTCACCTTACCTGCTGCCTAGACAGAGCCAATTCATCAGGACAGGGGAACTGCAATAGAAAAAGAATAATACACACAAAGCCGGCTGTGCGGGAGACCGGAGTTTTATTATTACTCAAATCAGTCTCCCTGAGCATTTGGGGAGCAGAGTTTTTAAGGATAACTTGGGTGGGGGAAGCCCGTGTTCCAGGAGAGCCGATTGGTCAGAGATGAAATCATAGGGAGTCAGAGCTCTCTTCTTATGCTGAGTCAGTTGCTGGGTGGGGGTCCAGAAGATCAGATGAGCCAGTTTATTGATCTGGGTGGTGCCAGCTGATCCATCAAGTGCAGGGTCTGCAAAATATCTCAAGCACTGATCTTAGGAGCAGTTTAGGGAGGGTTGGAATCTTGTAGCCTCCAGCTGCATGACTCCTAAACCATAATTTTTAATCTTCTGGCTAATGTTAGTCCTACAAAGGCAATCTAGTCCCCAGGCAAGAAGGAGGTCTGCTTTGGGAAAGCCTGTTACTGTCTTTGTTTAAACTATAAACTAAGTTTCTCCCAAAGTTAGTTCAGCCTATGCCCAGGAATGAACAAGGACAGCTTGGAGTTTAGAAGCAAGATAGAGTCAGTTAAGTTAGATCTCTTTCACTGTCTGTCATAATTTTGCAAAGGCGGTTTCATAGGGTCATTTTTAGCACTTCCAGAAATAGACCAAGCATTAGCTAATTGTCAGTGAGCTTCTCCTCACATGTAAAAGTCTTTATAGGAAGAAAAACCCTTACTCCATAATTATAGAAGACAGATTCGAAATGTATGTAACCCATTTGGATTAAATACAACAGCTGATATACTTATCGCTGGTTAAAGATGAGAGATAGTGCAAACCCCTGGCATATGGAACAGAGGACAGACAGATTGCCACTGAGCAAAGTAAAAAAGCCCAGAGACAGCAACTTAAACTTTGCATAAGGACTAGCATACTTCTTAGTCTGGTGTTCAGTTAAACCAGAGACATATATTGAGGACCTAGAATGTGTTGGGACTATGCTGGGTATTGTGTATACAAAGACTGGGAGATAGTCATCAAGGAACAGCTAGTGCAGTTGGGAAAAACACATACGTAAGTATTAATCACAGCTCAACACTGTAAGTGCTACAATGCATTTGAGAGAGAGAGAGAGAGAGAGAGAATATAAATTAGTTAACTTTGCCCAGGGAGTCATCCCAGAGGAGATGCTGCTGCTGTTAAAAATGATTAGACATTTGCCAGACAGAAAAATAATGAAGACTCTTCCAGGCAAAGATAGAAGGATGACAAAGCCTTAGCCACAAAAGAGTCTGTAAGGCATTAAGGGGGTGTCGATTCATTCCATTTGGTTAGAACATAGGGTCAAATCAGTAGGAGAATGGAAGGCTGGAGTGGTAAATCGGAGCCAAGTTGTGAAGGGTCCACCTAAGATATTTGGATGCTACCCTGTAGATGACCCAGAGCCTTCATAGTTTTACTCCTCCTTCCCCAGCATTTTATTATGGACAGTTTTAAAGTATAGATTTTATTTTTAAATAAAATGGAAAGACTTCTACAATCAGTACTAGTATAACTACCATTAGATTGTACTATTAACATTTTGCTATACTTGTTTAATCACCTATCTATCCCTTTATAATCCATCAATTCATTTTATTTTTTATACATTTCAAAACAAATTATAGGTTTCAGTTCATTCCTCTCTAAATACTTCAGCATGACTATCATTAGTGTTTATTGTTTGTTTAAGATATTTGATATAAAAATTGTAATCTTAATAGGTTTTGAGATATGAAAATAAGATAATCAATTTTGTATTTAAGAAACGTCATACTGTGGAGGATCAATTGGAAGAGTGAAACAAATTAGAAACCTATTTCATAAATCTAAATGAGAGATTCTAAGAATGTGATGAGAGCCTGTAGGAGGAATGAAACAGCACTGATTAATTCAAGAAATAATCTGGAAATTGAATTGGTGGATCAGTTGATCACCCGAATGTGGGGAGGGAAGTAGTGGAAGCAAAGGCAGGGTTGGGAGAGTAGAAAAAGTGAAAATTGAATTCAAGGTTTTCTAGCCTTAACGACTGGGTGTCTGATAATGGGACATGTAATATAGAAGGGAAAAGAAGTATGGAAGTACAACAGAAGATACTATGTGCAGTTTTGAACATGATGAGCTCAAAGTACCTGTAGGACATTTCAGGTACACATATTCAGGTGTTGTTTGGAAGTACTCTCTAGAATTTTAGAGAAATATCAGGGCTGGGTTTGTAGATATGGAGTGCATCAGGCTAGGGAATTGAAGCTATCACTAAAGGAGAACATTTAGAGTAAGCAAAACAAAAAAAAAAGGTGGCTAAAGGAATTCTAAGGAAAGCCTATATTTAAGGAACCTGAAGAAAGTGCTGTGTCAGTTAGGGAGGCGGAGGGGAATATTCAGAAGGCAGAAAAGGGAATTGCCCCAGATGGAAAGATAGATAACATTTATTATTTGTCAGGTATGATAAGTAGTTTATATTCATGGGCTCATCGAATCCTTCCTCATAACAACCCTATTTTATAGGTGTGGAAATAAGGAAACTCAGGGAAAGAAAAGTAATTTGCTGAAGGTCTTAAGATTAGTAAGTGAGTGGCAGAGCAGTTTTTGAGCCAAAGTCATTCAGACTTGCCTTAACATAGTGGCTAAGGAAGGGGAGTTTCCAGGAGAGAGTAGTCAACAGGTCATAGTCATCCATGATCTGACTCTAACCTACCTTTCCAACTTTGTCTTCTTTGCTTACTTAAGACTGGTCAATTTAAAATGCTTCATATTTTCTGCATAAGCTCAAACTCTACTAGGACTTCCAAAGTATTTTGTAGATCACTAGTTCCATGAGATGCTCTGAAAAAAAGTGTCCTGTAGTCAAATGAGTTTAAGAAATGTTGCCAACTCTACTATCCTCTTGGAAATTTGCAAGTTAAATTAGCTCATCAAAGGTATTGGGAAGTCCTGCAGTAAAGAACCTATTCTAACTTGTCTACCAAGTGTTTCACAAAGTTATTTGAACTTATTTGACCTTGGAGCACCCCCCACTCCCTTAGAAAATCTATAAACTTCCCCTCAGAACTAGGGTTCTGAAGCACTTCAGTGAAAATTAGTTTTTACTTTTCCTTAGTTGCTTTTAAGTGAGATATAATAAGCTTTATCTGTGTCTTATTCCTGATGGCCATAGAATATATTCTCCCCTGCAATATCATTATTTGTGCCCTGTAGTAGCCCTTCTGTGGCCCCAGGAAAATGAAGTCTACATCTGTTTCATTTCGGGTTCTTACATAGGACCTATTGCAGTGCCTTTCATATAATAAATGTTTGGTCAGTGCCTATTGAATGAATAAACAAAATGAATAAAACACAGAGAAAATTAGTACTTTTTCTTTTAAATAAAACTAAGTTCTCTATTAAAACCAGATAAAAGAACTGTTTCAAAATGTGGATGTAAATTTATACTCAAACCAGGCTTTCATTTGAGAATAAGGAGGGTATATGTTTGCAGTTTCTTTTCTTTTCTTTTCTTTTCTTTTTTTTGAGACAGAGTACCACCCTGACACCCAGGCTGGAGTGCAGTGGCATGATCTCAGCTCATTACAACCTCCGCCTCCTGGGTTCAAGCGATTCTCCTTCCTCAGCCTCCCGAGTAGCTGGGATTATAGGTACCCACCATCATGCCTAGCAAATTTTTGTATTTTTAGTAGAGATGGGGTTTCACCCTGTTGGTTGGGCTGGTCTTACTCCTGATGGCATGTGATCCGCCCACCTCAGCCTCCCAAAGTGCTGGGATTACCGGCGTGAGCCACCGCGCCCAGCCTGCAGTTTTTGTTTTCATTTGAACTGTTTGCTTTTGGGTTTAGTTGAGGAGTAAACTGAGGAAGGCAACATTTTGGTTATTTCTGTCATGATCGCATATGGTATATACCAGTAGGTCCTGGAAACATCACTTTTCCTAAGTGGTTCTGGTCTTTTCTTACAATTTAAAGTCAGACTTGGATTTCCTAACTAAATCAGTGCCTATGCGTACCCTTTGAACATTTCTTACTGGTTTTATGTAATTATTTCTCTCGTTCATTCTAGCTTACTGTTGGCGGCAGTTCCACTAGTTTCATTATTTCAATTGTGAGACCTTATATAGAATTTAGTCAAATGTGATGTTGTGTCTGATCTTTCTCTCCTTTGAATTGTATAACACATTCAGCCATGCCGTCTTTTGTTTTCCCCATAAGAATAGAAGAGAGCCTTCTCTAACTCCCTCCCACATTTTTTTTTTATTTGTATCATGTGGCTCATCACTCCCATATATGGTTAAGTCATGTAGAAATGTGCATATATGTGTGTGCATGAGAGAGAGAGAGAGAAGCCAGAGTGTCATGCTGAGAAAAAGGCCAGCTATGAGTACAGTCACAGGAGCATGGAGATTCCTAGAAAAGGGCTGCCCATTTGGGTAAAAATCACTGGTTTCTTCCTACACAGACATCAGCCCCACCTGTGTTCAAGTTTCATTTGACTGTTTGTTAGCTGGGTGTCCCACTTCTGGAGAACACCAGAATCCTTGTGAGTTCAGAGGGCTCTGTAGGAGTTTTATTAACTTACAATACTTGTTTAAGAGCCCCTGATTAATCATAATTACTATTTTAGAATGAGTCTGAGATTTTTTATGGAGAAGATAAACTGTACTTGGAATATATTTTCTTGTTTTCAGAGTCTCTTCAGTGCCATGAAGAGTAAGTTATTTGAATTTGCATATGTTAAGGTGGTAGTGGTGGTATATTGACAATTATCATGCAGAGAGGCAGTAGACACGGTGAACACTAATACTGAAAATTCTAAACTTATATTAAATTATTTGCATTTGGGGAGAGAAAGAGAGTCTTGAGAATCAGATCTGGCTGTGTATACTAAAAGAACATTATGCTCTAAAGAGTAACTCTCAAAATTTTTCATAGTAACATTATGGTATGTAATTAAAATGGCAATATTTTGCATGGTATGACAAAACCTAATTGTCATGGCTGCCATATTATATAGGGAGAAAACTAACATTTAGCATCATTATAATAATACTGAAATATTTAAAGCAAATATTAGATTTTGTTCTAGAATAAACAACTATTATGATGTCATCAAAATGGAAAGTATTGCAAAGGGAAGAAATACACTTTGGCTGAATACATGGAAAATGCTGATGGTATTCATTAGGCATGGAATAATAAGAGGAACAAAATTTCCATCTCCATCCCTTCCCCCGTGAAATATCTTGTGTGTGTTCAGCGCTCCCTTTGAAGTCAATATATGATCTTTGCTTTAATCCATTTTTAAAGCTTCCTTTGAAGTCAGTGGGAGCTCATGCCTGGAAGAGAGAAAAGTGGCTGAGGATTGGGTACCTGCTGGGGAAGAGAGACCAGCCTAATCATCAACAGGAAATAATATTTATTGATTGTCCTCATGTGCATCATCTATTAGGCTGCACACCAAAGTGACTTTTAAACTGGTTTGATTTATTTTCTAGTGTTATAAAGCTATTAAGATGACCAAAATCAGTAACTTCTTTTTAGGATAGTGTTTTTTGTTTCAAATAGCTGGGGAAAAATAATACCTATAAATGGAAATAATTCTTTTATTTTGACACTCTCACAGACATTTCATCTATGTGAATTTTCTGGATAACCGAAACTAATACTTATCTAATAGAGCAATGAGCAATTTCTTTAAGGACAGTTGAAGAGTCTGGGATTCTTTTCTTTCTTTCTTTCTTTCTTTCTTTCTTTCTTTCTTTCTTTCTTTCTTTCTTTCTGTCTTTCTCTCTCTCTTTCTTTCTTTCTTTCTTTCTTTCTTTCTTTCTTTCTTTCTTTCTTTCTTTCTTTCTTTCTTTCTTTCTTTCTTTCTTTCTTTCTTTCCTTCTTTCCCTTTCTTTCTTTCTTTCTTTCTTTCTGTCTGTCTGTCTGTCTGTCTTTCTTTTTTTTTTTTTTTTTGACCGAGGTTCACTCCTGTCGCCCAGGCTAGAGTGCAGTGGTGCGGTCTTGGTTCGCTGCAACCTCCACCTCCTGGGTTCAAGCAATTCTCATGCCTCAGCCTCTGGACTTGCTGGGATTACAGGCATGCACCACCACACCTGGCTAATTTTTTTGTATTTTTAGTAGAGACAGGGTTTCACCATGTAGGCCAGGCTGGTCTCAAACTCTTGACCTCAGGTGATCCACCCCCTTGGCCTCCCAAATTGTTGGGATTACAGGCGTGAGCCACTGCGCCTGGCCATGAGTGTAGGATTATTTTCTTCAGTATGAAATTACTTCAGACTACTTAGCTTTTTAAAGAAAATCTCATTAACTACTTTGGAGTAAGGTAGAAAGTTATTTCATTGCATCTCGTTTGCTGCTGTCAACTGTCCTCTGTAATACAGGTTCTCTGTTTCTATTCTGCTCTCTTATTTTACATAGAGTTGCCTGAAGAAGAGCCAGGAAGCCTGAGATAGATTTATACCTTTCCATCAGAGTAAAATATAAAGACTGTTCCTTCTCTCATTTCCTTTTTCTCTCTCCACATCTCGTTCTGCTCCTCACTTTTTGTCCCTCCTCTCCTTGAGCTTCCTGCTTCTTTTCCTTTCCCCTCTGATCCTCTTTAATGATGTCAGCCCCTCCTATGAGAGGGTGTCTCCATCACTGTTTGGTCTGTAGACTTTGGTCATAGGTTTGAGCTCTCTATCTCTGACTGGATCTTGACCTGGATGCCTCTCAGAACCTCAAAGTCAACACTTTAGAACTGAGATCAGCAACTTCTGCCAAGAACATTATTTTTAATCTCCATGTATGGCATCCACCTTCCATCTAGCTTCCATCTAGCCTGGTAATCTGTGAATTGCCATTGACAATGTCTTCTCCCTATCACTCCACCTCTAATCATGTATCAAACCCTGTCACATCTGCCTTAGAAATTCACAATCAGCCCATCTTTTCCACTCCTCTCTGTCTCTGTCTTATCTAGTCACTTATCACATCTTGGAGATGACCACAGCTGCCTTCTCTCTGGCTAATTCCTTATATAAATTTGTCTTTACAATGTTGCAAGTTTTATTCTTCAAATTTGAAGCTCTCCTTGTCGTTCTCAGACTTAAGAAACCTGTTTGTCTCGGCTGAACATCTAAAGACTTTTACTATCTGATTTGAATCTCTAGCTCCTTTTCTATCCTGTGAGCCTATTGCTCCTGGCATTGAAAATGCACTTGGCAAATGTCTGTGTATCCCTCGACTAGAGGGATTATCTTTTCTATGAAGGCTTCCCCAGTGTCTCCAGGCAGTAACTTCCCCTTTTCTGAGTTCCCCACCCCCTGTTCTTTCCTCACTTATAGTACGTGATTGAGCAACCTGTGATAAATTGTTTTTATGTGTCTCCTGCACCAGAATGAAAGCTCCTAGAGACAACATTTTATAGTTTATTTCTCTCTCAATCTCCGTCCCAGTGCCTATTTCAGATCAGGTACAAACTAGCAAATGCTTGGTGAGTGAATGGAGTAAATGAATAAAGATTTTGAAAGGTCTTTTTTAGTTACATTTGGGCTTGAAGTTGTGTTTTATGTTATCAAAGTCAGTGGTTCAGACATTAGTAAAATATTTTAAAACAGACTCTCCCTTCAAGAGGCATTTAGATAGAAAAGTTATCAATTTTCTGCCTCTTATAAGGGAAAGCAATGCCAACACACAGAAGGATAGAAGTGCTGGTCCTTATTGATTTCCCCAAGCCTCTGTACCATCTCCAGAATTATTTGCTGCTAGAGTCACATGAGAAAAGCAACTTGCTACCATTAAAACCACTTGTAGTCAGTTATAGAGAGCAGCCATCTGCTTTAGAACTTCTACTTCTCAAGATTTCTTAGATTTCAGTGAAGATTTCACTTAAGACCCTCTTACAAAAGAGTTTTTTTTTTTTTCTTAGTGTTTTTAGCAGGGCTTATGCATAAAACAAATCTCCAAAGTCTTATTTTTAAAAATGACAATTCAGTGGAAGAAACATGCACTCAAAGCACCTAGTCTATGGTAGAATAAGACAAATTTAAAGTTACGTATTAATAGAAAGTATTGGCTGGGCACAGTAGTTCATGCCTGTAATCCCAGCACTTTGTGAGGCTGGTAAGGGCAGATGACTTGAGGCCAGGAGTTTGAGACCAGCCTGGGCAACATGGCGAAACCCTGTTTCTACTAAAAATACAAAAAAATTTAGCTGGGCGTGGTGGCACACACCTGTAATCCCAGCTACTCTGGAGGCTGAGGCAGGAGAATTGCTTGAACCCAGGAGGCAGAGGTTGCAGTGAGCCGAGATTGCACCACTGCACTCCAGCCTGGGTGACAGAGTGAGACCCTGTCTCAAAACAAAAACAAAACAAAAAAAAGGAAATATCTCCTTATGATATTTATTATGAAGAGAAACTTGGTTCTAGTTTAGTGAAGTTTCTGGGTAGTGGTAGAGATAGAAAACTATCTTTTGAGTTAATTTAAAACCTAAGTGTGAGCATGTGACTTTATTCAATCATATAAAATAAAAGCATACTTTGGTTCCATTGTTTGGGCCATTAAAGGAAAGGAAAAGAAATATAAGACTAAGATCTGGAGGTAGAGCAGTGGGGGAACTAGGAGACAGAGTGAAGTTTACATTAGAGAGAAAGGCTGGGAGGAAGAGAAGAGGAGGAAGAGACCAACATCTTCTGCTTTTTTGGCCATTCCTTTAGTTACCCCTATTCCTCCATAAACCTTCTATTTTAGTTCTCTGCTTCATTGTCCCTTCTTTTCTTCTAACTTACCTCATCTGGCCCAAACCCTCCTCTAATGACTTCTGTACCCAAGGCTCCTCAGATTCTTCCTTTGGTTTTTAACCAGTGTCTCTCCTCACCTCCATCCTCAAACCCTCACCTGCCTCAGGTCCAGGGTCCTACTCACTGTATGATCTCGTCTCTTCCCTCTCTTTTCCTAGATGAATGAAAATTTCTGCCTGCTCATCTCCAGTTTGGTGGAGTCCTAACTTACCTTACCTTTGGTGTGTTATTTAACTTTCTAGGCCTCAGTAATCTTATCTGTGAAAAGGGGGTTAGTAGTACCTTACAGGATTGTGAGTCGCCTAGCAGGTCCTTAGCAAACATTGGTTTCACTTTCTGTCTTTTCTTTTTGCTGCTGTTTCCATACCTTCACTTATCTGTTGATACTAGTGCTTTTCAGTCCCCTCACTAGTTAAGCCACATGCTGGGAATTTGTCTCTGGAATTCTGCTTGGAGCCTACCCCTCTGACTGAGAGTAAGGTTTCAGAGGGAGGCTCTGAAATGAGGACATTTCTGTACCAGCATCAGAGTGAGACCTCACAGGTTCAAGTCCTGGTCCCACCACGTTCTCACTGTGTGAGCTTTGGGCAGGTTGCACACTGTCTTTGAAGCTTAGTTTCCTCATCTATCATTTGAAGATAATACTGGTTTCTACTGCATAGGGTTATAATAAGGATTAAGTGAGCTACTTCACAAAAATGTTTAGTAGAATGTCCAGCACATTGTAAGTGCTCAATAAATATTAGCTATCATTGGTAGATACTTCAATTTAGAAAATTTGTTGAGTGCTTTGTGCCCATTGACATGATGTCCTTATGTTGCAGCTTCATCTTTTCATCTCAGAAGGAAAAATTGGCAGGATTCAAGTGCAAGTTACAGTGGCATGTCCAGAGAAAATCCTTGAGAGATGCTTGCCGGGTTTTACTGCCTGTGGTAGAGGGGGAGTGTGGAAGTGTATACCGGCTTTGTTTTTCATGGGAAACAAACTGTACCAATAGGAAGAAACTGTGGTACAGGGGAAGGATGCAGTGATTTGGATGTGGTTGCCTGGAGTAGGAGAGATGTGGTAGCAGCTGGGCTGAGGAGAGTGGGCCCGCAAAGGGTGCTGCTGCCACCACCTGCACACTGTTGGTATCTCCACCAGCCTTACCCTCTGGACACTAGCTTCAAAATTCCTAATACCACCAGAACGCTACAACCCCTGGTTAAAAAAAGTTACTGTTTAGAAAGATTATGCTTCATTCTAGAATTAGAGATAGAATTTTGATGTTCTAATCAGGAGGGCAGATTTTATGTGTGTTTGTTTGTTTTTTTTTTTCTGTCTGAAAAGTAATGAGAGAGGCTGAAGATGAAACTACTTCAAAATATCAGCAACATGTTTAGTTGTGTAAAAGAATTGTGTTAAAACAACTTTAAAAGAATATCTTTTATTTAATCATTTGTCAAAAATAGTGTATCTTATACTTGCCACTGTAATAGATCAAGGCTTTTTAATAGAAAACAAGACAGGACTGTATGTGTGTGTATTCATCAAGATACCATGTTATTTCCTAATGTAGTCTGAAAAAGTGGGTGAATTATCTTTCAAGGGACTGTATTATTTTCTAGAATGACTGCAGTCTCTGAAACCTATAATGTTTCACATACTCTGAGGCTGAGACAAAATGTCTGAATTTGGCCCGTCCCGGAAAATTCAGTATGCTTTCCTGAGTAACATTACAGTGGAGTTATATCATGTGATGTAACACATATAAATTCAACTGGGAGCATTTGGAAAGAAATTTAAATATCATGAGTAATTCTGCATATCAGTTTACTCAATGAGCCTAGGCCTGCTCTGGGAGCTCCCTGGGGATGGGAGGCATACATTTGCTTTTCCTTGGCTGATCTCAGTTTTCTTGGGCCTCTCCTTGTGGGAGCATCTCCCTGGACTCAAGGTAATTCTGGTGTTTAAACATGGCTCCTGAGTGCAAGCCAACTTTTTTTGCTTAACTCAAGAAACGGTCATCATCTGTTCCAATCCTAGAGGAAAACAGCATTATTGAGAGGCCAAGTATCAGTCTCTCATGTGGCACTTTGCTAATGGATTTCAAAGTGAGCATCTTTGACTATATTTGCTGCCTTGAGAACTTAAAGTTCTGATGAACACTCCAGTGTTCTCTGCTTTTGCCATTGTGCATGTAAGTGACCAAGGGTAGGCTGTTGATGGACTAGTTCATGATGCACAAACGGCCACCAGTAATGTGGTGTACAGTGCTGGAATTAGAAGCACCTGATTAAGAGTTAGCACTCTGCTAACTAAAGGCTTACATTTGGTAAATGCTATGATTGAGCAAAATCCCTTAACTGTTGAAATGAGGCTATAGGCCCAAGATGAAATGAATCTTTGGTCGGTGTGTTCCCTTCTTGCTAGAATAATGGGAGGAGGGCTTTCTTTCTTTACTAGGTTAATTTTCATGATACCAGAGCAATAGGTTAAGTCTCTAGGGTACAGATTCTGTGTCTTACATTGCCCTAATCTGCGGAGTATTCAGAATGATCTTAATACCACTAGAAAAATTCTCATGAGGGAGTGGGGGCTAAAATGCGGGAAATTCTAAAGTTGCCACCTCATGTTTTGTTGTTGTTGTTACTTAGTCATCTGAGGAGAGAAGCAAAGGATAGCTGATGATGACTACCTACAAGAAGTCATAGAATCATAGAATTTTGGTAATGGAGGGGACCTCAATCCTATTTCTTGAGTTTTAGAGGAGAAAGGATTTGTTTAATACATGACAGTGCTAAGACCAGAACCTCAGTTTCTTAGCCTCGGGCTGGTGTTTACCTGTGCTATTTCAGTGTCTCTGATGCATTGGTTTAATAGGAACTGGTTTATCCTGTTTTGTGGTGGTTCAGCTCCACCCTTCAATAAGTTCCCTGAAAAGAACAAAGTCCACATTATTATTACTTGTTTTGGTTTTAGGGGGCATGATTGTCACTGGCAAGGTGTCAAGTACACATAAATTCTGAAAACATTTTGTGCTTGTATGTGCAGGGGTGAGGAGAGATTAAAATGGGGTCTGTTAGGATGGGTGAAGGGGTACGGATGATGCCTATAACGAAAGCTCCAGTTGAAAAAATTGATTCAACTTATGGTAATGGGTGCTTATGGAATTAATGCGGTTTTATGAATATTCCATGCTTTGATCTGCTTGGCATTAGGGAGATCTGCAAGGAGCAAATTTGAAATGATAAAAAGCTCTAGACTACTTTTTTTGGTGCTTCACCTGTCATGATGCTGTCGCTGGTCTTGCTTGGACTTCACCTTCAATAAGAAACTCCATCTTGCCTCATGACACTCTGGAAAAAAAAAAAGGGGTGAGTGTAAGAGACAGGTTTTTGAGAGGGAAAAGCAGCATCCATTATGCATATTGGAAGCATTTACTTAAATGTTTACTCTGATTCAAGCTTTGAAGCCCCAGAGTTCAGGTCCCATGGCTATAAAAGGAGAGGAATTCTTCCCCTTTATCTTTTGATGGCATTGGTTTGAACAGAGTTCTATTTTTACTAAGATTGTTATTTTTTATTTGCAACTAGATGTCTCTGTTTTTTATTTTTATTTCTTTTTTTTAAATTTCCATAGGTTATTGGGGAACAGGTAGTGTTTGGATACATGAGTAAGTTCTTCAGCGGTGATTTGTGAGATTTTGTTGCACCCATCACCCTAGCAGTATACACTGCACCCTATTTGTAGACTTTTATCCCTCACCTCCTTCCCACCCTTTCCCCCAAGTCCCCAAAGTCCATTGTGTCATTCTTATGCCTTTGCATCCTCATAGCTTTGCACCCACTTATGAGTGAGAACATACGATGTTTTGTTTTCCATTCCTGAGTTACTTCACTTAGAATTATAGCCTCCAATCTCATCCAGGTCGCTGTGAATGCCATTAATTCATTCCTTTTTATGGCTGAGTGGTATTCATCATATATATATGAATACTATATATATCTCTATATATGTAGAGATGTCTCATATATATGTGATGATATATGTGTTCATATATGATGATATATAGTATTCATCATATACATAATGAATATATATATTCATCACATATATATTCATCATATCTATCTATACCTATCTATCTGCATCTCACAGTTTCTTTATTTGGGTTGGTTTCATGTTTCTGCAAAGTGTCTTTTTCGTATAATGACTTCTTTTTTTCTGGGTAGATACCAGTAGTGGGACTGCTGGATCAAATAGTAGTTTTACTTTTAGTTCTTTAAGGAGTCTCCACGCTGTTTTTCAGAGTGGTTGTACTAGTTTACATACCCACCACCAGTGTAGAAGTGTTCCTTGATCACCGCATCCATGCCAATGTTTATTATTTTTTGATTTTTCAATTATGGCCATTCTAGCAGGAGTAAAGTGGTATCTCATTGTGGTTTTGATTTGCATTTCCCTGATCATTAGTGATGTTGAGCATTTTTTCATGTATCTTGGCCATTCGTATGTCTGCTTTTGATAATTGTCTCTTCATATCCTTAGCCCACTTTTTAATAGGATTGTTTCTTTTTTTCTTACTGATTTGTTTGAGTTCATTGTAGATTCTGGATATTAGTCCATGGTCAGATGTATAGATTGTGAAGATTTTTTTTCCCATTCTGTGGGTTGTCTGTTTCCTCTGCTGACTGTTTCTTTTGCCATGCAAAAGGTCTTTAGTTTAATTAAGTCCCAGCTATTTATCTTTGTTTTTATTGCATTTGCTTTTGGGCTCTTGGTCATGAAATCCTTGCCTAAGCCAATGTCTAGAAGGGTTTTTCTAATGTTATCTTGTAGAATTTTTATAGTTTCAGGTCTTAGATTGAAGTCCTTAATCCATCTTTAATTGATTTTTGTATAAGGTGAGAGATGGGGATCCAGTTTCATTCTCCCACTCATGGCTAGCCAATTATCCTGGCACCATTTGTTGAAAAGGGTGTCCTTTCCCCACTTTATGTTTTTGTTTGATTTGTGGAAGATCAATTGGCTGTAAGTATTTGGGTTTATTTATGGATTCTCTATTCTGTTCCATTGGTGTATGTGCTGATTTTTATACCAGTACCATGCTGTTTTGGTGACTATGGCCTTAACAGTGTAGTTTGAAATCAGGTAATGTGATGCCTCCAGCTATTGTAAAAGGAGTTGAGTTCTTGAGTTTATTCTCGGCTTGGTCACTGTTGGTGTATAGAAGAGCTGCTGATTTGTGTACATTAATTTTGTATCCGGAAACTGTGCTGAATTCTTTTATCAATTCTAGGAACTTTCTGGAGGAGTCTTTAGGGTTTTCTAGACAAACGATCATATCATCAGCAAACAGTGACAGTTTGACTTCCTCTTTGCCAATTTGGATGCTCTTTCTTTCTTTCTTTTGTCTGATTGCTCTGGCTAGGACTTCCAGTACTATGTTGAAGAGAAGTGGTGACAGTAGGCATGTTTGTCTTGTTCCAGTTCTCAGAGGTAATGCTTTCAACTTTTCCCCATTCAGTATTATGTTTGCTGTGGGTTTGTCATCGACAGCTTTTATTATATTTATCAATTTTATTTTTATATTTTATATATTATTGTATTTATAATATATGTATTATATTATTATTATTTATTATATTTTTTAATTGTAAAGGGATGCTGGATTTTGTCAAATGCTTTTTCTGCCTCTATTGAGATGATTATGTGATTTTTGTTTTTAATTCCTGTTTATGTGGTGTATCACATTTATTGACTTGCATATGTTAAACCATCCCTGCATCCCTGGTATGAAACCCACTTGATTATGTTGGATTATCTTTTTGAGATGTTGTTGGATTCAGTTAGCTAGTATTTTGTTAAGGATTGTAGCATCTATGTTCATCAGGGCTATTGGTCTGTAGTTTTTTTGTTTTTTGTTTTTTTAGTTATGTCTTTTCCTGGTTTTGGTATTAGGGTGATACTGGCTTCACAGAATGATTTAAGGAGGGTTCCCTCTTTTTCTATCTTGCGGAATAGTGTCAAAAGGATTGGTACCAGTTCTTCTTTGAATGTCTGGTAGAATTCTGCTGTGAATCCATCTGGTCCTGGACTTTTTTTTGTTGGTAATTTTTAACTACCATTTCAATCTTGCTGCTTGTTATTGGTCTGTTTAGGGTATCTAATTCTTCCTGATTTAAGCTAGGAGGTTTGTAGCTTCCAAGGAATTTATCCATCTCTTCTAGGTTTTCTAGTTTATGTGCATAAAGGTGTTCATAGTAGCCTTGAATGATCTTTTGTATTTCTGTGGTGTCAATTGTAATATCTCCCATTTTGTTTCTTATTGAGTTTATTTGGATTTTCTCTCTTCTTTTCTTGGTTAATCTTGCTAATGGTCTATCAATGTTATTTGTTTTCAAAGAACCACCTTTTCGTTTCATTTGTCTTTTGTATTTTTGTTGTTGTTGTTGTTGGTTTGTTTCAATTTCATTTAGTTCTGCTCTGATCTTGGTTATTTCCTTTCTTCTGCTGGGTTTGGGTTTAATTTGTTCTTGTTTCTCTAGTTCTTTGAGGTGTGACCTCCAGTTGTCTATTTGTGCTCTTTCAGACGTTTTGATGTAGGTGTTTAGGGCTATGAACTTTCCTCTTAACACTGCCTTTGCTGTGCCCCAGAGGTTTGGTAGGTTGTGTCACTATTGTCATTCAGTTGAAAGAATTTTTAAATTTTCATCTTGATGTCATTTTTGACCCAATGATCATTCAGGAGCAGGTTATTTAACTTCCATGTATTTGCATGGTTTTGAAGGTTCCTTTTAGAGTTGATTTCCAGTTTTATTCCACTGTGGTCTGAGAAAGAGTGCTTGGTATAATTTCAATTTTCTTAAATTTATTGAGGCTCATTTTGTGACCTATCATATGGTCTATCTTGGAGAAAGTTCCATGCACTGTTGAATAGAATGTATTTTCTGTGGTTGTTGGATGGAATGTTCTGTATATATCTATTAAGTCCATTTGTTCCAGGGTATAGTTTAAATCCATTGTTTCTTTGTTGGCTTTCTGTCTTGATGACCTGTCTAATACTGTCAGTGGAATACTGAAGTACCCCACTATTACTGTGTTGCTGTCTATCTCATTTCTTAGGTCTATTAGTAATTGTTTTATAAATTTGGGAGCTCCAGTGTTAGGTGCATATGTGTTTAGGATTGTGATATAAAGGCCTTTTATCATTATATAATGTCCCTCTTTGTCTTTTTTTAACTGCTGTTGCTTTAAAGTTTATTTTGTCTGATACAAGAATAGCTACTCCTACTTGCTTTTGGTGTCCCTTTGCCTGAAATGTCTTTCTCCACCCCTTTACCTTAAGTTTGTGCGAGTCCTTATGTGTTAGGTGAGTCTCTTGAAGGCAGCAGATTATTGGTTGGTGAATTCTTACCCAATCTGCAATTCTGTGTCTTTTAAGTGGAGTATTTAGGCAATTTGCATTCAGTGTTAGTATTGAGATGTGAGGCACCATTCTATTCATCCTGCTATTTGTTGCCTGTATACCTTTTTTTTTTTAATTATATTTTTGTTTTATACGTCCTGTGAGATTTTATGCTTTAAAGAGGTTCTTTTTTGCTGTGTTTCCAGGATTTGTTTCAAGATTTAGAGCTCCTTTTAGCAGTTCTTGTAGTGGTGGTTGGTATTGGTGAATTCTCTCAGCGTTTGTTTGTCTGAAAACGACTGTATCTTTCCTTCGTATATGAAGCTTAGTTTCACTGGATATAAAATTTTTGGCTGATAATTGTTTTGTTTGAGGAGGCTGAAGATAGGGCCCCCATCCCTTCTAGCTTGTAGGGTTTCTGCTGGTAAGTCTGCTGTTAATCTGATAGGTTTTCCTTTAGAGGTTATCTGGTGCTTTCGTCTTACAACTCTTAAGATTCTTTCCTTTGTCTTAACTTTAGATAACCTGAAGACAGTGTACCTAGGCAATAATCTTTTTGCGATGAATTTCCCATGTGTTCTTTATGCTTATTGTATTTGGATGTGTGAGTCTTTAGCAAGGCCAGGGAAGCTTTTCTTGATTATTCCCCCAAATATGTTTTCCAAACTTTTAGATTTCTCTTCTTTCTCAGGAACATCAATTATTTATAGGTTTGGCCGTCTAACATAATCCCAGACTTCTTGGAGGCTTTGTTCATATTTTCTTATTCTTTTTTCTTTGTCTTTGTTCGATTGAGTTAGTTCGAATACCTTGTCTTCGAGCCCTGAATTTCTTTCTTCCATTTGTTCAATTATGTTGCTGAGACTTTCCAGAGCATTTTGCATTTCTAGAAGTGTGTTCATTGTTTCCTGAAATTTTGATTGTTTCTTATTTATGGTATATATTTTATTGAATATTTCTCCCTTCACTTCTTGTAGCATTTTTTGGATTTCCTTACATTGGGCTTCACCTTTCTCTGGTGCCTCCCTGATTAGCTTAATAACTAACCTCCTGCATTCTTTTTCAGGTAAATCAGGGATTTCTTTTTGATTTGGGTCCATTGCTGGTGAGCTAGTGTGATTTTTTTTGGAGGTGTTAAAGAGCTTTGTTTAGTCATATTGCCGGAGTTGGTTTTCTGGTTCATTCTCATTTGAGTAGGCTCTGTCAGAGGGAAGGTCTAGGGCTGAAGGCTGTTGTTCAGATTATTTTGTCCCACAGTGTGTTCCCTTGATGTAGTACTCTCCCCCTTTTCCTATAAATGTGGCTTCCTGAGAGCTGAGTTGTAGTGAGTGTTATTTCTCTTCTGGATCTAGCCAGCCAGCAAGTCTACCAGGTTCTGGGCTGGTACTGGGGGTTGTCTGCACAGAGTCCTGTGATGTGAACCATCTGTGGGTCTCACAGCTGTAGATACCAGCACAGTATTTGAGGTGTCTCCTGGATCCTGCAGGAGCAATCTGTTTCCTTCAGGGGGTCTGTGGGTCCTCTCAGGTTTCCTGATTTATTCCTGAAGTTGTTCTGGAGCAAAAATTCATGACGCAAGCCTCCATATGCTGCTCTGTCCATCCAAGTCAGAGCTGCAATCTAGTCCTGCCTCCTGTCTGCCGTGATCCCCCAAGAATCTAGTTGTCTCTGATTTTTAAATGTTGCATTTGCTGCTAATGTAGCATGTGCCACACCCAGCAGGAAAATATCTTATTTAGGTACCAGTGCAGGCTGCTTCCCTGTAATATGGGTATAGGACCTACAGTTGTTCCCTGAGACCCAGATGTCACTTCTCAATGACACATGACCAGGTGCTTTGATAGAAACTTTGTTAAAAGCAGTTGAGGGATTAAGTGCAAAGAACCTCAGGTTGCTCAATGTCAGCTTAAAGCAAATGGCAGATAACATGCAATAGCATTCTCATATTCAACTTCCAGTGCCTCCTGATTTGGAAGTTGCAAAATTCCTTGGCTGGAGTGTCTCTGCTCTTGTCTTATTTAGATGTTTTTCTCTGATGTCTTGGTCTTGAGTCTTCAGCTTTTTCCCCTCCCAGGCTTTTATTACCAACTGGGAAATCTTGCAGTGTCTTCAACAGCAGTGACTGGAAGTTCATGTCCTTTTTGGCTCTAGTTATCTCTGTTCCTACATGTTTCTGAACAAATATGTGAAAATCCAGCATATTAAGAGGTTTGCTTTCCTTCAAAGCATATTCTTCAGAATCAGCTCTTCCCTGACCTTTGGGCAATTGAGAGCAGCTCTATGGTCCACCTGGACTCTGGCTGGGTGGTTTCTCATGGTTAACACCATCCTCCTTGGTGCTGTTGTGGTGATAGTGAGTTCTCTTGAGATCCGGTTGTTTGATGAAAGTGTGTGGAACCTCTAACGTCACTGCCTTGCTTCGGTCCTGGCCATGTAAGATGTGCCTGCTTACCCGTTCGCATCTTCTGCCGTGATTGTAAGTTTACTGATGCTCCCCAGAAGCACAAGCCACTATGTTTCTTGTACAGCCTGTAGAACTATGAACCAATTAAAGCTCTTTTCTTTATATATTACCCAGTCTCAGGTATTTCTTTATGGCAGTGTGAGAATAGACTAATATGGGAGGGAAAAAGTAGAGGGGAATGGAAATAGAGAAGATATGAAGTGGGAGTGACTCTCATCTTAATATGTCATTTTATATACTTCTGACTTTTAGAACCATGTTAATATTTCACTTACTTAAAAAAATCATCCAGGATGTGGGGAAAACCAAAGTGGAAAACCACTAGTAATAAATGAACCTAACTATTACACATATAACAACAGTGAATGGGATAGTGAAGGAAATAATTAAGCAACTTTGGAAAACAGTTTTTGATTATATATTACAAGGTGAAGAATTGCACACAATGTTTAGTTAATAGCTTGTTTTTCACAGGGTTAGCAATTTTGAAATTATGTGTCCTTTATAGCAATTAAGTAAATATATTACAGTAAATAATATAATGAAAACTGTTTCTCATTGTCAGAGGAAGAAAGTACAAATAAGGGAAGAAGGAAGGCTGGAATGACCTCTGTGGTGGATTAGAATTGGAGGCATGAATATGAACTCATGGTTTCTAATATATATGCAAAAATATAAAGAAATAGATACTAATGCTTATGTATGCATGGCTTTAGTATACACACATATATTTTCCAGTTCTATCCACTGAGAGTCCTAGAAACAGTGAAAGCCCAGTAGCCATGAGCACTCCTAGCTCAGATCTTGGTTTCTAAATACCTTTTCCAAATAAAGGGAACTTCAGCTCCTCAGAGAAATGGCTGATTCCAGGACTGAGGCTGAAAAAGTATAAGATGACCTAAAGCATCTTATTACACCAGAAACTACGGCTGTGCTCAAGAAATGATTGGGATATGTCAAGTGGATATAGGAGCCCAGTTAAAAGAGCAACCACTGGCCAAATTGAAAACAAATTTGAGCAACAAAATAAGTTATGATAGTAATGAATTATAATTCATAGACTGAAATAAATATCCATGAGTTCATAGGGTTAAAATTAATAAATAAACTGGGAGAATGGAGATCTCTTCTTACAGTAGAACTCTAACGAATGTATTAGAAATTATGGAAATAGAAAAATCACCATTTATTATTTTTTAATTTTTAATTCTTTTCTTTTGTACATTATCCTCAAAACTGCCAACCATTTATTAAATACTATAATAATAATAGTTATAGGCAAGAATCATCACTGCATGCTAAAACAATTGGACAAAAGTATTTGCATAATCTCAAAATATAGCTCTACAAAGTGCCTAGCAATTTCAAAGAGAAATATAGTAACTTTATATTGGATAAGCCTGGCAGACACCCCATAACCAAGTGGCCAAAGTTAACATTATCAATATTGAGACATATTGACATGTTTGCCTTGATAAACTGAAAACGGTATATAATATCGTTAAATGATAGTCTTGCCAAAAATGCATAACCTGATTTTAATCATGAGCAAAGATCAAACAAACTCAAATAGAGGAACATTCTATAAAATAACAGGCTGGTGCACTTCAAAACTGTCATGGTCATAAAAGACAAAGACTGAAGAACTGTCTTGGACTGGGGCAGACTAAGGAGGCATGACAAATAAATGCAGGGAATGACCCTGAATAGATCCTAGACCAGAAAAAGCATATTAGTAGGACAAATGGCAAAATTTGAATAAGATTTGTAGATGAGTTCATAATATTTCATCAGTGTTTATTTTCTGGTTTTGACAAGTACTGTGGTTGTATAAGATGTTGCATTCAGGGAAGCTAAGTGGAGAGTTTACTGGACTTTTTTGTACTATTTTGAAACTGTTTTGTAACTCAAAATGAAAAGTTAAAATTTAAAAAAATTAAGAAGAAAAATTATAATGGGGAGAGATTTAAGGCCAAATACGGGTTCTAGTTATCTTCTTGGCTATTATTATTTTTGGACATGATCGATAATAATAAAAAGAGAAGAAATTACTCTTATTCTAAAGAGATACATACATTTGTAAACACTTCAGGTTTGTCACGTATTTAAAGTTATTTGTTTTAATTCTAACTGGCAAATTTGAATATAAGTAAATAATATAATTGGGGTAGAAATTAAATGGAAAGAAATGAAAAGAAATCACACGGCAAATTTTGACCTTCAACTTTGTTCCCCTAACTTTAATTATGACGTATTTAAAATCAGTAATAATCATCAAATGCTCTCACCTACAGAGTCATGTTAAATGATTATATATAATATAGTGCATGAATTCTGACTTTTTGAATATGAAATTGCTTAAAATTTCATTGAAGTGAGATCTGAGTAGATCATTAAATTGAAAGCTATTTGGTAGTTCTCTTTCAGGAGGAGTTTTTCTGATGCTCTTCTTCCAAGGGACATTTTCTGCTACTATCATCAATAAAATTGATTGAACATTCATGATGTGTTGAGTGTCACTCACAAGAGATATGTTCTCTGATTGCTTAAGGCAAATGCTTTATGCTTTCAAAGATTTAAGATTCCAAAGGAGCCTGGCAAGTATGATTATAACTCTAGGGAGATAAAAGTCCAAAACTGGGACCATGGGGTGGAGTAGAGTATGACCTGTGGTCTTGTACTTCTACAGGGTGAGATAGAACATCGGTGTCAGAGTCTCAAAAAGAATAAAATAAAATATGTGGGGATGCTGATGCACATGACAAATAGACCAAAGAACAATCAAGGTTACCTACTCTTAGAGAAATTTATATTCACATCAGATGGTAGTTCTCTTTCCCTTTCTCTTCCCTATACCTAAATATACACACACATGTATAGACACTCATACAGTTACTTCTGAACTTGGCTGTGCTGCATTTGCTTGTTGCATGTGTCTGTTTTTACTGGAGTGACCTTTGGTTCCTTTCCTAGTCAACGAAAACATGTAGTTTTACCTTGATTTTTGGTTATATCATTAAGATAGAGAAGTAGTTCCTGACTTGTAGCTATGGGTTTATTTTTATATTAAGGGCTATATATTTGCCATTCTTAGAAACTAAAGGAAAAGGAGGAAAATATCTCTGCAAAATTGTGGGGCAAAACAAATTGTGTGTGTAAAAAATTGTGTCTGCTAAATAGCATCACTGAGTGGATCCTGAAACATTTCAGGGCCACCTTGGTTTCCTTTTCAGGGGCCTTGGTTACCACAATTTAGGAGTTGACTTCAGGAATTAAGTAGTAATATGGCATTATCCCAGAGCTGCACTCCTAGCCTTTTCCAACTGGGCCTTTAGACCCTGCTCATTCCCATGTGTACAATAATAGGAAACCCAGGAATATGTTCAGTTCCAAGCAGGCTAAATATAACTCCATCTTCTTTCTCTTTCACTTCTGAAAGCACATGAGAATGCAGAGGATAATAAGAAGATTATAGTGACAACCTTGAACTGCTCTAAGTTATTAATAATCTACGTATTTTCAGAACCTGCTCTGAATTATTTGTATAATATATTCTAGCACTTTGTCATTAGTAGCAAGTTACTTTCAACACATCCCATAACAGATAGATACAGCCCGTGAGTCCCCACAAGAAAGTGGAACATCCTGCTCTGGGACAGTTCCCCTGCTTTGTTATCCTGAAGTAATCTTATATTGTCTATGCCTTGTTTTCTATGTTGATTTCTAAGGATTATCTATACACTTACACTTATTTTTCCCCCTATTTATCCCTCAAAACTTTCCTGGGTTATCACCTCCATCCCTTATACCTCAGATGGAGTTCATTACTTTTGTAACATATATATAGTGTGGGCATACTTCTATTGTCCACTGCATATTGCATTATGTCCATTTGTTCATGTGTCTGTCCCTACTACTCCGTGAGTCCTAGAGATGAGGACCCACTGTTATTTATCATTATATATCCTTTGCTTAACACTGTGCCTGGCTTAGAATTGCTGCTATACTTAATGTCTGGTAATCTGTGGAAATAGTTCTAGGATACATTATTTGTGAGAGAAATATGTCATTAATGATCTATAATGTGTGTGTGTGTATATATATATCAGTGAAGAAATGATCAAAAGACTGCTACTATTTAATATAAAATTAAATTGTTTCGGGTGGGAGAAGAGGGAGAATGATGGGAGGAGAAAGAAAAAGGAAATAGTTTTTCCTTTTCACTTACCTGAGTTTGCTTGTGAAATATGATAAATTTCACTCCAGACTGATTGCAATTCAATGCTGAGAGGTTTGTGGTCATGACTTGCCAGCCTCATGGTGTTTAGCTTTCACTGCCATGTCAAGAGCAGATGACTTCGTTTCCTAAAAGCATGTTCTTGGAAACTCATAAAGACACTCATTAACTTTGGGGTTGTCTACCTATCTGTCATTCCTCCTTTCTCCTTCCTAACTGAACCCTGACTTTCTTTTGCCATCTACCCTATTTCTACATGGAGCATGTGTCTCTGCGGGTGGATTCCACCCCTGGATGCAGGTATGGACCTGACTGATCAATCCCATCCTTCCTGCCAGTGATCAGTTCAAGAATGTGTATGTGCTGCAGTTTGGGCTAGTGATAAAACAGGAAAGGAAAGGTGTATTGGGGAATTCTAGGAAAGTTTTCCCTTATCTTTTGGGAGAGTTTCCAGAAGTAAGCTCTCTGTCTTTCTCTGGAGGCTTTTGTATGCAGATGTGAGACTGAACTGCTGTTGCCAACTCACAGGGAGCCTGAGGATGAAGTTAACCCCCAGAAGAGGGCAGAATTAATGGAATTTGGGGGAAATCAAACCAGGGCTGGTAGATTAGGTCAACCATAGAACCCGCCCTTATGCTAGTTGTCCAGTTACATGAGTCAATAAATGTTCTCACTTTTTAAGCTAGTTTGATGAGCGTCTGCTGTGACTTGCAGCCTAAAGTGTTCTAACTTGTTAAAAAACACACACACAAACAAAAACACTTCTCTAATGTTGAATAGGTGGAAAGTGGAAACTAGGGCCAGTGAAAGACAATTTGGCAGGTAGGAGAACAAAAAAGTAGTTTCCTTAGACCAGAGCTTATTGAAACACAAATTGCTGGGACTCAGTCCCAAAGCTTCTAATTCAGTAGCTCTGGAGAAGGTCTGAGAATTTGCACCTTTAAAAAGTTCCACAGTGGTGCTGTTGCTACTGGTCCAAGGACCACACTTTGAGAACCACTACCTTAGACTTCCAAGCATGCTGCCTTTTATGCCAGGATAGCCAAGAGTGGTGGGCAGGGCCATGGTGCCAAGAAGTGAACTCTAGCTGTTCATTGGAAGAGCCATGGAGCCCCTCAAAGCAGGTTGACCAGGTTGAGCCCCTCAAAGCATAATGGTACAGAAGTTATCAAAACACTTTTTATTGTCTTTTTTTTTTTTTTTTTTTTTTTGAGATGGGGTCTCACTTTGTCGCCCAGGCTGGAGTGCAGTAGTGTGATCTCGGTTCACTGCAGTCTCTGCCTCCCAGGTTCAAGTGATCTTCCCACCTCAGCCTTCTGAGTAGCTGGGACTACATGTGCTTGCCTCTGTTCCTGGCTAAACTTTTTATTGTCTTCTTAAACTGTAAATTCCGTGAGGAGAGAGCATATGACTTGGATATCTTTATTCCTCATTGGATTTAACACACACTTCTAAGTCCACTGTAGGCACTCAGTGATACAGAATTAACTCACTGGAAATAATTCTTGGTTAACTCACTGGAAAGAAAGCACTATTTGCCAAATTTTGTGGCTGGATGTTTTAAAGCAAGGGTAGGTACAATATAAGGAAGGCCAAAACTAGCCCAGGATGATGATTATGTAAATAAGAATTCACCTCCTTGCTAAGAAGTTCCAGCAACTTTTCCTTTAGGGAAAATGCAACACTTAGGTCTCATCTTTGAAGCCTTTGGCTTTTGCTCTGAAAACCTGTCATCACCTATCTCTTTTTACTTTTCATACTAACCACAAAATAAATCTCTGATAGTACTGTACTAGTCTGTCAATGTTGCTTTTCCTTCAAGTATTTACTCTGTCTGTGGACACATCAACTCCAAGATTACAATCAGGGAAACCTCCTGTGTTTCAGATGAATAACAAACTATCACTCTGTAAAGAGAAGAGAACTCCCTCTGCCCTTTATGTAGTTTGCATTCAGACAAATAACTGTTTCTTAAATGAGAAACATAATTGGTATTGTACAAGGGCTGGGAGTGCTCCCATGCTTTCTTCCAAGCAGCAAATAGTGGCCCCAGATGCAGTGAGGCTCTGCCTCTGATTTGTGATGGAAGGAAATCGGCAGGTGTGGGGACTTCTCCCTGGCTGGAAGGATCTGCTTCCTCCAAGCCTCTGTTTAAACCAGGTGTTTGTTTACCTTGAGGCAGGGTCAGACAAGGGCTTCTTGGCTTTACCACTCTTTGCATTTCTTTTAATATCAGGTTTTGCCAAGTGATTCATACATGCTGGAAATGTAGAGAGGAATCTAAAGGAGTGCCATTTCCCTTAGCCAGGAATGGATGAAGACAGAAACATCACATGTGATGGATGTGGTTCGACACATCCCTGTCCTTTCCAGTCATCCCACACCATGTACTGAGGCCTCTCCCATGGTTCCAGGCTTCTCCTGGGTCTAGCCAGCAGAAGGGGAGGGGACAGACTCTGTAAATATGTAAATACACAATAATTGTCAAACTGTAGGCCTTTATAGTGGCATTTCTCCAATAATATGAGTTTTGATTTGGAGCAAATTGATGGTACTCTTTGCACACTATATATTTGCCCCCTTCCTTCCTTCCTTCCTTCCTTCCTCCCTCCCTCCCTCCCTCCCTCCCTCCCTTCCTTCCTTCCTTCCTTCCTTCCTTCCTTCCTTCCTTCCTTCCTTCCTTCCTTCCTTCCTTCTTCCTTCTTCCTGTCCTGTCCTGTCCTGTCCTGTCCTGTCTTTTCTTTGTCTTTGTCCAGACAAAGTCTTGCTCTGTCGCCCAAGCTGGAGTGCAGTGACGCAATCTCGGCTCATTGCAACCTCGGCCTCCCAGGTTCAAGCAATTCTGCCTCAGGCTCCCGAGTAGCTGGGACTACAGGTACATGCCACCATGCCTGGCCAATTTCTTTTGTATTTTAGTAGAGATGGGGTTTCACTATGTTGCCCAGGCTGGTCTTGAACTCCTGAGCTTAGGCAATCCACCCACCTTGGCCTCCCAAAGTGTTAGGATTACAGGCATGAGCCACTGTGCCTGGCCTGCCCTTATATTTCTACAAGTTATTAGAAATAAATTTTTTTTTTTTTTTTTTTTGAGACGGAGTCTTGCTCTGTCGCCCGGGCTGGAGTGCAGTGGCCGGATCTCAGCTCACTGCAAGCTCCGCCTCCCGGGTTTACGCCATTCTCCTGCCTCAGCCTCCGGAGTAGCTGGGACTACAGGCGCCCGCCACCTTGCCCGGCTAGTTTTTTTTTTGTATTTTTTAGTAGAGATGGGGTTTCACCGTGTTAGCCAGGATGGTCTCGATCTCCTGACCTCGTGATCCACCCATCTCGGCCTCCCAGAGTGCTGGGATTACAGGCTTGAGCCACCGTGCCCGGCCTCTAGAAATAAATTTTAAATGAAACACTTCTTATTTAGGGAGTCAGAGCAAAAACTACAATAAATTTGATTAAGAAGACTCACTCAAATATACAGAGGTATGAGTTTAATATGGTGCTTCTGAAAGATTGGACTTTGTTGTGAAGTATCATAAAATGTAACTATTAAGCTGAGAGGTTAAAACATGATAAAGAGGTTCTGCAGATCGAGAGATTTCACAAAGCTTTTTCTCAAATGCTCTTCCCATACTCTCAAAAATATCATCAGCAGTAATTTAACTGTCATCCGGTGTCTTGTCATATTACAGGAGAGAATGGGGATAAATCTTTTCATATCTTTGTAGGAGTACGCATTGGATACCACCTCAAGCGGGGCCTTCTGGGGACTCCCCACCTAAATACCCAAATTATAGAACACTTTACAAAGTGTTGAGAATAACCTCAAGCTTCCTCAGGTTCTCTGACAACTTCTCTTCTAGCCCAGGCTGATTTCTTGTTGAGGTCATACATTTCTTGTTGAGGATGATAGAAGCTGGATATTTCCCTTTTATATCTCTTTTAAATCTGCTTGGTTCTTTTTAAAAAATAGTATGTTATTCCTTTCTCCTGTTTTTAATTCCCTGTTTTACTTATAAAAATAGTTTAAAACCAGCTTGTTTTACAGCCCTTCCTGATAATTCTATTATGCTGTTCATATTTTGCTGTTTTCTGCTGAGCCTTGATTACGGAGCTGTGTTTCCCCAGGTGTTTTGTGAGTTAGGGTTGCAAGCTTTTGTTATCTGTGAGAATCCTGTGTGACCTTATTTGAGAATGTGTTTTTACCAAGAGGCTTCTTGTTTTCTTCTGCCAGAACCTCAGCAATGATATCTGGGAATCCATTTTTATGTTAATTTATCTGCAGGGTTTACCTGCCTTTGTAGTAGTGTAAATCTGTATCTCAAACCCACATGAAGGCAGGCCTGCGGTTATAAATTCTCAGGGGAAATTTTTTTCCCTTCACCCAGAGCTCAGCCCTAGATAGAGGAGGTTCCTTGTTGCTTACTTCTGTGGGTGGATTTTTTTTTTTCCAGTCCACTTGTTTTCAGAGGATATAGACCTCTAGGCTCCTGGTTCAACATAAGAATCTCAGTTTTATCACCCTGCCTTTTGGCCACTCTGTCATTTACACACAAGACTTTTTGTTACTTAGATTGGCAGTGACATTTAGAATTACAAAAGTTTGAGTACTTGTTTTTCAGATTTCTCTTTGTTTTGGGACTTTGAGGGTTTCATTTTTCATTCCTGAGAGTTTATATATTTAAAAAATTGTCAATTATATTTTATGCAGCATTTCCAGGTGTTTGGTGGCAGGCGTATTTCAAGATATTTAGTCTACTTTTAGCAAGAAAAAAAAAGGAAGAGAGTAAGCATTCATAAATGTCATAAATGCTAGTCAAAAGTGACTCTGGTTATTTTAATAGTTGTGTTCTTCCTAATTCCTGGCTCCTTGACCAGTGTACCATTGTGGTTGAGAATCCAACATCCATTCCACTCTGCTCCAAACCAATGGTTCACAAACTTAAGCGCATCTGAATCTCTTGGAATTCTTATTAAAACACAGATTGCTGTGCTGCTGTGCTTCATCTGTAGAGATTCTGATCCAGTAAGTCTGGAGTGGGTCCTAATAGTTTGCATTTTTCTCAAGTGCTGCTGGTGGCCTGGGGACCACAATATAAGAATCAGTCATCCTATTCTATAATTCTATAATAGTCAATCCTTTTCTTTCCACTTGAGACTAGTTTAGGAACGGGCATATGATCTAAATCTACCAGAAGGAATGAGGGGAAGTCTGCTGGGGGCTTCCAGGAAAGGTTACCTCAATCCTGAGAAAAAGGCATAGGAAAAAATGGTTCTGTTTTCCTCTGGGCATTGTCATGTAAGGGCATGATGCCTAGAACTATCACAGGCCTCTTACCTTCCTCATGAGAATGAAGCTAATCTAGGGTAGAGGGCAGAGCCAGGACAGCAGAGAAGGAATCCTGATAGCTCTTACTTGGCTAGGTCCTGCCCTACTTCTGTTATTTCATTATGTGAGATACTCCATAATTAGAAAAAAAAATTAAAAATTGAAATGAGTCAGGGTTTTCTGGTTACCTGCAGCCCCAAAGATTCTAAGTGGTACAGCTATCATATGGGTATGTTGAGTCTTATTACCTGCCACCCCCAGCTACAGAGTGAAAAAGTTAGTTCATTTCAAATTATGTTTTTTGTTTCTTTTTTTGAACTACTGATTTTCTGTGACACTTTTTTTCTCCACTTTACCCCACCACACACACAGTCTCACCCAGCCCTCTGGGAATATGCTGTAACACTTCAAAATTGTAAATCTCTTGAAGGGAGGCAGCTACTCCAAACTTGCATCTCACTTCCACATGTGGGACTGCAGGATCCATTTCTAGTTGAATGCATGATGACAGTTTTACAGGAAGTCTTCTTCCTTGTATTCCCTTTTTATATATTGCTGTTTTCTGGCAGCCCTAGCTAATTAATAACTTAATCTGTCTCTCTTTAGACTTCAGTTCTAATTTTTAGAATTTCTCAATCAAGTCAACATTGATTTTATTGGAATTTCAAATATACCCTGCCCTACTGTGTTGTATTTTTGCTGGAAAGAATTGTAGCAGGAATCAAGCCTCATGATGCAAATGCCTGAATCCTGAATTGTGACCAGGATTGCAAAGAAAATAAAAATGTAGCTCTCAAGGGAGTTGAACTAGCTTAGCACCTCCACGTGGAATTTCAGAATGAGAACAGTGATTTTTTTTCCCCTCCTCTTCTGTTTAATCCTAGTTTGGACAGCTCTTTATTCAGAACATCAAGGACTGTTGACAGTTGAATAAAAAGAGTGGAGGCTCATGGGATTGTTAATGAGATACAAATCCACCTTGAAATAAAAATAAATTTTTCTCTGTTGGCTCCTCTGGCCATGGAGAGGTGAGTTAAGAACCTCAAACCAATTTCTATTGACAAGTATTCTTATCATGGTAAACAGCGCAATGCACATTTTTGTTGACTTCTGAGAAAGAAGGCCAAGGGCTTCCAATTGTGTGATATCTTCCCAGCAGATAGCTGGGCTAAGGTAAACAAATTGCACTGATGTGGCATGAGGCACGCTATCTGGTCAGAGAATAAAGTTCCTAGTTATAGTTAACATACAGCATTTTTCATAAAATTAAATTTTCAGCCCACAAATTCAGGCAGGTATATATTTCCTGATACCAAATGCTTTTTCCTACTTTCTCTCCAATCCTAATAATTTATCTAGACTAGTTCATAGTTCATGCCCTCTTTTGAAGCCTTGCCTGACAACCCAAGCTAGAAATGATTTTTTTTTTTTTTTTTTTTTTTTTTTTGAGACAGAGTCTCGCTTTGTCGCCCAGGCTGGAGTGCAGTGGCGCGATCTCGGCTCACTGCAAGCTCCGCCTCCCGGGTTCACGCCATTCTCCTGCCTCAGCCTCCGAGTAGCTGGGACTACAGGCGCCCGCCACCTCGCCCGGCTAATTTTTTGTACTTTTAGTAGAGACGGGGTTTCACCGTGTTAGCCAGGATGGTCTCGATCTTCTGACCTCGTGATCCGCCCGTCTCGGCCTCCCAAAGTGCTGGGATTACAGGCTTGAGCCACCGCGCCCAGCCAAAATGATATTTCTTTTGAGTGCCTGGAGAACTAGTGTCCCTATTCTTGTCTTATTTTGCAAACTTGACTATACAACTCTTTGAAGGCAGGAATTATATAATATCTTTTCTTGTATTATCCACACAAGGTCCACTACAGTGTTTTGCACATAGTAGTTGCTCAATAAATGTTGGTTGGTTGGTTGATTCTTTTTTGTTTGTTTGTTTTTGAGACAGAGCTTTGCTCCATTGCCTAGACCGGAGTACAGTGGCGTGCTCTCAGCTCACTGCAACTTGTGCTTCCTGGGCTCAAGTGATTATCCTGCCTCAGCCTCCTGAGTAGCTGGGACTACAGGCACATGCCACCACACCTGGCTAATGTTTGTGTTTTTAGTAGAGATGGGTTTTCACCGTGTTGGCCAGACTGGTCTAGAACTCCTGACCTCAAGTGATCTGCCCACCTTGGCCTCCCAAAGTGCTGGGATTATAGGTGTGAGCCACTGAGCTCGGCTGGTTGGTTGATTTTTTATTTCTGTGAAGTATACAACACTGTAGACTTAGAAATCATCTAAGAAGAGGGTTTTCTCACATAGAGCCTGTGGATGCGCATCAAGCCTTCTGGAAATTTATTGAAATTAAATGCAAAGTAGACATTTTCTTGGGAGAGGGACCATAGCTGTCAACAGAATCACAAAGGGGTTCTTGATTCATTTCCAAATGAGGAGAATTACTGAACTAGGCTATTCATTTTCTTTTCTTCTTGACAAAACTATTAGTAGGTCTCCAGATGTTGATGATACTGTCATGACTTCACAAATATTATAGCAGTAAGAGTTCTCTTGGGGATACCTCAGTTCCCATTTTTAACTGTTGTTCCTGAAAGAGAAACGGAGATTAAATTGAATTCATATGCTGTGATTAGACTGATTGTATTTTTTAAATTGCACACCATTAAAAGGACTGTGTTCTCAAGTTCTGGTAGAGACAGTATATCATGGTAGTTAGATGTATGAACTCAGAGCCAAGCCTGTGCTTATATCTCAGCTCTGTTACTTACTAGCTGTGTGACCTTGGGCAAATTACTTAAACCTTCCCAGTCTTAGTTTCTTCGTCTGTAAGATGAAAATAGTTATAGTGATCTACCTTTCAGGGTTGCTCTGAGGATTAAATGAATCAATGCATGAAAAACATTTAAAACAGTGCTTTGCACACATATTAACAGTAAATATAATGTAAGTGTTAGCTATTAATATTGCTGATGCTTTTGTTGTTGTTCAACTCTTTGCTCTCATTTTCATGAATACAGATTAGCCATGGTAATTGTATCTTCTGCAGCCCTTCTCACCACCAAATTCTCTTCTGGGTCATCACATTGAGGTCAGATCAGATTGTTGAATTATTTTGCAGAAATTATGTATTTTTATTGTGTGCTAGGTATAATTCTAAGTTTTCTTGCTTGAGTTTGCTTGGCATTTTGAAATCAAGTTCTCACACTCTGAGGGTATTTAAGTCATCTAAAGATTACCAGGCTAGAGAATCAAGATCCTTTGAATTTCAGTGAATGTATTTTTTTATCCCATGAAATATTTTATTTGAAAAATATTAACAAAAATATTCTTTATTCTAAGAAAAACTTTTAGTTGAGTCTTTTAGTCATCTTTACAGTTGTAGTTGACTTGGAAAAGGATAAAATGAAATGCAAAGGATTCCGACAGATTGAAGTCACTACTGCCTGGAATTAATTCTTTCCATTAGCTTTAAGATTAACCCCTTTAAAATGATGAAAGATTTTGATTAATCCTAGAATTTTTAATCCCCATCTTTGGGAGAAGCAGAAAAAATACTGAAGTGATTTTTGTGGGGGGGAGGGCTTATGTTAAATGAGGCAGTTTGTCAGATTTTACTTTTATGAGTTGACTGGCAAGCATTTGAGAAGGGAGGGTGTTTTTTAGAAGGCTGTGCTGCAGCAGATTCCTCAGCTAAGTACACATCCTGTGATATTTCCCCCACTCTTTCCTGATCAGTGAAATTGCAATTAAACAACTAATAGCAACTGCTCCATTTCCATGATCTTCAGAGCCTATGGAATTAGAATTACATATTTAAGGAGGAGAAAATTTTCCACTTGATGTCTAGGATAATGAACAGTGATGGAAATTGGGGTTATGAGGAGTCAGGATATATATATTAGTCAGAATGTCAGCAGGCAATAGTTGATACCTGAAAATTGGATAATTTTCAGAGTTAACACTAAATTTATAAAGGTGTGGGCAGGGTATAGGAAAAGTACAAAGGGTAGTGCAGTATTCTTAGGCTAGTAAGATGAGGGCAGTGTCTTTCCATCCCTGGGTCTGAACTGGCAAGACAGACAGGCAAGCAATAACTATATTCCAAGAAGGGAAGGAGGGAGGGTGGAAGACAGAAGAGAGGGAAGGTTGAGAACTAGTCGTGTGGGGAAGGCCTCTGATGAGAGCTGGGACCTCTGGTCTAAGTCAAAGTATGTTGGCAAACTAGAGGAAGGCTTCAGGGAGAGGAAGGGATAAATGCTCTAACCTCACTCTTCTCTTTTCCTGATCTCAAGCCAGTGGTCCTGTATGAACCCAATCACAAGCCAGAGGGCAGAGGGCAGAACTTGCAGCAAATGTCATTCTGGGATCATTTTGTACCATACTTTATTCATGTTCTCTTTCCCTGGATGCCTCCAACTCTCACCCAAGTGCTTACATTTATGTGCCTTCTTCTTATTCCTGCTTCCACATGCTCCATACTGGCTGACACCTAGAGCAGATCATTTTAAATACCCCTCCCCTTGCTTATACAGGACAAAATTATTTTCGATAATGATAAGTCATAATGATTGTTTTTTTTTTGACTCATCCTTAAGTTTCACAACAAATATAATTGACAATTTTAAAAGACTAAATTACAATGTTGACATTGTTCAAATTTGGTAAAATATTTCATCTCATTATACATCTCAAATTTTCATTTACCAAACAAAAATATTTCACTTTGCGGTTCATTCTCTGTTTCACTGTGATATGGTTTGGTTGTGTCCCCACCCAAAATCTCATCTCGAATTACAATCCCCAAATCCCCACATGTCAAGAGCAGGACAGGTGGATATAACTGAATCATGGGGGCAGTTTCCTCCATACAGTTCTTGTGATAGTGAGTGAGTTCTCGCGAGATCTGATGGTTCTATAACCGGCATTTCCCCTGCTAGCACCCATTCTCTCTCCTGCCACCCTGTGAAGAAGTGCCTTCTGCCATGATTGTAAGTTTCCTGAGGCCTCCCCAGTCATGCAGAACTGTGATGAGATTACCCAGTCTTCTGTATTTCTTCATAGCAGCATGAGAATGGACTAATAAACACTGTTTTAATTTTAAACATAAATTAAAAATTCCAAGTGTCCATGAAGAATGACAGAATTGATGTAACTCAGGTTTCGGTTATTCCTTTTGAAAATCAGTTTCTAATCTACTGTTTAAATAAGGAATAGGTAGCACTCTGGAGGCCAGAGGCAGGAACTGCTCCTGCAGCAAACTTGAATGGTTCTAGACCCTAAGAATGTATCCTGGGAAGGAGTGTAGCTGACTTTAAGTGTGTCAGGACTGATTGTGTAACTACAAGCTCTCTGAATTAGCTTCCATACAGAATACAATTTTTTTTTTGTTTGTTTGTTTATTTTGAGACAGAGTCTGGCTCTGTTGCCCAGGTGGGAGTGCAGTGGTGTGATCTTGGCTCACCGCAGCCTCTGCCTCCTGAGTTCAGGCGATTCTCCTGCCTCAGCCTCCCGAGTAGCTAGGATTACAAGCACATGCCACCATGCCCGGCTAATTTTTGAATTTTTAGTAGAGACAGGGTTTCATTATGTTGGCCAGGCTGGTCTTGAACTCCTGACCTCATGATCTGCCCACCTTGGCCTCCCAAAGTGCTGGGATTACAGGCATGAGCCACTGTGCCTGGCAAATACAATGTTTTTATAAAGAAAATTTTTAAAAGAGAGAGAATTGGAGGCTTACATATATATTGTTAAAATTGCAGTAATTCTTAGTTAGCCAAGGTGTTAATAAAAAGCAGGTTGACTTTTTGTCAGTTTATTATGTTTTAAAATTCTCCACAAACAATTCACTCCCTTATTGTCTGTACCCTGGGCACAGCAAAGTAAGGTAGAAAAGGAAGAGAGAGTGAATCTAGGGGCAGCGGCAAGGCAGCTTACCCAGGACATTAAGTTATAAATTGAGAACTTTCTAAGTCATTCCTTATCTGTTTTCATGAAGTTGTCAAGCCCATTAGTGTGTTATCCTTACAGATTTTTGTGACAGCAATGTACTTGTGGTGAGTGCTTGAGTGGGGATGATTATAACAAAATGGAAGAAAGATCTATAATTCTACATAACAAATGAAAACCTTGGAAGTTCTCTTTTTGCTGTAAGACTGCTTCCTAGAGCTTGTGGCAAATGCAATTCTGGATCATTTTGTACCATACTTTATTCACATTCTCCTTCCCTGGATGCCACCAACTCTCACCCAAGTGCCTCCATTTGTTTGCTTTCCTCATCTTCCTGCGTCTACATGTCACAAGACAAGCTGCTTCCTTTTTCCATCTTGGCTTTCCTTTCCCATCCCCTTCTTGGCTACCCCTGTTTCCTTCTTATTTCTTCACTGGACCAGACATGAATTTGTTCTGGGAACTTTTACTAATCTATGGCAAAGGTTGTTAATAGGCTTCATGTCAGATGTTCAGTTGCTTAGTAACTCAAAGAACTTCCTGCCAAGTTTATGTTCAGAGAGTTAGACAAACCATCCAGTCCCCACTGTTCTCAGGCCTGGGCTGCATCAGCTCTCCAGCTCGGCTGTGTGTGAGGAGATCCCCACACAGGCTCAGAAAGGAGCCTCAGCCTCCACAGAGCAGTGAGTGTGAGAGCAGAGTCTGAGCCTACCTGGCCTGGTCTGAAGAGGAACCTGGGGAGGCTGACCTGAACAGAGGTGCAGGCATGTTTTCAGAGTTCCTAAAACTGATATTTACTGCATGTTAGTGAGGTGGTTTGAATTTTTTCAGTTTCTCTGCTTCTTCCTTTGTTCCACTTCCTGATCCATGTCTCCTTCTCATTTCAGTTCCTAGTGTTTTTCAGGAAACCCGTAGTTTTAGATTTACAGGCTCTCTATCAAATGGTACCATGTAACCTTAGAGCAGTGGCATAGTGCTCATCTCTTGTTGCCAACCTCCACAAACACACAGAAACCATGCAAAATCCCCAAGGATTCTGGATTAGGATATACCAGTCTGGAGGAGAAGGGTTTCTACACTGGTAGGAGGAATGAATCTCGGTAAAATAATTGCTTTTAATGACCGCTAGGAGTTTAGAAACATCCTATGGCACAGCAAAGAGTTTCCTTGCTGAACCGCAGATGGTGTTTATTGCCAGATGATGTGCAGAAAAGTGCCAGATGATTAGGCTCTTTCTAGGGGATGTCAGAATCTTCTATAACCCACACAAATAATTGGCCTTCTAACACCCCCAAACTGTAACACAAGGGAGGTTGGAAAACTTCTAAGAAGGTAGTTATCATGGCATGAGTAAAAATTTCTGTTTGGCACACCATGGCTAGCAGTGGGAAGTGGGTGGTTGAATAAGAACTCCTCCAAGACTGTGGCTGGCTGGGAGCCAGGATTCTTCAACTGGAAATGAACGGGGAAGGAGGGGAAAAGAACAAAAATCTGCTGAGGGATAATAAAAATTTTAATGATTCTTCAAATGTTGCATTGTCTTGTAAATATAGTTGTAAATTTAACTTTAAAATGACTTCTACTCAATTGGGTCAGAGACTTAAAAATGATTAAAAGAAAGGAATAGGTTTCAGATTAGCAATAATATTTGTACAAAAAGATTTTCAGTGTTCAGAGTAACTGATGGACTCTGATTTTGAGTGATGGTTTTAATTACTGGAAGCTTATATATAATTATATAATTTATAATATATAATATATAATTTATAAAATTATATAATTTTCAATGAGCAACCACTCTAAACATAAGGATGAGGTATCAGCTGTGGAGGTATCAGCTGTGGAGTTTTTCCTAAGAATACCAGTAAATTGAGTGTGACCTGACCTTAGTCTGTTATTGTAACCAGAGTTACTATGCTTTGCTCTAGTCTAGAAATATCTCCAAGTAGGTATGTATAGGGAAGGTAGATGATCTTTGTGCCTTCACTCTAATGGTCTTGTAGTAGGAATGTAGATCATGGTTTGGTGGAGGGATATTGGTGAAGCGTGGGGTTTTCTTATCCATGGCAAGGAAAATGCTGGTGGAAGTCTTCATGTGTGGGATGATTAGTTGACATAACCGAATAAGATTAGTTTATATAGGCCGGGCATGGTGATTCACCCCTATATTGCCTGTAATCCCAGCACTTTGGGAGGCTGATGCAGGTGGATCACCTGAGGTCAGGAGTTTGATACCAGCCTGGCCAACATGGCGAAACCCTGTCTCTACTAAAAATACAAAAATTAGCCAGGCATGGTGGCATACGCTTGTAATCCCAGCTACTCAGGAGCCTAAGGCAGGAGAATCACTTGAGGCGGAGGTTGCAGTGAGCCAAGATTGCGCCACTGCACTCCAGCCCGTGCCACAGAGCAAGACTCCGTCTCAAAAAAAAAAAAAAAAAGATTAGTTCATATACCCAATTTCACCTTTGAAAATGCCAGCTACCTAGATGACTAGGATATGTTTGAAGAGAGTTAGATACAGGCTTAGACCTATCTTAGAGACTACAGAATTACATAGATGACAAAGGAGCCAAGAATTCTTGAACTGAAACAGATGAATTAGAGAGAAAAGTACTTTTTTTCCCCTTTAAAGGCTAGACTAGTGTATAAAAGTTATAAAAGCAGACTTGGGTACGTTTCAAGGTGATTCACAACTGAACCATCTTCTTCAGAAAACAGTAGCCCCTTATCCTTAAACATGTTCCAGGAATCTTGAAATGGTGATTCCTTCCTTGGGAAGGAGGTTGACAGATGGCTTCTGAGTTCCTTTCTAGCTGAAATTGTGTGATTCTCATTAAAAAGTTTTTCCTTACATTCAAAATGCATTTCATATACTGATATGGCCTAACAACAAAGGTTTTCTTCCTCTTCTAATTTGAAACTGACAATAAAACTTGTAAACAGTTTGAAAGGTAATAAATTTCTACATGTTCCAACTGATGTCAGATGCTCATCCCTTAAAGACCAGAACTTCAGAGGCATTCCAGGAGAGTCCACTTAGCTTACTCACTTCTCTTGATTATGTATGAGGACTAAACTCTGACCTTTTTTTTTCTTATTTTGCCCAAATCCTACCTAAGGAACCTAGGGAGTCATACCCTGCAAACCATAAAGTCTCATCAGAGGGATTTTATTTAATCCTGTATAATGTGGCCTGCTTTCCAACTTGACTCTGGCGTAACATCACGTAACAAATAAGGAAGGAAATCAAAATATGTTAACCCCAAATATATTTCCTTGTCATATCTTGAAATTGCCATGCAAAGTCACCTCTTGTGGGAAAAATCTACATTCTGTAGAGAATCCCCTTCCCCTCCTCCTTTTTTTTCTTTCTAGATCCAGGAGATAATCAACTAAGAGTCAGGCACCCTTTTAAGTCCAATAAGAAACACTTTCTAACCTATTCTCTCTGAAGTCTGCTATCTGCATAATAAAACTTGGTCTCCATACTCCTTTATCTTAACCCAGATATTTCCTTTCTGTTGATCCCAGGTCTTTAGATAAACTCAACACATTGTCAACCAGAAAAAATTTAAATTTTACCTATATCCTGGAAGCTCTCCACTTTGAGTTGTCCTGCCTTTCCAAACCAATGTACATCTTAAATATATTAGATTGATGTCTCATGTGTCCCCAAAATGTATAAAACCAGGCTGTGCCCTAGCCACCTCAGGCACATGTTCTCAGGACCTCCTAAGGGCGGTGTTACAGGCCATGGTCACTCACATTTGGCTAAAAATAAATCTCTTCAAATATTTTATAGAGTTTGACTCTTTTCATTGACAAACATAATGAGACTTTTTAAAAAGATTATTATTAAGATAACAAATGTTCCTTAAGTGAGAAAGAGCAAACTATTTAGATATTTATGGGGTAAAGTAAATTCCAATTTATTGCCTATAGGTAGACCATATTAATAAGTTTATTTTTATTTTTGTTTTTTACTTTTTAATTATTTTGGGATACTCTTAACTTCAGATGATGTTTGTTAGAAAGATTTTTTAAAAATTTAGATTTCATAAAATAATCTTAGTTGAAAACAACTAAATCACACTGTGCTTTTTAAATGGTTAAGCATAAATTGTAAGTGAATCTGTGCTCAACCATGCATAACTTCAACTAGTATCCATTAATATCTAAGAAGCTGATTTGAAACTCTGAGTATATGAGAGGGAATTGTCAGCTATCAGCCTCACTATAAAGCAGTGATTTTCAACCAGGAGTGATTTTGCTCCTTATAGAACATTTGGCAATGTCAAGAGACATTTCTGTTTGTAATGCTGGAGAGGTTGTGGCATCTAGTGGGTAGAGGCCACAGGTACTACAACTAGACATTCTACAATGCACAGGACAGCTCTCCACAACAAAGAATTTTCTGGTCCCAAATGTCAAAAGTGCCAAGGTTGAGAAATCCTGCTATATAGGTTGATAGGGGCTGTTCATTGATGGAATATCCTTCTCCATTAATATCTTTAGGTATTTCCTTTAGATTTGATGAGATTCCAACCTGCTGATTGCACTCTGGGAATTGAATGGAGGAAGAAGGCAGGATTTAAACATTTAATAAGCATATGTTGACCTAATTTCCCATTGTAGGGTAAGGTGTCCCTGCCTTCAACATTGCTATCCTTTTATCTAGAGACCCTCTATTTTATTCTCTGCATAGAGAGGCAGACTCCCAAGAGAAGGACTCTGGGGTTTTAGCTGGTTCTTAAATTGGCTTCCAGGTGATTATCTTAGGTTTAGGCCCACCTTCACCCTTCTTCCAGGGGAACAAGATGTCATCAGTTTTGGGCATTTCAGGGCTCTACCTGTAAATTTGATTGACTCTCAGTTTCCCCACTGCCAGTTTAGGATTTAGCTTTCTTAGATCTGCTAAATCAGTTACTTCTTGCCCATTTATTTTCTGGTTTCCAAATCCTCTTGTTGTTACCATCTCTCTTACTCTCTCTCCTTTTTAAAAATTATTTAGTGATATTTTTATGGGTTTTGGGAGGTAGCAGAGGCTAATGAGAACATTTGATCTTCTGTCTTTACCAGAAGTATAAAATTAGTTTTTCTTCTCTAATATGTTTCCGTAATGCTAGCTGCTTCGTTTACAAGCTAATACCAGGAAATGGCTTTAAGAAAACACATTGGTAAGGGATTTGTCAGGATCTTGGTTTTTTGTGAGACAGGGTCCAGATTGAATGCTACCTCAGGAGTTTCCCTTGTTACTTAAAACAAGCAGACGGAGAAACATTTTCCAGTAGTTACTTTCAGCTTTTCTGGATTTTCTTTTCTCTTTAACTATTTCATACCCTCTTATTTAGTGGGTAGCATACAATTGTCTGCCAGCTTTTGTCTGCCAGCTTATTTATATAAAGGCTTTATTGAATTTTTATTTCTTCACTGATTGAATCATTCATGCATTCAGTGTCTCACTCACTCCTTGACTCATTACATGTTTAGTACAAGTATATCACATGCCTGCTATGCCAAAGGGTCTGAGTGAGACACCATGTGGGATGCAAAATTGTGTCACATAATCCTTGCTTTTAAGGAGTTTATAATCTTTTTTGTATCTTTTGGAAATAAATTACATGACATGTTTCCATGATAACTAGACATACTTCATAATTTTGGTACATAATATTGACACAATACTTACTACTCTCCCCTTTTGTAACATTAACTTTCAAGAGCATCTTTTGGCAAGGCTATGTTTACAAAAATAATGCAGGCATTATGCATTCTATGAAAGGACGCTATTTTATCAGATGTCATAGCCAAAAGAAATTTACTATTCACTTCTGTTTTGGCTCTGTTGAGTTCTTAGGAATTGAAGCTAAAAATTCATTGCTGTGTACCTCAAAGGAGCTTCTAATTGTTACACTCTTCAAGTCTCCAGGAAATGATTCCCCTAAAACAAATCAGCATATGCAATGTGCCTATATGCATAGTAGATCTTCAATAACACACACCATGGATGATGTTATCAGCAATCTGCCTTGTTCTAGACCTATATTTCTTAACAAATACAAATGCCTTTGGTTAAAGAAAAAAGATGGTATGGTGGACTGAGAGTAGGTATATACATTGCACTTTTTTCTTAATCTTGAAATTGGGGATTTTATTGTAAACCAGATAGTCAATCTCACCATGTGCCATTTTATATACAGTGTCTCCTATATTTCTACTCTAGAGGCTATCCAGAGGTCCTTAAAACTGGACATACTGTTTTAAAAATGCCTTTCTTTTTAACAGTATGTTATCTTTATCACCAAAAGATGTTATGTAAGAATAGCATCAAACAGGTCAGGGATGGTCTTAGGGACAAAAATAAAGTATTCACTGAAAATCTTTTTTATTTATTTATTTATCTTTTTTTGAGATAGGGTCTTGCTCTGTCACCCAGGCTGGAGTGCAGTGGTGGGATCATGATTCACTGCAGCCTTGACCCCTCAAGGTCCAAGTGATCCTCCCACCTCAGCCTCCTGAGTAGCTGGGACCACAAGCATGCGCCACCACACCTGGCTATTTTAAAAAATTTTTTGTAGCAATGGGTCTCACTCTGTTGCCCAGGCTACTCTCAAACTCCTGGGCTCAAGTGATCTCCTGCCTTGGACTTCCGAAGTGCTGGGGTTATAGGCATGAGCCGCTATGCCTGGCCGAAAACCATTCTTAAATCCTTGTAATATATAGCCATAGAAGGAGGAACCTCACAGTTATTGAATCACAAATTTCTCCCTTGCTTCCTGGGCCAATTCCTCCCCAAAACATTACTCAAAATGAAGTGCCCTGCCATTATGTTTTCTGTTAAATTCTCCATAGCTCTTAGCATAATGTCTTGAGGACAGAAGGAGCTCTTTGGGTGTTTCTTAATTGATTGATGGATGAATCCAAGCTGCAAGAAACATCACTGGATTTCTCTGTCTCTATGGAGCATATCCTCCTTGTCACAGTTTGAGGTTTGCCTTTTTTAGTTTTATCACAGGCAGGAGGGAGGATAAGCCCAAGTAGAGACGGACTTAAATTGACAGGCTTCTGTACAGGATCAAAGGTAAAAGCTGTACACTAAGTACAAAAGAGGTCAGTGTCAGAAGGTAGTCATGGATTTGGCTAGCCAGAATCTGGAATGCCAGAAATAGAATCCCAGCCTAAAATTTAGAGAATGTTGAAAGGGACATAAGCTTGTTAAAAACAGAATGGGAGATTTGGTTGAAATTAGACGGTAAATAAAATGAGAAACCAGCACAACCTTCAGTATTTTCTCCTTTACAGACTGGTAGCTTGAGATTGAGTAAGCCTGGCCATGAAGTGGGGACTGCTGAGGTCAAAGGTTTCAGAGACAGGATAAGAAAGGCCTCTTGCTTTTGATTTCATAAGGTCTAGAATCACTCTGTGTTTGAATACAATGAATACTTGAAATTCTTTAGAGCAATGATCCCCAAAGTGTATACCAAGGAGTGCTGGTTCTGTTAATAAAAAAAATATGTGTTTGGAAAAGACTGAATTACACAAAAATGACAAGTTTCTGAAGACTCCTGGGAACTAATGTGAGCTGCGTATCTCTCATAAGGGGTGTGTGTAAGCAGGATTTCCCGGATGTATCAACCTCTAAACATTTTCTTAAAGTACTTTGCAGAGCCGGTATTGCATGAACCATGTTTCAGGAAATGATGCTCTGGATATTATTTATATTTATGCCGGAATTGTGATAGGATATACTGTTCCCCCTGGTCGTTGGAGCTCAGCTTATGCAATTTTACAGCTGAATGAACTGGTCTTTTTGTTTGCATTTGAATGGGAAACAGCTGACTTGAAGTAGCTCTACATGAGTGGATATTTTCATTTTTAATATATGGGTATATAATTAACACTTTTTTTGTCTCTATGTAGGCAGTGTTTATTAAGATGACACAAAGCATTGAGGAAAAATTTGAAGCCCTTTCACTTTATAGCCAAGTTTAAAAGAGAGAATGATCAAACCTAAACTTTTGGGAAATTCAGCTCTCTTTCTTAGTTTTGCCCTAGCCAGTGAGTGACCTTGAATAACTCACCAGACTAATGCACTCACTGAATTTAACTTGCCTTTGTTCTGATAACTAAATTTGGATGCCTGTTTCGTTTTAAGCACAAGTAATTATATTATGTATTTTTAACCCACCAATTAGTTTTGCATAAAGCTAATGGATCTGATTATAACCTAAGAATGAGATTTTGGCTATTTTTCTACTTAAATATTTCATGAACACAGACATAACTGGCAATACTGATGGAAAAGAAGTAGAAGACAAGAAGAGTAGACTAAATCAGCGTGATTTACAAATTCTTTGGGAGATATAATGCATTACACTGGTACAGAAGTCTCTCTATAAGCCAATGGATGATGTCATCTTACAATGTTATTGTAAGCAGTACACACGTGTCTCCTAAGGTTTGTATACGTGTGCCTACACCAGTGCCTTAACTGATCAGATACTCAATAAGTATTTGGGGATTATCTTTGTTATCTTAAGACTTTCCATTACTTTTATTTTTAGGTTGTATCCTGAATTGTTTTTTAATTAAAAGTAATTCATATATTAACTTGAGACTTTATGTTAACTTAGTTGATATGTTTTAGATCTACAGATATTTTTATCTATCCATACTTATATTGCTAACAACATTTCTTATTTCCCAGTGCTTTTCTCTTCTACTTTTAAAAAATTGTGGTAAAATGTATATAGCCATGTTAAAGTGTACAGTTCAATGGTATCGTGCACATTCATCGTATCGTGCAGCCATCACCACCATTTGTCTTCATAGCTTGTTTCATCTTATAAAACTGAAAATCTATGCCATTAAATAAGAACTCCCCATTTCATTCTTTCCTTGTCCCCTGGAAACCACAATTTTACTGTCTGTCTCTATGATTTTGACTACTCTAAGTACCTCATATTAGTGGAACCATATAGTATTTATCTTTTTGTGACCATCTTATTTAATTTAGCATGATGTCCTCAAGGTTCATCCATGTTATAGCCTATATCAGATTTTCCTTCCTTTTTAAGGCAGAATAATATTCTGTCATATGTATATAACAGATTTTACTTATCTGTTTTGCCATTCATCTGTTGATGGGTACTCGGGTTGCTTTCATTTTTTAGTTATTGTGAATAATGCTGCTTATGAACATGGGGGTACAAATATCTCTCTAAGACCCTGTTTTCAATCCATTTGGGTATATACCCAAAGGGGAATTGCTAGCCCATATGGTAATTGTATTTTTAATTGTTTGAGGAACTGCCATACTGTTTTCTATAGAAGCTGTACCATTTTACATTCCCACCAACGATGTACAAAGGTTCCAGTTTCTCCACATTCTTATCAACACTCATTATTTTCTGTTTGTATGTTTTTGATAGTACGCATACCAATCAGTATGAGGCAATACCTTGTAGTTTTAATTTTCATTCTTTCCTAATGATAAGTGATGTTGAGCATCTTTTTATGTGCTTTTTGGGCATTTGTACATCGTATTTGAAGAAATGTTTATTTGCTCATTTTTGAATTGGGTCTTTTGTTGTTACTGAGTTTTGGGAGTTTTTGATACATTCTTGATACTCATCTCTTACCAGATATATGCAAATTTTCTTTCCCATTCTATGAGTTGTCTTTTTACTTTGTTGATACAGTCTTTTGATACACAAAATTTTAAAACTTTCATGAAGTCCGATTTGTCTATTTATCCTTTTTCCTTTTTTTGAGATGGAATCTCTTTCTGTCACCCAGGCTGGAGTGCAGTGATGCAGTCTCAGCTCACTGCAACCTCTGCCTCCCGGGTTCAAGCGATTCTCCTGCCTCAGCCTCTCGAGTGGCTGGGATTACAGGTACCCACCACCATGCCTGGCTAATTTTTGTATTTTTAGTAGAGATGGGGTTTCACCATGTTGGCCAGGCTGGACTCCAACTCTTGACCTCAAGTGATCCGCTGCCTCAGTCTCACAAAATGTAGTTTTTCTTCATTACTTCTTTTTGTTTTGTTTTAAGACAGAGTCTTGCTGTCAGCCAGACTGGAGTGCTGTGGTGTGATCTTGGCTCACTGCAACTTCCACCTCCTGGGTTCAACTGACTCTCATGCCTCAGCATCTCAGGTAACTGGGATTACAGGCATGTGCCACTGCACCCAGCTAATTTTTTGTATTTTTAGTAGAGATGGAGTTTGATTGTGTTTGCTAGGCTGGTCTCGAACTCCTGTTTTCAAATGATCCGTCTGCCTCACCTCCCAAAGTGCTGGGATTACCTTGATTACTTTTTGAATAATAAAAACCAGTATTATTTAGTTCAAGTGACTGCTTCACAGTCTGAATCCAAGATGCTATTTTTAAAAGTTCTATCCTCATACAGAGAAATATTCTAAATTTTGTAGTAACCTTGCCTGAACACAGAGATCCTGTTATAAGCCTTGTTATATATTTAAATATATATAAATCTTGTCATATTTTAACAAGGTTAAACATAAACCTTGTTATGTGATCCCTGTGAAGCGATAAGAAGATACCTTTTTGAAAAAAGTATATAGATTGAGAAACTCAGTTTAAAAGTACAGAGACTTCTTTGGGTTCAAGATCAGTTTTTCTCCACATATTTCTCTGTAAAATTCAGTTGAGAAGTAAATAAACAAGGAAGCTGCCAGTTCTTTCTTTCCTGGACTTGAAGTTTCTGGAGGGTGGAGGGACAAAAAATGTTGACTCGCTTGTTAGCCAGAGCTCAACCAGTGAGTGCCAAACAAAGTGAGATGCTCAATAGATACCTTTTATTCTGCTTAACTGTAGTGTATACAAAACTGTCAGGCCAATATACTCTTCTGCCTCCTTATAAATCTAAGTTTTTCCTTTAAATTTTTATGTTATTTTGCACATTGACACAGAGAAAAATCATATTCTTCAAGCTATTTTTTTAATTTTAAAAAAGTTAAATGAATAAATAAAACTCTTACCTTATAGACTGTAGTTTAATTGAATGCAATCCCAAATGCTCTTATTTAAAACCGGTCAGCTAATGTTAATGAAATATTCTGGATTATTCATTTTCAGGCATATGAAATATCATTTCTTGTTAAGGAAACTCAGTCAGAAGACCTTGAGTATCCAAATCAGCGTCTGAATCATACGGAACTATTAACAATGATAAGATTAGGCCAAAGAGCACAATGAATAGAGTTATGACTAGCAGAATTTGTCTGAGATTAATTTGCGTTTGGCTGCAGATGACTAAGTAAGACCAACAGTAGCAATGTCATGTGATGATTTTGAAGCATTAGCTGGAAAATTATAAATAGATGATTTCTAGAGCCTATTGAAAAGGACCAGTTGTTTCTGAGTGTCATGTCAATTATGAGAAACTATTGCTAACAAAGACAAAGAATGAAAAATTAAAAAGCATAGGGGACAATTACCTTCCAAACATCTGAATCACTCTCAGATGGCAGCCAGCTGCTCAAGTGCTGGGATGTTGAAGTTTTATCCAAGAGGGCAAAGGAGGGCAAAAAGTGAAAGGCTCAGAAATCATGACCCTGCTTAGCAACTGCTGCTTCCTTCCTTCCACATCACAGCTATACTTTGGTTAGTGGTGAGTAATAAAAGCAAATGGCTGATGGGTCTTTGCTTTAACTTAGGCCTTAGTACTCTCATGGCAGAGGGGAGAGAATATGGGTTGACCTATTAAAATGTTCAGCATTCTGTTCCTTATTTTCCCATGACTTAGAGACACCCCTGAATTAAAAAAAAATCTTGTTTCTGTCTTTGCTGAATAGAAGAGTTGGCAAAGTATCTGGTAATAGTTAATCTATAACTAATTTTCTAGGGTTGATGAAGGATCTACTAGATTCTTTTTAGAGGCATTTAAGTCATTAGCTCTTACTCAGCAGTTCTTATTGTTGCTATTTATTTCATTGAGCAAGATAATAAATTATTATTTAAAAAGAGAAAAATTGAGTGAAGGTGAATTTGTATTGAGCTGGTTTGCTTGCCATGCTTTTATTATCTACCAGCTTAAACAGAACAAAAATATTCATAAGCTTGTACTGTCTAGTTTCCAGTAGAAAATATGCATTTTATGTAACTTAAATTATTTATCCATGATATGTAACTTAAATTACTTGTTCTAGGGATTATTTTTGAAAACAGCAATTCATCTTGAAACAATTCATACTTTATCAAACACTCACCTTCAATTTAGATGGCTAATTAGGCTGAAATGCTTGACTGTAATGAACTTGATGCATTTTAAGCAAAACCGTTATATAATATTTGAAAGAATAGGTTCTACCTTGCTGAAATTGTTTTTTTGAAAAGTCAACATAGTAGAAGACCTTTATTATTCTTTCTGTAATAAAGAATATTCAGAGGGAGGATCTCTGATCACATCAAATCTCTGGATATTGAGAGCCCTTGCTATCTCTTGTTAGTATTTTAAAATCTGACGTCAGAGTCTTGTAAGGGAAACTCTTTTTTACATGTCTGGGAGTCTATAGTGAGTGGGAAATAATAGTGAATAGGAATAATGCTTTTGAAAATCGTGCTCTTTATGAAAGTTCATCACCCGTAAAATGCCTTCTGTTTATGAAAGAACAGCAGTGTGAGTAGTTATTTGATGTGTTCTCATGTTGCAGCATGAACAGCAAAAACAAATGTAATATTAGTTGACAGATTTGGCTTAATGTATTGTTTGATATCTCAGCCTGATTCAGTTGTCTTAAAAAATAAAAGTTATTCACTCCACAATATATCTACTTATGGGGCAGATAGTGAAATAACCTTACTTTCAACTTGATCACTTAATCACCTGTGGTTGTCATCCTGAGATCAGGTTTATTTCATAGGAAGCAGTTCTTTCTTAAAGAGATTGAATGAAGCAAATGCAACCTCATTATTCATTTGAGTCATAGTGAGCATTTTGTATTTAAAAAAATACAATGTTTTAGGAGTGGATAGGCACAATTTTGAACTTTTAGCATTTTAAAGTTAATATCAACCAAGTTGTACCCCACCCAGTCTTATGACATTCTCTACAAAAAACAAAAGAAAAAAACCCAAAAAATAATTATTTTCATAGTAAAGTAGATTTTGGAACTAATGCGCTCTATCTCCCTATCCCCCATTTGGAAATGCTCAATGTACCCGAGAGTGTTAAAACCCTGTCCTGTAGTAAAGAAGTTCTTTCACTTTTTAATCTAGGTATGTTTTAAGCTTTATGTTTGCATACAGATAGTTAAGTTAAATAGTTCTGAGGTTTCTTAACATACACAACAGTCTCCAACCTCTCTTCTTTTCCATTTCCCATTCTCCAGAGGCAACCACTTTTCATCTTTTAGCTGATTCTCTTGGTAACTACCTCTATCTTGAAATGATAGGATGGTATGGCTACTCCCTGAGTATTTTTTTTTCCTTAGCTTTATCTATTTACCTCTCACTGTAAAAGATGAGAATTTATTTAGCTAATTCTCCTACCCTGTCTCTCTCTTTCTCTCACATTCTCATAGGTATGCACGTGCACATGCACACAATTCCCATCCCTCCTTTCTTCCTATAAAATTATGCCATGATTTTGGGTTATTGCAGCATTGAGTGTTTAAATTATTAAGACTATTCAAGTGCAGTTTGTAGCTATACCACAAAGAGGAATATGATTTTTGTTCTATTTTTCAACAATTTTTGTTTCTTTCTGGAATTTATAATTATTATTGTTTGCTTAGTTTTCTATGTGTTTATCTCCAATTCAACCCCTAATTCTCTACAAGTTGGATAAATCTCTTCTGGGTATATTCATTTACATCAGATTTTCTCTCAACATCATCTGTTTGAAGCAGTCTTGACAGGAGCCTTCTGAACTGTTGTAGTCTGGACTGGAAGCCCTTCTTTGCCGGGTATACAGCCGCCATTTGGGGATTTCCCTTCCTCTTCGCTCTGGGTAGGTGGGCCTCCTATTGCTTCATCCTGTGACTACTTCTTTCTTGCTTTACTGCTTTGTTTTAGCAGAGCATAGCCTCTGGTATCTTTTAAGAAAAGTGTGTAGAAGATGGATTGTGTGTGTGTGTGTATGTGTCTGAAAATACCTTTTTTCTACCCACTCACTGATTATTAGTCTATATTATTCTTGCTATAAAATTCTAGATTAGAATTATTTTTCCTTCTTATGTAAAACAAATTGTCTTCTGGCTTTTAATGTTGCTGTTGAGAAATCCAAACCAGTCTGATTTATCATGCTTTGTATATACTTCTACTTCCACCCTAAAACTTACTTGCCTGCATATTCTGAGATTTCAAATAATGTTCCTTTGGTGTTTGTCTATTTTTAGTGCACTAGGCTGGTCTTTTAAATTTGTAAACTCAGGTCCTTCATTTTCTTGAAAGATTTCATTGATAATTCCTCCTTTCTCTTTCCACTTGCCTTCAAACTCCTTTCTTCTAGGTGTTGGACCTCCTGCAATGGTCACTAATTATCTTACCTTTTCTCTCCTAATTTATATCTATTTACCTTTTTACTTTACATTCTGTGAGATTTCCTCAACTTTATTTTTAGCTATTATATTGTGGTTTTCATTTTTGCTATTATACATACTTTTATTTTCCCAGAGTTCTTTTTTGGTTCTACACATATTTCTTTTGAAGTATAGCCTCTTTTTCTTATTTTATGGATATAATATCTTATCTCTGATAATCTTTCTTTTTTACCCAAATCATATTTTCCATGGATAGTGTGTTTCCTCCAGGTTGAGATTTTTGTTGCTTGCTGTGAGTCTGTTACACAAACTGGAGCTTTCCCTAAATCTCTGCTAATCCTTGACTGCCTACTCATATTTAGGAGTAAAAGACTAGAAAGCTGATTGGATGCTCTGAATGTGTAGGTAGGCCTGTTGACTGAACGTCACTGTAGGGTAATCTGGATGTGCCAATTTCAGTATCTTGTCTTCTTGGACTGATCAGATCTCCTAGAGAGGGAATCTCTAGTCTCTTGACTGGAGGGTAAAGGAATTGCTCCCAGTGTGTGAGGAGCTGAGTCAGGGAAGAGGACTGGGGATCTCAACATTCAGAATGTCTACATTAGTTGAATCCTCTTATTTTCAGAATACTCCTCAATTGCGCCTGGTGTCTGCCAGTCTAGAGACCCTGTGATTCATTCTTTCTAGGTAATATACGTCCAGTCTTCTGTCTGAACTAGGGGTGGAAGCAACTAATCAGCAACACAGAGTAAGGAGAGACCTGTAGTTCTCACTGATTTTTAAACATTTTTAAAAATCAAGATTAATCTTAACATATGATTGTCTCTTTACCTGGAGTTAGGCCAAGCTTGAGGTTAAGGGCACAGACCACCAAGACTGACAGTTCTGCTTAAGATTCCTGATGCCAGTTGCAAATTTGGGGGTCCCCAGGGCTATCCTCATTTCAGACCAATTGGCTATACATTTGAGAGTTCACACAGACTCTGTCAGTTTTGATAATACACTAGAACAACTCATAGAACTCAGGAAAGTGCTATTACTTATTATGGTTTTATTGTAGCAATAGGATACAAATAAGAGCCAGCCACAGGAACACACACATAGGGAAGAATCTGAGGCTAGCACAAATCTTCCAGGTCCTCAGGGATGTATTACCCTTCTGTTGTTGATGTGTGACAATGCACATGGAATACCGCCAATTTGGGAAGCTTGTCTAAGCTTCAATGTCCATAGTTTTTATTGGGGCTGCATTACATAGGTGTGATTGATTGAATCACCACCCACATCATTGCCCAAAGCTTCAACCCTTTGACCACATGGTTGGTTCTTCTGTCTGGCCAGCCCTCATTCTGAGTCACCTTATTAGCACACACTTACTAGGTATAGTCTAAGGGGCCCATCATAATTAACTCAGATATTCCTAACATTTGGGAAATTCCAAGGGTTTAGAGGTTACTTCATGGGAGCTGGGACAAAGGCCCATCTTTTCTTTAGATAAAGGTAATTCTTCCCTACACAACACTCCACCTTTACTTCCAGAGGTACCTGGTTCCATCAATTTCAAAATACTTGAAGGATTCTGAAGTAAAAATCAGGTTGGTTCTTTGTTCTCTGTACTGCTGACTTAAGATTTAGTTTTTATGAGTTGGTTAAGTCATTTATCATTTATTCATCTAATTTCTGGCTTCCAAAATCCCATTTTTCTTCCCGTTCTTGAGTAGTTATACTTAACAAAAAAACTTTTTCAGTAGTGTTGGTAGGGTTTCTGGAAGGAGAAAAATTAAGCCTGTGTATTCAGTTGGCCGTCTTTACTCAGAAATTGCCCAGGCCTCTCCCAATTAATTTTTTGTTTGTTTGTTTGTTTTTTGAGATAGGGTCTCACTTTGTCACCCAGGCTGGAATACAGTGGTGAGATCACAGTTCACTGCAGGCTTGACCTCTTGGGATCAGGTGATCGTTCTACCTCAGCCTCGCTGGTATCTGGGACTACAGGTGCATGCCACCACGCCTGGCTAAGTTTTTTTTTTTTTTTTTTTTTTTTTGTGGAGATGGGGTTTTATTATGTTTTCCAGGCTGGTCTCGAACTCCTGGGCTTAATCAATCTCCCACCTCCATCTCCCAAAGTGCTGGGATCACAGGCATGAGCCACCATTCCCAGCCCCAACTTATTTTTATTAACAACCTTTTTGTAGAATACTTATTAACACCTGGTAAATGCTAAATTAGCAAATACTTCTATATTGCTGAATTAATACAGATAACTGATTCAGACTTCAGGATCTTTCAAGATGATCCTTCCCTCAGGGCTCATTTCTCTCCTACTTTACATATTGAGGTCACAGCATATAAATAGCTTCTTATCGCTTGTTGACTGTAGAGAATGTGGGGCTAAAGAGGGACCTTTTATCTTCAATCTTGCCTATTTTTACAATGTTTTTTATATATATGTTTATATATACAATGTTTATATATATATAACTCTTTAATGAATTTTAAAATAATTTTAGAACAAGAAAAAAGTAGAAACATTGCATGAAATGATCCTTAAAATTTTTCCACTTCAAATCTATAATACTAAGATTGTGAGTAGGGTTAATGGAGAACTAAAAATGGAGAATTCTTTTTATATTTAATGGAGTAGGTAGGACACAGTGTAGAACTCTTTTAATCATTTTGATCCAAAAGTCAAACTTGTATTCCTTCTCTCTATCTTTTCTTTCTGGGCTAGAAAGAAGTTTTTAAGGTTACACTTTGTGTTAATAAAGTCTTTGCTTGAAAAAGTGAATGTTGATCCTCTCATAATGCTGATTTCTTATTTCATTTTCTAAATAAGAGTGCATGTATTGACTTTCCTGTACCATTCTAGGATACAACTATAATTGAATTATTCTTTTTTGACAATCTTTTTAGAATCCTTGCTCCCTGCAAGATTTATTCCAAATTCCATAACATGGCATTCTCATCCCTCTTACAATATGGCAGCAACTTACCTTGTAGCTTAATCTGTTTCTTGGCCCCATCAAGCTTCCTGTTCCCTTCAACACTCAATTATTTGCTGATTCTCCCAGCTTCTTGGTGTTGAGGTATCTTTATCCATGCAGTTTCCCCAGCCTAGAATTCCTTCACCTCCCTTCCATCTCTGCTTGTTTAAATGATATCCTTTTTCTCTTTTTAAAAAAATTTTGTTTTGTTTATTTTTAACTTTTATTTTAAGTTCAGGGGTACAAGTTCAGGTCTGTTATATAGGAAAATTTGTGTATTTGGGGTTTGTTGTACAGATTATTTCATCACCCATGTATTAAGCCTAGTATCCATTAGTTATTTTTCCTGATCCTCTCCCTCCCCCTACCCTCCACCCTCTGAAAGGCCCTTGTGTGTATTGTTCACCTCTGTGTGTCCCTGTGTCCTCATCATTTAGCTCCCACTTATAAGTGAGAACATGCAGTATTTGGTTTTCTGTGCTTGTGTTAGTTTGTTAAGGATAATGGCCTCCAGCTCCATCCATGTCCCTGCAAAGGACATGATCTCATTCTTTTCTATGGCTGCATAGTATTCCATGGTGTATATGTACCACATTTTCTTTATCCAGTCTACCATTGATGGCCATTTAGGTTGATTCCATGTCTTTGCTATTGTGAATAGTGCTGCCATGAACATATGCATGTATGTGTCTTTATAATAGAATGAATTATATTCTTTTGGGTATAGGATTGCTGGGTCAAATAGTATTTCTGTCATTAGGTCTTTGAGGAATCACCACACTGACTTCCGCAATGGCTGAACTAATTTACACTCCCACCAACAGTGTATAAGCATTCCTTTTTCTCCACAGCCTTGCCAGCATCTGTTATTTTTTTTGACATTTTAATAATAGCCATTCTGACTGGTGTCAGATGGCATCTCATTTTGTTTCTGATTTGTATTTCTCTAATGATCAGTGATGTTGAGCTTTTTTTCATGTGATTGTTGGCCAGATGTATACCTTCTTTTGAGAAGCGTCTGTTCATTGGCTGGCTGTGGTGGCTTATGCCTATAATTCCAGGACTTTGGGAAGTCAAGGTGGGCCAATGGCTAGGAGTTTGAGACCAGCCTGGGCAACATGGTGACACCTTGTCTCTACAAAAAGACACAAAAGTTCGACAGGCGTGGTGGTGTGTTCCTGTGGTCATAGCTACTTGGGAGGCTGAGGTGGGAGGATCACATGAACCCAGGAGGAAGAGGTGCAGCGAGCTGAGATTGTGCCACTGCATCCCAGCCAGGGCAACAGAGGAAAGAGAGAAAGAGAAAGGCGGGAAGGCGGGAAGGCGGGAAGGCGGGAAGGCGGGAAGGTGGGAAGGCAGGAAGGCAGGAAGGAAGGAAGGAAGGAAGGAAGGAAGGAAGGAAGGAAGTTGTTCATGTCCTTTGCCCACTTTTTTATGGGGTTATTTTTCTCTTGTAAGTTTGTTTAAGTTTCTTATAGATACTGGATATTAGACCTTTGTTAGATGCATAGTTTGCACAGATTTTCTCCCATTCAGTAGGCTGTCCATTTACTCTGTTAAGTTTCTTTTGCTGTGCAGATGTTCTTCAGTTTAATTGGATCCCATTTGTCAATTTTTGCTTTTGTTGCAATTGCTTTTGGTGTCTTCATCATGAAATCTTTGCCCATGCCTATGTCCTGAATAGTATTGCCTGGGTTGTCTCCAGGGTTTTTATAGTTTTAGGTTTTACATTTAAGTCTTTAATTCATCTTGAGTTAATTTTTGAATATGGTGTTAGGAAGGGTCCAGTTTCGATCTTCTGCATATGGCTGGCCAGTTATCCCAGCACCATTTATTGAGTAGGGAATTCCAGACCCATTTTTATAATCCCTCCACCTGAAATGTTACCTTCTGTGGTAAAGGTTCACACTTACCTTTCCTTTACTCAGGATAATTGACACTCCTGGGGCCTTACTGGGCTTTTGTTTGTTTGTTTTTGCCCTTCATGTATTTGACCATAGCCTGTTGGTGCAGTAGGTATGAGTATGTGTTTGGGTCAGGGGGAGACGGGGAGAGGAGAGAGAGAGGTGAGAGAGAGAGAGAGATTGTTTCTATAAAGTTATAATTTCCTTGAGGGTAAATATGATGAGTCACATATACATAGAATGCCTTTTATATAGTTGATTTTCAGTAATGTCAGTTGATTTAAATTCTGACCACTAAATGTCAGTTGATTTGAAATGAATCTTGTTTCATTTTCTTTACCTTAATAGCATTGACAAAGGCAACAATTGTACAAATTATGTATTAAAGTTTTATAAATCCAGTCTCTCTCACAATTTCTTGAACAATAGAAAGGTGACTGCCTAATATTTTAAGGTGATTTTTAGCAACTTGGGATGAGGGTGAGAAGTATGAATGCTCATTAGTGTTCACTGAGTCCAGGTCCACATACTGATGACCATGGATGCCACTGCGGCTGCCTGCCTGAAGCAGCCAAATGAATCTCTATGTGACAGGAAATGACTGCTGCAGTGGAGGAAAGAAAATACAGAAGGCGTGATGAATATCTGAGTCAATCTCGGTATCCCTGCCACAGGAAGATCTGAATAATTGGGGAGAGGGGTAGGAGGAAGGTTTGAGGGGAGAAGATGATTGATTAAGTGTGTTATGGTTGACAGCAGACTGTTCTCTGGGCAAGGGAGTTAGCGGGTATTTGAGGAAAGACCCAGGAGATGGTGCATGGTCTCTAAGTGATTAGCAGAATGTAATCACCCATCTGCTGAGGGGCACAGGGAAAGGAGAGAGAAACACCAGTGATAACACCAAGATCTTTTAAATTATGGAAATCTGTTTGGGCTCCCCTATTGACATGCTGTTTCCCCCCTGGGGCACTTGTAGTCTTTCTCCTCACTGACATCCACTTGTAGGCTGGCCTGTTATTGCAAGAGGATTAGAAAGTGAGATTAATCTGGGGCTACTGCAGTGCTCTCACTAAACAGTGTTACTCTATGTGAGTGCTGGAGGGCACTGGGGTGGGCAGGGAAAGAGAGCAAAGGAGAAGAAGGCATCAGGCAGTAATTATGGACATTTCCTCAGGAGCATCTTACAGAAGCCACTTTAACTTTTTCCCCAAGTACAAATTTAACTTAATATTTGGCAGCAACTCTTTGCCTCTTCTATTTTAGAGCTTAAAGCCATTTAAAGTTTCCCAGCTCTTGACCCAACAAAAGGCATGGGAGGTAGGCAGGCAGCAAGATTTAAAACTAAGTGACGAATCAGATCCTCATTTATCTGGTTAGGCAGTGGCATTTAATTAACCAATGTATTAAATTTGTTTTTGTGTTTTCTTTGCAGAGCCCAATCTGGTATCCTGGAATCAGATACAGGGTACACCTCTGGAGTTTCTGTCTTTCTCCTTAATGCAATCAAGTCATGAGAGCTAACCTTAGACAAAAATTGAAACAGGCCAGAGGATTTTTTTATTTATTTCTAAATTCAGTGTCTGTATGAATAGGTTCTGTGAAGAGTGGTTATAAAAATGTAAGAGAAGAAATGAAGGGGGATGAAAAGGAAAATTATGTGATGCTTAATATAATTTTTTCTACCTCTGTTCTGTAATAAGTGCTATGTAGCAAGCACATCTGTTAATTTGACTAGAATTATGCTTTAATCACTTGCTTATGTTTTAAGGAGTAAGCAGGGTGAGAAAGACTGAGAATAAGAATGTAGGCTTAGGGTTGATTTACATGATGAAAAGACTGCCTCTCAAACTGTGCTCATGATAATGCTCTTACATGGAAAGAACAGTTTCTTGCTGAGACAGAGCAGGAATTTATTTGGCTGAAGTTGGCTTTGTCAGCTAGTCATGTTAGCACAGTACTATTAATTTATCCTGCTTTAAGATTGTTGGGGTTTTTGAGAGTATAGTCTTGATTCTTCTGAGCCATGATTGGAAGTGCTCTGTCCACCAAAAGACTCTTTTCTATAGTGATCCTTGTTCTGGCAACTGTCTCCTTTTTCTCAGCCCACTCATCACTGCTTGTTTGCAAAAGGTCTGCCTATGACTGCACAATCCTGGAGCTTATACATTAGCTTCCAAATAGGGACTGCATAGCAGCCCTCTCTGCCCAAGAGATTTAGGCCACTAAGGGAGTATGAAGCTGGGACCCTACTGGCACCAGTGTCCTCCAGCATGGTGCAGCCCCGACACTGGCCTTCATATTGTTTGGCCACAAGAAGAGAAACAACGGGAAGAGGAGGAGCCAGATGATTAATCCTGAAGGGCCATTAGGGACAGAACCATTTACAGTGAGTACAGTCGGCAAGATACCTGGCTTTTCTGTTATTTTATTTAAGAGAAAAAATTGTAAAAGAAAGGAGAGAGAGGTGGGAAGCTTTGATGGCGATGTAGCTGAACTTTTTTGTCTCCTGATTTGGTCGAATGAACTTTTCTAATTTAAATGTGTTTGTTTATTCAAGTCGAATGCCTTCTGCTAGCGTCAGGCTCCAACCCAAAACTTGTGGACACGAGATCGCAGAAACAGTTCTTGTTAATAAGCCTTCATGGCATGTTTCTATAGGATTTTAGAGTAAGATGGAAAAACCCTTTTACAATTTTTTTAAAAGCCTTAAAATAATAGCTTTCAGCTATTGCACTTTAATTATTGCCTCTTCTTTGGATTTGTGTAAAGGAAAGGATTTGATGGATGTTATTTTTAACAGCAGCTGGGATAAAGGTGGTATTATCGCTAATGCTGGAAATGTGGCCGCAGACAAGCATTTGATGTAGGGGGAGGGAGATGAGAGGTCACTGGGTTCCAAAAAGCTTGCTGATCACTCCCTTCACACCATCTTGGAGTCAGAGTTGTAACTCGGTGGGTGCCTGTGTGCACTTAGTCAAATTTATTTTCACCATCAGAACTTGTAGTCTAAGCTTTTTAAAAGATGTCTCTGTGACTAGAAAGAAATCTCATTGCAAGATGACTTGTAAAAAAGAATTCAAAACTTATGTTATTTACAAATACAGACTTATGCTCAATTTCCTGCTTTCTGTTTGCATTCAAATGGAGTAATTAGCTTGATAAGAAAGAAACTTGAATAATCCTGATAAGGGCAAGAAAAATATTCACAAAGACTGTTAATGTAGGTTTCCACAATTGGAAGCATTTTTAAAAATTATAATTTATCTTTAAAATCAGATGTGATTCTGTTAAAATCAGAAATAGAGTATGATCATCCATATATGCTACATTTAAATGTGAACTACTACTAACAACTGAAAAATGTGGTGATTTCTTTTCATGAAAATGGGCAATTAATCCATTTTATGCTACTACCCAGGCTTGCTGTGCTTAATGATACATATACCATTCTTTTCCTAGTGGCAAAGATATATGTGAGGGAAAGTAAATAGAAGTTGAAATGAAACTGGAGTAAAGCACATTTTACTTTATTTCTGCGGGTTATAGAAATTCTCTTGTGTATAGTCTGATCAGTTAAATGTGGAAACATAGCATCTAGGTAAAAGTTTTATAGTTACAGGAAAATTTTGCTTTGGCAGCTTGAATGTAAGATTTCTTTGTACTTTACTCATGTAGGATGCACATCCTCTCCTCTCCAGCTATGCTTTTGTTTCACATTTTTTTTTTATTCTGATTTGTCTTCTACATATATAACCACATCTGTTTTGTCAGTCTTAAGTGGCAGACTTCTAGAGGGGAGACTCTCCCATGTTTGTTCCTCTGGGAAGAATTAACAACAAAAAATGTGTAAATAATGACTTAACAAAATGCTTTTTTCATGATAGCAATTTATTCCTTTTCATTAAGTAGGACACATCTATCAATAATACTTGTATGCTTTGATAAAATGGAGACCATCATTTAGTAGCTACACAGCTCTCAGGATAGGCAGGAAACTTCCAAGAGCTTCAAAATATCTGGATAAATAACCCTAGGCAATCACAGATTCTTAGGGCAAATGGGATCCTACTGGCCATCTAGTTCAGTTTTGTCATTTTACAGATGAAGAAACTGAGGCCAAGAAATGTGTGGAGCATTTTGCCCCGAATCATATAAAACTGCAGTGTGCTTAGTGCACGTAATGGTGTATATGGAAATGTTGCAAGTTGGGGCATAAATTGCACTGAGCTAATTCTTTAGTGTGTTTTTTAGTTTACAGTAGGATGTGTATTCCAAGGAAGGCCCTGCCTTGACTTAGGAGTTTCAGAGAAAACACAGTGACTAAGCACTGTTTTTCAGTTGTGCAGGGGTTTGGGGCAGGGTTTTGTGGGCGAGTGTGTATGTGTGAGTGTAGCTTAAACAGTTCATTGTATGCTGCCCTGGCTCAGCATTCAGTTTTCTAGTTTCAATGACTCTGGCTTCTTAGAAGAGGGAACCGTTGTGACACCAGTGTCTCCCTTTATAACCAGTTCTATGTTCTTGAAATAGAAACCTTATTAACCTTTATGTATCAGATTCCCTCTCTAGGATTGTGATTCTAAACTTACCCCCAGAGGGCAGTGGCTCAATTAATAATCTTTTTTAAATATTAAAAATTTGGGACCAGGCACAGTGGCTCAGGAGATCAAGCCCATCCTGGCTAACACGGTGAAACCCTGTCTCTACTAAAAATACAAAAAAGTAGCCAGGCGTGGTGGCGGGTGCCTGTAGTCCCAGCTACTCGGGAGGCTGAGGCAGGAGAATGGCGTGAACCCGGGAGGCAGAGCTCGCAGTGAGCCGAGAGCATGCCACTGCACTCCAGCCTGGGCGACACTCCAGCCTGGGTGACAGAGTGAGACTCTGTCTAAAAAAAAAAATTGGAGAAATTGGAATCAGCCTGAGGCTGGAGTATGGTTTATGAAGAAGTGGTATGGTAGCTTACTCTTCCTGGAGTTTTATCCCTCTCAGTGAAATTTTGTTATCTTCTAATTGTTTTTTTTTTTTTTTTTTTTTTTTTTTAATGGCTGGGTCTAGTATTCTTATTACTTTTGAAACAGAATACAAGCATAGTTAAAAATGTGGGGTGTCTGCCTTATATTCATGGGAAAGAAAAAAGTGTGGGGTATGGATTTCTGCCTTTTGCAATCAGGTGGAGAAGGCTATCTAATTGAAGCCTGAAGCCATTCTCTAAGGCAGGTATCAAAGTGGTAAACCTACTTTATGACATATAGTTTGCTCTTTGCAAATAACTTTGTTTTAAAAATTTATCTGTAATTCTCTCTGGTTTTTTTTTTTTTTTTTTTTTTTTTTTTTTTTTTGAGACATAGTTTCACTCTTGTTGCCCAGGCTACAGCACAATGGTGCCATCTCGGCTCAGCTCACCGCAACCTCCCCCTCCCGGGTTCAAGCGATTCTTCTGTCTCAGCCTCCTGAGTAGCTGGGATTACAGGCGCCCACCGCTACACCTGGCTAATTTTTGGTATTTTTGGTAGAGATGGGGCTTCACCATGTTGGCAAGGCAGGTCTCAAACTCCTGACCTCAGGTGATCTGCCTGCCTCCGCCTCCCAAAGTATTAGGATTACAGGTGTGAGCCACCGCGCCTGGCCTTTTCCTCATCATTTAATTCAAAAGTTAGATGCTTAAGAAATTAGAGAAAGGGATTATGCTGCAGTATTGGAAAGATTCTGAAAAAATATGTCATAGGAGTGACTTAGTCTTAAGGCTTTTGTCAATTCAACAAGTCTTTTTTATTTCCACTCCTCATTCCTGTATGGAAAGATACATGTTTCCAGTCAAATTGGAAGTGTTTCTAAAAGTTTCCCGTCTCTTTTGGTATATAAAAATAATTTTGCTTCTGTTGTTGAATATTTGTTACTATACAAATATGAACTACTTTTTGACAATCACATTTAATTTCTGATCTTTTGGTGAGTCACCTTTCATCTTTGGGGGAATAATGGTATAAACTAACTTGAATATGTAGAACCAGACAAAAAATTATAAAAGAAAAAGAAATTCATTGCCTTGAGTAGAAAAAGCTGCTCCTGAGACTAAAAATAGTGCTTATTTATTTTAAAATACAAGAGCCTAAAAGTTGTTGTTATACTAGACTGGTTTCAGAAGAAAGATAAATTTAATAGCTGGATAATTAAACTAATTAAATTTATCTTAAAACCCAACCTTACTTTATGATGAATTACACTTACGTTATTTTAACTTCTTTGGTTAATATTTTACTGTTTATGTATTTCAGACCAATTTATTACCCTTAAAATTCCAGAAACCTCTAAAAATTCCATATAACCAAATATTAATGTAATTTAGATTGAGAGTTAATTAGGTCTATTCAGTACAATCCATGATTTATATTTTCTAGGAAAGTAAGATATGAGATTGTCACAGGTTATTATTTAGCTAACAAATCATAGAAAGGAGCAATATCTCCTGAATTCAGCTCAGTGTTTTTTGTAATTAGAACATCTTCCCAGTGTAGCTGTCCCATGTATTGAATATGTTGATTTTATAGTCAAAATGATGTTTGGATACTTTTAGTAGAAAAGCCCCAAATAATCGTGGCTTGAACAAGATAGAAGTTTGGCTTTTTTCTCACATAAAAGAAGTACAGGGCAGCACTCAGACCTGGTATGGTAGCTCCTCTGTTATCATGTGGGACCCGTGTTTCTACCGCCATGCTCCACCATCCTCCACCCGTCATAGTCAAAGGCCTTTCTGGGTCTGGGTTGCCAGCTGCTCTAGCCATCAAGTCCACGTTACAGGCTGGAAGAAGGGGAGGAAAGTAGAAGGGCGTAAAGAGAGCCCTCCTAATTGAGTCAGCTCCCTGTAAGCCGCTCTTCCAGAATTTCAACACAACAATTCCACTCATTGGCCAGACCATGGCCACACCTAGCTGCAAAGGAGATGGGGAATGTAGTTTTAAGTTCTGGGCAGGAATATGAACAGCTAAAAACTCGGATTTTGTTACTAAGAAATGAGGGAAAAATAGATGGGGTGGCGGGGGGTAGTAGGCAATATCACAATGGTTTTATGTTCATATTATTTCCTGGCTCTTGGGGCTACCATGTAGAAAATCAAAACACCTCTTTCTGTTTTTGTTATGAGCTATGGTTTCTTAATTTAGAAATCTGGCTTAATTTAGAAATCCTGTTTCTTCTGTGAAGTATCATTTCTTTATTTGGCAATCTTGACTGACTCTTGCTTTCTTCTTTCCTCTTGCCTTTCAGCTGTTTTGGAAAGAAGTGAGGTTTAGACTTCTCCATGTTAACCATGAGCGTGACACTTTCCCCCCTGAGGTCACAGGACCTGGATCCCATGGCTACTGATGCTTCACCCATGGCCATCAATGTGACCCCCACTGTGGAGCAGGGTGAGGGAGAAGAGGCAATGAAGGACATGGACTCTGACCAGCAGTATGAAAAGCCACCCCCACTACACACAGGGGCTGACTGGAAAATTGTCCTCCACTTACCTGAAATTGAGACCTGGCTCCGGATGACCTCAGAGAGGGTCCGAGACCTAACCTATTCAGTCCAGCAGGATTCGGACAGCAAACATGTGGATGTACATCTAGTTCAACTAAAGGTAAGGCAAGGTCTGTGATCCTCTCAGGATAGAAGTTTTCAAAAGGCTGTGGCACCTAGAGCCTGTGTTCTATAATTTCCAATGAGGAATTGTCCAGGAAGAAAAGCACAGTAACAGGTTTCAAACCATTATCTTTATAGGTAAACATGGAAATAATTAATTCTTTTCTGATTTTACTTTATGTGCTGATTATCTAGAATACAACTGGCCTTTGGTGATAGTGCAGAGAAATGGGGAAAGGGAGGGGCATTCTTGTGCAGTGTTATCCAAATATGTTATAAAGAATAAAAGTATTTAAAATCTCTTACAAAGGGTTTAATAAAAGACTGTCATAGGTAAAATATCAAACTCAGCTGTGATTGTGAGTATGTGTATGTGACTATTATCTTCAGTTGAAGCTGATGCTGCCTTTGTGGCAAACACTGAATTCTGACATGGTGGGGAAGGGCAATGTTCTCCTTTTACAATGAGTTGTTTCATCCAGGCACAATGCATCATGTAGAACAAAGGTGATTTTATGACAACTCATCTAAAGTTCAGACATTGAAAAAAAAAGTCTGTAGCCTCTGAAGCCCTTTAAAAGCCTGACTGTTGGCAATAATGAAATGGAGGTGCTAGTTAAGAGTGCTACTAATAAAGTTTTTGGCCTAGGGACTTCAAGATAAGGTGAACCTTCTCCTGCCATCGTCACTCCTCTCTCCCAGGTCCTTGAGGGAAATACACACTCAGGTCAGTGACCCTGCAGAGCAAGACATGTTTATAGCCAGTCAGGGCACTGGCCACAAACCCCATGGTAAATTTCTAGTCAATTGGAAGTGATACTAAGGAAACTTCCTTTACCTAAACTGGTTCATCCTACATAATCTGAAATGAAAAGTCAAGTATTCTTGGATCTTAACACTTAAATGGTTTACAAGATACAGCCATCAGCCTGAGGGGGAAAGATAGGCACTTAAAATGAAGCATAGAACCTAGAGGAGAGCAGGTTCAGCCTTCTCAGGCTGGTTCAGCAGATCCTGAGCCCAGCTGCCCCATTAGGGGCAGCTTAACTAAGGGTCCTTTTGTCGTTGGAACTGTCTATCACCTTCTTACCTTGGTCAAAAGGTATTTCACACCCACCTCCATCAGCTCCATCCCTTAGTATGGTCTGTCTCCTCTGCTGAGAAAGGATCCCCAGGAGGGCATGAAGTCAACACAGTAATTAGATAGTAATTACTCAATGAATAACTATTAAGGGGATAAATATAAATTGCCCTATGTTCATTTTATTCTAGGATGTCTATCATGACTTTTTGGGGTACTTGTTTCGTTAGGTTACTTAACCAATAGAGCCTTTCCACGTTGAGTTCAAAGTCAAGGAGCTCTGGTTACTGCATGTGGCCTCAGAAAAGGTCTACACAAGTGTTTGGTTGTATCGCTTAATCTGCTTATTTAAGTTTCTCTTTTATTTGTGTAATATTTCTTTATTCTACCAAATAAGCACTGTCATGCATTTTTTCAAAAACATTTTAAATAAATATCACTTTTTCTGATTTCCACGTTGATCCATAAGAATAAAGGGGAACTTGGGCACAGAGTTTTATATGTAGAAACACAACAAAACAACCCTGTAGAAGCAGCTCTCAACTGAGGCCTTTGGCAAAGCAGTTGGGCAGGCCCACACTGGGGATGACCAGCTGTGTTGGGGCATCTTAGCTTGGCTCCCACTACCTTAATAAGTTACCCAATTTATTAATTTACAGTGAAAAATCACCACCTCAAGGCTGGGAATGCCCATGACTTTAGAGATCATCTAGGCACAGATAAGTGCCTAATTTGTATATTCATCTCAATGTTTTCCCAGGAGTCCCAGCTGCCTAACTTAATCTCCACTTGTGCCTTTAGTGGACATCTCAAGCCCATCAAAGAGCCCAATCTTACTAGTTGCCATAAACATCACTACTCTGCTAAGCCAAAGCATGACTCTCCACCCCACATACATGTCTATCAACAAGTCCTGGGACTCCATCTCCAAAATATGCCCTAAAGTTACTCTCTTCTCTCCAGCACTACTGCTGGCATCCTAGTCAAGCCACATCACTGCTTGCCTTGGATACTTTTAGAACTTTCTAACTAATCTTGCTGCTTCTTTTACCTTTAGCCTTGCAGTTTATTCTCCGCCCAGTAGCCAATGGGATCTTTAAAATATGTAAACAAGCATGGTGACTCAAGACTATGATCCTAGCACTTTGGGAGGCGGAGATGGGCAGATTGCTTGAGTCCAGGAGTTTGAGACCAGACTGGGCAGCATGGGAAACCCCATCTCTACTAAAAATACAAAAATTGGTGGGCATGGTGGTGTGCACCTGTAATCCCAGATTCTCTGAAGGCTGAGGTGAGAGAATAACCTGAGCTTGGGAAGTTGAGGCTGCTCATGCTCCACTGCACTACAGCCTGGGTGACAAAGTGAGACTCTGTCTCAAAAAAATAAAATAAAAATAAATATGCAAATGAGGTCATGTCACTTACTTACTTCCTACTGGACTTACAGTAAAACTAAAGCTTTTTCCTGTGGCTCTGCTCTTGGCTGTTTCTCTGATCCTGGCTTCTGTACTTTTCCCTTTGTTCATAAAGCTCCAGATTCACTGTAAGTTCCAAAGAAGCATTGGGTTTGTTCTTCTCTGACAGCTTTTCCTGTTCCCACTGCAGAGAAGCTCTCTTTCCCCATTGTTACATGACAGATTCTGGATCCTCACCAAGCTATCAGCCAGAGGCACAGTCATGTTTAACATCTGGGGGTGCAAACCTGGGAGAGGGTTGGGCAGGGATTGGCAGTGAGGAAGTAGGGCTTCAGCTGTGTTTGATGAAGGGCAAGCATAAAAAAAGAATCTACCCATTACCTAACTTGTCTACACACTTCATACTCCCTTTCACATTGCTGGTTCTAAGTCTTTTCATCATGCTCTTCTCTACCATCGTGTCAATACATGACTTTTTAAAAAGCGTAGTTAGAAAATGCTTTTAGAAAATGCTTGGGGCTGGGTGCGGTGGCTCACACCTGTAATCCCAGCACTTTGGGAGGCCGAGGCCGGCAGATCATGAGGTCAGGAGATGGAGACCAACCTGGCTAACATGGTGAAACCCCGTCTTTACTAATTAGCCGGGCATGGTGGTGGGCGCCTGTAGTCCCAGCTACTTGGGAGGCTGAGACAGGAGAGTGGTATGAACCAGGGAGGCAGAGCTTGCAGTGAGCCAAGATTGCTCCACTGCAATCCAGCCTGGGTGACAGAGCAGGACTCCGTCTCAAAGCAAAACAAAACGAAACAAATGCTTGGGGTAGGCTCTGTCTCTGCTCTTAAATTAAATGTCATTTTTTTTCAAATAAGCCATTCCTGATCCCTCTTCTTAAACCACCTACCACTCAGCCATTATCTAGTCCATCACCTAGCTTTATTATTATTATTATCATTATTTGAGACAGGGTCTCTGTCACCCAGACTGGAGTGTAGTGGCACAATCTGGGCTCACGGCAACCTTTGACTCTCAGGCTCAAGAGATCCTCCTGCCTCAGCCTCCCAGGTAGCTGGGACTACAAGTGCATGCCACCATGCCCAGCTAATGTTTGTGTTCTGTGTAGTAGAGATGGGATTTCACCATGTTGCCCAACCTCGTCTTGAACTCTTGGGCTCAAGCGATCTTCCAGCCTCTGCCTCCCAAAGTGCTGGGATTACAGGCGTGGCCTTTATTATTATTTTTTTAATGGTTCTTATCACTAGCTGCAGTTACTTATTTATTTGCTTGTTTGTGTTTTCCCTAAGCACCTGAACTGTTGAGTTTTCTATTGTATGTCTGTTGTCTAGGACAGGGCCAGGCACTTAGAGAGGATTCAGTTCACACCTGTGGTTGTATAGGTGAGTCCAAGCCTATGTGGTCAGTGCCTTCTTTCCCCATAGACAGGCTTGCACAGCAAGTCACATAAGGAAGGCTGCTCAGTGAGGAATGAATTAGGACAAAGGCATTGGATGAATCAAGGCTCAATATGTTTGGAACATTGCTCTCCCATTAGGAAGGGTCTGTGAGTAGTTCAGAAGTCTGCGGAATCTTGCCTGGGGAGTCTGCCCAGGAAAGTCTATTCTTCTTCTGTAAATGGTTGTGCCTGGCTCCTCTCACATCCCCCTTTTTGTTGTACTCCTTCTTTGGTAATGATTTGGGTTAATAAGCATAGTCTCAGGTCTTCTAAACCCAGAGCCACTCTTTTTCTTTAAAAGTGATTTATCTTCTGGTCATTGTGTTGATCCTAAAGTCTATTTCCCAGAGACCACTCTTATCTCCCTTATTTCCAAGTTCTTAGGGGAAATTTTACCTCCAGAATGAACTTCATACAACTGTTGCCCATCCCATGGGGGAGTGATTGCTCTTGAGAGTGAATAAAAACAGAGATTAAAAATTGGAAACAATGAAATATACTGAGTATTTTTTTCCATTATTTTTAAAACTGAAAATGCAACCTACATATTTTGCCTCTTAGCTTCCAGATATTCTTCAGTAAGAAGTATGAGAAACCAGCTGAACCAAATTTAGAATCTCTCCCCCTTCTTTGGATTCAGAAGCTGTGCTGTACAGGAAAACCAGATCAAGAACCTTAAAAGGTTTTGATTTTAACTGAGACCTCTGGTTTGGGTGAATGTATTTGGGTGCTAAAAAGGTAAAGTAGGTATCTCTGCTTCCTGATTAACAGTCATCTCAGGAAGAATATTATTTGTTTTCCTGGAAACATGATAGCAGGAAAGAGGCAAGGTGTAGACTAGCTAGCATAGGCTAAATGATATGGCTGGATAACAGACAGAAGTCTTGAAGTGACTTTCTGGAATCAGCTCCCCGAAAACTCACATTAGATAGATTCTGTCCTAAGCCACCTCCACATGAGATTTGGGTCTGTATCTTTGATTTTGACGTGACTCTCAAAGTTAGAGTAGTCAACAGAGACTCTGTTTACAAGATGTTCTGACTGGACTGTACCGAGACTGTGATGCCTCTGACATCTGAAGTTAATGCACATACCCAGTGATCACATGGGGTCTGGAGGGCCTACTGGGAAAAAGGATTGAATCCTTTCCACAGCTGGGGTTTGGGACATCAGATGGACCTGATGGACTGAAGATGATGGAAGTCCAAGGATGATGGGGCTCCTGGGAGAGGATTCTCTGTTACCATGGGACAAGAAGTCTGCCCCAGTGTGGGGGGAGGGAAGGGGATGGTGAGTTGTGGTACAGTATGTTCCCAGCCCTGGAACCTGGGCTGGCACCAGGGCAGTGTGGATAACTAATGAGGGGAAAGGGCTATGGTTGTGACTTGGAGGACCTCCCCAGTGGCTGAAGCCAACTTTCCCCTTGTTCAGCAGGCAAAAGGGAAAGATTATTCTCTTTCTCCTACTGCTGGAGCATAACTGGTAAGCATTGCCTCAGATGGCAGTGGTGCCACCAAGGTGACAACTGTGGAGTCTAGGGTCCATAGTCGTGACAGTGAGCAACAGCTAAGGTTGATTCATGGGCATGTCTAAAACATGCCCTTGGATTCTCATAAAGTTTTGATAAGGAGAATGAACTCTGAGTGGAACTGAACTTCTGACATTAAAAGTTACTGGCTCGTTGGATTCTGATCTTAATGTTAACTTGATTGTGTGTTAAAGCCTGAAGCATTCAATTCACACCATCTTTGAGTGGTTTCCAGTACATCTTAAATATTATAAGCCCTGGTTTAACACTGAAGACAAAATATCTTTATTTTCTGGAAAGAGTAGTTATTTTCTTTTTTTTTTTTTTTTTGAGACGGAGTCTCGCTCTGTCGCCCAGGCTGGGGTGCAGTGGCCGGATCTCAGCTCACTGCAAGCTCCGCCTCCCGGGTTTACGCCATTCTCCTGCCTCAGCCTCCCATGTAGCTGGGACTACAGGCGCCCGCCACCTCGCCCGGCTAGTTTTTTGTATTTTTTAGTAGAGATGGGGTTTCACCGTGTTAGCCAGGATGGTCTCGATCTCCTGACCTAGTGATCCGCCCGTCTCGGCCAAGAGTAGTTATTTTCATTTTCGCCCTTTAGATCACTATTTTTCAACAAATAGATCTTAACCCATTTAGCAGGTTGTGAAATCAATTTAGTGAATTAAAGAACTAAATAATGAATTAGAAAAGGATTTCATGAATAATGTTAAGTGCTATGTTGTAAAACTTGGTTTAATTAAAACCAAGTTCTTGGTCATTGTGTAAAAATGTATTTCTTTGAATCAAGGCCAGAACAGTTTGATAGTGACTGCTTTAGGCCATTCCCAACTTTCCTCAAGATATTTGATATATACTTTAATTTTGGAACATATTATGCAAGGAAATGTAATCTGGTGCTGTTTGTGTAACATTATTGTTTTAATTCTTATATGGGATTAAAATTTACATGAAATACCCATTAAATTGGCAACCCCAAAAGCATATCCCAAATCTCTGAAAATTGGAAGATGAGGTTGATGTATTTGTTGATGGGTATGAGGATGTTAACATTTATTATTTTCCCAAAGCCCAGATTTGTGACTGTAATCCTTTTTATGGTTGATGGGTGCTATGATCTCAAAATTCATATGTTGAAACGTAAATGCCAATGTGATAGGATTAAGAGGTGGGGTCTTTAGGAGCTGATTAAGTAATAAGGGCCCTACCCTCATGAATGAAATTCGTGACCTCATAAAGAAAGGTTCCAGGGAGCCAAGGCAGCAACAGGGTGCCATATTGGAAGTAGAGGGTAAGCCCTCACCAGACAGAATCTGCTGGAGCCTTGATCCTCGACTTTCCAGCCTCCAGAACTATGAGAAATAAATTTCTAGTGTTTATAAATTACCCAGTCTAAGGTGTTTTGTTATAGTAGTCTGAATGACTATGTTTTCCTTAGGGCGTCTTCTTAGGGAAGCTGGATACTAGTGGTCAAATGTATAGAGAGTGTGGTTTCATTGTGGTGCTTATTAGTAGAAATGCTTTTTCTACAATTAGTGCTAAGATTGTGTAAGAATATTTGGTATCATCAACTAATAAAAATGGTTGAAATAAAAATGATGTCTGATGTTTGAATGGCTAATTTTAGATATTTAGAAGACCCAATTATGTGGAAAAAAAAATCTATCTCAATTAATTGTTGAGTAATTATCTCTCTCTCTTCCCCATCCAATGCTGGAAAACAGGCTGAGTGCTAAATAAATCCTTTTTTGATTGTTGAATGGTTAATGTATTTTCATCATGATTTGGGGAGATGATATAAGCCTCAGACCTAGCACCTGTTTTGGACTACTTATGAACACTCTTGGTTAAGATATAGAAAAATGAATGTTGGTGGTTCCTGGCACATAATTGTGGAAGATCTTTGGCTATACATGAATCTTAGCCATATGCACTAATGTATTTAGAGCTCAGAATGGGAGCATTATTTGTTGAGGTGGCTCAATGAATCTAACAGATTGTACAGCTATGTAATTTTTCATTAGCAAAAGTAGCATGGAAACTGAAGATTATCACAGATTTTGCAATTTGAAAGAAATAGTGAAAACAGTTTAGAGAAAAGTAATATGTTTCATAAAAGGATTTTGAAAAAAAATCTAAAGAAACTGGCATTACTTTGATTAGAGAAGTGTTATTGGGGCTTGTTACTTAAAGATGTTGGTTTAATGACGTCACCATGAGCTCTCACTGAACAAATAGCCATCTGTTTTTGTGGTCTCACAGGATTAGATATTTTTAGGGGCATCTACCAGAGATAGTATATGAGTTAACTCTTTCCTTGCCTTGAGAGTTTTCACTTCAATTGAATTCATAGAGTATCTAATGTACACTAGGAGTTTTACTTATAGTATCTTATTTAATCCTCACAATAACCCTCTGTTAGAAATGAGGAGACTGAGTCTCAAAAGGTTAAGTGATCAACTTGGGAGTCAAATCATGTATTTTGAGCCTTAAGTCTAATATTCTTTCTATTTTGGTGCACTGGCTTCATACCCTTCTACAGATGTGAGAAATTTGAGTGGCTATAAAGTATAATAGTTCTGGCTAAGTACAGAGGCATATGCCTTTAGTACCAACTACTGGGGAGGTTGAGGCAGGAGGATTGCTTGAGTCCAGGAGTCCTGGGCAGTAGTGCTCTATGCCAATCGGATGTCCATACCAAGTTCGGCATCAATATGGTGACCTCCTGGAAGCAGAAGACCATCTGGTTGCCTAAGAAGGGGTGAACTGAACCAGGTTGGAAATGGAACAGGTCAAAACTCCCATTCTGATCAGTAGTGAGATCATGCCTGTGAATAGCCACTGCACTCCAGCGTGAGCAACATAGCAAGATCCTGTTTCAAAAAAAAAAAATTAAAAAAAGTCTGGTTTTCTTACATTAGACAGTTAAGAGTAACGAATGTGAGGGTGGGGGGCTTATTTTATTAAGAAGATCCAACCTATGTGTATTTTAATTCATCATAAGTAGGAATGTGAGCAATTTGAAATGGGGACATAGATGAAGTCCTGGGGTCCCTCTGAGTAGGGGTGTCATAGCTACCTTGAATAAGGTACCTATGTTAGTACCTTGCCCACTCTGCTGTCTTCAAAATTTTACATCCCAAAATAGGGGAAATGTTATACAATTAAAGTGAAAAGGAAGTAAGTTGTGAATGACTAGTATCCTAACATGGAGGTGGGTGGAACAAGAAATGAACATCTTTAATGAAAAATGTTAACAAATCAATTGATTTCAAGCTGTGGCATGTGTAGAGACCATGGTTCTCACCCTTGACTGCACAGTAGAGTCTCCTGGGAAACTTTAAAAAACCCATTGTCTGGCCAGGCGCAGTGGCTCACACCTGTAATCCCAGCACTTTGGGAGGCCAAGGCGGGTGGATCATAAGGTCAGGAGTTCAAGACCAGCCTGGCCAAGGTGGTGAAACCCCGTCTCTACTAAAAATACAAAAATTTGCTGGGCGTGGTGGTGGGTGCCTTTAATGCCAGCTACTCAGGAGGCTGAGGCAGAGAATTGCTTGAACCTTGGAGGTGGAGGTTGCAGTGAGCCGAGATCGCACCACTGCACTCCAGCCTGGGCGACAGAGTGAGACTCCGTCTCAAAAACAATAACAAAAACAACAAAATACCATTGCCCAGGCCATGTTCCAGAGCAGTGACGTCAGAATCTGGGTTTGGACCCAAGCATCTGTCTTTTGAAGACTCCCCAGGTGATTCCATTGCATAGCCAAAGCTGACAGCACCTGGAAGGAGATGCTTCAGAGCAGAGGGTTTTTGGATACATCTTGCTTGTTCCATTTATTCTCCCTTCCTTCCAAACAGACAGCCAAGGATTTAAATACACTTTTTTTTTTTTTTTTTCTCAGGAGCAAGGGCTTCTACATGATTTGTTTGAACTTCTTCAGTTTTTCAAGTAACTTCATAAAGTCAGTATACGCAAAGGGAAGGAAGGGAATAAGTACATGCCAGACACTTACCTATATGCTTTAAATGTACTGTCTTATGTTATTGTCTTAACTTTTTAAATACAAAAGAAAAACCCAATCCAGATAAGGCAAATATTTCTCTCTCATTTGATTTTCACAACTCCTCATTGAACTAGAAATCATCTTACAGTGCAGTCCAGGCACAGGGCTGCCCATCTATGGTTTTGCAGGTTACACATGAATGGCACCTGTTGAAGTTGTGCAGTGTACCACCTGCAGGGCCTTATGTGGCTATTTTATATAGTCATGGGAGATACAAACATCTTTGTAGGCAAAGGTGTTTTGGATATGAAAGACAGAATGGATCTCTTCTTGTCTGGATCCAAGGCATGATGGGAGGTATATACATATGATTGAGCCTGGTGGAAACACATTATGTAGGACCACAAAAACTTAAAATGGCTCAGAGAAGTCTGGACTTGATTACAGTAGTCATAAAGACACCCACAAACAAAGTAATAATGTGGTAAAATAAAACTGTGTCTTAGGATGATTTTGCAAGTGTGTTCAGGTTAGTCTGGAAAGGGGAGAGATGTGAGACAGTTATGAGGCTGTTGAGTAAGTGATGCAGAGTAGCTGGGCTTGGGTGGTGGAAGTGGGAGGCAAGAAAAAGTTCATCAGACCAGACACCAGGCAGAGGAGTTAGAGGCAATTGGTTTTCTCAGTTTAATTTGCCCTCATCAGGCTCAAACTGAACTTATATGTCTCTTGTCAGTTGGTATTAGGGCTGAGGGTTGTTTTTTCTTTGTATAAATGTGAATAGAATAAAAAGGAACAGAATAGAAATCTCTTCTCTGTCCACTTTAACAATGTGGCTGTTATCAGTGGGCTTTTTGGTGTAAGATGCTTCTATTGTTCTGTGATACTTTAATGTACCAATTTTCTTCATTATTTGAATAAGGAAGATTTGCCAAATATATCATTAAATTGAAAAGGAATATGTGAAATTCAGTATGAGAAGTGATCTGCTGTTCTCTCAAGAAAGAGGGAATGATTATAAGGTCTACTGGAGAATGAGTTCAAAAGTCTGACAAACTGGCCTTTGACAAATTATGAAGAAGGTCTTCTGTGCTTCTTGCATTTTTTCTTCTTTCCAAAAATGTAATTTCTATTAAAAGCTTCTATAAAGTAATTCAAGCAATAGTGTTAACAATGGCTGCATCTTCAACATTTAGCTCTGCAAAGGGAAAATGGAATCCATTTCTGTAATAGTGAGTCAGGCATGATGAGGAGAGAGATTGTCACTAAGGGTGATTCTTGAGTCCTTCAAATAATCCCACATAGGACACTACCTCTTATGTATGTGTCTGTGCTCCTATCTTGGAAGTAACTAGGAATAAAATGTGTTTCATAAAACATTTAAGTATAGCATTTACTTCTGTTAACTTCTATCTGTCCTCCCACAGTCCAAATTCTTGGGCGTGGCCTCTAAGTTCCTTGAAAATCTAGACCAGCTGGCCTGTTGTTCCCTCTCTTGACATTTTCCTTCCTGCACCTCTAACAAGCCATGCTCATTCATAAATCCATACCTTGGAATATGGTTTCTTCTCTCTCTGGGAAATTACCTCATTCTTTACCCCAAACTTCTCTGCCTGGAAAAATTGCTGTACTTACTCTGAATCATAGCTAAAATGTCATCTGCTTGGTTAAACCATCTTGCCAGCCAAGCAGGTTAATCCTTCTGTAGGTTTTCTGGTTCTTTTCTCTTTTTTTGAGATGGAGTCTCACTCTGTTGCCCAGGCTGGAGTGCAATGATGCAATCTTGGATCACTGCAACCTCTGCCTCCCTGGTTCTAGCGATTCTCCTGCCTCAGCCTCCTGAGTAGCGGGGACTACAGGCATGTGATACCATGCCCAGCTAATTTTTTTGTATTTTTAGTAGAGACGGGGCTTTGCCGTGTTGGCCAGGCTGGTCTTGAACCCCTGACCTCAAGTGATCTACCCGCTTTGGCCTACCAAAATGCTAGGATTACAGGTGTGAGCCACTGTGCCCTGCCAGTTCTCCCCTTATTTTCATATGGGTGTCTATCATAACATAATCATGGACACGGCATTCAATTTGAGATATTACTACTCCAGCTATTTTTTTTCTATTCCTATATTCATTCATATTTCTATTTCTATATTCGTATCTGTGTTGATACATTTGTATGACTTTGAAATCCGGAGACAATGAGCATAAAACTTGTTCCCTTTATTTTGTTGATTAGATACATACAAACTAATAGACTTGTAAATAGTTGGCAGATATTCCTTAGGGAAAGCTAGTTCCCATACCTGTACTGGAAATCTGAGGGTGTGAATCAGATTCCTAGATGTGCTGGACATTTTGTATTTAGGGATGATTTGAGGGAGAAAGCCTCACCTCAAAAGTTCTATTTGCAATTTTATATCTAATGCATTGAAGAATATTTAAAGGTAAATTATGTTGGTTGATAACTTGATATCATTACTATAAGAGATTCAGAGATGGTGTATTTTAGCTTATTTGAATTTTCTGTGCAATATTTTGCATAGACAAATACAGGATTTGTATAAGTGGGTACACAGTTACCTCATTATAATGGCAAAAACTATTTGTTAAATACCATATGTACTTGATGTGCTCAATTCTATATAAATGTGTTAATTCTGGTAGTTATCCCATAATCTGTTGGATTATGCTCTTTTATAATGAGTAACGAGCTAGGTAAATAAAAATGAATCTAAACTTTGTGTGGATTAATACAGAAGATATTATTTTGTATATGTAGGATACAAGATTTCCTTTTCATTTTTCTCCTTTCTGCTTCTTGTGATCTACAGGTATCTCTTCCTAGTAGTTATAAACCTGAGATTAAACCTGAGATATCTGTATTTCAAAAACTATTTATTTTTACTGTCATAGATTAAGTTATAGACTTGTAAGAATAGATTGTTAGAAAATGGTAAGTTTTCTTAGAGCTAGTAGACTTTTTTTTTTTTTTTAATTTTCAAGATTGTTGGGCTTAGCATTTCCTATAGATCTACAAGCAACTTTTTTTTTTTTTTTTTTTTTTTTTTTTTTTGGTCTGCCACAGGATCAGAAGTATAAATATTTTATAACTGTTTAATGTGGTTATTTTAAAATTCAGTACACCTTTAAAAATGCAATTCCACGAATGTGTTGCAGGTTTCCAGAACAAGTTTACTGACACTTAAACCGCAAGGCTTTATAAAGACAATGTATTTATTTGATAGAATTTTATGGTTTCTACTTTTATTTTAAAAAGCAAATGTGGTATTTTTTTACTCATCACACTTAAATTATTTGTTTGTGGTCATAGATTTGTTAGCCAAAGATAGCAAAAAAAAAAAAAAAATCTTATTCTGAAATGAAACTATTTAAGATGATTATGTTTCCCTCTCCCCATGTTATGACCCCAGCTAGACATCACAGCATGAACTCCACCTTTACAACTATTCCCAGCCCTATTTGACTTAAAACCAGTGATTCAAGGCCTAGCAAAACAACTCATCTCTCTACTTAAAAAGCTTCATGCACACTCAGCCTGCACTGCTTTGAGAGCACCTTGTCTCTTGATACATAATTTGGCACCAGTGTTTACTACCTTGCATTCTTATTTGCTTTTTTCATATGTTGTTTTCTAGTTTCCTCAAACAAAACTAAGAGCTTTTTAAGGGCAGTTTCTCCTACTTTTTTGTATAAAATTGTAAATTCTATTTTGGTCAACTAATTGAATCCTCGTGTTATGATTTTAAATTTTCCTTCTGCTCTTTCTAAGTGGCACTGGTGTACTAAAAAAACCATAACCTCCCAAGGACATTTCATTCGCAAGTATTCACTAGTATTTAAAAATTAGCGTAATTGTTCATAGAAGCTTTGGGGTTAGGACTTGGCCAAAAAAGCAGAATTTTCCTGGAATTAACCCAGAGAAAAATTTGACATTTTTAAAAAATAAGAATGAGATGTTGAGTAACCTTAATTAAGTTTCTTCAAAGACAGCAGACTCCAGTTAATATAACCTAAAATTTGGGTCAAGTTAAATTTTGAAACCCTTTGAAAGTCTTTTATTAATTCAACTCTTCAAAATTATCAGTGTATCACATAATCATGTTTAAGAGAAAGTAGAATTATACATTTCCCTCCATCTTGGACTAGTTGGCAACTTAATAATTCATTGACATCCATTTTCTGTCCAAGTGAGAGGATGTGCTCACTCATGGCATTCTATCTAACAGCTCCTACAGTGAGAGTCTTGGTTTCAAAGGTTAAAACAAGTATACTGACATATTTAAATCAGTTACAAATCTACCCATGCACACTGCTTTTTCTGTAATAAGCACAGCAAATGGGAAGAACTAGAAATGAAATGCACTGAACATTTTGATTAATGATGCCCAGGACCAAAGGTCCTTTTTCGGGGAAGGAAAAACATCTATAAATGAGGTAAACTCATCTATAAATGAGTGATTTTCATTTGTAGTTGAATAACAATACCTCAGTGGCAGCTTCTCTTCGTTCTCAATTGCCTGGACTAGAACCAAAATCTGGCATCCTCCTCTTATTACTAACTTTATAATGTGGCAATGCCTCCCTTTTCTGGGTCTCAACTTCTTCACTGTAAATGGAGGGAACTACAGAGTACCTTCTAACCCTACCATTTCGTGACAATAACCAAGTACATCCTAAGCAAACTGTAAATTTTGCCAAGTTTGTGGCCTTGATCCCCAATCTACTTTTTCTGCGTCTAGGTGAAGACCCTTTCTTCCTCTTAAAGTTTCTCAAGTCCTTTACTCTTCCAGTAATAATATGAGTGAGCTACCAATCCTTTATGCTTTGTTTTCCTCAAAGCACATGTATTATCTCAGTTAATCTTTAATACCTGGCCCTCTAGTGTGGGACCCGAGGTACAGAGAGGGTAATTTACTTGCCTAAAATCACACCACTACAAAGTGGTAGAGCTGGGAATAAAAACTAGGTCTTCCTAATCCTAAAGTCTGTGTTAAGCTTTTTAGATTGGTAATTTTTTGAGAATATGATGTAAACCATAAACTATCTATAAATGTTGCACACACGTGCCAGTAATATTTTGCATACTATATCAAGAGATCCTTTGAAACCCATTCATGGGGGACTCCAAGTTAATACCTGTAGTATACTGTATCATAGTGCTTTTTCAGTTTACTTTTTTCCTGATTTCAAAATGGAAAGATTCTGAGAGAGAAAGGGAGATATTAGCATTGCATACTTGATTCTACAATCTTGATTCTACAAGGGAGATATTATTCTAAAGGGAGATATTAGCAATGCATACTTGATTCTACAATCTTGATTCTACAATGTTTAGCAAAAGACAGATACCTGGATTCTTGTTTACATTAGGTTTCCTCACATACATGAGCATCAGGAACTTTGGGGAAGCTCTCACTCCCATGTAGAAGATGAGATTGCAGGAAAGATCATCACCTTGACAAATTAACTCTCCAGTCTGCTCTTTTAATATCTGAATTTCCTTTACCCTCTACAAAGGCTTTCTATAATTAGAAGTTAGGCATTAAAAATCAATGTCATTGGGAGAAGTAATGCATTCACTTCTATTTACATCAAGAATAAATACCAGGCTGGTGCAGTGACTCATGCCTGTAATTCCAGCACTTTGGGAGGCCGAGGTGGATGTATCACTTATCACTTGAGATCAGGAGTTTGAGACTAGCCTTGCCAACGTGGTAAAACCCCGTCTCTACTAAAAATACAAAACAAACAAACAAACAAAAAAATCAGCCAGGCATGGTGGTGCACGCCTGTAGTCCCAGCCACTCAGGAGGCCGAGGCAGGAGAATCACTTGAACCCGGGAGGCAGAGGTTGCAGTGAGCCAAGATAGTGCCACTGCACTCCAGACTGGGCATCAGAGCTAGACTCCATCTTAGAAAAGATTTTCTGTTGGAGAAGACAGCTCTGGTCCCATAAAGAAGGAAGGGAAAGGCTTCAGAAAGAGGCCCTGCTAATCAACTGCCAGTTTTTACCTTGAGTCACATGGCCTGAGGACTGATAATCTAGTTTAAGTAGAACAAACTAGATTCCAAGCAAGTAGGTAGTAACTGCTAAAATAGTTGAAGGTATTCTTGAAATTAGATTGGGGCTGTCTTCCCAAATTTATAAGGTATATTGAGATGTCCTGGCCCCTTTTCTTGATGGTGGTTAATTTAGTTCAAACTGCGTCAGAGATTTCAGAAGCACACTGAGAGCAATAAAAGCTTGATGCCTCTTTAGTATCAGCCAGCTTTTAATGGCTGGAATGGGAATTCTTCAAATTAGTGATAGTCAGTTGTCATGCCTACCCTCATGCCTCCTTCTTGCCTGCTGGCTGGTTCCAGGAGAGGCAGAGTGGAAAGCCCCCAGGATTTGGAGATGGCAGGCCTAGTTCTGCTCCTGATTCTGCTACTTACTAGAAGTTGGACACCAGCTCATAATTTCTATGAGCCTTAATTTCCTTAGCTGTAAACATTCACCTCTGAAGGTTGTTGTAAAAATCAAGATCATTCTTTAGAAGAATTTTGAAATTTCTCTGATGCTACATGACATGTTAGTAGTTGTGATTATGATTCTATCCCAATCTAAATACTGCTTGCTGATTTTGTGACTCTGGTAGGGTGAGCTGGGGTGTGTGTGTGTGTGTGTGTGTGTGTGTGAGAGAGAGAGAGAGAGAGAGAGAGTGAGAGATTGATTTGTGGCAACTTATACTGCCAATCAAAATACATTCCTCTATAATTTGGTTTTGGTCATTAAAACACAGTGAAATATAGGAAATATAGCCTCAATTAACAAGGCCTGCAAGGGGCAGGGCATATTTTGTTTGAAATTTTTAGTTAACAGGATGCGATAAAAATAAATTTGACTTCTCATTATACCTTTTTTTTTTTTTTTTTTAACTGTGTATTGGTACACTTTCTCTTCCAAACTTCAAGTGCATAGTACTGAACGTACCTAAAGCCTTCTCAGGATTAAGGATACTGAAGTTTTTGAAGTCATCAGTTACAATATCATTTTCATGTAAGAGTAACAGATTTGGATGTATTAGGAGATTTACATTGCAAATTTGCCCCTTCCTTCAATATCTTTTCTTGAGGTTTCTTTTTTCCCTTCTAAAAAGTAGAAGGAGGGAGGAATCCAATTAACTGAGGGCCTTGGTTAATTATAGTTTTACTGTTAAGAATGCTACAATTTGGGCCAATTTGGTCTTTAAGAAAGCTTCTTTAAATCCCAAATATAGAAAAAAATCCCTTCTATATGAATATGTTTACTGTATCTTGTTTATAATGTAAAATGTTGAAAATAACATAAATGAGGAAAGTGGTTTATTATTATGTTTTGTCTGTCTAATATCTGGTAGTGGAAAAAATTAGTTTACTCTATTGCTTTATATTTGCAAGTGGATTGGAATTTGGAAATACTTATGAACAAACAAATACGCCTCCTACTTTGTGCGGGTCTGAAAGTCAGATTAGCCTTTAGCTAATTTAGTCTTGATTCCTCAAGACTAAATTTTATACTGGCTGGTGTATGAGAAAATAAGATATTTTGTTGCTACAGTAATTTTGATATAATCAAAACTTGTAAGAAGAAAACATGAGCTTCCAAATTACTACATATCCACTCAGTGAGCTGAATAATTTATTATCCTTTTACAAAAACCTGATCCTGCTTTCAGTGTTCCAGTTCCCATTTTCTTCCTTCCATTTATTCCATTTATTATTCTTTCTTTCGGACCTATTCTGCAGAGTTTGCACAAAAGATATAGCTTTATTTGTATACAGCTATTTATTTGCTAGTATGTGGACTAGTATCTAGGAAACTCACCAAATTAGAATAGTTATGCCAAAGTATAGAAACCATGTGTAAACAATGTGCACTTGGGCCTAATATTGCAGGCATTGCAGCTTTTTAGGTAAAGGTGTCGTGGACTAATTTATTCCTGTATCTTCTAGTTGTCTCCTAGACACAAGTTGGTTATTTTTGTTGTTGTTGTTTAAACAAAACATTTAATATTTTTACTATAAAATAACACATAAAATAACTGTGTTGACTGCATTGCCCAATATGGTAGCCACTAGTTACATGTGGCTTTTTAAATTTAAATAAATAAAAATGAAATAAAACGGAAAAAAATGCAGTTTCTTAGTCACACTAGCCACATTTTAATAGTAGTTAGTGGCAACTGTTCTGGACAGCAAAGATTTCCAAATCATATAGAATTCTATTGGAGAGTGCTGACTGGTGTTTTAACCCTACTTCCTCCACCCCTTTTCTCCAAATCAAAGATCAAAGGTAAGTTGTGACCATATTTCCACTTTATCAAGTATAACTCTATGCTATCATTTTTCTTTTTCTTTTTCTTTTTTTCTTTTTTTTTTTGAAGACACCGTATTGCTCTGTTGTCCAGGCTGGAGTCCAGTGGTGCAATCATGGCTCACTGCAGCCTCCACCTCTGGGGCTCCAGCAGTCCTCCCACCTCAGCTTCCCAGCTGGGACTACAAGCATGCACCACCACGCCCAGGCCACCATGCTTGGGTAATTTTTGTATATTTTTTGTAGAGATGGGGTTTTGCCTTGTTGCCCAGGCTGATCTCAAACTCCTGAGCTCAAGCACTCTGCTGACCTTAGCCTCCTAAAGTGCTGGCATTACAGACGTGGGCCACCAGGCCCAACCTATGCTATAATTTTTAATGCTGCATATTAATCCACTGCCTGGCTGTGTTTTAATGTATTTCCTAGTCTGCTATTCATAGATATATAGGTTACTTTTGTTTTTTCCCTATTATAAAAAGTGTTGTGATTATTTTCTTTGAGAATACATCTTTGTATACTTGTCTAAAATACTCAAAATTGGAATTGCTTGGTCAGACTGGGCACAGAGGCTTATACCTGTAATTCCAGCACTTGGGGAGGCTGGTGAGGGAGAATTGCTTGAGGCCAGGAGTTTGTGACCAGCCTGGGCAAAATAGGGAAACCCTGTTTCTACAGAAAAAAAAAAAGAAAAAAAAAGAAAGAAAATGAATTGCTTGGTCAAAGGCTATGCATGTTTTACATTTTAGTACATGCTGTTGAACTGTGCTCCAGAGACTGTATTAATAAATAATTCCTTGGTTGATTGTGAATATTCTTATGTACTGGGGCAAGTTACTGAAGTTCTCTAAGTCTCATCTAATTTTCTGTTCAAAATAGGAATAATAGTATTTACCATTTACCTTACTAGGTAGTTATGACATAAAAAATGAAATAATACATTTAAGTACTTTTAAAAAATGAAAGTGCTACTGTCATGTATAGTATTCATACTATTAAGCCATCTATTGTTGGGTGGATGAAAATCAGAGACCCTGAATCCTCTGCGATCTTAGTTTAACACTCAAAATAAGGAAAAGTGGTGGTAACATGAGCTTTAAAGACTTCCTTATGGGAAAGAGAATCCTAGCTTCAGAAACATAATTTATTATTATAGACATAAGCACACCAATATAGATTTTCCATTCGAGGACATTTAGAAAAGTGGGATAATTTCTGTTTTAATCTTAGAATTGGGTGAGATATGTCTAATGTTGACAGTGGGGTGTTAAAGTCTCCCATTATTATTGTATGGAAATCTAAGTCTCTTTGTAAGTCTCTAAGGACTTGCTTTATGAATCTGGGTGCTCCTGTATTGGGTGCATATATATTTAGGATAGTTAGCTCTTCCTGATGAATTGATCCCTTAACCATTATGTAATGGCCTTCTTTGTCTCTTTTGATCTTTGATGGTTTAAAGTCTGTTTTATCAGAGACTAGGATTGCTACCCCTGCCTTTCTTTGTTTTCCATTTGCTTGGCAGATCTTCCTCCATCCCTTTATTTTGAGCCTATGTGTGTCTCTGCATGTGAGATGGGTCTCCTGAATACAGCACACTGATGGGTCTTGATACTTTATGGAATTTGCATCTGTGTCTTTTAATTGGAACATTTAGCCCATTTACATTTAAGGTTAATATAGTTATGTGTGAATTTGATCCTGTCATTATGATGTTAGCTGGTTATTTTGATTGTTAGTTGATGCAGTTTCTTCCTAGCATTGATGGTCTTTACAATTTGGCATGTTTTTGCAGTGGCTGGTACTGGTTATTCCTTTCCATGTTTAGTGCTTCCTTCAGGAGCTCTTGTAAGGCAGGCCTGGTGATGACAAAATCTCTCAACATTTGTTTTTCTGTAGAAGATTTTATTTCTCCTTCACTTACGAAGCTTAGTTTGGCTGGATATGAAATTCTAGGTTGAAAATTCTTTTCTTTAAGGATGTTGAATATTGGCCCCTTCTCTCTTCTGGCTTGGAGAGTTTCTGCCCAGAGATCTGATGTTAGTCTGATGGGCTTCCCTTTGTGGGTAACCCAACCTTTCTCTCTGGTTGCCCTTAACATTTTTTCCTTCATTTCAGCTTTGGTGAATCTGACAATTATGTGTCTTGGGGTTGCTCTTCTCCAGGAGTATCTTTGTGGCGTTCTCTGTATTTCCTGAATTTGAATGTTGGCCTGCCTTACTAGGTTGGGGAAGTTCTCCTGGATGATATCCTCCAGAGTGTTTTCCAACTTGGTTTCATTTTCCCCGTCACTTTCAGGCACACCAATCAGATGTAGATTTGGTCTTTTCACATAATCCCGTATTTCTTGGAGGCTTTGTTCATTTCTTTTTACTCTTTTTTTCTCTAAACTCTCTCCTTGCTTCATTTCATTCATTTGATCTTCAATAGCTGATACTCTTTCTTCCAGTTGATCTAGTCAGTTACTGAAGCTTGTGCATTTGTCACATAGTTCTCGTGTTATGGTTTTCATCTCTATCAGTTCTTTTAAGGTCTTCTCTGCATTGATTATTCTAGTTATCCATTCATCCATTCTTTTTTCAAGGTTTTTAGTTTCTTTGTGCTGGTTATGTAGTTCCTCCTTTAGCTCTGAAAAGTTTGATCAACTGAAGCCTTCTTCTCTCAACTTGTCAAAGTTATTCTCCGTCCAACTTTGTTCCATTGCTGACAATGAGCTGCATTCCTTTGGAGGGGGAGGTGCGCTCTAATTTTTTGAATTTCCAGCTTTTCTGCACTGCTTTTTCCCCATCTTTGTGGTTTTATCTGCCTTTGTTCTTTGATGATGATGATGTACTGATGAGTTTTGGTGTGGGTGTCCTGTTTGTTAGTTTTCCTTCTAACAGTCAGGACCCTCAGCTGTAGGTCTGTTGGAGTTTGCTGGAGGTCCACTCCAGACCCTGTTTGCCTGGGTATCAGCAGCAGAGGCTGCAGAAGATAGAATATTACTGAACAGTGAGTGTTGCTGTCTGATTCTTGCTCTGGAAGCTTCGTCTCAGGAGTGTACCCTGCCGTGTGAGGTGTGAGGTTTCAGTCTGCACCTAGTGGGGGATGTCTCCCAGTTAGGCTAATCAGGGGTCAGGGACCCACTTGAGCAGGCAGTCTGTCCGTTCTCAGATCTCAACCTCCGTGCTGGGAGATCCACTGCTCTCTTCAAAGCTGTCAGACAAGGGTATTTACCTCTGCCGAGGTTTCTGTTGCTTTTTGTTTAGCTATGCCCTGTCCCCACAGGAGGAGTCTATAGAGGCAGGCTGGCCTCCTTGAGCTGTGGTGGGCTCCACCCAATTCGAGCTTCCCAGCAGCTTTGTTTACCTACTTAAGCATCAGCAATGGCGGTCGCCCCTCCTCCAGCCTTGCTGCCACCTTACATTTAGATCTCAGACTGCTGTGCTAGCAATGAGGTAGGCTCCATGGGCATGGGACCCTCTGGGCCAGGTGTGGGATATAAACTCTTGGTGTGCCGTTTGCTAAGACCCTTGGTAAAGGATATCCAGGAATTGAACTCAACTCTGCACCACGCAGACCTAATAGACATCTACAGAACTCTCCACCCCAAATCAACAGAATATACATTCTTCTCAGCACCACATCGCACTTACTCCAAAATTGACCACATAGTTGGAAGTAAAGCACTCCTCAGCAAATGTAAAAGAAGAGAAATTAAAACAAACTGTCTCTCAGACCACAGTGCAATCAAACTAGAACTCAGGACTAAGAAACTCAATCAAAACCACTCAACTACATGGAAACTGAACAACCCGCTCCTGAATGACTACTGGGTACATAACGAAATGAAGGCAGAAATAAAGATGTTCTTTGAAACCAATGAGAAAAAAGATACAACCTAAAAGAATCTCTGGGACACATTTAAAGCAGTGTGTAGAGGAAAATTTATAGCACTAAGTGCCCACAAGAGAAAGCAGGAAAGATCTAAAATTGACACTCTAACATCACAATTAAAAGAACTATAGAAGCAAGAGCAAACACATTCAAAAGTTAGCAGAAGGCAAGAAATAACTAAGATCAGAGTGGAACTGAAGGAGATAGAGACACAAAAAACCCTTCAAAAAATCAATGAATCCAGGAGCTGGTTTTTTGAAAAGATCAACAAAATTGATAGACTACTAGCAAGACTAATAAAGAAGAAAAGAGAAGAATCAAATAGACGCAATAAAAAATGATAAAGGGGATATCACCACTGTCGCCACAGAAATACAAACTACCATCAGATAATACTATAAACACCTCTATGCAAATAAACTAGAAAACCTAGAAGAAATGAATAATTTCCTGGACACTTATACTCTCCCAAGACTAAAGCAGGAAGAAGTTGAATCCCTGAATAGACCAATAACAGGCTCTGAAATTGAGGCAATAATTAATAGCCTACCAACCAAAAAAAGTCCAGGACCAGACGGATTTACAGCCGAATTCTACCAGAGGTACAAGGAGGAGTTGGTACCGTTCCTTCTGAAACTATTCCAATCAATAGAAAAAGGGAATCCTCCCTAACTCATTTTATGAGGCCAACATCATCCTGATAACAAATCCTGACAGAGATACAACAAAAAAGAGAATTTTAGACCAATATCTCTGATGAACATTAATGCAAAAATCCTCAATAAAATACTGGCAAACCGAATCCAGCAGCACATCAAACAGCTTATCCACCATGATCAAGTGGGCTTCATCCCTGGGATGCAAGGCTGGTTCAACATTCGCAAATCAATAAACGTAATCCGGCATGTAAACAGAACCAAAGACAAAAACCACATGATTATCTCAACAGATGCAGAAAAGGCTTTTGACAAAATTCAACAGCCCTTCATGCTAAAAACTCTCAATAAATTCGGTATTGATGGAACGTGTCTCAAAATAATAAGAGCTGTTTATGACAAACCCACAGCCAATATCATACTGAATGGTCAGAAACTGGAAGCATTCCCTTTGAAAACTGGCACAAGACAGGGATGCCCTCTCTCACCACTCCTATTCAACATAGTGTTGGAAGTTCTGGCTAGGGCAATCCGGCAAGAGAAAGAAATCAAGGGTATTCAGTTAGGAAAAGAAGACGTCAAATTGTCCCTGTTTGCAGATGACATGATTGTATATTTAGAAAACCCCATTGTCTCAGCCCAAAATCTCCTTAAGCTGATAAGCAACTTCAGCAAAGTCTCAGGATACAAAATCCATGTGCAAAAATCACAAGCATTTTTATACACCAGTAACGGACAAACAGAGAGCCAAATCATGAATGAACTTCCATTCACAATAGCTTCAAAGAGAATAAAATACCTAGGAATCCAACTTACAAGGGATGTAAAGGACCTCTTCAAGGAGAACTACAAACCACTGCTCAGTGAAATAAAAGAGGACACAGACAAATGAAAGAACATACCATGCTCATGGCTAGGAAGAATCAATATTGTGAAAATGGCCATACTGCCCAAGGTAATTTATAAATTCAATGCCATCCCCATTAAACTACCAATGACTTTCTTCACATAACTGGAAAAAACTGCTTTAAAGTTCATATGGAACCAAAAAAGAGCCCGCATTGCCAAGACAATCCTAAGCCAAAAGAACAAAGCTAGAGGCATCACACTACCTGACTTCAAACTATACTACAAGGCTACAGTAACCAAAACAGCATGGTACTGGTACCAAAACAGAGGTATAGACCAATAGAAGAGAACAGAGCCCTCAGAAATAATACCACACATCTACAACCATCTGATCTTTGACAAACCTGACAAAAACAAGCAATGGGGAAAGGATTCCCTATTTAATAAATGGTGCTGGGAAAATTGGCTAGCCATAAGTAGAAAGCTGAAACTGGATCCTTTCCTTACTCCTTATATGAAAATTAATTCAAGATGGATTAGAGACTTAAATGTTAGACCAGAAACCATAAAAAACCTAGAAGTAAACCTGGGTAATACCATTCAGGACATAGGCATGGGCAAAGAATTCATGTCTAAAACACCAAAAGCAATGGCAACAAAAGCCAAAATTGACAAATGGGATCTAATTAAACTAAAGAGCTTCTGCACAGCAATAGAAACTACCATCAGAGGGAACAGGCAACCTACAAAATGGGAGAAAATTTTTGCAATCTACTCACCTGACAAAGGGCTAATATCCAGAACCTATAAAGAACTCAATCAAATTTACAAGAGAAAAACAACCCCATCAAAAAGTGGGCAAAGGATATGAACAGACACTTCTCAAAAGAAGACATTCATACAGCCAACAGACACATGAAAAAATGCTCAGCATCACTGGCCATCAGAGAAATGCAAATCAAAACCACAATGAGATACCATCTCATACCAGTTAGAATGGCAATCATTAAAAAATCAGGAAACAACAGGTGCTGGGGAGGATGTGGAGAAATAGGAACACTTTTACACTATTGGTGGGACTGTAAACTAGTTCAATCATTGTAGAAAACAGTGTGGCGATTCCTCAAGGATCCAGAACTAGAAATACCATTTGAACCAGCCATCCCATTACTGGGGATATACCCAAAGGATTATAAGTCATGCTGCTATAAAGACACATGCACACGTATGTTTATTGTGGCACTATTCACAATAGCAAAGACTTGGAATCAACCCAAATGTCCATCAGTGACAGACTGGATTAAGAAAATGCAGCACATATACACCATGGAATACTATGCAGCCATAAAAATGGATGAGTTTGTGTCCTTTGTAGGGACATGGATGCAGCTGGAAACCATCATTCTCAGCAAACTATCGCAAGAACAGAAAACCAAACACTGCATGTTCTCACTCATAGGTGGGAATTGAACAATGAGGTCACTTGGACACATGAAGGGGAACATCACACACCAGGTCCTTTTGTGGGGAGGGGGTAGCCTGGAGGGATAGCATTAGGAGATATACCTAATGTAAATGATGAGTTAATGGGTGCAGCACACCAACATGGCACATGTATACCTATGTAATAAACCTGCATGTTGTGCACATGTACCCTAGAACTTAAAGTATTAAAAAAAAATTAGAAATAATTAATTTAAATTGTCTTTGCTTGGTTCTAAATATCTTTACTAGCCATGTCTGTAGACAATAGGGGAACATTTTTTAAGATAATCATTAGCAAATTTCCTAGATTCTTCACTACTGCTTGCTTTATTATAAAGCTAATATTCATAGTTTGATTATACTAATGTGGTGTTGTTTTCTTAATCTAACTGCATTGAAACATATATGGAATGACAGGTCTGCCTGTCATTTACAAAAAAAAAAAAGAGTTCGGTGAGATATCCAGTTCCACTCCTCATTCTACAGATGAGAAAGCAGAGGCCCAGAGACATTGAATTCTCATATTCAAACTGCTGACACGTGGCAGAATCTAGGTTAGACCTCAGCCCTCTGATCTTCTATCCAGTGTCCTTTGCTCTATACCCCACAACTCTAATGATATAGTCAGGAGGTGGCGGGATTTTTTTCTATCCCTCAGATGAAAATTAAGCCAGTGTTGTAATCTAGTTTGATAACTATTACTTATCTAGAAGTTTATTCTTAAAATCAATGCCTGTATAGGCTTACTGGGCTATTTGAAAGTCAGGCTACTAAATTCTTATTAGCCACTTGAAATTCCTATAGAGATAATAGAATTTTTCAAACTGACTCTTTAAGCCAAATTAGAAATAAAACCTTTTTCTTATGAATGGCGTCCAAGTTAGACAGCATTCCTTAGAAGTGAATTATTTGGTAAAGCTCTCGAGTCTCTCTGTCTGTGGCTCATCTCTGAACTTTAATTCATTTCATTTTATGACTTTACATGAAGAAACCATGAGTACGGATGGCCTCAAGTTATGCAGGATTTTTCAATCAGCCTGCAAAACAAACCAGATGGCCAAGTTCTCTCAGAACTGTCTGAACATGTCTCAGAGTCCATTCCCTGAATCTATCCCCAGGTACCTTCCCAGGATCTCTCTTTTCACTGGCATTTAAAAAAAAAAAAAAGTCTGATAGAAGCTAGCAATAAATAACTAAAAGAAATTGAGGTTGATAGCCCTTCTATTTCTTTGCATCTAGGTCTTGTATGAAGCAGCAGAGCTTTTATATTTAGAAAGGGAACACCCCCTTCAGCAACTCATGTGCTAGAACACAACCGATGAGAATGCTTGTCCTTCTATAGAAACCAAGGCTTGCAAGGTTTCTGGGCAGAGCTCAGCTTCTCATGTGGCCATGCCTGACTCCTGTGCCACAGGGCTTTACGTGCAATGCAATACTTGGTCTTGCACTTGCTAATATTTTCAACTATGAAACAGTAGAAGATGAGGTCACATGAAGCAAGGACTAATGCTGGAGCAGACCAGTAGGAAGATAAATTACAGTGAAAACTTGACCCACCCACCCTTCCTTCCTTCCTTCCTTCCTTCCTTCCTTCCTTCCTTCCTTCCTTCCTTCCTTCCTTCCTTCCTTCCTTCCTTCCCTTCCTCACTCCTTCCCTCCCTCCCTCCCTTCCTCCTTCCCTCCGTTCTTTCTTCCTCTCTTTTTCCCCTTTCTCCCTTTCCTCCTTTCTTTCCTGGTCTTGCTTTTTCACCCAGACTGGAATGTGGTAGCATGACCATGGCTCATTGCACCTTCAACCTCCTGGGCTCAAGCTGTCCTCCCACCTCAGTCTCCTGAGTAGCTGGGACTACAGGTGTGCCACCATGCCTGGCTATTTTTGTTTCAATTAAAAAAAAATTTCTTTTTAGAGATGCGCCTCACTATGTTGCCCAGGTTGGTCTCAAGCAATGCTTCCACCTTGGCCTTCCAAAGAGCTGGGATTACAGGCGTGAGCCACCGTGCCTGGCCAAAAACTTGATTTGTACATGATTTGAAAATATGCAGATAATACACATATTTAGGTCTTTAAAGAGTTACTTTTTAAATTTCATATTTCTCTTTTGCTATATATAAACAGGCATATAATTTTAAATTTGAAATGGGTAAGATTATTTTCCCCAACGTAAGTGCTTCTTGAAATTGTTTTCTTTCTTTTATTCGTTTAAAAATTGGGTTGTCTATTTTTCCTGAATGTGCAGCAATTAGATAGTGTGATGATCTGGATGTGAGAATTATCCATTGGAATACTGTCTCAGTGTATTTGCCAAATTGTCATCAAGCATAATTTACTCAAAATCCTAAGAGATTCTTCCTTGAAAATTAATTTGAAAATAAATTTGCTTGCCCTCTCCCCTGTTTTTGAAGCAAAATTAGTTCACTTTAAAGGTTTCTTTTGTGATGTTGTTGCTAGGGGAACAATATGGTAAACCTTGTAATCTCTGTCCCCTTTATTTTCTTTAGATCTACTCTGATCTGTTTTTATCAGTTCTGTCCTATTTTAAAATTATATAACACTTGTAACCTTCCCCCAACCTACTTTGGAAGTACTGAAGTGTAAATCCTAAACAAATGACTGAATTTACTGACTGTGCATCTGCCTAGATAAAATGGGTTGGGGGTAAAGGTGACTGACCAAAGAAGGACATTCTGGAGTGGCTGCTTTGATTAGAGGAAGGGATTTTATTGTAATCTTAACCTGGTGATTTTTTTAAGAGCTGAAGATTTTATTTGTTTCCGATTTTTTAGTGGTAGAGGAGCATATGTAGTAAAGGACAGATATATATGTATTTCAAAAATTTAGAAATGGCTAGACTTGATAAATACATGAGGATAGTTGATTATAAAGCGGATACAGTGATAGTGCTAATGCTGGTGGGTTCCATGGAAATTGGCCTAAATATTATCATGGTGTCTTATATGAAAAGCAATATTCATCATGGTTTAATTTTAATGCTGAGCAGTCTTATAGTACTTTCAGTGTCATTAGTGCCATCTTAATTTGTCAAATCTTACAAAATGAAGAAAAAATAGAAATATTTTCTTTAGGTCACAGAAATATAGTTCAATTTTGACTTCAAAAAAACCAAAGAGATCAAAATATTTTTACAGAACCAAAATACAAAGCACAGAGCTATAATACTATTTAAACAAATCACCAAATACAACTGTTTTCAGAAGTAAACATGCATAATTTTTTTGTTTTATTATCAAATAACAAAAATATTTAGCTGATGACAAACCTTTTAAAGTGAATTATGCTATCAAATTGAAATTTTGCTGGATGTGAAATTTAAGTCAATCAAGTATATATTATGGTTCAATAATGGTTTGTCAAATGGCTGGGTCAAAATATCTGTCTCAAAATAGGTACCTTAAATTATCATGTATCTGTGGTTGGCAGGTAGGACTGGTGGTGACCAGAGTCAGAGAAGAGGATCTTGTCCACGGACCCCAAATATAACTCTTAATGGACTTGCTATTTCTTTTGTGCTAATAATTTTATGCATTTTTAATCAAAGAAAGATACTAACTTACCCAAGAGGAGGGAATTACATGCATTAGGAGAAATAATTTAGTATGAAAAAAACAATGATCTTCAACTTATGATATTCAAATAAATGATAGTCTTCAAAGTACTTTTAAAACTTCAAAACATGGGATGGAAATTTTAAATTTAACCAAGATATAACTTCATAGACTGACTTTTGTATTGCCGTCTGTCTTAAATTATATCAAATCCACAAGGTAACTAACATCTCTTATCTCATATTAGTCAGGGAACTCTGAGCAGCAGTTAAATGAAACCCCGTCTCTACTAAAAATAGAAAAAATTAGCCGGGCGCAGTGGCGGGCGCCTGTAGTCCCAGCTACTCGGGAGGCTGAGGCAGGAGAATGGCGTGAACCCGGGAGGCGGAGCTTGCAGTGAGCCGAGATTGCGCCACAGCACTCCAGCCTGGGCGACAGAGCGAGACTCCGTCTCAAAAAAAAAAAAAAAAAAAGTGTCACTCATTAAATGGAAAAAATAAATCATTTCTGAATAAATTTAATTTGTTGAACAGGCACAATAGAGGTTTCTTGGTGAAGACAAGGTTGGTCTACTACTGAATTGTATCTACTGATTAGGGCCTGAGGAAATCCAATATAGAAGAGGTAGATATTGATCAAGTGGGAGAGTGGGGAAAGGCTGGAGCTCCCTTGGCAATGGACATTTTTCGCAGTATCAGGTAAGGTCTTGAGAATTCTGAACCCTATTACGTCCTCTTCACTGTTTGGCTTCAAATGGCCCTGGTGTGGAATAGAGGTAACTCAGAATTAGAAATTTGCCTTGGGTAACTGAGAGCTCTTAATATAACAAATATGGTGAGAATATTCCCTCTCCCATCATATCCAGCAATGTGCTAGGGAGGCCGAACTAAAAAAAATCCTAACCTTCTTGTTAGTTAAAGGGTCAACTTTAGAACTTCAACACAGTACTAGATGAGAGAGCAAAACCAAACAAAATGATGACTACGCTGGAAATTCCTCCCTGTGTGCTGCTGGCGCTGACATCCTGATAGAGTTCAGGCGCCTGGTGAAGCTGCACAGACAGAGCCTGGTCTCCAGACCGTGTGCTTTTCCTCTACGTCATAAACATGACATTTCTGAATTGTTCCATTGGCATTTTCATCTCTGTTTAGACAGAGATGTTATAAACTTTAGTTATATATTTGGGACCCATATCATGCCAAAGTAAAAAATTTAAACATTTCCATTCACTTGCCTGAGACCTCCTTCTCCTAATTTTGCAAGGCTGACTTGGTCATTTCAGTAACTCACAATTATTTACTTTGCCATTTTGGGATTACATCAGACGTTTTATGGTACAGTTATTATCCAATGACCAAAGTCATATCTTATTCTATCTGCCTACTTAATAGCAAGTTAGTGTGAGTGAAAAGCCTTGACAAATACATATAAGTATATAAAAGAAAGTTAACTTGTTTAGGATGGAAATTCTTTTACCACCCTAGAACTGTATTAGCATCAGAAATATTTCAAATTTGCTTTCATTTTTAAAAAGGGAACCCAGGCCGGGCGCGGTGGCTCAAGCCTGTAATCCCAGCACTTTGGGAGGCCGAGACGGGCGGATCACGAGGTCAGGAGATCAAGACCATCCTGGCTAACCCGGTGAAACCCCGTCTCTACTAAAAAATACAAAAATCTAGCCGGGCGAGGTGGCGGGCGCCTGTCGTCCCAGCTACTCGGGAGGCTGAGGCAGGAGAATGGCGTGAACCCGGGAGGCGGAGCTTGCAGTGAGCTGAGATCCGGCCACTGCACTCCAGCCTGGGCGACAGAGTGAAACTCCGCCTCAAAAAAAAAAAAAAAAAAAAAAAAAAAAAAAAAGGGAACGAACCCAAAGTAAAGACAAGTCTACTTAGAAAAAACAATTTTTTAGATTAAGATAATGATCTTTTTTCTAATTGTATACATCTTTAATATATGCTCCAATAATTACAAGCTGAGAGTTGTAATGTTGTCTCCCTATAAACTTGAAGAAGCTTTTAACTTCTGTTATGTTGTTTTTTTCTTCAGTAACATTAAGGATAAATACTGACTTCATAAAATTCATGAGCAGTAATGATGTTACCTAATTTCTGCAGATGACAGCAGCTGTATAATTATATATGTTGCTGATGCTATACTTAGTTTTATATATTCTTAGGAAGTTTTTCTATATTATTTGTAATTGTAAATGTCCCTGAAAGTATTATTAGTAGTCACAATAGTAATGAAGAAAATAAACAACATAAAGAGTTGATTACCATACAAAGTTATTATTTTTTACAGAAGAGGTTAAGGAGCAGAATAACATCTTTGCAGACAATAAAAGCGTGCCAGAAATAAATGCCCACAAAATAAATGAAAATGATACCTAATATTTCCAACTGAGCCAAAAACAATTGAGAAAATCATAGAAGCCATGAAATAAAAACATGAATCAGAATTTTAAAAATTCAGAAATATGATAATTGAAGAGAAGGAAGATTTTAACAGAGAGGTAAAGTCAGGAAAGAATTAGAAATAAAAGGAAAAAAATTTCAGGAATGAAGACTGTGCTAGAAGGAAGGAATGCAAGGACAAATAAATGTAACAGATATTAGTTTAAGAAAACAAAGTATGGATAGAAGGAAAGACATTCATAATAGCCCCAAACTTGAAACAACTCAGATATCCATCGACTGGTGAAAAGATAGAGAAAATGTTATTCATAAAGGAACACTACTTGGCAATAAAAATAATTGAACTACTTATACATACAACAGTATGAATCTCAAAAGCATTGTGCTACATGAAATAAGTCAGATATAAGAAAGACTATGTGCTGTGGAGTTCATTTAGATGACATTCTAAAAGATGTCAAAACATAGGGACAAAATACAGATCAGTGGTTTCTAGAGATGGAATTATGTATATGTGGGTAAGGGCATAGAGGGAATTATGTATATGTGGGTAACTGCAAAGAGGCATGAGGGAAATTTTTGGGACAATGAAAATATTCTAGAGTTTGGTCATACAGCTGTTTATGTTTATGAATATTTGCCAAACTGTGTACTTATAAAGGATGAACTCTATTGTATGTTTACTACACTTCAGTAAATAGAACCAATATTGACATCTTCACTTCCCTGAAATAAAATTTTAAGTCATTTAAAATTTCTTATTGGAAAGGCACTATACATATGAGAAAAAAAAAAATCTACCCAGGAAAGTAAAAACCACTGGATTACAAAAGGGGGGAAAAAAAAGAAGAAAAAATTCAGTGGTCATCCAGTCTTAACAGCCAAGTCATTAATAAGAAAAAAGAATATCAAATTGTCACCAAAATTTGTCAACTGATTTTTTTTTTGTCCAGAAGACATTGGAGTAATATATTTAGGATACTCAGGGAAGGAAAATGGGAGCTAAGGATTTAGCCTCATAGAACTTCAGATATAAAGGCCACAGACAAACTTGCAAGAAATAAGGACATATTTTTCCCATAAATAGTTACTGCGGAATCTCCTGGAGAATATGTTAGGTAATCAGAATGATGGGAGAAATATCCATGTAAGGACTGCTGGCAGTGATTGGCTGATCAAAAAACACAAAAATAAACACAACCATGTAACTCTTGACAAAACTATATAACACCATCAATGAATTAGTCTTGCCAAAAAAGAAAGGAAAAATACAACTTAATATAATCAAGCCTTTAGATCTGTCAATTTCCAGGAGAATTGGACAGAGAGAGAGGGGAATGTGAATTAGTGAATTAGATAAATAGTATCATGGGGCTGCAATCAGCAAAACCCAGGCTGTGTGAAACTCTACAGGACAGACAACCCTATTTCTTCAACAAAATTTCCAGGATAGAAAGGGAGATGGAGAGAGAGGAAATGTACAGATTAAAAGAGATATAAGAGATATATTAACTGGCCAAGATGGCCAAATAGCAACAGAAGGCAGGTGATTTCTGCTTTTCCAACTGAGGTACTCAGTTCATCTCACTGGGACCGGTTAGGCAGTGGGTCCAACCCACAGAGGGCGAGCAGAAGCAGGGTGGGGCACTGCTTCACCTAGGAAGTGCAAGGAGATGTGGGGACCTCCTTCCCCCAGCCAAGAGAAGCCATGAGGCACTCTGCTACCTGGCTGGTTACTACACTTTCCCCATGGTGTTTGCAATCTGCAGATCGGGATTTTCCCTCGAGTAGCTACACTACCAGGGCCCTGGGTTTCAAGCACAAAACTGGGTGGCTGTTTGGTCAGACACCAAGCTAGCTGAAGGAGTTTTGTTTTCATACCCCATGGGTGCCTGGAACGCCAGCAAGACAGAACAGCTCACTCCCCTGGAAAGGGGGTGGAGGCCAAGGAGCCAAGTGGTCTTGCTCAGCAGGTCCCAATCCCATGGAGTCCAACAAGCTAAGAATCACTGGCTTGAAATTCTTGCTACGAGCATAGCAGTCTGAAGTCAGTCTGAGACTATCAAGCTTGGTGTGAGGAGGGGCATCTGCCATTACTAAGGCTTTAGTAGGCAGTTTTCCCCTGACAGTGCTAAGGAGGCTGGGAGGTCTGGACTGGGCGGAACTCACCACAGTGCAGCAAAGTGGCTGTGGCCAGATCTTTTCTCTAAATTCCTCATCACTGGGCAGGGCATCTCTGAAGGTAACAGCCCCATTCAGGGGCTTACAGACAAAACCCCCATGTCCCTGGGACAGAGCACCTGGAAGAAGGGGCAGCTGTGGGTGCTACTTCAGCAGATTTAATTGTTCCTGCCTGCTCTCTGAAGAGAGCAGCTGATCCTGACAAGAGGGATTCTCCCAGCACAGCCCACTATCTCTGCTAAGGGACAAGACTGCCTCCTCACATTGGTTCCTGACCCCTGTGCCTCCTGATGGGGAGACACCTCCCAACAGGGGTCAACAGACACCTTATACAGGAGAGCTTGGGCTGGCATCAGGCCAGTGCCCCTCTGGGATGAAGATTCCAGAGGAAGGAGCAGGCAGCAATCTTTGCTGTTCTGCGGCCTCCACTGGTGATATGCAGGTAAACAGAGTCTGGAGTGGACCTCTAGCAAACTGTAGCAGACCCACAGAAGAGGGGCCGGACTGTTAGAAGAAAAACCAACAAACAGAAAGCAACAACAACATCAACATAAAGGACCCCCACACAAAAACTCCATCTAAAGGTCATCAGTCTCAAAGATCAAAGGTAGATAAATCCAGTGAGATCAGGAAAAACCAGCGCAAAAAGGCTAAAAATTCCAAAAACCAGAATGCCTCTTTCCTCCAAAGGATCACAACTCCTTGCCAGCAAGGGCAAAAATCTAGATGGAGAATGAGATTGATGAATTGATGGAAGTAGGCTTCAGAAGGTGGGTAATAACGAACTCCTCTGAGCTAAAGGAGCATGTTATAATGCAATGCAAGGAAGCTAAGAACCTTGAATAGAGGTTACAGAAACTACTAACTAGAATAACTCGTTTAGAGAGGAATATAAATGACTTAATGGAGCTGAAAAACACAGCATGAGAACTTTGTGAAGCATACACAACTATCAATAGCTAAATTGATCAAGCAGAAGAAAGGATATCAGAGATTAAAGATCAACTTACTGAAATAAGGTGTGAAGACAAGATTAGAGGAAAAAGAATGAAAAGGAAGGAACAAAGCCTCCAAGAAATATGGGACTATGTGAAAAGACCAAACCTATGATTGATTGGTGTACCTCAAAGTGACGGGGAGAATGGAACCAAGTTGCAAAACACACTTCAGGATATTATCCAGGAGAACTTCCCTAATCTAGAAAGACAGGCCCACATTCAAATTCAGGAAATACAGAGAACACCACTATCATACTCCTCGAGAAGAGCAACCCCAAGATACATAATTGTCAGATTTTCTAAGGTTGTAATGAAGGAAAAAGCATTAAGGGTAGCCAGACAGAAAGGTTAGGTTACCTACAAAGGGAAACTCATCAGACTAATAGCGGATCTCTCTGCAGAAACCCTGAGAGCCAGAAGAGAGTGGGAGTCAATATTCAACATTCTTAAAGAAAAGAATTTTCAACCCAGAATTTCATATCCAGTCAAATTAAGCTTCACAACTGAAGGAGAAATAAAATTCTTTATGGACAAGCAAATACTGAGGGATTTTGTCACCACCATGCCAGCCTTATAAGAGCTCCTGAAGGAAGCACTGAATATGGAAAGGAAAAACTGGTACCAGCCACTGCAAAAACACACCAAAATATAAAGACCAATGACACTATGAAGAAACCACATCAACTAATGTGCAAAATAACCAGCTAGCATCATGATGACAGGATCAAATTCACACACAACAATATTAACCTTAAATGTAAATGGGTTAAATTCCCCAATTAAAAGACATAGACTAGCCAACAGGATAGAGTCAAGACCTATCAGTGTGCTGTATTCAAGAGACCCAACTCACGTGCAAATACACACACAGGCTCAAAACAAAGGGATGGAGAAATATTTACCAAGTAAATGGAAAGCAAAAAAAAGCACGGGTTGCAATCCTAATCTCTGATAAAATAGACTTTAAACCAACAAAGATAAAAAAAGACAAAGAAAGGCATTACATAATGGTAAAGGGATCAATGCAACAAGAAGATGTAACTATGCTAAATATATATGCATCCAATACAGCAGCACCCTGATTTATAAAACAAGTTTTTACAGACTGACAAAGAGACTTAGACTCCCACACAATAATAGTGGGAGAGTTTAACACCTCATTGTCAATATTAAACAGATCAATGAGACAGAAAATTAACAAGGATATTCAGGGCTTGAACTAAGCTCTGGACCAAGCAGACCTAACAGACATCCACAGAACTCTCCACCCCAAATCAACAGAATATACATTCTTCTCAGCACCACATAGCACTTATTCTAAAATCAACCACATAACTGGAAGTAAAATACTCCTCACCAAATGTAAAAGAATGGAAATCATAACAAACAGTCTCTCAGACCACAGTGCAATCAAATTAGAACTCAAGATTAAGAGTCTCACTCAAAACTGCACAACTACATGGAAACTGAACAACCTGCTCCTGAATGACTACAGGGTAAAGAACGAAATTAAGGCAGAAATAAATAAGTTCTTTGAAACCAATGAGAACAAAGAGACAGTGTACCAGAATCTCTGGGATGCATCTAAAGCAGCATTTAGAGGGAAATTGATAGCACTAAATGCCCACAGGTTAAAGCAGGAAAGATCTAAAATCCACACCCTAATATCACAATTAAAAGAACTAGAGAAGCAAGAACAAACAAATTCCAAAGGTAGCAGAAGACAAGATATAACTAAATCAGAGCAGAACTGAAGGAGATGGAGAAACAAAAAACCCTTGAAAAAATCAATGAACCCAGGAGCTGGTTTTTTGAAAAAATTAACAAAATACATAGACCGCTAGCCAGACTAATAAAGAAGGAAAGAAAGAAGAATCAAATAGACATAATAAAAAATGATAAAGAGGATATAACCACTGATCCCACAGAAACACAAACTACCATCAGAGAATACTATAAACACCTCAACACAAATAAAGTAGAAAATCTAGAAGAAATGAATAAATTTCTGGACATATACACTCCCCCAAGACTAAATGAGGAGGAAGTCAAATCCCTGAATAGACCAATAACAAGTTCTGAAATTGAGGCAGTAATTAGTAGCCTACCAACCAAAAAAAGCCCAGGACCAGATGGATACACAGCCAAATTCTACTAGTGGTACAAAGAGGAGCTTGTATAATTCCTTCTGAAACTATTCCAAACAATAGAAAAAGAGGGAATCCTCCTTAACTCATTTTATGAGGCCGGCATCATCCTGATACTAAAGCCTGGCAGAGACACAACAACAAAAAAAAGTATTTCAGGCCAATATCCCTGATGAACATTGACATGAAAATCCTCAATAAAATACTGGCAAACTGAATCCAGTAGTACATCAAAAAGCTTATCCACCACAATCAAGTTGGCTTCATCCCTGGGATGCAAGGCTAGTTCAACATATGCAAATCAATAAACATAATCCATCACATACACAGATCCAATGACAAAAACCACATGATTATCTCAATAGATGCAGAAAAGGCCTTCGATAAAATTCAACATCCCTTCATGCTAAAAACTCTCAATAAACTAGGTACTGGTGGAACATTTCTCAAAATAATAAGAGCTATTTATGACAAACCCATAGCCAACAACATGTTGAATGTACAAAAGTTGGAAGCATTTCCTTTGAAAACCAGCACAAGACAAGGATGCCCTTTCTCACCACTCCTATTCAACACAGCATTGGAAGTTCTGGCCAGGGCAATCAGGCAAGACAAAGAAATAAAGGGTATTCAATTAGGAAATGAGGAAGTCAAATTGTCTCTGTTTGCAAATGACATGATTGTATATTTAGAAAACCCCATCGTCTCAGCCCAAAAACTCCTTAAGCTGCTAAGTAACTTCAGCGAAGTCTCAGGATACAAAATCAATGTGCAAAATCACAAGCATTCCTATACATCAACAGTAGACAAACAGCCAAATCATGAGTGAACTCCCATTCACAACTGCTACAAAGAGAATAAAATACCTAGGAATAAAACTTACAAGGGATGTGAAAGACCTCTTCAAGGAGAACTACAAACCACTGCTCAAAGAAATAAGAGAGGACACAAATGAATGGAAGAACTTTCCATGCTCATGGATAGGAAGAATCAATATCATGAAAATGGCCATACTGCCCAAAGTAATTTAAATATTCAGTGCTATTCCCATCAAGCTACCATTGTCTTTCTTGGCAGAATTAGAAAAAACTACTTTAAATTTTATATGGAGCCAAAAAAGAACCCACATAGCCCAGACAATTCTAAGCAAAAAGGACAAAGCTGGAGGCATGATGCTACCTGACTTCAAACTATACTGCAAGGGTAAAGTAACAAAAACAGCATGGTACTGGTACCAAAACAGATATATAGACCAATGGAACAGAACACATACCTCAGGAATAACACCACACATTTACAACCATCTGATCTTTGACAAACCTGACAAAAACAAGCAATGGGGCAAGGATTCCCTCTTTAATAAATGATGTTGGGAAAACATCATAAATGATGATGCAGAAAACTGAAACTGGACCCCTTCCTTACACCTCATACAAAAATTAACTCAAGATGGATTAAAGGTATAAACGTAAGACCTAAAACCATAAAAACCCTAGAAGAAAACCTAGGCGATACCATTCAGGACATAGGCTTGGGCAAAGACTTCATGACTAAAACACCAAAAGCAATTGCAACAAAAGCCAAAATTGACAAATGGGATCTAATCAAACTAAAGAGTTTCTGCACAGCAAAATTATCATCAAAATTATCATCAGAGTGAACAGGCAAACTACAGAATGGGAGAAAATTTTTGCAATATATCCATTTGACAAAGGGTTAATATCCAGACTCTAGAGGGAACTTAAACAAATTTACAAGAAAAAAACAACCTCTTCAAAATGTGGGAGAAGGATATGAGCAGACACTTTTTAAAAGAAGACATTTATGCCATCAACAAACATATGAAAACAAGCTCATCATCATTGGTCATTAGAGGAATGCAAATCAAATCTGCAATGAGATACCACCTCACACCAGTTAGAATGGTGATCATTAAAAAGTCAGGAAACAACAGATACTGGTAAGGCTGTGAAGAAATAGGAATGCTTTTACACTGTTGGTGGGAGTGTAAATTATTTCAACCATTGTGGAAGACAGTGTGGCAATTCCTCAAGGATCTAGAACCAGAAATACTATTTGACCCAGCAGTCGCATTACTGGGTATATACCCAAAGGATTATAAATCATTCAGGTATAAAGACACATGCACATGTATGTTTACTGCAACACTATTTACAATAGCAAAGACTTGGAACCAACCCAAATGCCATCAGTAATAGGCTGGATAAAGAATATGTGGCACATACACACCACGGAATACTATGCAGCCATAAAAATAGAATGAGTTCATGTCCTTTGCAGGGACGTGGATGAAGCTGGAAGCCATAATTCTCAGCAAACTAACACAGGAACAGAAAACCAAACACTGCATGTTCTCACACACAAGTGGGAGTTGAACAGTGAAAAACATGGACACAGGGAGGGAAACATCACACACCGGAGCATGTCGGGGGGTGAGGGACAAGGGGAGGGAGAGCATTAGGACCAATACCTAATGCATGCGGGGCTTAAAACCTAGACGACGGGTTGATACGTGCAGCAAACCATCATGGCCCATTTTTACCTATGTAACAAACCTGAACATTCTGCACATGTATCCTAGAACTTAACGTTAAAAAAAAAAAAAAAAAAAGAGAGATATTAACCAATCAATGTGTAGACCCTTTTTGGATCCTGATTCAAAATATAAGGTATAAAAACAATATATATATATATATATAAGTGTGTGTATATATGTATTTTTTCTTTTTCTTTTTTGGCAAGACTAATTCATTTATATATGTGTATATATATAAAAACACAAAACAATTGAGGAAATATGTACGTATATTGGACATTAGATAATGTAAAGGTATTAATTTTTATGTAAGTATAATAATGGCATTGTGGTGTATTTGAAAAGAAAGAATACATGGACACAGATGAGAACAATAAACACCAGAGCCTACTTGAGGTGAAGAGTGGGAGGAGGGTATGGATGGAAAAACTACCTGTTGGTTACTGTGATCATTACCTCGGTGATGAGACAATTTGTACACCAAACTCCTGTGACACACAATTTACCCATGTAACAAATGGGTACATGAACATGAACCCCCAAACCTAAAATAAAAGTTGGAAGGAAAAGAAAAAGAGTTTTTATCATTTAGCAATATGCACTGAAATATTATTTAGACAGAATGTTAGGATGCTTAGGATTTGCTTCAAATTAATTTGCGGTTGAGGGAGTGGGTAGGAACAAAGATGAAACAAGATTGGCCAAGAGTTAACACCTGTTATTGCTGGGTGTTAGGTACATGGGAGTTCATTATCCTCGTATGTTTTAACATTTCCATAATAAAAAGTTTAAAAAATGGAATAACTACCGTTTATAAAAAGATTTTCACAGACCTGTAGTGAAGCATTATTACTTTCTTGGACAAGAAACAGAATCTTAGGTGATGATTTGCCCCAGGACATGTAACTAAATTGTCAGAATCAGGAATCCAGTCCGGATCCTCTGACACTATCTTGTCCCTGCTTATCTAAACCATGTTGTCTTGAAAAGCAGGATGGTTCTTTTCTTTGGTTTTTTGAATAACTCTTCCCTGTCCTCTGATCTTCAGTGTGGAAGAGGTCAGAATCCCAAGAAGATGGTCTGTAATTCCTGCAATATCACACATTTTACTTTTCAATGAGACCCTCAATATTTCCCTCAGCTTCCATTCAGGATGCACCTGTTTCTTTTCTTTTGCCATTACATGTTAAATTTTCTTGGTTTTATTTGCTTTTAGTTTCTGTTTTCTTCTTTATTCACCTTTCATCCCCTTCTATATTCCCTTTTCTCCTTAGTCTTTCTCATTAAGGAACTTTTCAACCGCTGGTTACAGCCCTTCTGTTCTTGGATGTGCTATAGATAATTGTTGGCTTCTCCGTCATTTTCACCCTAATTGTCATCTCCCTTTCAAAGAGTCTGATAAACTAAACCAGCAAAGGGAGCTATCACAAGGCAGTCCTAGGATGGGAACCCAGACAGCAGCATTCAGAATCTAGGAAAATCTTGTACTTTTTCTACTGAAAAATGATTAAGAGAAACACTGGCACCTTGAACACAGTAGGTACTGTGTTAATATTTACTGATGACATTAATGAAGAGAAAATTAAATGACATATTCAGAAGAGCTAGTTTCATGCCAAACATTTTTCTTACTCTGTGCCTTTTAAGTTGTGGGACTTAGTTTTCATCCCTGGATGACTTGCGAAAATTTCTGTATCTATGAAGTGAATAGACCAAAGTCCTGTGAGACAATGCCCTGCTCTTTCATGTAGTAAAGGTTAGCCCACCTCTGTCATTATAGCACAGAAACACTAGATTGGGAGCTTCTTGAGGGCAGGGACTTTGTTGATTCAAGTTTAGATCTCTGTCCTTAGACATCCTGTAATCAAAGGATGTTACCTTTCTTGCATAGATCAAGTGTTACAAAGAGCCTGGTAATTTACACATCTGTGCTACCATGACTTAAGACAAAAGTGCAAATCAGGACTTTTGTTTTTGTTGTGCTTTATTGTCCTCCCTCTTCCCATCTTTGTCTCTCCATTCTTTCTCCCTGGTACTCCATATCCTTATGTTGTTTTTTTCTCATCAAAGCCCTGACAGAAGCACAACCACTTCCAAAGACTTGCCAGTCCTCAAATGTCCTGCGTTTTAATTGGACTTGCCCTACTTTGCTCTAACAATCTTATTCCACCTTCATTAAAATTATTATTTCTAGGATACTGATTTTAGAGCATCTGTTTTAAGTGATTATTAATAATATATGAATAATAGGCAGGTTTAGTCCAAATTAATCTCTGCCTAGTGGAATGTGTGAAAAACTGTCCTAAACTCTACAGTAATGAATGCTATTGGAAGAGGTATTAACTAGGCATTCCACTAGAAAATTTGCTGATCCCTCGTCTGTTTTGTCATACCTCCCTGACTCATGGGGTGTACTGTGAGAACTGTTGCAACTCTGGGGAAGTGTTTTCCTGTCCTGCCACTAGACTTTGTGCCAGGAAATAATTTCTAGGCACTGCTTGGTAAAGTTCATCAACTTGCTTTGAACAAGTCCTGTGAAAGCAATAGAGGGTTTTGTGTTGCTTTTCAACAATCTCCAACGGAGGAAATTTTCACAACCTCCTTGGTATGCCAGTGTATAACAAACTATGATCACTAGCATTCCCCCAAGTAATTTAAGAAGAATTAAAAACAAGATACGCACAAAGTTTACACATTAAAAAAAAGTTAGATTATGTGACATATTAAACTACCAGTAGATTCCTAGTGTTTCTTGGTAGTAGAAAACTTTTGAAAACATGTCCAATACTCTGTATAATAAAGTCAAGACAGTTTTGATCTTGATCTGTAAGAAAGTGGGCAAGATCTGGTAACTAAATTATTATTTGAATGTTGACAAAAGTACTTGCTGTACATTTACTGTTTACTTGTATTGTAGCACCACCTACTGTTGATAAAGACACAAGCTTTTACAGCTTTCCCATTTTTCTTTGCCCCACTAGTTACAAGAATATCTTGTCTTGTCAGCCAGACGTGCTGCTCAGAGATGTTTCTAAAGTTATGATACAGAGATTGCATTATGTCTGTCTCCAAAATGAAAGATTATGCCTTCAGTTACGTAAAGATCAGAACTGATGCTTGACATGCATATATGACATATTTTATAGCTTCTCAAATCAGATGTTTATCTTTTTATTTTCTAATAAAATAGCCTGTAGATGTTGGGAAATTACTGATTTGCTTTAAGTTCAGTTGCTCTTCCAATGAACACTTAAGTGGTAAAACATCAGTTCCTCTGAATATAATTACTAATATAAAATGATGTCAGATTAGATCCAGGGTTACCACTTACATACCATCACTCCCTTTCCTCACCCTCAACAGACTCTTCATCACTAAAAAACCCACAAAACATCAACTAGGGTATTTGATATTTAGAGCTTTACTACTCAAAGTGTGATCTGTGGACTGGACGCTTGGGCCACACCTGGGAACTGTTAGAAATGCAGGCTTCTTGGCTCCCTGCATTTTAACAAGATCCCCAGGTGATTCAGATACACATTAAAATTTGAGAAGCAATGTTGCAGGCATTTTTTGTATCCCACCCTATCCACCTCCGCCAGAATACTGAACAGCAGTCAAACCAAGAGTAAGGTCTTTCATTACAACTTTGAATTTACAGTATCTTATTCTCATAAAAAGTTAGATGATATTCTCTGACTCATGGCTTATTGAATGTAAATTGTATCACTGCTGTCATTGGGGTTCACATCAGCAACTGAACAAAGAAGACACAGTCCTTTCCCATTGGATCTGTCAGCTTCATCTTTGGGGAAAGTAATCAGGGAGCCATTTAAAACAGCTGAGAGGAAAACTGCCCACTCTGAAATTTTAGGGCATGCAAATGCTAACAAAATATTTAAGTTTGGTATGATAGAATCATAGTTTGAACAGAGTAGAGGTAGGCTTAAAGAATTCCTGACAATTGAAGTAGAAAGCAATACCTAGAGCTAGAATTATGAATAAATTGGAAAATTTAAAGCTTGATTTTTCTTAAATCTAAATTTTCTTTTACCCATCTCTCTCTTCTATGTAAAAACCTAGTTAGTTTACTACAAGAGCAGTAACAGCCATTTGTTTTTTGGTTAATGTTGAATTAGTTCATAAGTTTAACAAATGAATGTCATTCACAAATTTAGTTAATTTTCCTAAGATGTTTAATCCATCTAATAATCTCAAATACTTTAGATATAGATAAGAGGATAGACTTAGAAACCTAACTAGGCCAAATCTTTCAGTGAACTTAGGCCAGTTTTGAAAATGTAATAAACCAAATTTATAACTATGATAAACTAGGTTCCTTCATATTACAAAATTAATCAAATTCTTTCTTTTATTAAAATGACCAATATCTATTAAACATTTCAAATTAAAACTTCAAGGCAATTTTGTATTTTGTATTCTTTAAAAACATTTCAATTATTTTAAATAATAAATACCAAAATTATCTCCATAATCATAAAATGTACTACCTAAGTTTAGCACAAAGTACCATGAGTTAGGCTTATGTCATTATCTCTGTATTTCTACATTTTCCTAGTGTTTCATAGTCACACAACTAAAGCAAGTAGAAGTCATCTGATCCATGACCAGTTCTGTAATGCATTTATGGACAGGCATAGTGATAAGAAACTGTGGACCAAAAGCAAGATCATGGTGCTACTTCCTGAACTGTGAATTAGCAGGCTGAACCTTTTAATAGTTTAAGTCTTTCTGGTCAGTGGGGGTATCCAAGTCCATGGCGAGAGCTGAGACTTAGTTTCACAGGCCATTGCCTTGTCTCCTAAATGTATTATACCTTTACTCAATTTTTATTGTAAACGCTTTCAACATTCTCTCACCCAATTTGGGTAGATGGAATCTTGTACCCCCACCAGGGCTATAGCTAATGCCTTCATTGCACAGTTATTGTTAATTGAGACCTGCACCTCCATCCAGGGTATAAACTGTTTTTATTATCTGTCTCACCTCCATTTTAACAGTAATTCTGTTGACATTGCTTCTAGACTGGAGTTTGGCTAATAAGACACTGGACACTCTGTTACTGTGCTAAGGAAGCACAGATAATGCAGTGTGTTAAGCATTCTAAGTCCTGATTTTTGTGCTGGCACAATTGTGAGTAAACCAAGAAAAATAGTCCGTATGAGATTTCTTTCAGACTTCAGTACACAGAAACCTAGTGGATTGTTCCTTAAGATAAATGAGAGATTTGAGAATTTACTTTTTGTCATAGTTTGGGTTCCCAGGAATCAGATTCTGAGGCTCTGAGATCTGCATGCTGGAGGTTTATTGGGGTGAGTTCTTGGGAAAAGCACCTCTGAGAGGTGAGGGAAGTCAATCAACCAGATGGAGGAGTTGAACTGCAGCTGTGACAGAGAAGGCCGTCATTCCTACCCAGAACTCTAAAGTGGCTCCCCCTTTCCCCCAGGCTTTATACCTCCTCCCATTTAGCAGACATTGGATGTGGAAAGCTCCCAGGGAAGGGCATGACCTTGGGTGAGGCAGCTGAGGGCAGTTCCCAGTGAAGGTCTCAGCTGAGAGCAATAAGCAGTCAACACTGCTTAGCAGCTGGGATAAATAAGTGTCTTGATCATAAGGTGGGGTAGGAGGAGGGCAAGTATAAATGCTGTCCACCGCATTCAATGTAGGTGTTTTCTCTATTATTATTAAAGAATGGCTTGACCCAGAAAGGATCATGGTCTTTAGCCATGGAACTTTATTCTAGGAGAGGCGATATTACAGCAGACTGATCGCTGTAATGCAAATGGCAATGCCCTGCTTTACTGAGAGGCATTGTGAAGAATGCATGAAAACATGGCAGTGATGTTGGCAGGGAGATGGCAACGAGGTTGTCTGCACCAACTGTCTTCTGCAGCTGTGAAAAGACACACAGCCTGGCTGCCAACTGTTGGACTCATTGTGCTCTGGCTGAATTTAGTTCCCTCTTATGTCAGCTTGCAATTCTATGTTGAAGAAAATTGGTCTGGTCTGCCACCATCTCCATCTCTTAGCAACTAAGAGAGATTGAAACAACAGCTGGGTAATTTGATATTGGGAACTTAAAGGTCGTGAAAATAGAATATAATGGCTGTTTGTATTAAAGGAAAAAAAAAAAGAGAGAAAATGATGTAATCCTAATGCTTAGAAATGTTTGGAATGCCACATGGGTTACAAAGAGTGAAAATCTAGTTTAAACTGGTTGGATTCTTTCTCTCTCAGAATGATTAAAGTTGAGCCCAGAAGCTCACCCAAACACACATATTTGCCTAAATATAAATCCCTGTGGAATGTTGGAAGTATAATGTGAAAAACAGTTTTTGTGTTTTTGTCTTTTCTCCAAGACTGACCTACAGCTTTCTTACCACAAGTTTTGAAACAATACTTCTAATATAGCATAGATGATGATTTAGAGTTATTTTTTACTTCGCTTTTTATGGGCAATGGGGATGGGTACTGCAGTGAAGATGGGAGAAAATGAGGTGTGGCCCTCAGACATAGTGCTGTGCAGGAAGCCTACTACTTCAGAGGCTGCCCACAGCCTGTGAAGGCTGTGGGGTGCACATACAACAGGTAATAATAGAATTACATGTTTCAAAACTAGAAAATGAGAAGCAGAAGCCAGATGAAATTGTTAAAACAAGTTTTTCTTTTTTCCCTAGGGCCAGTGAGAGCATCTGTTTTTCAAATTAGAAAAGCCAGAAAATATAATGTTTGCTCTCAGAATGAGTCAAATGTCATACTCTAATGAAAATTCCAAAGCAGAAAGAGAGAAAGGAAGAAAAGCTTGAAATGCCAAATTAGTGGGGTGAGGTGCTTGCTCCTTGCATTCCTGCAGATCCAAGCATTTTGCAACTCTAGTAAACCTGCCAGGACAAGGTTCATTTGAAGGGGTGTGGATTACCAGGAGGTGTGGGGGGATTGGCAGCCTAGTGCTTTAGATGGTAGGTAACTGCCTGATCTTGTTTCTCAGAATAACTTGTTCATCCACCACATGTGGCTTTCTTCCCAGCACAGTGGGCAGGAAGCCATTGTTGTCTTCGTTTGCTTAATAGTTACACTTCCTTGACACCTCATACAGCTGGGTCATGGATCTGCTGCTGTTCTCAATGTAAGCATCACTGTCCTTTTTTCTTTTTCTTTTTCTTTCTTTTTTTTTTTTTGTTTTTTGAGACAGGATCTCTGTCGCCCAGGCTGGAATGCAGTGGCACGATCTTGGCTCACTGCAGCCTCTACCTCCCGGGTTCAAGTGATTCTCCTGCCTTGGCCTCTCGAGTAGCTGGGATTACAGGTGTGCACCACTGTGCCTGGCTAATTTTTGTATTTTTGGTAGAAACAGGTTTCACTATGTTGGCCAGGCTGGTCTCAAACTCCTGACCTCAGGTGATCCACCCACCTCGGCCTCCCAAAGTGCTGGGATTACAGGTATAAGCCACGGTGCCCAGCCCACTGTCTTTTTTCATCAATGCTAAGAGAATTTAATTCTTTCCACATGAAGTGATTCTACTTCCTCAACACGTGTTTTGTTTTGTGACATAACAGCTTGAAGGAGGTGAAATTCATTAAGAAGGAATAAATATCTTCTCTTTATTGATCCACTTCCTTAACCCCTCAACTCTTCCTAGACCACATCCATCCAACATAGAATAAGTGAACCATATGAAATTGCTGTTTTTGTGGGTCAAAGGCAATTGAATGGTAGTCTCACATGGTTCAACATCTGTATACAAGCAAGTTCTCTGAGGAAAAAGCTGAGTGACTGCAAGTACCATTCTTAGAATTCTCTAAGGAAAGAAGAAGGATTTCAAGGTAAACAATCTGACGAACTTATTTGTAATCAAACTAAATTCCAGGTGGGGCTGGCTTACAGTTCACACACATAAAAGAAATAGGGATTGCATCTTGCAGGAAACTAGCACTTTTCCCCAAGGGGGATGAGGATTTAAGTTTCCTTCATGGAATATGTTTCCAGTTCATTTGGTCCTGCATTTATTTTAGAAATTGATATTTGCACTTCACTCATTTTCCAAAATTTGTTCGGATTCCAGATTTGTGTGTTAAGTTTCTATAAATTTGTTTATTTGCTATTTCCTTTGGAGAATAGGAAGTATATCAATTTCTTGGCAAAACGGATGAAAATTCTAACCTACCATTCATTTGGGAGAGGTGTACGTATGTTCACTGCCACAACTCTAGCACATTTGTTCTCAATTTTGTACTTTTGAGACACTGGAAGTATATTTCTTTAAATGTTCTCTCTGGAAATACATACATAGAGCTACAGCCTGATGAACATTCCTTACACAAAAGAATGTACATCTCAGTGTAGTACTCGTCTATAATTTATTTTCAATGGTTTCTGGATGTGTAATAATCCACAGTGAACCTTTGTTGAGCACTTACTATATGTCAGATACTTTGCATGCACTATCATGTTTTATCCTTACCCTGTGATGTGGGTCCTAGCCCTGACACACAACCCAGGAAACTGAGGCACAGAGGTTAAGCTTCTCTTCCAAAGACCCACGGTTGTTATTATAATAATAATGCTAAGGCTGATTTTCAGGGCATCTCTAAAGCCTTCTGCTTTCTTATTTACAACACCATTCTACCTTCACATTGGCTACAGCTGATTCAGGCATCCCCCTCCATTAATCTTTTTTAGTGAATGTTAGTTTTTGTTGTGGATTCTTATTTTAAAGGTGATATTTTGGGCAAGATGTCTTGAAGGACTGTTGGCAGGTGCATATTGACAATTCTATGCAGAGCAAAGCTTCCAAAAAAGCATCCTATGAATTCTATCAATGTGGAGGATCGAGCAAAACCAGCTTCTGTTTGCAGCACTGGCATGCAACCAACCCGCTCACCTGCATCCTTACATCTTAATCTGATGAGCAGAGTCTGCAGACAGAAATCATTTTCAGCTCTTTTAACTACTCATAAAAATGTTTCAAGTACACTTTTAACTAGCAGTACTTGTATAATACATAATTATCTATTTGGTACCTTTAAATTGTCATGTTTATATGCAGAAATATACATTTAATATATTGTTCTTAAGCATATTTTTGTGATATATTTTCTGGGACCTTATATTTATCAATTCAACAAATATTTAATGCCTACCGTATGTCAGAAACTATTCTTGGCATAGCAGTAAACACAAGTGACAACAATTCTGACTTCATGCTCTTAAAGCTTTTATAATGATTGGTTTTAAAAATCTTCAGCCATAGGAGGCTAGGCAAGGAGGGTGGATCTATATAAAAGCACTTCCTTAGATAGAGTTGAGAGGCTTGGGTAGAAATGCATAGTGCCTCCTTATTTGGAAGCCCCCAAAGTCATCTCAGACCCTACTTGGACATAAGCAGACAGCAAAATAGGGTCTGGTAGAGGTTTAAGTCGAACTTTTGTTGTGTGCGTTATCCTCAAAGATATATTGCAATAAGATTTTTGTATAGAATGCAAGTCTCCTACTGGATTTTAGCCCTATTTCCCATAGAATTTTATCTAATCATATTTGACTTGTGTCAGATAAAGATTAAAACCTTTAGACACTGGGCCGCAAGTTGAAGATCTTTCTGAATCACAGTGTTAAAATAATAGGGAGGGAATTTCCATAAGTGTTACCAAACCAGGCTGGGATCCCCTTGCCTGGTGTCGCAAAGCCAAACACTGACATAGGGATTGCTGCAAGAGAAAGTGAAGCATTTATAGCAGGATGCCAAGCAAGGAGAATCAACAGCTCACACTTAAGACCCAACCTCCCCAGTAGCTTACAGGTAAGGCCTTTTAAAGGCGAGGAGGGAGAGATTATAGGCAAAGTCACAAATCAATACACGGAGGTTATACATTGGTTTGGCCTAAAGAGGTGGGATATCTTAAAGTGGAGACTAACAAGTCATAGATAGAGTCAAAGGTTTCCTGATTTGCAATTGGTTAAGGAAATGAAGCTTTGTCTAAAACTTTGTGATCAGCAGAAAAGAAAGTTAGCTCTGGCTCATGGGTATGACCTCTTGTAGGCTCCTCAGGAAGAAATTTAGAACAAAGAACAGCAGTCAGAGTTCAGTCCTCAGTTCCCTTTTATCTGAGGTCTACACGCCAGTGGATCAATTTGGAAGGGGTCTGGGTTTCTGAAAAACAACTCATGTTAAGATGTTATCTTTAATTTCTATAGGGAATATCTCATGACCCTAACTTCCTTGGCTGTTGTTTTAAGCTACTTTTACTTTCTTGCTTATCAAGTTGCTCATTTACTTCTCAGGGCTAGCTAGGTGCCTGGAATTTCCACTGAAGGAGCTCAAGATCTTGCTTTATTTCCATGCCTGGCAGTAGTGAAGGGGGTGTGGGAGGGAGGATAGCAAGCCCTTGAGAGGGATCCTGGGTCCATCTTATACATAGAAGCAACTGAAGAGGAAAGCTGAGGTTGGGGTTCACAGTTCTTCTAAGCAGTGGCTGAGGCTAGCAGGTTGGAGCTCAACTCTTAGGCAACTTGGCTGTTGTATGTATGTGAATGTCTGTCCTAACAAATGAATTTAGTGCTACAATTTCAAGATGATGTTATATCACCAACTTGCAAAAATGCCTTCTGGCATATTTATTACTTGGGTTCCAAAAATCATATTTAGCCAGATCTTTTCAGTAACGAAGCATTTTTATTTATAGCAATCTTGCTACAGCTGAGAGGCAATTTAGAATGGAGGTTAAGAGAGTTGATTCTTTGGGCCCAACTGTCTGGGTTCAGAGTCCAGCTCCACTTCTTACAGGGCTACATAAAGCAGCTCACTATGTCTCATTTTCTTCTTCTGTAAAATGATGGTGATGATAATATTATCCTCATGGAGCTGTAATGAGCCTTAAGTTAGATAGTATTTGTGAAATGCTTAAAATGATGCCTGGCCATAGTGAGCACTTTATAAATATAGCTAGAATGATGACAAAGTCTTAGAGTCTCCTGTTAACAGGTATTGCATGGCTGGGGTTTAGCCTCCCTAGTGAATCTTTCACATAGCTTGACAGACATAGTGGGCATAGCCCTAAATGCCAAAAGCAAACTCGAAGATTCAAAGCAAAGGCATGTGCTGAGCATTTGCCTTGTATGGAGTTTTGGGTGTTCTTATTCAGTGATTAAGAGCCAACATTAGTGAATGTTGTTGCCAAGAAGTCACACACACACACACACACACACACACACACACACACACACACACACGTACATGTGCTCACAAGTCAAGTCCCTGTGTGATTGCCATCAGATGTCAGGAAGACATCATGCCCAGATCTGTGAAACTATGGAATAGATGTCAGGGAAATGCAGGTCCATCTGCTAAACAGATGACTTAATGATTAAGTGAATAGTGAGAAGGAGAATTCCAAGCTCCAACTGGAGTCAAGATGTGAAGCAGCAGCAGTAACACTAACAGCCCATGGGTGACAAGGATAAAAGATGGGCTGAATGTCCTCCGAGGGAAAACCAAATGTGGTAGAAGACACATCAGAGGAGACCTCTACCATAAAAAAACACAAAAATATAATTTGATGCTAGAAAGAGATAATCAGCAACTAGAAAACTGGATTTAGCCTGAAATATAGGTCTGCTCAAGGCTGGTCAGGGGAAGGAAGGTGAACATTCAGCTTGATTTTATAGAGAGCTCCTAGAACACATAAACTGCATTGTGATGATTGAATATAAAGAAAGATGATTATAGCTCTTTTAGGCAGGAAATGGGGATGGATAGAGACTGGCTGTGCAGATAGAGGAGGAGAAAATGGTTAGCATAAGATAGGAAATGGAAGAGAAGCATAAACAGGATCCCTTGGTATAATGGCCAAGAATTCCTGATTTCTACTATGTCCCCTCTTTGGCTCAAAATAAAATTAGTATCCACGAAGAAAGGGATAGTCTTAAATTAGAGGGAGCTGAAGAAAATATATTGGGAGGAGAGGAGATGAGAATTCGACATGTTAAAAGACTCCTAGGAATATGGGGAGAATGCTTTCTGAGAAGGAATTCCATTGACTCAGGGTTTAGACTTAGGAACATGTGACTTATACCAAGTAAATATTGACTCCTCACTTTGATATTTTCAGTATTGTATACAATCACTTTTAAAAATTACTTCTATTGTTTTTCTTGATTATATGACTAATACATATTCTTATAAAAATGAGGAGAAAATAAAACTGATCAGCGGACCACATATGACATACACTAAGTAAAGGTGTGTATATATGTGTGTGTGTGTGTGTGTATATATATCTTGCATTGGTAATTTTGTTAGATACAACCAAATTGTTTTCTATAATCTTACACTAATTTATATTCTTCCCAGCAAGATATCAGCATGCCTCTTTCAACACATCCTCACCAATATTATAATGTTGTTAATCTGATAGTTAAAACATGGTATTTCAGTGTGATTTAATTTTTAATTCTCTTACTGAAAGTGAGATTGAAAATATTTTAATATATTTAAAAGGCAGTTGTATTCTCTTTTATGTAATCTTTATTATAATACTTTTTCTTTATGAAGGTTTTGTGAACTTTGTCAAGTTTTACTTGTTGATTTGTAGAAAATAATGTGCGTATTTGCAAATACTTTTCTTGATTTGCCATTTATCTTAACTTTGTTTGTAGCATTTTATATTTCAAATAGGAATGTAAAACATTTTTATAGTGAAGTTTATTGAATTGTTTTCTCTTATAGGTTTTGTGTCTTTTTTAAAAAATTTATTTATTTTTTGATGAGATGGAGTTTTGCTTTTGTTGTCCAGGCTGGAGTGCAATGGCACGATCTTGGCTCACTGCAATCTCCACCTCCGAGGTTCAAGCAATTCTCCTGCCTCAGCCTCCTGAGTAGCTGGGATTACAGGCATGCGCCACCACACCCAGCTAATTTTGTATTTTTAGTAGAGACTTAATTTCTCCATGTTGGTCAGGCTGTTCTCGAACTCCCAACCTCAGGTGATCTGCATGCCTCAGCCTCCCAAAGTTCTGGGATTACAGGTGTGAGCCACTGTGGCCCCCCCCCAAATTTATTTATTATACTCTAAGTTCTGGGATACATATGCAGAATGTGCAGGTTTGTTACATAGATGTACATGGGCTATGGTGGTTGGCTGCACCCATCAACCCGTCGTCTACATTAGATATTTCTCCTAATGCTATCCCTCACCTTGCCCCCCATCCACTGACCAGACCCTGGTATGTATGTTCCCCTCCCTGTGCCCATATGTTCTCATTGTTCAACTCCTACTTATGAGTGAGAACATGTGGTGTTTGGTTTTCTGTTCCTGTGTTAGTTTGCTGAGAATGATGGTTTCCAGCAGCTTCCATGTCCCTGTAAGGGACATGAACTCATTCTTTTTTATGGCTGCATAGTATTCCATAGTGTGTATGTGCCACATATTCTTTATCCAGTTTATCATTGATGGGCATTTGGGTTGGTTCCAAGTCTTTGCTATTGTGAATAGTGCTGCGATAAATGTATGTGTGCATGTGTCTTTATAGTAGAATGATTTATAATCCTTTGGGTACACACCCAGTAATGGGACTGCTGGGTCAAATGGTATTTCTGGTTCTAGATCCTTGAGGAATTGCCACACTGTCTTCTACAATGGTTGAACTAATTTATACTCCCACCAACAGTGTAAAAGTGTTCCTATTTCTTCACAGCCTCAGCAGCATCTGTTGTTTCCTGACTTTTTAATGATTGCCATTCTAACTGGTGTGAGATGGTAGTATCTCATTGTGGTTTTGATTTGCATTTCTCTAATGACCAGTGATGATGAGCTTTTTTTCATATATTTGTTGGCTGCATAAATGTCTTCTTTTGAGAAGTGTCTGTTCATACCCTTTGCCCACTTTTTGATGTTTTTTTTTTTTTTTCTTGTAAATTTGTTTAAGTTCCTTGTAGATTCTGGATATTAGACCTTTGTCAGATGGATAGATTGCAAAATTTTTCTCCTATTCTGTAGGTTGCCTGTTCACTCTGATGATAATTTCTTTTGCTGTGCAGAAGCTCTTTAGTTTAATTAGATCCCATTTGTCAATTTTGCTTTTGTGGCAATTGCTTTTGGTGTTTTAGTCATGAAGTCTTTGCCCATGCCTGTATCCTGAATGGTATTGCCTAGGTTTTCTTCTAGGGTTTTTATTGTTTTAGGCTTTATGTTTAAATCTTTAATCCATCTTGAGTTAATTTTTGTATAAGGTGTAAGGAAGGGGTCCAGTTTCAGGTTTCCGCATATGGCTAGCCAGATTTCTCAGCACCATTTATTAAATAGGGAATCCTTGCCTCATTGCTTGTTTTTGTCAGGTTTGTTGAAGAACAGATGGTTGTAGATGTGTGGTGTTATTTCTGAGGCCTCTGCTCTATTCCATTGGTCTATATATCTGTTTTTGTACCAGTACGATGCTGTTTTGGTTACTGTAGCCTTATAGTATAGTTTGAAGTCGGGTAGTGTGATGCCTCCAGCTTTGTTCTTTTTGCTTAGGATTGTCTTGGCTATATGGGCTCCGTTTTGATTCCATATGAAATTTAAAGTAGTTTTTCTAATTCTGCAAAGAAAGATGATGGTAGTTTGATGGGAATAGCATTGAATCTTTAAATTAATTTGGGCACTGTGGCTATTTTCACAATATTGATTCTTCCTATCCATGAGCATGGAATGTTTTTCCATTTGTTTGTGTCCTATCTTATTTCCTCGAGCAGTGGTTTGTAGTTCTTCTTGAAGAGATCCTTCACATCCCTTGTAAGTTGTATTTCTAGGTATTTTGTTCTCTTTGAAGCAGTTGTGAATGGGAGTTCACTCATGGTTTGGCTCTCTGTTTGTTATTGGTGAATAGGAATGCTTGTGATTTTTGCACATTGATTTTGTATCCTGAGACTTTGCTGAAGTTACTTATCAGCTTAAGGAGTTTTTGGGCTGAGACTTTGGGGTTTTCTAAATATGCAATCATGTCATCTGTAAACAGAGATAATTTGACTTCCTCTCTTCCTATGTGAATACCTCTTTATTTCTTTGTCTTGCCTGATTGCCCTGGCCAGAACTTCCAATGCTATGTTGAATAGGAGTGATGAGAGAGGGCATCCTTGTCTTGTGCTAGTTTTCAAAGGGAGTGCTTCCAGCTTTTGCCCATTCAGTATGATATTGGCTGTGGGTTCATCATAAATAGCTCTTATTATTGTGAGAAATGTTCCCTCAATACCTAGTTTGTTGAGTGTTTTTAGCATGAAGTGTTGAATTTTATCCCAGGCCTTTTCTGCATCTATGGAGATAATCATGTGGTTTTTGTCATTGGATCTGTTTATGTGATGGATCACATTTACTGATTTGTGTGTGTTGAACCAGCCTTGCATCCCAGTGATGAAGCCAACCTGATCATGGTGGATAAGTGTTTTAATGTGTTGTGATTTGGTTTTTGTCAGTATTTTATTGAGAATTTTCCCATCAATGTTCATCAAAGATACTGGTCTATTTTTCTTTTTTTGTTGTTGTCTCTGCCAGGTGTTGGTATCAGGATGATGCTGCCTCATAAAATGAGTTATGGAGGAGTCCCTCTTTTTCTATTGCTTGGAATAGTTTCAGCTCTATCCGGTCATTTATGTTTTTCTCTAAATTGGTTATTCTAGTTAGCAGTTCCTGTAAGCTTTTATCAAAGTTCTTAGCTTTCTTGCATTGGGTTAGAACATGCTGCTTTAGCTCAGAGGAGTTTGTCATTACCTACCTTCTGAAGCCTACTTCTGTCAATTCGTCAATCTCATTCTCCATTCAGTTTTTTCCCTTGCTGGCAAGGAGTTGTGATCCTTTGGAGGAGAGAGCCATTCTGGTTTTTGAAATTTTTAGCCTTTTTGCGCTGGTTTTTCCTCATTTTCGTGGATTTATCTACCTTTGATGTTGGTGAGCTTCGGATGGGGTTTTTGCATGGTCATCCTTTTTGTTGATGTTGATGCTATTGCTTTCTGTTTGTTAGTTTTCCTTCTGATAGTCAGGCCCCTCTTCTGCAGGTCTGCTGGAGTTTGCTGGAGGTCCACTCCAGACCCTGTTTGCCTGAGTATCACCAGCGGAGGCTGAAGAACAGCAAAGATTGCTGCCTGCTCCTTCCTCTGGAAGCTTCGTCCTGGTGGGCACCTGCCAGGTGCCAGCTGGAGATCTCCTGTATGAGGTGTCTCTTGACCCCTGGGGTGTCTCCCTGGGGTCAGGGACCCACTTGAGGAGGCAGTCTGTCTCTTATCACAGCTTGAGTGCTGTGTTGGGAGACCCACTGCTTTCTTCATAGCTGCAGGCAGGCAAGTTTAAGTCTGCTGCAGCTGTGCCTACAGCTACCCCTTCCCCCAGGTGCTCTATCCCAGGGAGATGGGGATTTTGTCTACAAGCCCCTGACTGGGGCTGCTGCCTTTCTTTTAGAGATGCCCTGCCCAGAGACGAGGAATCTAGAGAGACAGTCTGGCCACAGTGGCTTTTGAGAGCTGTGGTGGGCTCCACTCAATCTGAACTTCCTGGTGGCTTTGTTTACACTGTGGCAGGAAAACTGCCTACTCAAACCTCAGTAATGGCTGATGCCCCTGCCTCCACCAACCTGGAGCATCTCAGGTGGACTTCAGACTGCTGTGCTGGCAGAGAGAATTTCAAGCCAGTAGATCTTAGTTTGCTGGGCTCCATGGGGGTGGGATTTGCTGAGTAAGACCACTTGGCTCCCTGGTTTCAGCCCCCTTTCCAGGGGACTGAACGGTTCTGTCTCACTGGGGTTCCAGGCACCACTGAGGTATGAAAAGAAACTCCTGCAGCTAGCTAGGTGTCTGCTCAAATGGCTGCCGAGTTTTCTGCTTGAAACTCAGGGCCCTAGTGGTGTAGGCACTGGAGGGAATCTCCTGGTCTGCAGGTTGCAAAGACAGTGGGAAAAGCATAGTATTTGGACCAGATAGCACCGGCCCTCACTCATGGCCCTAGGGGAGGAGTTTCCTGACCCCTCGTGCTTCCCAGGTGAGGCAACACCCCACCCTGCTTTGCTTCCCTTGGTGGGCTACACCCACTGTCTAACCAGTTCCAGTGAAATGAGGTAGGTACCTCAGTTGGAAATGCAGAAATCACCCGCCTTCTGTGTTAGTCTAGCTGGGCCCTACAGATTGGAGCTGTTCCTATTCGGCCATCTTGCCTGAGAATCCCCCGGTTTTATGTCTTTATAGCTTATTTTTCCATTAAAATTTTGTAATTCGCTTGTCTAGTACCAAATAAAATATTTTTGGTGTTTTCATTAGGATAATGTTACATTTAAAGATGAATTTAGGTACACTTGACATTTCCATAATCTTGAGTCTTTATATTTAGAGCATAGTATATTTTAATATTCAAGTCTTTCTTTATTCCCATCAATATATATTCTCTTTTTCATGACTGATTAATTGACTGATTAATTTTTAGAGCTGCAATCTCATTCTGTTGCCCAGGCTGAGTACCGTAGTGTGATCATAGCTCACTACAGTCTCAAACTCCTGGGCTCAAGCAATCCTCTTGCCTCAGTCTCCCAAGTAGCTAGGATTCCAGGCAGATGCCACCACGTTTAGCTCATTTTTAAAATTTTTTATAGAGATGATGTCTCTCTATGTTGCCTAGACTGGTCCCAAACTCCTGGCCTCAAGCAATTCTTCCAATCAGTCTCTCAAAGTGCTGGGATTACAGGCATGTACCACCATGTCCAGCCCCTTTCTCATGTTTTTAAATTGCTATATATGTGTATATGCAATGTTTTTAATTAAAAAAAAAAACTTTACAGAAAGCACCTGACCTGTAACTACCTAGATTAAAAAAACAAAAATAAACCTTTGCCAGAGAAAGGAAAATAGAAACTCTTCATCAGAGAAGAGTACATGGAATACCCTTTGGCCCTTCCTAAGTGATAACCTTTTTGACTTAGTGATCATTTCCTTGCTTTACAGTCTTACTGCCCATGTAGGTATCTCTAAATAACATAGTTTGCCTGATCTGGTGCTTCAAATAAATATAATCATGCCACATATATTCTTTTGTGTCTCACATGTCCATGTGAAGAGACCACCAAACATGCTTTGTGTGAGCAACATGGCTGTTTATTTCACCTGGGTGCAGACAGGCTGAGTCCGAAAAGAGAGTCAGCAAAGGGTGGTGGGATTATCATTAGTTCTTACAGGTTTTGGGATAGGTGGTGGAGTTAGGAACAATGTTTTGCAGGCAGGGGGTGGATCTCACAAAGTATATTCTCAAGGGTGGGGAGAATTATAAAGAACCTTCTTAAGGGTGGGGTAGATTACAAAGTACATTGATCAGTTAGGGTGGGGCAGAAACAAATCACCATGGTGGAATGTCATCAGTTAAGGCTATTTTCACTTCTTTTGTAGATCTTCAGTTGCTTCAGGCCATCTGGATGTATGTGTGCAGGTCACAGGGAATATGATGGCTCAACTTGGGCTCAGAGGCCTGACATTCCTGTCTTTTGCTCAACATGTTTATGAGGTTTATCCGTGAATGTTACCTTTTTATAAAACACTTTTTAAAAATGAATATATTCAGATCACCATATAATTTTTAAAAATTTCTTTCAAACAGGAAACAGACCTTACTTTCTTGGAATGAATCAATCCAACGTGGATATATAACCTTTATGTCTTGCCGAATTCATCTTACGGGGACTGGTCTATTTCTAGTTTACTTTTACTCCTCTGAAGTGGTCCTTTAGAGGTCCTCTGAAAGCCTAAATTTTTACCAGGGCCTCTCCTCCTTGGTGGGTTCTGAGCTCTAGTTTTTGTTGCTATAGCACTGAAAACTGCTAGAAGTTCAGTTTAGCTTCTCAACCTCTAGATTTGGCTCATACATCAGCAAAGACTTGGAGGGGGAAAATGTTGCCAAATATCTTCTGTAAATTTGCATTCTCTATGAGAATATTTATACTATATCTTCAGAACTGATTCTTATTTGTCTAGCTTGTTTGGTTGTTCTCAGTGAGATGGCTGGTCTACATAGGCTAGTCTGCTATAATCAGAAGGAAAAATCAAGAAATAATATAAATTGGCCATTTAAGATTCAGTCAAAGTGCGATAGTATTATCAGTGAATAGTGATGATAATTTTATGTCGATGCCTCTGGGAGGAACAAAGGTAGCACAAGCTACCTCACATACCAAGAAAGGCATTTAATATGCCAAGGGTTGCTAAAGTGATCTGGCTGTGGCATCTGTCATCCCACCAATCTCAGATTAATTCTGATCATCTCAAAAGCTAGGCGGCATCTCCCTTCTCCGTAATTGCTTCATGTGTATCCCACCAGATGCTTCCTCCTGGTTTAATCAATTACCCATGCCAAGAAATGAAGAGTTATTTATCCTAACTTCTAGGCATCTTCTCCCACAATGTCCGACTGGTTACCAAATTATGTCTATTAGCTTTCCCTACATTTGTATACTTTGTTCACTCCTTTCCATCTCCACTGCCTTTGCTTAGGTCTAACTGTTATAATTTGTCTGAGTTATTGAAAAGACCTCTACTCTCACTCCTCTCTCAAAACAAGGAAAGAGCTCTCTAAAATACAAATCTCACTCAAACTTTTGGTATTGTGCTTAAAATCCAAAAATGGCTCTCTATAACCCATAGAGTAAAATTACATATATTATGTGGCTATCCTCCCTGCAGCAGATACTGAAGGCAGGCAATGTGTGATGTGGGGTACTCAAACTTCTGTCCTTGTTCAGGGGATGCCCGTTTCCAGCATATGACTGGAGCACATGACAACCTCTCTGGACCTTGATTTCCTCTTTTACAAGAAGAGGAAATTGAACCAGAATATTTCCAACTCCTGTGACTTTGTGATTCTGAATCATTGCCTTAAAATATATTGTTTGCTTTTAAAAATTGATCGTATGTTTATACCAACACTCATATTAGGTTGTACAAATTTTGTGTAGAATAATCTCAGACATCAACTATGTAATTTTTATGTAGCAACAATTGATTTTATCTGCAATGATTCATGACTCAAGTGGGAAACTAAATCATGACTTAACTAAATCATTTTAATTGATGTTCTCCACCATTAAAAGGCCTGTAGAAGTCCCTCAGGATTATGATACATGCAACCTGTGATCCTAGAAATCCCTTCCTCTGGACTAGCCTGAAGTGTGAGGGGTTATCTTATTCTCCAGTTACATCTCTTGCCTCTCTGCTCATTCCCACCCTTGCAAACTAAGCTCTTCTCATACTGTGGTATTTTCAGCCCCCTCAACAAGTGCCTCATACTATCCTTCTACATCTCATGTGATGCCCTTTCTTCCTTGCATGCTTTCTCCCATTGCCCATGTCTGGCTTTTAGAACTCAGCTTTGCCTCACCTCCTCTGACTGCCTTCTCTCTCTTTTTCTGGGTTAGGTGTCCCTCCTCTTTTTCCTGTTCTCTTGACACACTCTGTAGATATCACTGTGCTTCTCAAACTACATTGTAATTATTTACTTATCTATCTCTCTCTCTAGATTCTTAAGTTCCTGGAGGACAGGGACCATGTTCTTTTCGTTTATTACATTCTGAGAGCTGAGCGCAGAGCCAAATATATAATGTATATCAAATAAACAAATTATATTTAAATGAATGAATATATTTCACAGTGAGAGCTATTAAAGAAACAGATTTTCCTTACAGGAATCTTAGAAGAAACCTCCTTATAATTAACTTTGCCAAATGCCTCTTCATATATATATATATATATATATAGAGAGAGAGAGAGAGAGAGAGAGAGAGAGAGAGAGAGAGAGTGAGGGAGAGAGAGAGAGAGACTTTTGGGTACATGCATATATGTATATATATATCTCACATAACTTTCAGTGCGTGGCAGATTTATGGAAAATTATGTTTGGATTTTTTCTTAAATTCTCTTAGGAATATGATTCAAATAAACATAGCTTTCCAGACTGATGTTAGTACTTGGTTCTGGTCAGAAAATCTTGTCTTCATTTTGTCATCTTTCTTCTTTTGTGCTGGCAAGAGCTGACAGCTATTTAAATGAGAATTAAAAATAGATCCCTGTGAAGTACATGTTCCTTTTTTTCCCTGCCAGGATATAACTGACCACAGAACTGGGATTGTCTTTCTCTCTCTTAAAACAAATTCTCCATGGGCTGTGCTATCTAATATAGATAAAATCCAGTGATGAAAAAAATAACTCCTAAGAGATATTCCAGTGGTCCAGATACTTTTGCTACTCCTATTAGAAAATATGCCTTTTTCTTATTCTTAGAGGATATTCAAATAATTTAAAGGTTAAAATGCCACCAGTTTATGTCAGACTGGTGTTTATGAAACACATAAAAATGAAATGCCACCATTATAATCTGTGATTAATCTACATTGTGAATTTGCTTTGACTATGGGATGTGACTTGCCTTTCTGTATTATTATCACAAATTGAAGAACCTCATCTTGTGGAAAGTGGGAACTGGGGTGGTGGAGAAAAAGGGTAACTGTTTGTCAGAGAAGGAACTATGTTAAAAGCGTTTTGGCTTGAGGAAGGTAGATTCTAATTTATCGTCAGAAGTGACTGGAGCAAACCTGGCTTAAGATTGGGACTGGGAATGGGCCTAAGGCACACTCTTTGTTTGTTCATTTGTTTTTTGAGACAGGGTCTCTCTGTCACCCAGCCTGGTGTACACTGGGACGATCACGGCGCACTGCAACCTTGACTTCCAGGGCTTGGGCAGTCCTCCCATCTCAGCCTCCCAAGTAGCTGGGAACAGGCTTGTGCCACTACACCTGGCTAATTTTTTATTTTAATTTTTTTGTAGAGACGGGGTTTCACTATATCGCTTAGGGTGGTTTTGTACTCCAGGGCTCAAGTGATCCTCCTGCTTCAGCCTCCCAAAGTGCTTGGATTACAGGTTTGAGCTACCGCACCCGGCCTAAGGCACACTGTTACTAAAAAGATTTGATATGCAATTGGATCATTTGTTTGTTCCTTCATCAAATATTCATTGAGTTTTATAATGTATTTTATAATGAAGTCTACATGACATCCATTATGTCACCTCAGGGCTGCTGGTCACTCTGAACTAACAATATCTCAGGAAATTGGGAGTTGGTTGGGGGTAGCTTGCTGAACCCAGAAGCAAGCTATGTGTGCTCCATTGATTCTGTAATATTCCAGAATTCGTTCATTTAGCAAATATTCATTGACATTTGTTAAGGGCCCAGTGCTGTTTTAAACCAGCTCTGCAGAGATGACCCTGACATAGCAACTGCCAACTATGGTTCTCTTAGTTGGGGAGTGAGGGAGGTAAAGAGAACATTAAGATGTCAGGCAGAGGCAAAGCCTGGGAGCACTGAGAAGGGGGCATTAAGCCAGGCAAGGAGAGTCATGAGGCTTCCAGATGAGGTGGCCACTGAACTGTCTGTCAGGAAGTTTGAGAGAGTGGTAGCCAAGGAAAGAGAAGGGACTTTCAGACTTTATTTTGGTGCTCTCTCTTTCTGGAGACCACTGCTATCCATTCGCAACAGATTTATTTACCTTTTTATTTAAACTTCTCTCATAATAAGGTTTGAGTCATTCTTTCTACAAGTGGTTTTCAGCAAATCTCTAACCCAGGAAATTCTTCCTTATATCTAGCTATGCCCACCCCTTCCTGGAAATCCAGACTCTGTCTTGGAGTTCTGACTTTTGTGGAAACCATGAGTAGGGTGTTGATGATGAAGTTGGAAGATTTGTGAATTTATGCTGTGTTACTTCTGGGATTCAGAATGCTCAGTGCTGGCATGAAGGAACTCACATCGTAAGGAGGCACTATGCGTTTTCCTTCCACTTTATTTTTTTGCTAATTTCTTTTCTTTTCTACAAAACAGTCGTATTAGCCAGTAGGTGGAGTACTTTATTAGAGGTAGCATGCTTTAGTAGCTATGTGTCAAATTGTAAAGGAGAACTAAGTTTCATAATTATGAAAAATGCTTATTCTTGTATTTATAGTTTTCTCTGTGATACCCTAGAAGGGAATGAGTATTCTTGATAGGGTTCTGGGCAGTTAGTTTACTTTTACTGGAACTTCCTGGGGAATGATGCACTCCGTGACTGGATACTGCAGTCAGAATTTGAAATTGCTCCATAAAACAGCTGTCCAAGTCACTTGCATGCCTCTCTTGAATTCTATACTCCCTAACAATCCACATCACTAACAAAACTGTAATAGTTCTATGTATATTGTGATGGGTCTAAGCTCTCTGTGGGTATTTAAATATAGGTGTATAACTTCAGTGTTTCCCGTCAGCTAAAGTAAACTACACCCCATGTTGTGGGGTATTGAGGAAGCACTGCACATGGATTGTAAGCTTTACATATGAGCTTTCTATTGTAACCAAGCAACTGACACATTAGACACCCCTTTGCCATCAGCTTACATTCTCTGAGAACTTAGGTCAGTGCCTAAAATAACCCTGTTAATTGTGGGGGCACATGTGGAATGAAATTCCACTTAGCAGTCTGGGAGCTGAGTGACTGAGGATTTGAAACCTTGCTATAGTTACAGTTCATAACAAGCCTCTAGGCAGTTAGACCTAAAGCCCTTAAGTGTTCAGGTATGGAAAGAAAGTCATATGTTATGTTTTAGATTCTCCGTTTGTAAAGCTGGTTAACTAGTGACAGCTGATTAAAAACCAAATCGACTTGAGTTACAAGGTCTGGGCTTTCTCTGTTCTGCTTTCAACCTGTTGGTTGGTGGTGGAGTAGCTGACAGAAGCGAATGACTTGGCTGAGGGACATGAAGTTGCAGCAGCCTGTTTAGGACCACACTGCATTTTGGACCTCTTGCTGTGCAGTTCAGGTAGGCTATTGTTTATGTGTCATTCTTTATAAGACTGACAGAAGTCATTAAACTGTTCAGTTTCAGAGTTGGGCATGAGAGTCTGTCTTGTCGTGCACATAGCACGTTTATGTTGGTGGACACTGCTTCACTCCCTAGCTAGACAACATGCCAAATGAACGTCTTCGTATTGTTGTTACCCAAGTTCTTTTAAATTCTAGGACATAAGGGAGACTGAGGGCATTCACAGAAAGTGTGTCTCATCTGGCATGTGGTAAAATGCGTTTTTAAAATTTACCTTTCTCTTTTCTGTTTTATTTTCCTTATTCTTGTTCCAAAAGGCAGGCTTTTGTATTTGTGGGAAACAGTGGGAGAAAATGTAAGCCTCTTAGTATATTCCAGAACATATAGTTTTCTTATATTTTTAAACTGCTTAATAGGGTCTGAGTTTCATTTGAAGACTAACATGAAAATCAACACTACTCTTTTCCAAATAAACTCAGTTAAACTACGGTTTGTGCCCATATCAGTGTAATTAACATAAATTACTGCAGTATTCTTGTTGTTCTTACCCCAGTGTGACCTGTATTATAGAGTATCAAATTTAGTTTTGGCTTCAAGTATCTGGCACGTAAGTATACAAATGCTGTATAATAAGTATATGAATGCTGTAAATGATGCTTTGGAACTTCTACCTGAGTAGGTTAATTAATCCAGCATTTATTCAAACTTATACCTCATATCACATGACAGACATATTCCTAAAACATATGTAAATGAGGTTTTGTAATTAGAGTGACTTCACACATACTTGGAAAGCTGATCACTTTTAAGGAATCTATGTATAAAATGAATAGGGAGTTACAACTAAACTTATGCTTTGATGGTTCTTTTTTGCATGTCAGGTTCTTAAATTGAGATTCACTGATGGTGCATAACTTTGGATAAGTTTCTCAGGAACAAAAACTGCATTTTTATTATCTTGAAATATATACATACCACATATACATGTACATCTGTGTATACATATGTATTATATCATCACATGACACCCTTGGGGTCCTTAGAAGGATGTCTGAGGGGATTTGGGAGTGGCCTATTAGATATATCGGGTGTTAAATTGTGTCTTTGGTGGGGAAAGATTTTCTGGAGTGAAGGGTCATGGTCTGAGACTCGAGATCAAAAAAAAAAAAAAACGTTGAAAAGATTATCCTACTGTTTGTACATTATTGTCACTAATATACTTGAAAAACTGCAGTATTATTGCCTGTCTAACATATTGTTAACATATTGCAGCCTCAGGAATTATTAGCTTGAACCATATGAAATTGCCAATATTTGACAATTTTTGACCTAAAAAATGGCAATTTTGTATGGCGCAACCTAGTTATTTAATGAACATCAACTCATATTAATGAAAGGTTAGCCTTAAGTGCCCAACAGTAGTCGTATGAACCAAATATATTCTTATAATGAAAGTATGAGAGCTATCTAGTTAAAAAGTAGATCATCCAGGGTTACTTCCTGTGAACAAATCCAGTATGCATGTGTTATGTCCTTCTTTCAATTGTTAACTTCTTTGTTTGGTCTCTTAAAAAGGACTTACATTTCTGCCAAGTGCTGCCTACGGTGTTTATGAGATCCGGAGACTGTGGGCATACATCCTCAATGGCTGAGAGTTGATATTTAGCAGGATTTGGGTTATCTTTGAGGAAGTTCATCCTCTGGATATCTTGCCTGTAACTGAATGTGTGTCACAGTGTTAGGGTCTCTCTATGCATACTGTCTTAGTGTTCTTTTTCCAGTTTTCTAGAGTGAAATCTGAAGTCATTGATTTGAAAGCTTTCTTCATTTTTATATAGGTGTTTAGTGCTATAAATTATCTCCTAAGTACTGCTTTTAGTGAGAATCTCATGTTGTATGTTTGTTTTCATTCATTAAAATGCTTTCTCATTACATTTTGACATTTTTGACTCATGGATTATTTAGAAGTGCATTATTTATTTTCTGAGTTTTTGGGGATTTTCTAAAAGTCTTTCTAGAATTCAGTTGTCAGAGAACATACTTTTTATAAGTTGAATCTTTTAAAATTTATTATGACTTGTTTTATGATCATTATCTTGGTAAATGTTCCATGGACACTTGAAAAGAATGTGTATTCTGTTTTAGTTGACTCTTCTAATTTACCTAAAATGTCACTAGGTCAAGTTGGTTGCTAGTGTTGTTCAAATCTTCTCTGTATGCCCTTAGTGATTTTATATATATTTTTCCAATCAATTTTTGAAAGGGGGGCATTAAAATCTTCAGTTAAAATTGTGAATTTGTCTGTTTCTCCTTGAAGTTCTTTCAGTTTTTGCTATATGTATTTTGAAGCTTTCTCATTAGGTGAATTAACGTTTAGGATTGTTATGTTCCTTGATGGACTCATCCCTTTATCATTATAAAATGACCCTTTTTATCCTTGGTCTTTGCTCTGAAATTTACTTTTTCTCATGTCAATATAGCCATTTCAGCTTTCTTTGAAAGGCTTTTCTTTTTTATGGAGTTTCAGTTGAAGGTATTTGTGTAAAAACTATGAAACTATTTTATTTATTAAAATACTTATTTGATTAATCAAGGTATAAGTAGAATTCACTGATAGTTTTCAGTCTTCCTTCTACAATTCCATTTCTACAGTGTTATAACTTTTATAGTCCTTCCTCCTCATTGTCATGTGATTGTCATTTTATAGCACACATAATGCAAGATTTTCATGTACTTAACATTTAGCATGAAATGAGCACTGGCCAGTTAGAATGAGTGACAGATATAAAAGGTATGGCTTCACTGGTGCATGCTGGCTGAATATCAGTCCTCAATATGTAATAATTAATGTCTCCCGAGTTAGGCACAGGAGCCATTTTTTCCAGTCATTCATATAAAACTCTGTATAATATTTGTTGAACAAATAAATGAATGAATATTTGTTCCTGGTACCATGGAGGATATAGGAAAAAACTAGAGCTGTTGTTCAGCCCTGTCATGAACTGGGTATTACCTGAAGAAAGTGACTATCACCAGAAGATATACCACTGTAGTACTCAAGGAAAGCGTTCTCAGGGACCCAGGAATGAGCTATTATGATATGCATATAGGACTGAAATTAGATCAACAAATAGTTTGTGAATAGAGGCTTCTGCCTACTGAGAGTAGAGTGGGTGGTTCAGAGAAAAGCAGCTTACAGTACCTCAGGCCACCAGTGGCCATTGACACATGTCCCTGTTTCTTTCCAGACAATGTAGCTTCAGCAGCCCTGGCCGCAGAAATTAATTTATTTCAGTTACCATCTAGGCTAGGGGAGGTCCAAGGGGCTGAGGTTGGGAGGTCAGACTGGTGGTGTTGTAGTACTGGTAAAGATGTGTAAAGGATCAAGATGCTTAGAGGATCTGAACTATCATGTCAGTAAGTTGGTGGCTTAACAGTTCTACAAATCTCACTTGTTTTTTCTCTTTTTCTTATCAAAACATTTTGGAAACTGTTAGATAAACACAGTTTAAAAATGGAGGTTTCTAAAGCTGGGTGGTGGGTACATGAGAGGTCATCTTATTGTTCTTTATGCTTTACCTGTTAATGATATATTCTTCTGAATAGTAGAATATTTTTTCATTATAGAACATACCCAGCATTATGTCTTTCAGACATAATGTTAGGTGACAGAAGTGAGAGAAAAGAATATATACTGTATGATTCCACTTCTATAAAGATCATAAATGGAAAACTTTATTTTATTTAGGCTTGCATACAAAGTAGGTAAAATAAAAAACAAAACCAGAAAGTGATTTACGTAATAGGCTTGATCACCTCTGGGCAAAAGGGCTATGAGAAGCATCTAGGCTGTTAGCAATGTTCAGTTTCTTTATCAGAGTAGTGGTTACACATGTGTTCACATTATTATTTGTTATGATTTATCAACTTTTATCAAGCTATATTTCACAACACAAAAACTTAAAACACATGAGAAAAAATAAGTGTAACAGCAAAAGCAAGAAAAAAAGAAAGAGTGGAAGAAGGAATTTTAATTTTTAGGGCTGGTGTTCTATTTATTTATTTATTTTCAAGACAGGTTCTTGCTCTGTCACCCAGGCTAGAGAACAGTGGAGTGGCGATCATGGCTCACTGCCGCCTTGACTTCCTGGGCTCAAGCAATCTTCCCACCTCAGCCTCCTGAGTAGCTGGCACTGCAGACATGCACCTCCACGCCTGGCTAATTTTTCCTACTTTTTGTAGAGACGAGGTCTCACTGTGTTGCTCAGGCTGTTCTCGAATTCCTGGGCTCAAGTGATCCTCCTGCCTTGGCCTCCCAAAGTTCTGGGATAATAGGCATGAGTGACTGTAATTCTTTGTACAATTAGGAAAGTGGTTCTGCTCTCTGCTTCAGTTTTTGGATGATGTTTGATTTTAGTCTTATGTAGACAGATCTTTCTATATTATAATTTAGACTGTTTAGAAGATAAATATGGTAGATAATACAAAGCAGTGTTATGCTCAGAATAGAACTTGGATAACATTTATGACAATGTAATAATAATATTAAATAAATACCACTTTAATATATTACATGATGGTTGAAATATTGTATAATATTTATTATCAATTTTGTCATTGGTGTGTATTATAAAACTAAAAAGATACTGAATATTAATATATATTTTACGTGTTTAATTTTTCAAGCATTTAATCACTTAAAAAGAGAGAGAGATTAGACACAGTATTAATTTGTTATATGGTTTTTGACCTAAAACTCTGACAGTTTTAGTTGACGAATACTCATTCGTACCAAAGACCTATTATTAGGAGTAGCACTTGTTAAGTATGTACATATGTACCTGATTAAAAAAACTACATCTTTGCAATAAGAATTTGTATTTGTATGTACCAAAACAATATATCTATATTTAGCTCTTATCTATAAAAATTTAATTGTAATTGATATGTCTAAGAAACACCAAAACTCAGATTTTGATTCTTTTTCTCAGGATCTTTGTGCTTGATCCAGTTAGACTAGGTCTTTACTTTCAAGAAAAGAGAGATGAGAAGAGGGAAGGAAAACTCACTTAACGTGTTTCATCGGCATGATCCATGAAGTTATCAGCAGGAAATATAAACAGATTATTTTAAGCAATGATCTTGCTAACAAAATACTTGAATGTGCTTTGTAGAGAAGTCGTTACCCACACATAACCCATGACCTGTTCATTTGGTAGATTGTCATGAAGTATTTACTTGATAAGATTATTTATTGATATTTAGCTTAAAATGAATATTACAATATGTCTGAATGTGATTCTTATTACAAGGACAGAGGGATAATATAATAGTGAACCAATTATCATTTCCTACACTTCTATCACTCTGTGACACTGAGCATACTTTCCCCAGAGTCCCTGGTTGGAAGGAGGGCACCCTTACTATATGGGATGCATAGGTGCCAATAAAGTTGTGTTCATGCAGCATATCTACCCAGAATTGGTATGGTGTTGCCAGTGTAGGTGCCAGTACTAGTTAGAATGGTGAAGGTTTGAGTACAGAAGCTTCCCTGAGAAGTTCTATACTTTAGTCTTAATTACCATGTATGGGGAATAGTCTGTATCAAAAAGGCTCTGCATTCTTGGCTGATCTTTGTATCTCCCAACCTTTTCTCTTTTTCTTTGCTAGTTACACCAGATGTTTCTAGTGTCTAAAGGTATGATGGTCATAGTCACTACCATATCATGAGATACCTTCCCCCATTCCCTTTATCCTGACTTGGTATAAACAAATTCCTTTTTCCTTTACCTTAACTAGGGCAGGTATGTATGCAGGGAACCTTCAAATGGACTCTTAAAGAACAAAGGTCAAGCCCTGAAGTTTCCCCTTGCCAAGTGCATTCTAGCCTGTGGCACAGCAAAGTATTTGGAAAGCTCTGCTCTATCAGTTATTCATGGACTGAGGTTCCTTCCCTGCTAAGCAACCCTGTCCAATAAAAATACAATAGAAGCCACAAATGAATCATATTTGTGATTTTTAAATTTTCTAAATCAAGAAAGTAAAAATAAACAGACAATAAATTTTAATATCTTTTATTTAACCCAATTTGTCCAAAATATTGTTTTAACGTGTAATTAATATAAAACTATTAATAAACAATTTCAAATTGTTTTTTGCACACAAAGTTTTTGAAATCCAGTGTGTATCTTATACTTAAGGTACAGCTCAATTTGGACTAGCAAAAACATTTCAAGTGCTACCACATTGGACAGTACAGATCTAGAGGCCCATTTTTCTAGGACCTCAGAATCCTCTGTATCCTTTGAATCCAGTCAGTAGACAAGGAAAAGAGAGTGCATAAAATATCTCAAAGGAAGTTTTAAGGATTCAACCTGGCACCAAAGTATATCACTTCTACCCACATTCCATTGGCTGATACTTAGTCCATATGACCCGATCTAACTAACTGCCCAGGGCACCTGGAAAATGTTATTTTGCTGTGTGCCCAAGAGGAAAAAAATAGGTTTGGTGAGTACATAGTAGAGTCTTTACCACAGCATAAGGTATTATTAATAACATATTTTACAAATCAGGAAATTGATGCCCAGGCAGATTAACTGACATTCTTGTTAATGGGAAAATGTAAATAGATTCCAGATCGTCACTCTCTGGAGTGATGTTTCTTTCATCAGCCTGCCCTGCTTTCTTTCCTTTGTTTGTCCTTCAACCTCCCCTTTAACTCTGTCCATGTAGATGCAGCTCTTGCAGTAAACCTATGTCTTCAATATTTTATCACATTGGCTCTCCTAGGCTGTTCTCTGACTTAATGACAGTATCCTATTACTTCTGTTTTAGAAAATGACAAGTGCCCAGTATAATGAAGCAAATATGCCTTATTACTGGATCGTTTAACTAATAGTACTATTTTCAGCATTACATTATCATTTTGAGTAGGCATTTTCCTTCCTCACACTGAAGCTCCTCATTCAATAATCTTTTGATTGTTAAGGTCCTCATCAAGCCATTTCAATCAATGTATAAATTGTATTTTATGTTATAATGAACGGTCTGTTCAATTGAAGTTTTTAGCTTTTTAAAAGTGCTTAGAAGAATAGTAACAGAAATGCTCTTGATGGTGAAATTATTGAACCGAAGTGCTTAGATAAGCTGTTTTATTTCTTAAATGGAAGGGGATATTTTAGATGGAGAAATGAGATAAATATTCCTCAAAGGAGACTAGTGATAAAGAGTGACCACTGTCCATGGATTACTGATTATAACACATGTCCATCAAGAGCAACTTTTATTGAAGACAGTTTAATTCGACCACTGCCCTTTAGCTTTAAATTACCCACGGCAAACTCGTTTAGAGTTTTTGTTGCTGTCTGCCTTATATTTGTGAATATGAAATACATTTACAGAGCCAAAAATTTTTGAATATGAAAAGATATACGTGAAAACTCCACCTTTTATCCTCCAGTGCAGAGAGTTGGCCTTTCTAACAGTTTCTGCCTTTTGTAACCCAACTAGGTAGGTACTCATTCTACTCTTCTTGCATATTCTTCTGGAGTTTGTGTATGCATTTATAAGCAAATGTGAATATATATTCTTAGTTTTCCTCCTGTTTTATCCTATACACACTGTTCTTCACCTTGCTTTTTAAGCTTTTTACACCATGAAAATCTTTCTGTGTTGGAATATAAAGAGCCTTCTTATTATCTTCATTCTTATAGTTGTGTAGTGCTCTACTGAATAAATGTACCATATTGATGAACATCTAGTCTGTTTCCAATCTTTGGATATTACAAACTGTATTGCAATAAATAAGCTTGAACATAAGTCATTTCACAAAAAATATAAACATATTGCAGACATAAATTCTCAGAAGTAGAATTGCTAGTCAATGTATATAGTATATGCATTTGGAATTTAATAGAAATGGCCAAACTGCTTTCTACAGTGGTTGCACTAATTTACCCTCCAACCAGGAATACTTAATAGTGCCTATTTCACGTACCTTTCCCCATAGATTGTGTTATGAATTTTTTGTTTTTGCTTTGTGTCTGAAAATGATATTTTACTGTAGCTTAAAATTATATTTCTTTTACTGTGAGAAAGGTGAACATCTTTTCATATGTTTAAGGATCATTTGTATTACTTTTTCTATGAACTGTGCTCATATCCTTTCCCTGTTTTTCAGTTGTGTTGTTGGTCTTTTCTTTTTTGACTTATAGGAACTCCATATTTGTTATGGGGATAAGCTGTGCGGTATAAGCTGCAATATTTTTTCCACCAGTTTGTCATTTGTCTTTTGATTTTACTTATGGCATCTTTTTTCATTACTATGCAGAAGTTTTATTTCCTTTTCTTTTTCTGCTGTAATCAAATTTATCTTTCTCTTAATAGCTCTGGATTTTAAATTCAGAATACTTTCTTCACTACAAGGTTATGTGTAACTTAACAGGGTTATATATAACTTTTTTTTTCTAGTAGTTTTTACATTTTGATCCCCTTTTAAATCTTTGGTACATTTGGGATTTATCAAGATGTATAATGGATCCAACTTAGTTTTTGTCAGATATTTATCTAGTTGTTACTCTTCATTGATTTGAGATGCCCCCTTTATCACATGCCCAAATACTCATGTATATATATTTGGGTTTATTTCTTGACTTATTCTTCCCAATTACCTGTCTGCATTCTTGTGTCAGTATCACATAGTTTTAATTACTGAGACTTTACAGTATATTTTAATATTTGCTAGACTAGGTTGCCCTTATTGCCCTTTTTTCAGTTTTGTCTGACTATTCCTATTGTCCATTTTTATGTTAGAATCAGACTCTTTCCCATCCTACCTTTCAACCCTTCCCCCCATAAAAAGGTAAGTTTGTTATTATTTATATTAATGTATATTAATGCATTATATTGATATATTAATTATTTTATAAATATATAGAATACATTGATAAAGTAGCTTAGTGAGGTTGCTATTTTATTGATGTGGAGTTTTCCTATCCAATAATCTATTTTATTATTCCATTTTTCATCTTAAAAAATTATTCTATAGTACTTTAAAGTTTTCTTCGTTTAGGTCTTCCACATTTCTCTTAAGTTTATTCTAAGGCATTTTATCTTCATTGTTGCTATATTGTTAATGGAATCTTCAGTTATAGCTAAAAAGAGCTTGTTATTTGTATATTTTATTACTACTGATTTTCAGGTATTAATTTTTTTGTTGTTCGTTTTGTTTGTGTTTTGAGATAGGGTCTTGCCCTGTCGTCCAGGCTTTAGTGCAGTGGTGTGATCTCGGGTCTCGGCAACCTTTGCCTCCCAGGCTCAAGAGATTCTCCTGCCCCAGCCATCAGGGTGGCTGGGACTACAGGTGTGTGCCACGACACCTGGCTAATTTTTGTATTTTTAGTAGAGACGGGTTTCACTACGTTGGCCAGACTGGTCTTGAACTCCTGAGCTCAAGTAATCTACCCACCTCGGCCTCCCAGGGTGCTAGGATTACAGACATGAGCCACCATGCCTGGCCATTTGGAGGTATTAATTTTTTATTCCATTATCTGATTGAATGTTTTTGCTTGTTGGAATTTTTAGTCAGTTATTGAGTTTTCCCAAACATACAATCATATCATCTTTGAATAATGGTAGGCTTAACTTTCTCTTCCCAGTAGTTACTCCTCTGGTCCCATTAGCTTTCATTAAGTTATCTTGTCACAATAAACAACTCTGAGATCTTCATGGTTGACAACAATATGATACGCTCGTGCTCATGTTACATACCCATTAGGGTAGGCCTCAGCTCTGCTCCATGTCTTTGTCATCTGGGACCATACTGAAAGAGTGGCTCCATCTGAGATATACTAGTCTTCCAAAATCAGACAGGAAAGCGTGTCAACAGAACCAATTGATGGCTTTTAGAATTCCAGCTACCTTATTTTGGCTCACATTTAATTGTGTAAAGCAAGTCGTATGGCCAAGCCTGGTATCTATGGTGCAAGAAAGTACAGCCCTTTCATAGGGAGGAGCACTGAAATGAATTAGAAATGAAGAGTGCAATCTACTATAACCTCTAATTAATTTTTCCAGATAGGCAGCAAACTTCGAATAACAATCATAGCTCTTACAGCCTGCTAGCTCCAAGTACTTAATTTGTGTAGACCTATAATTGTCAGTGTTAGTTATCAGTTGGTTCTTTCTGTATGGTAAACCACCACAGTTGACTGAAGGTGGCTGATGTTGGCCAGACTTAGCAAGCAAGTTCCTTTTCACATATCTCGTATCTGCCTTGAATTAGTGAGTTGGCCAAGGTAGGACTGCGTCTAGGATGAGGCAAGTAAGGGACTTCTCTGGCACAAAATTTAAGCAGATGACAAAAAAACTTGGTAATCAAGATATATGGTATTTTAATACAGTATTTTTGAAAACCAAAATTAATGCAGTCAAATCCATGATGAACAAAATATCAACATTTTAAACAAAGACAGGAATAAGAACAATGCTGTGCCAAGCCATATTGGAGCCTAAGCCAAAAGGGAAAATTAGTAATACCTATTCTGTCTTTATGAAAAATTATTGAAAAAGTATCTCTTTAGTGTTATGTGTAAAGTATTATGTTACATGCAAAATGTATATTTTTATTTATGAAGTATATATAAATACAGATGATTCCATTTAGTTAAGAAGTCATAAGGTATTTATATCAACTAAATGAAGCTCTTTTCACAATTATAGTCTGATGATATGCACAGTAGTTTGAGAGTTCATTTTTTGAAATCTCCTTTAGAGATTTTTGGATACTTCTTTGAAAGTGTTGCATGGTGGCTAATTTTCATGCTTTTTATGGTGGAATTTTTTTAAAAACAGGAAAAAATTATTAAGGGTCAAGTGTTGGGTAAGTAAGCAGGGTTGTTAAGCTGGGTATTAATCTTTGATCAAAAATAAGAAATGGGCTAGGCACCGTGGCATGAACCTGTAATTCAATCTACTCTGGAGGCTGAGGCAGGAGAATCACTTGAACCCAGGAGGCAGAGGTTGCAGTGAGCTCCGATCATGCCACTGCACTCCAGCTTGGTTGACAGAGTGAGAGTCCATCTCAAATAATAATAATAACTATTATAAAATGAGTTATACACATAAAAATGTTAATAAAGTACAAAAGCCATAAAGTTGTTATAATTATTATTGATATATAGATAAACACGTTTGGGCTTGAATGTCTCTTTTTGTGTTTCTGAATTGGGCTGGATTACTGATCTATTCACAGATTTATTGACTAATGAATGGACTGCCCTCACCTAATGGCCAGTAAGTCTAGGTGTGTCTAGATACTCACATATGCCTACATAACCAAGGCCAGATCTTACAACCAAGCATGACTGAAATTCGGGAGTGAGGCAGAGGGAACAGATTATATAGATTTAGTAGGGACTGGTCACCTCATAGTGGAGCATTTGCTGTTCTTTGTAGTCTTTTATTTTCAGTCTCTACATCATGACAGAACAAATAGAACTATGACTTTTGGGTTGAGTGTGATGGCCAACACCTGTAATCCCAATACTTTGAGAAGTCGAGGCAGGAGGATTGCCTGAAGCCAGGAGTTCAAGAACTATGACTTTTGTCATAGTTGGGATTACAGGAACCTGCTACCACACCTAGCTAATTTTTTTCTTTTCTTTTCTTTTCTTTTCTTTTCTTTTTTTTTCAGACGGAGTCTCACTCTGTATCCCAGGCTGGAGTGCAGTGTCGCAATCTCAGCTCACTGCAAGCTCCACCTCCCAAGTTCATGCCATTTGCCTGCCTCAGCCTCCCAAGTAGCTGGGACTACAGGCACCCGCCACCTCGCCTGGCTAATTTTTTTTTTTTTTTTTTTTTTTTGGCATCTTTAGTAGAGACGGGATTTTACCATGTTGGCCAGGCTGGTCTTGAACTCTTGACCTCAAGTGATCTGCCCACTTCAGCATCCCAAAGTGTTGGGATTACAGGTGTGAGCCATCATACCCAGCCCCTCATTTTAATTCTTTTAAAAATTGAATAAAATTCTTAAAAAAATTGCCCATCTCTTTTTCTCTGTGTGTATATATAATTATACACACTCACACACATAGACACACACACTTCTTAGGAAACCCTTAAGAAAAAAATGTCTAGGTAAATGCTTAAAAATCATTTTTTTTCCTGAGTTATAGAAAGGAAGGAGACGCTGGTGACTAGCATAAGATAATTTAAATGTATTAGACGGATTTTGATTGTTTGTTGGCTGGCAAGGTTGAGTAAAATTTTTGACCATCTTCTTTCCAGTTTAGTCAGTTATACACATATTGTCTGTATCCATCCAACAATTGCTTGTTATTTTTCAGTGATATTAGGTAATTATAGCATAGCAAACCTAAATTGGGCATTTATAGAATTACTTATAGAAAAGTAATCAGACCTGTTACAAAATTTATAGTCTAATGTTTGCACAAGGCACAGTAGTAAACACTAGGATAAGTAAGGCACAATTCTTCCCCTCAAAGATTTTACCATCCAGTGTTTCACAGTGTAAGAAATAATCTTAGTTTTAAGGTGGAAGGCTTTACAATTAGCAAAACAGAAACACAGGCCTCAAGTTAACTTCTACATTTAAAATAAGGGTGTTGGAAACATCAAAATGCAATGGGTGGGTAGTTGTGCTTATTAAGTGGTGTGTTCGAGCATCAGAATGTATTTGGCTGATTGAGCACATTGTGGTGGTTTTTTTTTCCATTTCCATCCTTTTTTTCCTTCCTACATGCACAGCAAGCTATTTCACTCAGCTGTGAAATATTTACCATTGCAAGGCAACATATAATTAAGTGCCAGAATGAGTGGTGCAGTCAAGTGCTATTGGAGATCAGCAGACAAAGAATTCAGTGTGGCCTGGGACAGGCATTGTAGAGGAGACAGGGCTTAAATTGGACTTTGAAAAATATTTGACTGAGCACAGAGGAGGGACAGGACGATGATACAAGCAACAGCAATGCCATGAGCAAAAGGCAACAACCAGAATGAGTCAGGCTTATTTCAGGGATAGTATGAAACACATCTTCTCTGAAATGAGGATCTGGGTAGGAGGTGAAGCTGGCAAGGTAGACTGGGAAGCAGCTGATAATGGTAGAAAGGAACAAACCATGGCCTGCAAACCCAGAGACCTGGGTTCTCTCACTAACTGGTCTGTGTCTTTGGCAGTCATTGATTCTTCTACTTCAGTTATCTGAGATGTGAAATGATGCTTTCAGACTAAAAAAATCTCTAAGGTGGCTTCCTGTTTTAAAGCATTTTGTGATTCTTTTATGGTGGTCCTTGATAAACTAGAATTAGGACTTTTGAATTTATCCTAACAGTCCTTAAGGTTGTTCTTAACAAGAAAATCACATAATGAAAGAGGGAATTCATCACGTAGTGAAAGGGGTAATTATTGGTATTAAATTCAGTGAAGAATGATTGCCTTGGGAAAAGGGATTAGACATACTGGAGGAAGGAAACCAGCTTGAAGGCTATGCTGATAGTTCATATGGGAACAGGGTAGTTGAAACAGAAATCAAAAGAAGGAGACAGACACTAGAACCATTGTTTATTCATTGTTGATTATCAAAACTATACGAGGTTCTGAAGATCTGGTTGTAGGAAAGACAGAAAAGGCCCCTGTTCTCGTGGAACTTACATTCTAACAAAAGGAAAAACTCAGCAGGATTTGGTGATTGACCAATAGGATATTTGTGCCTTTAAGAGAATGGCACCTACTGCAAGGCCAGATGTCTAGCTACAAAGGCTTGACTACATAAATGTTGTACGTTCATAAAATGAAATACTAGGCAGCCATAGGGAATTATGAAACATACTTATTTACATGGGAGACTATTCATATGTTATAAAGTAAGAAAAACACAAATATAGAATATGATCTAGAAAATTATACACCATTTTATATGAATAATAGGATTATTAGTGATTTATCTAATTACTGTTCATTCAGTGGTGGTTTATTGAGTACCTACTTTTTTTTGTTTTTCTTTTTTTTTTGATATGGAGTCTCACTCTGTCTTATCTTTTCTAACTTTTTTTGTTATGAACTCATATTATTTCTGTGGGAAAATAATTTCTTAAAAAAGTTTTTAAAAATCCTTCCTTTGGCTATTTGTGTGGTATGTGTGTTTTATGAATTCTCCTTGACTGTGCATGTGGAGTAGAGGGTGCACTCTTTTAAATTACACTGTTCTGTCCTGTGTCTTGTCCAGGTCTTGCACAAGATAGGAGGTAGCTCCAGGACACCAGTCTCCTGCTTAGGGTAGATTAGGGCACTGTCTGCCCTTTGGTGAAGCCAGCGTGGTCAGAACTCCCAGATTTGGTTTGGCTTCAAGGCAAATAGAGTCCTGCTGGGACTTTGCTGCTGGCTGTTTATAGTCCTTTCAAGGGTCTGGTCATTCCACCCTTGGTGTCTATTTACATTTGCCTTATGTTACTTGACGCTCCTTCATTCCTGTTGAAGCTGCCTCTCCCGGAAATCTCTGTCGTTCCATAAGCCCTAGCTGCTGCCCCACCATGCAGCTGACCTCGTGCAGACTGAAAAACAAAATGTATTCTTGCTACATTTAAAGGAAGTTTTGAGGCCAGTTGATGGGCAAGGACTTGGCTGTAATACTTTGTGGGCGGAGCGCTTAAAGGGAGATCTAGCACTGGCTAGCACCAAATTCCAGGGCTCTTACACAAAAGCCTTTGTGTTATTTTTTCCTCCCTCTGCCCAGCTCTTCTCCCATGACTACTAATAGTGTCTCTGTTATAATGCACTCATCATTGCCTTCTATTTTTAAAATGCTGGATCTTGTATATGCCAAAGAACAAACAGGCAAGCAAAAAGCCACCAAATTATTAAAAAGTATTCCATGTTCCTATAATACATTATAATATGTAAGTAAACATATGGATACATATATATGTGTGTGTGTGTATATATATATATGAAGAAAAAAATTACCTACTTTCTTGTTCCCTGAAGATATTTTGATTTATTTTCTCTGTATACTTGTTTTTACTTTCTGCCCACATGATTTTTCTAAGCTTTTGTTCTACCACTTATATAGTCTATTTATAGACTTTAAGCTGTGTCCGTACCAATGTTTGCCACCTAAGATAGACCTACTCTTTCTATAGAGAACAAATGCTATTATAATTTGGTACTTAACTACTTTTTCTAACTTCAGGATGGCCTCTTGGCCCTCATCATATAATCACAGAATATTTGTTCATTTCAAGGAAGCATTCATTTAGTTTCTCGTGTTAGCTCTAGCTATGTGAAATCTCTGGAGTCAAGCTGGCCAATCGAATCCTTACTCTTTGGATTCTGTAATAACACCGAAGGCTCCTCAGGGTCACTGATGATCTTGAGCTTTGCACTAACCTGAAGGAAGAAGGAGGAGAAGACGTTCCTCTGACCAAAATCATCCCACACTTACCCTCTATTGTCTGCTTGAAGTGTAAGAACATTGTTGACATTTGTGTGAGCAGTCCTAGAGCACAAATCCTTGATACAGTGTAAGTGAATGGACAAGCAACATGGACAAAGTTTAATTACAGAGTCCATTTTTTTGCTAGTTTCAGAAATAAATTTTCCTTAGGAATTTCCTTGTTGTCAATGTTTTCTCTCTGATTATTGAGTTCAGCTCTTTTCAGGCCAGACCTCTCTACATCTAGCTTTCTCTGTTGAATCTTATCTCTGCCTTTCAAAGTCTGAATTTGTCACAAAGATGCCATACAATTCTAAAAGGGCAAGATCTTTCTTGTTTCGGTGTTTTAGGTCTTTTTAAATTCATTCTGTTTATAGAAATCATCTACTGCTACCCTCTTGTTTTGTTTTTGTTTTTGTTTTTGTTTGAGATGGAGTCTCACTCTGTGGTCCGGGCTGGCTGGAGTGCAGTGGCGGTTCTCAGCTCACTGCAACCTCCAGCTCCTGGGTTCAAGCAATTCTCCTGCCTCAGCCTCCAAAGTAGCTGGGACTACAGGGATGTGCCACCACGCCTGGCTAATTTTTGTATTTTTTAGTAGAGATGGGGTTTCCCTATGTTGGTCAGGCTGGTCTTGAATTCCTGACCTCAGGTGACCCACCCACCTTGGCCTCCCAAAGTGCTAGGATTACAGGTTGTATTGACTATTGATAATCCCTTTATATATTTAATTCCTCATACCAGTTCTTTTTGTTCAGCCGTCTACTTTTGGCCACACATTTTTTCCTCCTTTCATCAAGCTAAACTGAGTGCTCAATTGTGGTAACAATCTCATTTTAAATGTCTCGTTCGTCTTTCTCTTTTCTGTGTTTTAAATTTTTAACTTTAATAGTATACCTTACTGTTTGTAAGTAACCTGCCATCTCCCCCCTGTTTTGGAAGCAGGTAAGGTATAAATCATAGAGAGGTCATATAAGTTGTCCCATCCTTGTAAATCTCTCACATAGTCTTACCCATGTTTTCTGTATCTCCAGCTCAGTTGTCCCTTTTGTTTTGGTTCTTTAATTTTATTACTTACTTTACTTGTTAATTTACTTGTAGACATTTGGATTTTCACTGGACATTCACAAGATGGTTTCTGTCTGCAGTTAAATGACAGTGGGATGGGCATAAGATTTAGGATACTGTGGAGAGGTGCTTTTTAATCATGTTGATTAATGTTGAAATAAATGACTTGAGGTTTCATTGATATTTATGTTTACTCAGAGCTAGTTTTTTGATCCTGTTTTTCCTTTTGTTTGCCTTCTGAAACTCCACTCATTGTTTGATATGAGTAGAATTCTGTGTGTATAATCAGAGAGAAGAAAGTTCTTCTTTACTAAGTTTATGGTCAATCTAAGTAAGCAATGAGTTTAAAAATGACTTTATAGATGAAATTAATCTGGAGGTTTACCAAGTGCATTGAAATTGAATTTGTTTCTTAGCTGGCAGCTGATTTCAAAACTAAAGCACAGTGCCCTTTGAGGAATCTTAGCCAATGTTACAGGATTATTTGAATGGACCGTTCATCCTCCGTTTTGGTGTGACGTTGGGACATTAATAATGAATGATTACTGTATTTGGTGGTCAGATATGTTATTCTTGATCCATTTTTATTTCCCAAAGGGGCCTCTGGAAAAGGGCAATGAGGGTGGATTTAAAACCACAGTATTGGAATTCTATAATTTTAGTCTTGTTTTGTATGTCTAGGGCTTGCTGAAGAGTAGTTATAATATAGACAGCCAGTCAAGCATGGAGCAGGAAAAATACTAAAATAGATTTTTATAACCCAGACGTAAGCTGGATTCTGTGTTTTAATTTAGACTCCAATGCTCAGCAATAAATTTTCCAGAAAATGTTCTAGATTGAAAATCTATCAGTACAAATTATTTGGGTTAGTGAAAGTAAACGTAAGTTTATATAAATCAATTAGCAAAAATTATGTGTTGCAATAAACCCTAAGAAATTTTGAAGAACTGAAATGTTAGTCATGCAAAGTGTATCCCCCAGGGAGCACTAAGTTCTCAGATGTCTTTACTCCCCCAGTAATTACTCAAAGGCTTGAAAGTGGAAGATTGTGCATCTTAGGGTGACTGGGGTTGGGGTCACTCCAGGAGGTAAACAAGATCTTGCTTTGTCAAGTGATGGAATCTGTCCATAGAACTATCTCCTCCCTTGTGGGTTTATATGAAAATGTAGAAGAGGATTGGTAATCTATTCAGCTATACTCTAGGGCAAAGCAATCAATCAAATTAAGAAGGAGATGGAATGAGTAAGGTTCACATTCCCACTCTTATTTCAGATTAATAAGTATATTTTACTCTCCTATGTCTTTATTTCAATCCTGCTAAACTTAAAGAAAAAACAATCAGAGCAAACACAGTTAATAATCCTAGTAACCAGAAGTAATGATGTGTTATTTATCTGTATACCTGGCTAATATTACCTGGCCACCTGACAGCCCTAAAAGAATGAGGATGACTGTGAAGTGAGAGGCCCCTGCTTACACAAAAAGAATGCTGGGAATCTGAGGATCCTGCTGCTTTGATCTTATTCAGTTGTCTGCTTTGATATTGTACTTTGTGTCCTTCTTGTGCATAGTTTGACATGGATTCCTTGACTGTTGTTTTGCCATGGAACTGACTTAACTTCTTGGTTGTTCAACTTTTTATTTTCTTTTTTTATTTCTCACAAAAGAAATAAATCTCTAGTGGAGAAAATTTTAAGCATACAGATAAACAGTATAATAAAAATCATTTGTAATGCTGCCACCTAGAGAAAATACTATGAACAGCTTTGACATATTTTTTACTTTAGTATACATAGCTATACTTTTTTTCTATATAGAACTCTTTTATAACTTACTTTTTCTCAGGTGACAATATGCCTTGAAGATCTTCTGCTGCCATTAAATATATTTTACAATGTTTTTAACATCTGTGCATTTTTTTCATTATGTGGAATACCACATCATGTTAAATTCCTTCTCTCTTTTTATAATTTTTCACCATCATAAACAAGTATTTGATAGCATTTCAGTAGGTAAATTCATTATTGCCTTAGAAAAGAATCCTATGAATAAAATTGTTGGGTCGATGGGAGGTAATGGAGCTTTCCAAAGGTTAATTGACAGCTTGCCTTCCCATCTACCTGATATGAAAGAATGATACTGGCCTCAGAATCTGGATTTGTTGTTATCTAATTTTCAGAATCCTAACCAAAGGACTTAGATCCTATGAGGCTTCATTTCCTGTTCTGGACTCTGAGGTGTAAGACCTAAAAACTTGTGTCTATAATATTAACTCCCAACAGACATATTGTAGGTGTTTAAATACAAATCAACAGTCAAGCCAGTTGCTGTGGATATTTATTTATGTGGGGGAGGAAGGCATAGAAACACATCCTTAGAAGCTGTGCCATGGTCTTACTGATCTAAATATATTAAAAGTACATCTAAGAAAGAGCTGCCCAAGGTCATACAATGAGTCAGCAATGAAATCCCAAATAGAACTTTCATTTCCTTAACTTCTCTCTCCCAGTATAAAAAGTACTAATGAACAGGTCAGGAGAAAGCATTTGTAAATTAACCTGTAAGGTCCTTTATACCTTGAAATGCTCCAGAATTTCAAGAGAGTTACTAGACATTTACATCAGATAAAACAAATCTCAACTGCTAATGGATGTTGATAGATTCTTTACAAGATAAAATCTTAAATGGCTGTAATGAAGAAAGAGCAACAGGTGCTATAGGGAGATGAGAATGAGACTCAAAGAAATCTGTGTGTACCTCTTGCCTGGGAAGGGATAAGTATGGTGGAGGAGTAATGGCCTGAATCCAGCATGGCAACTAAGGAAAACACAACCAAAAGGGCTTCTCAGGACATTAATCCTGGAGTAAAGGTGGGGGTCTTAACTTTCATTCTGAATGAACCATAGACCTTTCCTCCTCAGCTTGGTGGTATGGATCTGCACTGTTACTTCAGGGCCTGTGGCATGGTGACCTTCAGGAGTCCTAGAATGTATTAGTCTGTTCTCACGCTACTAAAAAAGACATACCTGAGACTGGGTAATTTATAAAGGAAAGAGGTTTAATGGACTTAGTTCCACATGGCTGGGGAGGCCTCACAATCATGGCAGAAGGCAAAGGAGAAGCAAAGGCAAGTCTTGCATGGTGGCAGGCAAGAGAGCTTGTGCAGGGGAACTTCCATTTATAAAACCATCAATCTCATGAGACTTGTTCACTACCAAGAGAACGGTATGGAGGAAACTGCCCCCATGATTCAATGATCTCCACCTGGCCCCGCCTTTGACACATGGGGATTATTACAGGTCAAGGTGAGTTTTGGTTGGGGACACAGCCAAACCATTTCAATGTCCCTAGGACTGGAACTCAAGTCTTCTGATTCCCACTTAGTACTTGGAAGAAATAACACTAATTTTACAAGTTTTTTCAGAGATATGCAAAAGCTTCTGGGTAACTAAAGCTTGGGCTGTCTTATGGGTGGATTACACAAAGTAAAATAGAAAGAAAACAAAAAAATCTTTGCGCTTGAGAGTAGAACTCACCCATCTAGTACTGTCTTTATAGATGAGAAAACTGAGGCTCAGCAATCTATGGGGATACAGATAACCAGTACACACAGGGGCCAAGAATTCAGACTCTCTGATGCCCAGGGTGATGTAAAGTGATCCAGATATATTTTTTGTTTCATTTATTCTTTCCATGATCATCTTGAAGCTTTTGTCTCATGGTTTGTGAATTCAATATCAGTAACATCAGCATGTAGTAAGACTTTATTTACATGTGGTACTAAACTCTGTGGAGCAAAATAGACAAAGTGCTTGCCCTACAAGAATTTCCTAAGGCAGAGAGACATGATAGAGATAGACAGAAATGACCTATAGACCACTGAACAAACAAAGCAAATATATAAATTGCATAATTTTTACCATGTGAGATGGTGAATGAAGAGATGCTCACAGTCTGTTGCTTGAAGAGAAGATCTGTCTTCATAACCCTGTGATCTATAGTAGTTATATTGGAAAGAAAAAAAAACAAGAGTGCTTCACCTGGCATACCTAGCATTAGAGTGGAGTTTCTTTGGTATATCATTGATGACTATCTTCAGTGATTTTTTTTCTTTTGCATATTCTGTGATGATCTGCAAAGGGCTTTTCCCTCTTTGAATAGGAACTAATGATCACGTGTTCTTAGTCATATTTTTTATTAGCCTTTTTTTCCTTCTAGATGGGCCTTGAAGATGGTAAAGGAACTTATAAAATTCCCAATTTTTAAAACTATATAGTATGAACTGTGGTGAACAGTGAGACTAGGATATAAATTCTTTGCTCTCAAAGACCAGATAAGGACAAATCACAGGTGAACCTCCTCTCTTCTGTGCTGATAAAAGGCACCTTGGTCAGGTATCTTATAAATACCTGTCTTAGTCTTTTGCTTCAGGACCAGTACTAATAGTAGTATTAAGATAGTATTGCTATTCTAAAACTATCATATATGTAATGTGAAATAAAACGAAAAGTAAGTATGGGATCTTCTAATTCCATCACCACAAAATTTTGGGGTGGAAGAAAGAAATACAAATATACTGTAGAAGATATTAGGTAAAACCCTGTATTCCTGAATTTGAATTGGATATATCAGTTATGAACTCATAGGTGTTTTATTTTTCAATACATGTTTTTCCTAGCTCTATTAATTAAAAAAGCCTAGAAACAGTGACCAATTCAGTAGTAATGAACAGCCCTATTGCCTTGGTGGTCGTCTGGAAAAACTTTTCCCATTAAAGGAAACCATGTCTTCTTAGAAAAATATCTGATTTTACATCACGTACAAGATGAACAAATAAGCTATCAAAGACTACTATTATAGAATAGTCAACATGAAGCTAGATTGAAGAAGATCCCCCTGGCCAAAGATGGGCAACTGAACTTCAATAAGGTTAAGAACTGCAGTGAATCAAAAGTGGATCATATGTGTTTAAATCCATGAGTATGCAGTTATATCAAGTAAGGCAACCTGTTGGTTATTTTCTGAATATGACAGAACAAATTCATTTCCTCAAAAACTAGGTAAAGAAAATTAAAGAATCAAATATTTGTCTTTACTTTCCTTTATGAATTTTACCTCTGTGTTCAAATAGTTGATAAAAGGAAGCACCTTCTATTGAAGTTATTCTAACTAATAAATGAAAACAAAATGATAGAATATCATCATGCTAGAGGCAGTACCAAGATGGCCAAATAGGAACAGTTCCAGTCTACAGCTCCCGGTGTGAGTGACGCAGAAGATGGGTGATTTCTGCATTTCCAACTGAGGTACCGGGTTCATCTTACTGGGGATTTTTGGATAGTGGGTGCAGTCCACGGAGTGTGAGCTGAAGCAGGGCAGGGCGTCGCCTCACCCGGGAAGCATAGCTGAACAAAAGGCAGCAGAAACTTCTGCAGACTTAAACATCCCTATCTGACAGCTTTGAAGAGAGTAGTGGTTCTCTCAACATGGAGTTTGAGATCTGAGAACAGACAGACTACCTCCTCAAGTGGGTCCCTGACCCCCAAGTAGCCTAACTGGGAGACATCTCCCAGAAGGGACCGACTGACACCTCATAAAGCTGGGTGCCCCTCTTAGATGAAGCTTCCAGAGGAAGGATCAGGCAGCAACATTGGCCATTCTGCAATATTTGCTGTTCTGCATCCTCCACTGGTGATACCCAGGCAAACAGTGTCTGGAGTGGACCTCCAGCAAACTCCAACAGACCTGCAGCTGAGGGTCCTGACTGTTAGAAGGAAAACTAACAGAAGGGACATCCACACCAAAACCCCATCTGTACATCACCATCATCAAAGACCAAAGGTAGATAAAACCACAAAGATGGGGAGAAACCAGAGCAGAAAAGCTGAAAATTCTAAAAATCAGAGCACCTCTTCTCCTCCAAAGGAACACAGCTCCTTGCCAGCAATGGAACAAAGCTGGATGGAGAATGATTTTGACAAGTTCAGAGAAGAAGGCTTCAGACAATCGGTAGTAATAAACTTCTCCAAGCTAAAGGAGGATGTTCAAACCCATCACAAAGAAGCTAAAAACCTTGAAAAAAGATTGAATGAATAGCTAACTAGAATAAACAGCATCGAGAAGACCTTAAGTGACCTCATGGAGCTGAAAACCATGGCATGAGAACTATATGATGCATGCACAAGCTTTAGTAGCTGATTTGATCAAATGGAAGAAAGGGTACCAGTGATTGAAGATCCAATGAATGAAATGAAGCAAGGAGAGAAGTTTAGAGAAAAAAGAGTAAAAAGAAACGAATAAAGCCTCCAAGAAATATAGGACTATGTGAAAAGACCAAATCTACATCTGATTGGTGTACCTGAAAGTGATGGGGAGAATGGAACCAAGTTGGAAAACACTCTTCAGGATATTATCCAGGAGAACTTCCCCAACCTAGTGAGGCAGGCTAACATTCAAATTCAGGAAATACAGAGAATGCCACAAAGATACTCCTCGAGAAGAGCAACTCCAAGACACGTAATTGTCAGATTCACCAAAGTTGAAATGAAGGAAAAAATGTTAAGGGCAGTCAGAGATAAAGGTCAAGTTATCCACAAAGGGAAGCCCATTGGACTAATAGCGGATCTCTCAGCAGAAACTCTCCAAGCCAGAAGAGAGTGGGAGCCAATATTCAACATTCCTTTTTTTTTTTTTTTTTTTTTTTTTTTTTTTTTTTTTTGTGAGACGAAGTCTCGCTGTGTCGTCTGGGCTGGAGTGCAGTGGCTGGATCTCAGCTCACTGCAAGCTCCGCCTCCCAGGTTCACGCCATTCTCCTGCCTCAGCTTCCGGAGTAGCTGGGACTACAGACACCCGCCTTGCCCGGCTAGCTTTTTGTATTTTTTTAGTAGAGACGGGGTTTCACCGTGTTAGCCAGGATGGTCTCCATCTCCTGACCTCGTGATCCGCCCATCTCGGCCTCCCAAAGTGCTGGCATTACAGGCTTGAGCCACCGCGCCCGGCCCAACATTCTTAAAGAAAAGAATTTTCAACCCAGAATTTCATATCCAGCCAAACTAAGCTTCATAAGTGAAGGAGAAATAAAATCCTCTACAGAAAAACAAATATTGAGAGATTTTGTCACCACCAGGCCTGCCTCACAAGAGATCCTGAAGGAAGCACTAAACATGGAAAGGAATAACCAGTACCAGCCACAGCAAAAACATGCCAAATTGTAAAGACCATCAATGCTAGGAAGAAACTGCATCAACTAACAATCAAAATAACCAGCTAACATCATAATGACAGGATAAAATTCACACATAACTACATTAACCTTAAATGTAAATGGGCTAAATGTTCCAATTAAAAGACACAGACGCAAATTCGATAAAGTATCAAGACCCATCAGTGTGCTGTATTCAGGAGACCCATCTCACATGCAGAGACACACATAGGCTCAAAATAAAGGGATGGAGGAAGATCTGCCAAGCAAATGGAAAGCAAAAAAAGGCAGGGGTAGCAATCCTAGTCTCTGATAAAACAGACTTTAAACCAACAAAGATCAAAAGAGACAAAGAAGGCCATTACATAATGGTAAAGGGATCAATTCAACAAGAAGAACTAACTATCCTAAATATATATGCACCCAATACAGGAGCCCCCAGATTCATAAAGCAAGTTCTTAGAGACTTACAAAGAGACTTAGACTCCCACACAATAACAATGGGAGACTTTAACACCCCACTGTCAACATTAGACAGATCAATGAGACAGAAAGTTAACAAGGATATCCAGGAATTGAACTCAGCTCTACACCAAGCGGACCTAATAGACATCTATAGAACTCTCCACCCCAAATCAACAGGATATACATTCTTCTCAGCACCACATTGCACATATTCCAAAATTGACCACATAGTCGGAAGTAAAGCACTCCTCAGCAAATGTACAAGAACAGAAATTATAACAAACTGTCTCTCAGACCACAGTGCAATCAAACTAGAACTCAGGATTAAGAAACTCACTCAAAACCGCTCAACTGCATGGAAACTGAACAACCTGCTCTTGAATGACTACTGAGTACATAACGAAATGAAGGCAGAAATAAAGATGTTCTTTGAAACCAATGAGAACAAAGACACAATGCACCAGAATCTCTGGGACACATTTAAAGCAGTGTGTAGAGGGAAATTTATAGCACTAAATGCCCACAAGAGAAAGCAGGAAAGATCTAAAATTGATACCCTAACATCACAATTAAAAGAACTAGAGAAGCAAGAGCAAACATTCAAAAGCCAGCAGAAGGCAAGAAATAACTAAGATCAGAGCAGAACTGAAGGAGACAGAGACCCAAAAAACCCCTCAAAAAAATCAGTGAATCCAGGAGCTGTTTTTTTGAAAAGATCAACAAAATTGATAGACTGCTAGCGAGACTAATAAAGAAGAAAAGAGAGAAGAATCAAATAGACGCAATAAAAAATGATAAAGGGGATATCACCATCAATCCCACAGAAATACAAACTACCATCAGAGATGTAAACACCTCTATGCAAATAAACTCGAAAATGTAGAAGACATGGACACAGACACCCTCCCAAGACTAAACCAGGAAGAAGTTGAATCCCTGAGTCGACCAATAACAGGCTCTGACATTGAAGCAGTAACTAATAGCCTACCAAGCAAAAAAAGTCCAGGACCAGAAGGATTCACAGCCGAATTCTACCAGAGGTACAAAGGGAAGCTGGTACCATTCCTTCTGAAACTATTCCAATCAATAGAAAAAGAGAGAATCCTCCCTAACTCATTTTATGGGGCCAGCATCATCCTGATACCAAAGCCTGGCAGAGACACAACAAAAAAAGAGAATTTTAGACCAATATCCCCGATGAACATTGATGCAGAAATCCTCAATAAAATACTGGCAAACCAAATCCAGCAGCACATCATAAAGCTTATTCACCACAATCAAGTGGGCTTCATCCCTGGGATGCAAGACTGGTTCAACATATGCAAATTAATAAGTGTAATCCATCATGTAAACAGAACCAATGACAAAAACCACATGATTATCTCAATAGATGCAGAAAAGGCCTTCAACTAAATTCAACAGCCCTTCATACTAAAAACTCTCAATAAACTAGGTATTGATGGGATGTATCTCAAAACAATAAGAGCTTTTGTGACAAACCCACAGCCAATATCATACTGAATGGGCAAAAGCTGGAAGCATTCCCTTTGAAAACTGGCACAAGTCAGGGATGCCCTCTCTTGCCACTCCTCTTCAACATCGTGTTGGAAGTTCTGGCCAGGGCAATCAAGCAGGAGAGAGAAATAAAGGGTATTCAATTAGGAAAAGAGGAAGTCAAATTGTCCCTGTTTGCAGATGACATGATTGTATATTTAGAAAACCCCATCATCTCAGCCCAAAATCTCCTTAAGCTGATAAGCAACTTCAGCAAAGTCTCAGGATACAAAATCAATGTGCAAAAATCACAAGCATTCCTATATACCAATAACAGACAAACAGAGAGCCAAATCTTGAGTGACTCCCATTCACAATAGCTTCAAAGAGAATAAAATACCTAGGAATCCAACTTACAAGGGATATGAAGGATATTTTCAAGGAGAGCTACAAACTACTGCTCAAGGAAATAAAAGAGGACACAAACAAATGGAAGAACATTCCATGCTCATGGATAGGAAGAATCAGTATCGTGAAAATGGCTATACTGCCCAAGGTAATTTATAGATTCAGTGCCATCCCCATCACGCTACCAATGTCTTTCTTCACAGAATTGGAAAAGACTACTTTAAAGTTCATATGGAACCAAAAAAGAGCCCGCATTGTCAAGACAATCCTAAGCCAAAAGAACAAAGCTGGAGGCATCACGCTTGCTGACTTCAAACTATACTACAAGGCTACAGTAACCAAAACAGCATGGTACTGGTACCAAAACAGAGATATAGACCAATGGAAGAGAACAGAGCCCTCAGAAATAATACCACACATCTACAACCATCTTATCTTTGACAAACCTGACAAAAACAAGCAATGGGGCAAGGATTCCCTATTTAATAAATGGTGCTGGGAAAACTGGCAAGCCATAAGTAGAAAGCTGAAACTGGATCCCTTCCTTACACCTTATACAAAAATTAATTCAAGATGGATTAGAGACTTAAATGTTAGACCTAGAACCATGAAAACCCTAGAAGAAAACCAAGGCAATACCATTCAGGACATAGGCATGGGCAAGGACTTCATGACTAAAACACCAAAACCAATGGCAGCAAAAGCCAAAACTGACAAATGGGATATAATTAAATTAAAGAGCTTCTGCACAGCACAAGAAACTACCATCAGAGTGAACAGACAACCTACAGAATGGGAGAAAATTTTTACAATCTACCCATCTGACAAAGGGCTAATATCCAGAATCTACAAAGAGCTTAAACAAATTTACAAGAAAAAAATCAAAAAACCCCATCAAACAGTGGGCAAAGGATATGAACAGACACCTCTCAAAAGAAGTCATTTATGCAGCCAACAGACACATGAAAAAAATGCTCATCATCACTGGCCATCAGAGAAATGCAAGTCAAAACCACAATGAGATACCATCTCACACCAGTTAGAATGGTGATCATTAAAAAGTCAGGAAACAACAGTTGCTAGGGAGGATGTGGAGAAATAGGAATACTTTTACACTGTTGATGGGAGTGTAAACTAGTTCAACCATTGTGGAAGACAGTGTGGCAATTTCTCAAGGATCTAGAACTGGAAATACCATTTGACCCAGCCATCCCATTACTGGGTATATACCCAAAGGATTATAAATCATGCTGCTATAAAGACACATGCACACGTATGTTTATTGTGGCACTATTCCCAACAGCAAAGACTTGGAACCAACCCAAATGTCCATCAGTGATAGACTAGATTAAGAAAATGTGGCACATGTACAACATGGAATACTATGCAGCCATGAAAAAGGATGAGTTCATGTCCTTTGTAAGGACATGAATGAAGCTGGAAACCATCATTCTGAGCAAACTATCACAAGGACAGAAAACCAAACACCGCATATTCTCACTCATGGGTGGGAATTGAACAATGAGAACACTTGGACACAGGGTGGGGAACATTACACACTGGGGCCTGCCGTGGGGTGGGGGGAGGGGTGAGGGATAGCATCAGGAGATATATCTTATGTAAATGACGAGTTAATGGGTGCAGCACACCAACATGGCACATGTATGCATATGTAACAAGCCTGCACATTGTGCACATGTACCCTAGAACTTAAAGTACAATTTTAAAAGAAAGAATATCATCATGCTACAACCCCCAGTACATTAACAGATCTAGGCACCACTGTCCATCAATTACCAAAATAGTTGATATCACCAACTATCGAAAAAAGAGCAAAAGTCGAAGTTGAATACCTCTCTCTCTCTCTCTCTCTCTTTTTTTTTTTTTTTTTTGAGACGGGGTCTGGTTCTGTCGCCCAGACTAGAGTTAAGTGGAGTTACTGTAGAGTTGCAGTGATCTCAGCTCACTGCACCCTCCACCTTCCAGGGCCAAGCCATCCTCCCACCTCAGCTTCCTGAATAGCTGAGACCCCAGGCACACACCTCTATGTCTGTATTTTTTTTATACAAAAAAATTTTGTATTTTTTGTAGAGATGGCATCTCACTTTGTTACCCAGACTGGTCTCAAACTCCTGAGCCAGGCGATCCGCCAGCCTCAGCCCCCCAAAGTGCTAGGATTACAGGTGTGAGCCACCATGCCTAGCCATGAAGTTAAATACTCCTCCTGATTAAAAAAATATATATACACACACACACACATACACACACACACACACACATACACACTGTGGTACTTACTGTTTTGTCAAATAAATTGAAGCTGAGATGAATCAGGCCTCAGGATCCAGATACCAGTTTGTAGAAAGTAAAGAAAACAGAAGAACCAGCAGGCTGGACTGCTTCATGTGGCTTCAATCAGCAAATCCAGATGGTGGAAAACTCTGCAGGTCTAATGCCCCAAGTTCTTCAGCAGATAAATTGTACAAAAAAGAAATACAGATAGAAAAAGAGATTTTTTAAAAGAGACTTAAGCTGGGTGTGGTAAAACGTGCCTATGGTCCAACTGCTTGGAAGGCTAAGGTGGGCGCATCATTTGAGACTAGCCTAGGCCAAACAGCAAGAGCCTGTTTCAAAAAAAAAAAAAAAAAAAATGGAGAAGAGACTTAAAAGACATATCAAGATAAAAACTGGGCAAAAGTAAATGTTTATATCCAGGTACTCTTGTGAGGGAATGATTGCTATGCAAATCAGGATAGTGGTCACTTTTGGAGGGATGAAGCCTCTGTGATGGAAAGGGGACAGATGGAAGCAGTTCTGGGGTGAGGGTGGCTGGTAAAGTTCTAAATTTTGACCTGGGGGGTTGTTACAAGAGTGTTTTCCTTATAATAATTTACTAAGCCATATATAAAAATATATAGTATACATGTAAATACGTATTTACATATATACATATATATTACATACATTTATTAAATATATTTGTGTGAGACAGTCATCTGTTTCATTTTATAATAAATTGTAAAAAAAGCAAAAGAGAAGGCATGTTAGAAAAATCCACAAACCTGATGCTGCCCTAGAGATTATTACAGCACTATCAGTACTGGGTAAATAAAGTTATGAAATGTTGTTTTCTGGTGCACAAAGAATATAAATTCTACTGTAGATATATCTGTGTATTATCAGTGGAGGGCTACCTTTCAAGTGCTGGGAGGTTTTGTTTTTGCAGTGCGCAGCAGCAGGCTTGCACGTAGTTCCCACTTCAGCATCAGTCAGCCTAGACAGATGACCCATTTCTGGCTCCGTGTTTTTCAATGTGTGGTGCATAGAACACCAGCATGATGGCCACCACATGCTTAAGAAAATGCAGATTCTTTGGCCCTAGCAGTCTTCAAAAGGAGTAGCCCAGGAATATGCATGGTTAACAAGCACACTGCAAGGTAAGAAACACCACTGGCTTCTCTATTAATTTCTACCTGAAACACTGCTTAAAAAATCGGTTCTATGAAGCTGTCTTGGGGAAGGTAGAGATATTGTGAACAATTTCCAGAAGAGCTATTGAAGTCAAGGCCATAGCCGTGATTTTTTTAGTGAATGAACTCAGATTTTGAACCTGTATTGTGTCATTGTAGAATACTGAATACGAGAATGACTAAGCAGTAGCTTGCTTAGAAAAACAATTTCTCCAGTGTACAATAGCAATGGTCAGTTTTCCTCCAAACTTTTTGTTTAGGGTTTATTCCCGATCAAATAAGTCAGAGCCTGGAATTAGGTATTTAAAGTGATAGCTCAATCAATGAGTCCTCTGAAGCTTTTTAATAACAATTTTATGCAAAAAATTTTCAAATCATGGAAAGAAAAGCAATCTACATTTGTATATGGCCAGGTATATCCTGACAGAACTTCTAATTGGTCCTTTCTCAGTTGAAGGCAGAGGAGACTTTCAGAGACGTGAAGGCAGAAGTGTGAACCCTTCCAAGACTATATTCTGCATCTTCATCCTCCTCTATCATCTCTCTGCTCGCTTTTTCAGACCCTCTCCTAATCAAAGCAGGAGGTGACCCAGTGTCAGTGACTACTGATATGACTTGCTGAGTGAGTGCCAATTAGTGTAAATATACTTCAGAAAGAAAGTTAAGCTACTGTTTGCTTTTTAGGGGTTTACCTCTAATTTGTAAAATATAGTATTTTATCCAATTGAATTCAGTTTCACAAACATCCTTTGCATTTGTATGGCAGTGTCCTAACAGTGTGGCATTATAGATAACTAAGACAAATAAGACACGTTTCCTGCTTCTAGAAAGATACAGTCTAGTTAGGGAGATGGATGAGTAACAGCCAATAATAATAGCAAATCATTTCCACATAAATTAGCTCCTTTTAGTCATCATACTCTCACATTTTTAGCACTAAAAAGGATAACTACTGTTATAGAGTTCTTCAAACTTTGCAGAGAAGTTCTGTGATGATCATAAAAAGTCTCAGCATAATTCCCACTGCTCTCCATTATAGTCATTCTTTATTATTATTATTATTATTTTAAATTTGAGACAGGGTCTCACTCTATTGCCCAAGCTAGAGTACAGTGGTGTGATCATGACTCACTGTAGCCTTGACCTCCTGGGCTCAAGTAATCTTCCCACCTCAGCCTCCCAAGTAGCTGGGACTACAGGTGCCTGCCACCAGATCTGGATATTTTTTTTTATTTTTATTTTTTTGAGACAGTCTTGCTCTGTTACAGCCCAGGCTGGAGTGCAGTGGCGAAATCTCGGCTCACTGCAACCCCTGCTTCCTGGAGTCAAGTGATCCTCCTGCCTAAGCCTCAGAGTAGCTGGGATTACAGGTACCTGCCACCATGCCCCACTAATTTTTGTATTTTTAGTAGAGACGTCGTTTCACCACATTGCCCAGGCTGGTCTCAAACTCATGACCTCAAGTGATCTGCCCACCTCAGCCTCCCAAAGTGCTGGGATTACAGGTGTAAGCCACAGCGCCCCACCCAGGCTCAGATAATTTTTGTATCTTTTGTAGAGATGGGGTTTTGCCATGTTGCCCAGCTGGTCTCAAACTCCTGGACTCAGGGATCCTTCCACCTTGGCCTCCCAAAGTGATGAACAAGGTGTGAGCCACCACGTTCAGCCCATTATAGTTATTCTTCATATGACAAAAGAAGAAACTAGGCCTATTAGAAAAGTGTATTTGCTAGAGGAAGAGTAAAGAAGAGGTAGTCTAGTTTGTGTTTCTTTACATAGTATTTTTGTAACCAGTTTAGATTCACAGCAAAATTAAGAGGCAGGCACAGAGGTAGCCCGTATATCCCCTGTCCCCACACATGCATAGCTTTCCACATTATCAGCACTCCCCACCAGGGTGCTACATTTGTTACAATTGATGAACCTACATTGGCACATCATTCTCACCCCAGTTCCATAGTGTACATTGGGTTCACTCTGTCTTGTACATTCTACAGATTTTGAGGAATATTAAATTATGTGTATCCACCTTTATAGTATGTAGAATAGTTTCACTGCCATAAACATCCACTTCTCTTCTTAGTCTTCCCTCCTTGCCCCCAAATAGTCTGGTAGCCGCTGCTTTGCCTTTTCCAGAATGTCATATAAATGGAATAATACAGTTTGTAGCCTTTTCAGATTGACTTCTTTCACTTAGTAATATACATTTAAGGTTTCTCATGTCTTTTCATAGCTTGATAGCTTACTTCTTTTTAGCACTAATATTCTTTTGTCTAGATATACCTTTGTCTAGATATACCAAAGTTTATTCATTCACCTACCAAACTCCTTGGTTGCTTCCAAGTTTTGGCAATTATGAATAAAGCTGCTATAAACATCTGTGTGCAGGTTTTTGTTTGGATATGAGTTTCCAACTCCCTTGGGTAAAAACCAAGAAGTGTGATTGCTGGATTTTATGGTGAGAATATGTAAGAAACCACCAAACTGCATTCCCACTGCAGTGAATGAGAGTTCCTGTTACTCCACATCCTCACCAGCATTTGGTGTTGTCAGTATTCTGAATTTTGGTCATTCTAACAATTATGTAATGATATCTTATTGTTTTAATGGTATCTTGTTGTTTTAATTTGCATTTCCCTGGTGACTTATGATATGGAACCATTTTTTCATATTCTTATTTGTCATCTGTTTACTTTCTTTGGTGAGGCATCTGTTAAGGTCTTTGGACTGTTTTTTAATTGAGTTGTTTGTTTTTGTTGAGCTTTAAGACTTCTTTATGTATTTTGAATAATAATCCTTCATAAGTCTTTTGGAAATATTTTCTCCCAGTCTGTGGCTTGTCTTTTCATTCTTTTAATGATGTCTTTCACAGAGCGTAAATGTTTAATTTTAATGAAGTCAGCTTATTAATTCTTTCATAGATTGTGCCTTTGGCACAAAGTCATTGCCAAACAAAAAGTCATTGCCAAACTCAAGGTGATCTAGATTTTCTTCTATGATATCTTATAGGATTTTATAGTTTTGCATTTTACCCTTAGGTCTGTGATATATTTTGAGTTAGTTTTTGTTAAGGGTGTAAGGTCTATGTCTAGGATTATCATTATTATTATTATTTGCTTGTAGATGTCCAATTCCAGCACCATTTGTTGAAAGACTGTCTTTTCTCTATTGTGTTGCCTTTGCTCCTTTGTCAAAGATCAGTTAACTATTACTTATGTGGGTCTACCTCTAGGCTGTCTATTCTGTTCATTGATCTGTTTGTCTGTTCTTTTGCCAATATAACATTGTCTTGATTACTGTAGCTTTGTAGTAAATCTTGAAGTTGGGTAATGTCAGTCCCCCTGTTTTGTTCTTTTTAAATATTGTTTTGGATATTGTGGGTCTTTTTCCTCGTCACATAAACTGTATTATTATTATTACTATTTGGACAGAGTCTTGCTCTGTCCCCCAGGCTGGAGTGCAATGGCGCCATCTCAGCTCACTGCAACCTCTGCCTCTTGGGTTCAAGCGATTCTCCTGCCTCAGCTTCCCAAGTAGCTGGGATTACAGGCGTGCACCACTGCTCCCAGCTAATTTTTGTATTTTTAGTAGAGATGGGGTTTCACCATGTTGGCCAGGCTGGTCTCAAACTCCTGACTTGATCCTGCCTTGGCCTCCCAGAGTGCTAGGATTACAGGTGTAAGCCATCACACCCAGCCTCTTCACATCAACTTTCGAATCAGTTGGTTATCTATAAAATAACTTGCTAGGTTTTTGATTGAGTTGAAGCTATACGTCAAGTTGGGAAGAACCAACATCTTGACAATATTGGATCTTCCTATCCAGGGACATGGAATACCACTGCATTTATTTACTCTTTTGATTTCTTTCATCAGAGTTTGTAGTTGTCATGTAGATGTCATACATGTTTTTAGATTTATACCCAAGGTTTCATTTGGGGAATGCTAGTATAAATGATATTGTGTTTTTTTATTTCAAATTCCAGTTGTTCATTGCTGGTATATAGGAAAACAATTGACTTTCGTATATTCACCTCATATTCTGCAACCTTGCTGTGATTGCTTATTAGTTCCAGGAGTCTACTTTTTTTTTTTTTCCCCATTCTGTCAGATTTTCTACATAGATGATCATGTTATCTTTGAACAAGACAGTTTCATTTCTTCCTTCCAAATCTATGCCTTTTCTTTCCTCTTTTTATCTTATTGCAATAATTAGGACTTCTAGTATGATGTTGTAAAGGAGTACCGAGAGGAGACATCCTTGCCTTGCTGTCAATCTTTGCGGGAAAGCTTCTAGTTTCTCACTGTTAAGTTTGCTGTTAGCTATAGGTTTTTTGTAGATATTCTTTATCAAGTTGAGAAAGTTCCCCTGTACTTCTCCTTTACTGAGAGGGATAGTTTACTTTTGGGGAAATAAAAATATTTTGCCATAGGGAAATCTGTCACTCTGTTTTTGGAGAAAGGACAGTTTTGATAGTCAACTGAAGATTACTTCGTACTCTGCAATAGGAACGTTTTTGTATAAAGTTGCAATTTCAATTTCTAAGGTTTACTTGTGAGTTTTATTGCAACTAACTGTGATATTTCCTTAATCTGTATTTTAAAATATAAAGTACATGTTTTAGGTCAGAATCTCTTTTTAGCTTTTTGTAATAAACACACACACATATGGTGAGCATATGGGTAAAGAAACTGTTTTTTTTTGGAGGCAGGTTCTTGCTTTAAGACAGGTTATTGTCTTGCTTTGGCCAGGCTGGAGTGAAGTAGTGTGATCATGGCTCACTGCAACCTACACCTCGTGGGCTCAAGGTGTTTTCCCACTTCAGCTGTCTGAGTAGCTGGGATTACAGGTGTGTGCCACCACACTTGACTAATTTTTTAAATTTTTTGTAGTGATGGGGTCTCCTGTGTTGCCCAGGCTGGTCTAGAACTCCTGAGCCCAAGCAATTCTCCCAAAGTCTCCCAAAGTGCTGGAATTACAAGCATGAGCCTCTTCACCCAGCCATTAGGGGAATTTGCCTTTCTTTCCTTTTTTTTTTTTTTTTTTTTTCCTTTCTTTTTTTTTCTTTTTCTTTTTCTTTTCTTTTCTTTTTTTTTTAGGATTGCATTTGTGTGACTTTTTGAAACTGAGGTGGCAAGTGTTGCTTCAGTACCTGGATGAGGATGTTGCCAGGAGGGCAGACTTCCTTCCAGATGCACATGGAGCCCTGGAGATTGGCAATTTGAGGCACCTTGGCAGAATGTTGATCCATGTACATTTGTAATTTCACAGGGAAACCTTTAAGATGTTTTGAGAATGGTGGAGAAAGGGTATGATGGCCTCATGATGAGGCAGCAAAGAGATCGCCTCCTAGGGACAATTAGCAGGAGCTGAGAAGTCACACTCAAGAGTTATTACAGTAAGCAATCAGAGCAATCACAAGAAGGGTGCCTCATTGCTGTCCCTAGCTGGTGAAAACTGGACATACTGGTTAAATATATAAGAGTTACTTTAACATCCCTGCATTTGTTTAGAAGAAATAAGATACAATGAAAAAGTATACAATAATATGTTTTACAAAAGGAAAACGTACCCCTCTCACATAAGCATGCAACCCAATTTTAAAAAACAAAGAAAACAGAAAAACCAACTGAGTCAGCCAACTAGAGTTTATTTGTAAACACTCTCAGGTCACCTTAGTGTTTGTATCGGCTGCTTCAGTAACCACAGAAGATTCCTTTCTCATTGACAGGAGACAGCAGCTGCGATTTTGAGACAGCAAGGTATCTGGAAGGTTGAGTGAAATGAGCAATTGGCAACATAATGTATTCAATGCATTTTGTTCTGTGAGCACTGAATGCCACAGGGCTATTGTGCTGTATGTGAATTAAACAAAGCAATGTAGAGGGTCAGTTTCCCACATTAGCATGGTAATAATATCTGTGGGAAAAAAATCTATGCTGTGAAGATATTGTTAACATTGTCATTTGCATTAATTCACTTTGAGATGGGCTCCAGATTAGCTTCATTTTCCTTTATACTTGCTAGAAAATAATCTGGAGGCTACACAGAATTACTATATAAAATTAGTGCTGATGATCATAGTGCCACCATGACTTTAAAGAGTTGTGCTTTTTGTAATTTCCAAGAATATGAAGGCAGTGTGTGATCCAAAATGAATTTTATGTGTATTTTACTGAGACTATAAACTGCTTTTCCTGTATTAGTTTAAAAATTATCATACAGCAGAATTGACTTTCTTTTTTGGTGTACAGCTTAACCTATGTGTAGATTTGCATAACACCTCCACAATCTATACCAAACAGTTCCATCAGTCTGCAAAACTCCCTTGTGCTATCAGTTTAGAATCATGCCCTCCCCATCCCCAGTCTCTAGTAGTCACTCATCTATTGTCTATCATTATAGTTTTGTCTTATGAGAATGTTATTTATATAAATAGAATTATACAGTGTGTAACATTTTGAGACTGGCTTCTTACACTTAGTGTAATGCCTTTGAGATTTATCCAAATTGTTACATGTATAGTGGTTCGCTTTTTAAAAAACTGCTGCATATTATATAGGCATACCATAGTTTATCTATTTACCCATTGAAGGACCACTTACCTATGATCAGTACCCATGAAGGTTTTAGTGATGGTAGGCGGAACTTCTTTTCATTTTTGTGTGCGTATAACTTTTCATTTCTCTAGGATAAACACCCAGGAGTGGAATTGCTGGGTCATATGGTAATTGTATGCTTAATTTTATAAGAAACTGCTAACCTGTTTTCCACAGTGATTGTACCGTTCTGAATTCCCGTAAGCAGCACAGGAGAGTTCCAGTTGTTCTAGAATTCCTTAGCAGTTGGTGCTGTCAGTAATTTTTTTTATTCTAGGCATTCAAATGGGTGTAAATTGGTATCTCATTGTGGTTTTAATCTACATTTCCATCTTGGCTTATGTAGTTGAAGATTTTGTATGTGCTTATTTGCCATCATTATATCTTCTTTGGTAGGTCAGCACTTGTGGGAAAGGTGTTTTTTTCCCCTTAGGGGTCCATCTGCTTCGGTGGGAATGGGGCCAATTTACCTTGCCCAGTTATGTGGAAATCTGAGTTAACTGGCACCAATGATACCCTAGTGCCCTTTATGTATTGTTTTCCCTGGATAGTTTCCTGGCAATCTTGACCCATGACCTGGTTCTGACTACATTCCTACATCTATTACGAAGGAGCCAAATCATGTATAAGAGGAAAAGATGACGTGTGCTTTGACATGATGCTTTCATGGTGCGAAGACTCTATGTAACATTTTGTATTGCAGGATGGTGTGGAGTAGATGAGAAATGTGTATATGGCTATTCTGAGCTGCTAGCATAAAGGTTACCAAGCCTTTTTCTCTCCTAGGTATGTAAGATATTCTGCATCTTTAGCATCAAAGTGAGATGCCAGAGACAGAGGCTAACAAATCTGAGTTATGAATCAAGAGTATGAGGAAGTGGAGACTACTGCCAAGATAGTAGTTGAACAGTGATCACCATAGATACTGCCCATAGCATAGGCATACCCCATAGATGCTAGGAGGAGGGTCATATTTGAGGAAAGGGTCACTGGAGGAGCTGGTGGCCTGGATGAGGTTGCAGAGCACCTGTAGTGGGAGACAGGAGTGAAAAAGTTGAACAAATAGAGGTTGGTGGCATACAGGACTTTCTGATATTGTTACACAGGTGATGTGATGGTGAAGTCCACAGTAGAGCTAGGGTAGAGTCTTGTCCCAGTGGAATGGGTATGAAGGTCCTGGGAGCTGTGGAGTAAAGGAAATTTGAGGCTACAGTGTTGGTTGGTTCATCAGTGTGAATATTGGCATTACCAAAGATAACACCATGCTTGATATAGAGACAGTAAAATGTGAACCAGTTGCATTCTTCAATGTAGTGTAGAGGAGTAAAAGGGAATAACGTAGGTAACAGCAACGAGGGAGGAAGACAGTAAGGTTTGTCAGACCAGGCACCTACTGGGAAAAAAGGGTGTTAGTATGTGGGTGAAAGAGTAATGATCAGAAAGTGCCAAAGCAGCAAAGAGGCATTGAGGCCAGCCTTCCCCCATCATCCCTACTATCGTCTCTCAGGTGAGGACTGGGAGAATGAGCAGCCTTCCCTGGGAGGGCAACAGGGGAAGTGGGATTCTTGGGCCGAATCAGGTTTGGGTGAGACCACGAAGTAGATGGATTCTGTGAAGAAGTTAAGGAGTGTTTTTTACAACAGAATGGGGCGAAGTATAGAGAATTCGGAAGAACTCAGCAGTGGGAGGGAGGGAGTTTCTCAAAGTGGCACAGAACAACACAGAAATGAACATCCTAAGAGGACAAAAGATACAGGCATTTGTTTTGGGGTAGTGGTCAAGAGGTGTGGGAGAATACATGAAATAGACACTCCAACCAGAAATCCCAGGCAATGTGAAATATCTGATGATAGCAATGAGAGCCCTGCTCTTCTGTGATGAGGCCAGCAGAGACAAGCCAATCTGGCTGTGATTGGTTCCCATGTACTGGCTAATGGGGTAATAGATTTTTTGCCCTAAATTTCTTTTGGACTGCATTACCTTGTGGGTGCCATTTGGGAGAACCTTACCCAATTAGTGCTTCAAAGTTCATCTAGTTTAAACTTTTGTTCTGTTTCAAGTTATGATCACCAGTTTGTACCACTGTCACCAATTAGTTCTTGGGTTTCAAGAACTAATATTGGAGCACTCATTGGAATTGTACAATTAGTATTCATAATTTAGCACGGCTTGTCATTCTTCAATAGATTTTTTCCCTTGTACATTTTTAAATACAGATTATATATTTTCATTTTTCTTTTTAAAAAAGTAACTGAGTTACATGAAATCAGAAGGTTGTGTTTCCAGCATAGAATGACTGTTTTGACACTGATGGTGGCGCTCAGAACTCTAATGCTATCTTCAAATTTTGGCCCTAACAAAAATCATAAATAAAAGCTCAATTTGAAAAAATCACTAATGTACGACTAAAAATGAGTAACTGAGCCCTTTTAGCTGACACCATCATTTTGATGTTTAATGGTCTCTTACATTGCCCAAGTAAATACTACCATTGATGCCACTCATTTCACGCTGCTGGCCTCTGACAGCACAATGGAAATTTGGGAACTTGTAAGAACAAGTGACATGTCAGATACCAAACCTTCCTACCTAATAGTATGTGTCAAGGAGATTGAGACTGAGTTAGTAATGTTTTTGTTTAAAATGTCTGCATGAAACAAAACAAAATTGTATTTTGTCTTTTTTCATCTTTGGAATTTTTCTGGCTTTGTTTCATAAGAGTGATTCTGCTTGTAAAGTGTGGGTTGAAAATTTCGATATCCACTGTAAATTTAGGCTGGGTGCAGTGGCTTAGGCCTGTAATCCCAGCACTTTGGGAGGCTGAGGTGGGTGGATCACCTGAGGTCAGGAGTTCAAGACCAGCCTGGCCAATGTGGTGAAACCCCGTCTGTACTAAAAATACAAAAATTAGCTGGACATGGTGGCAGCCGCCTGTAAACTTAGATACTTGGGAGACTGAGGCAGGAGAATCACTTGAACCCGGGAGGTGGAGGTTGCAGTGAGCTGAGATCGTGCCATTGCACTCCATCCTGTGTGACAAGAGTGAAACTCCGTCTAAAAACAAAAACAAAAACAAACAAACAAAAAACAGAAAAAAACCACTGAATTTAAATATTAAGTTGCATACTTGTGGGAGAGTGACAATTGCTCCTTACATCAAATACCCCATAGTTCATTGAGAATGGCTGAGAGTGCCTTTGAAGCACACATTCTAGGTTATCTTTCTTCAAAGGTATCTAGATGATGCTTTTAACCTGAAATATTGTGTGCCCAGTGTAGCTTAATACTAGCAAATAAAACAGCCATTGGTTCCCTTCCAGAATACCCAACAAACAATAAAAAAGAGAACAGACAGTGAATTGGAGAGATGGACCTCTCACCTTGGCTGAACTTTCAATTTGGGCATCTGATGGAATAGTAGGATTTGTGTGGCTTAGAAAAAGATTAATTTACCTAAATGGTCAAAGGCCTAGTGCACAGGAATGTGGCTTGCAACTGTGTATCTGAACTAAAACAAAGACCCCAGGTATCCAGGGTGCTATGGTTGGCCCTGATAATTGGTGTTAGGTAAGAATGAACTTTTCTACCACCCTCAGCTCCCTCCAGGATAAGGCAAAGTAGTCCTCACATATTTTGCTTTTCTTTACTGCAGGACATTTGTGAAGATATTTCTGATCATGTTGAGCAAATCCATGCCCTCCTTGAAACAGAGTTCTCCTTAAAGCTGCTGTCTTACTCTGTCAACGTGATAGTGGACATCCACGCAGTGCAGCTCCTCTGGCACCAGCTTCGAGTCTCAGTGCTGGTTCTGCGGGAGCGCATTCTACAAGGTCTGCAGGACGCCAATGGCAACTATACCAGGCAGACGGACATTCTGCAAGCTTTCTCTGAAGAGACAAAGGAGGTGAGTGTTTTCCTTGAAGTTAAGCAATGCATTGCCGGGTGTGACCATTTGAGAATGTTTTCAGTTTAGAGATATAGGATAGGAATTCTTTGTAGGTAAATAAGCAGGCCCTGATGGGCTTTGAATCTAGGCATAGTGACTAGAAGCTAGGGCACTTCCAATATGAATGGGGCTTTAGGCCAGAGTTAGCTCATACCTGGTAATTTGCACACATACCATTCATTGTTATTGATGCTAACCTGGCTTCCTTTTCCTCTTCAATTATTTAATAAATATATATTGAGTACTTATTATGTGTCAGACACTCAGTGCTAAGAATATAATAATGATCAAAACATGGTTTCTGTCTTCAAGTAGTTTTGAGTCTAGAGGAAAATGGAACCAAGTGAATAGACATTAAAGCCAAACTGATAAGTCTACAAGATGCCATTGGAGGACAGAGAAAGAAGCACCTAATCCAGACAGAGGAGGCTTTCCAGAAGAAATGACTCTACCGGAGACCTAAAGGAGAGACAGGAATAGACTGGTGAATAGAGACAGAACATGTTCTAGGCAGAGGACATGGCATGATCAAATACCCAGAGATAAAAAGAGAATGGCAGGCCCAGAGAGCTACTAGTAGGACTGGAGCAAAAAGCCCAAGGAACTAGGAGGTGGGATTTGGGCTAATAGGTAAGCTGAGGTCAGATCATGAAGGTAAAGAGCTTTTTAAATCCATATTAAGAGATTTGGACTTTATATTGAGGACAAAAGAAGTGTTTGTTTGGCGATCTCCCATGATTCATGTTTTAGAAGAATCATTCCAGATACAGTGAATCAAATGGACATTTAGAATATTATACAAAATATGTTTGATTTTTCTTATATTCAGTACTTGGAAGATTTTATTGTTATTCTTGATGAATAACTTAAGAATGAACCCTGTACGTTTGAATCCAAGTGAACTCTCTCATTCTTAAATAAAATGGACATATATTTATAGAAAAAAAGTGTTTTTGCTTGCTAAGCAGGGGCTGTACATATACATATACATATAGATACCATATATGGATGCATTGTATGTGGGGAGTGGTGGGTATGTGTTTGTGTGCGGGCATGTGTGTTTAGTCTTTTGGCTATTAATACCCACTTTAGTGTTCTACTATTAGTTTGTGTAAAACATATATTCTAAAAGTTTCTAAAAGTTTATAAGGCACTTATATTAATATATGAGATTAAAAGGCCTTATAATGAGTGTTGGATAATTCATTAATTTATTGACTTATTAATGTTACAGTGCCTCCAACATTATCAACACCACCAAACAAATCTGTACCTATTCTCACAAACCATTTATTCTTGTTGATTTTTGTTTATTCAAAATAAAGGTTCTTGCTGTGGCAAACTCCCCGCAGGGCCTAGAAGTCCATAGGAATCCAAATCGACTAGGCTTACCTCTAACTTTAAGTCACAGTCTTTGTTTTCAGTTAGCTCTTCCTTTTACTGTGGCACCGGGGAAGTGATGTAGACTTCAGTAGAGTAACCATAGGATGAATATGTGAGTTGTGTGTTAGTTCCCAGATGCCGTTCCTCCCAAGTCGATCCCAAGAGGGTTCTCAACTGGGACTCTTGTGGTTATGGGAGACTACAAAGAATCTCAACTGACCAACTTTGCCCTAAATCTGATATCCATGACAGAATGTGCTAATGGAGATAGAGATGAGGAAGGTTTGTCTAACCTCTAGAGAGATCTTTCTTTAGATACCTACCTGGCATCTTCAAGTCTATACATTCTTTTCTTCCCCCCTCCCCATTTGTTGTCCAACACCCAATGCTCTGTCCAGCATCCAATGCTGGTCAGTATCAGATCTGCCTGCTTTCTACTACTAGAAGGAGATTAAAAATCATTGATTCAAATCATATATTTATTAAATCAATAAACATTTATTGATAATCAACTCTGTTGTAGGAGCTGGAGATATAGCAGTGCTCTAGGGTTTATTGTTACTGTTGTTATTGTTCTGTGGAATACATCCATCATACACTTCATTGAACTTGTATCATTCATTAAGTAGTAGCTCAAGAAATGATGAAGAACCATGGAGGGTAATTGTTGCTGGCCACTGTTTTTACAATTGTGTTGTGAATTTACAATAAGTTGCATCTATTCTCACAACACGAACTCAGCAATTATGAATGGATTTGATTGGAAGCAGTTTAGTGCATTCTTATGTTTGAAGTCAGTCTTTAGCCCTGTTGTAGAGATTGAAGAAAATGTTATATGAGGGGTAAAGGAACAGTAGATTTTCAGTTATCCACTTTGTGGATATATTTCTATGAATTAAAGTTCTGACTCTGTAACCATACTTCCTGAAACTGGATATCTGATCTTTTATTTCTGTGTGTCTAGTGTAACTCTATGAGGACATTTAAAATACTGCTTAGTTTTATTTATTTCTGCCAGCACACTGGAATTGTAAAACAGGAAGATAATTAGGATAAAATTATCAACTTTCTTAGAATAAATTCAACTATGAAAGATTTATAGAATGATGAGGGAAATGGCAAAAAAACAAAAACAAAAACAAAAACCAAATTAAAAAAGCACTGGTAAATTAGAATAGTAGACGTACTTCCAGTGAAGGAGGATTCATTTTTCTCTTTCTGAAAGTTAGTTAAATTTCAGAGCCACATAAAAGAGTAAGTTTGGAACTCTAGAGAGTGGCAAGTTCCATCTTCTTCTCTTCTTGAAAAAACAATATATGAATTTTATTCTTTATTTAAGTATGGAGCAGACTATATCTAGTAAAAAAAAAAAATTGGCCAATACCTTACTAAAATAAAACCAGTTAATAACCAAACAACAAAGAACACTTTAAGGCAAAGCTCAAAACTGTTTAAAAAATGTTTTCTGCAATTTTCTATATTCTAGACATTGTGACAAGCACTTTAAATTTGTTTCATTAAGGAAGGAAGGTAAGGGATATTAAAAGTAGTTACATTTTAACCTGGCGCAGTGGCTCATGCCTGTAATCCCAGCACTTTGGGAGGCCAAGACGGGAGGGTCACTTGAGCTCAGGAGTTTGAGAGCAGTCTGGCCAACATGGTGAAACCCTGTCTCTACTAAAAATACAAAAATTAGCCAGGCATGGTGGCGCACGCCTGTAGTCCCAGCTACTCGGGAAGCTGAGGTGGGAAAATTGCTTCAACCCGAGAGGCAGAGGTTGCAGTGAGCCGAGATCACGCCATCGCACTCCAATCTGGGCAACAGAGCAAGACTCCGTCTCAAAAAAAAAAAAAAAAAAAAAAAAAAAAAAAAGTTACATTTTATATATGGAAAAACTGAATTTAAGAAGAGGTTAAGTGAATACTTCTATGTAACAAACCTGCACATCCTGCACATGTACCCCAGGACTAAAAATTAAAATTAAAATTAAATTTTTTAAAAAGAGGTTAAGTGAATACTTAAGGATATAAATCTGGGCATAATTAAATAAAACAAAACCAGTTTTTAACTGATTTCTATTTTAATAATAATTATTATTTCTTCCCTGCCTTTCTTCCTTAACTATTTATTGATTTCTTACTATGTATAAGACTCTGTGCATTCAAAGATGAACAACACATGTTAGAAATGACCTTCATAATTTTTTTGGTCATCACATAGTTCTAAGAGGTAGGCAGAGCAAGTGCTGTTATCCTCAATTTACAGGTATTATGATTGTATTCATCTTATAGATGAGAGGTTTAAGGTCGAGAGAGGTGATGTCACACAGGTGATAGGAGTGGTAACTCTTAATAATATCAACACAATAGGAAACATTGATTGAGAGCTTACCATGTGCTAGATGGTGTGGTAAGCACTTACCTAAATGATACCTTCTCCATGGGGATGCATTGGTCCTTCTAGAGTGCTCACAACATAGCACTTTGTGGATTCCTCCACTGGCACTTATAATGAGCCAAATTGTATCAGGCCAAAGTATGTGCTATATTTTGAACTACGTGAGGGTTAGTTCCAGATTATATTCATCTGTGTATCTCCCACAGCACCTAGTTCATATTGCTGTAAAAAAGTCTGATTTGTTGAATTGAATTAAATAATGCAGATAATCCCTGCTTTAGATGTGGAAGAGGGAGATATAATTTCAGTTTGATGAACTGGGAATTAATCATTGAGATTAATTATTTGATTCATACTTTCAGCATGTAGAAAATGGGAGTTCTCTTAAGAACTATTAATATAGTATAAATAAAAATATTGAAAGATTTTTGTATATTTTTTCCCCTTGCCTATGAGAAACAAACCTTTGTTGTACTTCACAGTTGCTTGTCATTACTTGCTCTTCTCAGTCCACTGCTGTTCTCTGGGGTGCATTCGGAATCATAGAATCCCAACATGGTAAGGCTGAAAGGAATCTGAAAAAGTCTAGTCCAAGTAGACTAACATGTAAATTGATGGTCCTCTTACTAGAATGCCACAGCCCCCACAGGTGTGAGGACTTAGGATCTCCACATCTCTAAGTTGTGAATGTTAAATTTCATGTTCAGTTGGTGGTGAAACATAGTTTTAAAAAAAGAAAGATCTAAGAAGGCATTTGGAACAAGGCTTCAGTTAACTTAATTATGGATAAGGAACAAAGCAAAATGTCTTGCTTCAAATTAGAAAAAAAAAAGGAGAGGTGTTTTTTGCTATATATATATATTTTTTTCTTCTTTTTTTTTTTTTGAGACCAAGTCTCGCTCTGTTGCCCAGGTTGGAGTGCAGTGGCATGATTTTTGGCTCACCGCAACTTCTGCCTCCTAGGTTCAAGCGATTCTCATGCCTCAGCCTCCCCAGTAGCTGGGATTACAGGCACATGCCACCATGCCCCACTAGTTTTTGTATTTTTAGTAGAGACAAGGTTTTGCCATGTTGCCCAGGTTAGTCTTGAACTCCTAGGCTCAACCGAACCACCTGCCTCATCTTCTCAAAGTGCTAGAATTACAGGTGTAAGCCACTGTGCCCGGCCTACTTCATAACATGTTAAATGGAGGTGTATTTAAGTGGAGTGCATGGCTAGGCAGCTCTTACCCAGCTACCTGTACTATACAATTACATGTGATGTTTCTGAAATAAGGGCAGTAAAACCAACAGGCAACACCCCTAACTCCATATCTTCCTGAGACTTTATTATGTACATACGTTAGAAAACTATGTGGGAAGATGATGTGGAAGGCAGCAATGGAACTAAAAACATTAGTATTACTAAGCAATATTTTCAGAGATAAAAGTCATTCATCTACTCTGAGAAACTTCAGAGAACTTTCTTTTCTTACAATTGCCTCTGCACGGTGAAATACTATATACTGTTTTTGGTTTTTTGTTTTTTTTTTTTTTTCAGGGAGGGATATTTTTTCACATTAAAAAATACAGTTTGAATAAAAAATAGTTACCCCCTGAGGGATAAAAGACTACCAATAGGGTGCAGTTTATATTGCTTGGGTGATGTACCAAAATCTCACAGATCACCACTAAAGAACTTATTCATGTAACCAATCACCACCTGTTCCCCAATAACCTATGGAAATAAAAAAATTAAATAAAATAAAAAATAGTTATTACCCCCCGAGTGACAATCCCTCAACTGTCTCACCAGTTAAGATGGCATTTATTCACTAGTTGAGATGGTTGGCCGGACTGATATGGTGGGACAGGATGGGAGAGAGCTTCCTCTGAAGCATTAAGTGTTTTTGAGTATGGTGTTTTCTTTTCTAAACCAGGACCTGGCTAGAGATTCCTGAAGATTTAAGAAAAGGCAGCCATACTTTAGTCTCTGAGATGTATCCATTAAACAATATATTCATGTAATATATATATTGTAATTATATATATAATGTAATATATATGTCTCATATATATATTTTTTCAATATATTCATGTAGCATCACTGATTGAGCATCTGTTATTCTTAAGCAAGACAGTATCCCTGGTCTTAAGGTGCTATGACCACCAGAATGGGGACTAAATGTATTTGCAAGACTGTCATATTCCCTGCTTGTCCAAAGGCAGGTGGCTGACACTTGAGTTTGGAGTCTAATTTTTACCTGGACCCTCAAATTTCTTTCTTTTTTTTTTTTTTAATCTACCATATAAATGCTTTTCTTCAATCTCATATAAGCACTGCAGTGCAATAACCATGATAAATGTAATAGAAAATCATGTTGCAAATTTCAACTATTAATTTAAATAGGTTTTATGGGATAGTTTTGGAATTTAACCATCGTTTTATAATACTATTTCTATAAAAGAATAAGTTCTGAGTAATGAACAATCAAAAGATTAAAGAAAATACAATCTGCTTTTGAATTGGGAATCTCACTATTACACTTTTAAAAATTGCATAAAGTATAACTTTTGTTTGGCTGACTGATTCCTAGTTCAGTTACGAAGCACAAAAGTTATACAATTCCATTTAGGTAATTTTTGTTGAGATTGGCAGTTAATATTGATTTCTCATTTTGTGCAGTATAATTTAGTATTAGCAATAACTTTCATCTTGAAATTTTCCTCCTCAATATACTTCATTTTTAAAATAATAACATCATAAGAGTGAACATTCATTGAGCACTCATCCATGTACTAGACTTCTATCTTACATATCTTACCTCCTTTAAGCCTCTCAACACCCCTATGGCGTGGCTTATCATTTCCTTTTTATAGATGAAGGAAATAAAGCTTAGCAACATCAAGCTACTGGCTCATGGTCATATAACTAATTAGTGCTAGAGCCAGAATTTGAAACTTGGGCTTTTAATTATTGGGGTTAACTAAAACTACATAATCAGAGAAAGAAATTATAGGAAGGCATAGAGAGACATTCTAAAATGTCATCATTCATTCATTCATTCATTCAACAAATGTGCATACTCTATGCAGATCACTATGCTAGGTGCTACGGGTACCCTGTTAAGACAACCATTTTCTGTGTGATTTATACTCTCGTGGTACTTACAAACTAGTGGAAAAAGCAAATTGATCAGATAATCACAATAGTATTTATTTATAAATTGAGATAAATGCTTAAAGAGAAAGCAGGGCTTACAATAAAAGATTCTGACTTACATGTGAATCTGGAATCTTGAAAAAGTGAAACTTAAGCTGAAATCTGAGTGATAAGGAAGAGTCAACTAGTTAAGGGGTATAGGCTGGAAGCTTTCCAGGCAGAGCAAACAGCATGTGCCAAGGCCCTGAGGTAGGACAGAACATGGTATTTTCAGAAAGTGAAAGGAGGACACAGTGGCTGAGTGTGGCCAGTGAGGGGAGAACAGCATAAGAAAGGCCTCTTTGGGTCTGGCCTGGAAAGGGTTTTGGTTGTGTTTTAAAAATAGTTATCTATGATATCGTTTATTTCTGTTTTCAGTGTTATACTTGGGAGATCTTCAAATATTAAAGCAATATATCTTTGCATTTAAGTGTGACATTTTTTGCTTTTACTATTTTTAATTGACATAACAACTGTACATATTTATAGGGTACAGTGTAATATTTTGATACATGTACACAATGCAGTGATCAAATCAGGGAAATTAACATACCCATCACTTCAAACATTTATCGTGTCTTCATGTTGGGAACATTCAAAATCCACTCTTCTAGCTATTTGAAAATGTAGAATAAATTGCTTTTAATTACAGTCATCTGACCCTGCTACAGAAACCAGAACTTACTCCTCCTATCTAGCCGTAATTGTGTATCCATTAACTAGCCTCTCGCTATCCCCACCCCCTACCTTTCCCAACCTCTAGTAACTGCTATTCTGCTTTCTGCTTCTCTGAGTTCAACTTTTTTAGCTTCCACATGAGTGAGAACATGTGGTATTCGTCTTTCTGTGCCTTGCTTATTTCACTTAACATAATGTCCTTGAAGCTCATATATGTTGTCACAAATGACAGGATTTCTTTCTTTTTGAGGCAAAATAGTATTCCATTGTGGATATATGCTGCATTTTCTTTATCCGTTCACCTGTTGGTGGACACCGAGGTTGAGTCCATATCTTGGCTATCATGAATAATGCTGTAATAAACATGGGAGTTCAGGTATCTCTTTGACATGCTGATTTCCTTTTCTTTGGATATGTACTCAGTAGTGGGATTGGTAGTTCAATTTTTAGGTTTTTTGAGGAAAGGTTTGGATTTTGAACTTAACAGCAACAGGATGCTTCTAAAGGACTTTAAACAAAGAACTAACAGATTTGCAATGTGTAAAGTTTACTCTGGTGGCAGTGTGGAAAACAAACTGGAGGTGGGGACATGTCAGTTTAAAGTAATATCTAATGGCCAGAATACAGACTTTGGGGACAGCTTTCATCCAGGGCCGGTGTCATCTTTTGGTCCAAGCTACTCTTATGTAAGACAGGGACAATAGTACAGTCCCCAGAAGAAAAATTTAAGGGTTAAATGAAAAAGTAATTGTAGTAATCAACCATTATCATTTATAGATGAGAATTCTGAGGCTTAGAAAAGTTAAATAAGGCTTTTCATCTGTTTATCTAGATGTTATGGAATGAGAGTGAGCAGAGTAGGAGATAAAGGCAGGGTGAAGGTCTGAAGGGAGAGAACATTCCAAAAACAAAACAAACAAATGAGCAGTAAAACCAGATGTAAGATCTTGGAGAAGCCGGATCTTGGGAAAACCTGGCTGAAAGGATCACAGGGTCCAACTGCCACATGGGATCCAGCTTCAGTTGGCTCACTGCAGTTCTTCCTCTAGAAAAAATGGAGATCTGGGGATGCAACAACCCTTCACTTTTTAGTTTTCTTTTTTCATTTCCTGAGGGGGCTAGGTTAGATCAGGCTGTTATTTAGCCAGTAGGCATAATAGGTTAGTTCCTGGGGCTCTTCTACCCCAAACAAAGCATCAGTGAAAATCTTCCCATTTGTTGTATGAAATCAGAAACTGCAATAGTAATGAGACAAAAGTCTTAATTACAGAATTAAAGATTTAACAAATTAAAAATAGTTAATTGTAATGCTGTTTTTTTTAGTGCGAGGGAGTTTTAAATCAAATCAGCCTATCCAGAATTATGAATAGTAAGAAATATGGGCACTTAATAGCTCACATACACCAGTGGGGGTAGGACTTGGGGAGAAAAACATGCAGAGGGAGGAGATGAGGCTATCTCTAATGATAAAGTTTGGACATTCATTAATTTTCTCCTTCAAAAGGGTGGGCCAAATAGAAACTGGTCTCAAACTGTTACGTATTTGCAAATTCAGTAGTTTACCTTCCTTCGATTCATCAACATACGTTTAACACACTGGTTTATTATAATCAATCATTCTACTTAAAAATATTCATTGAGCATCTACCATGAGTTAGCCACTGTGGTAGTTACTGGAATGATAGCAAAAAGCAAAACACATTCGTGGAGATTTTAGTTTTACATTATTTTGATCCCAGAAATTGTATTACTTAAGGCTTTGTTTATGAAATTCTTATTAAATGAATAATACATTATTTTTAAGTTGAAAATTAAGGCAAGAATGGATACTTTTGGCTTGATCTTGACATTTCTATTAAGGCTGTATGCTCCAGATTAGTGAAAAATCTTCAGGTGTTTAAGAAGAAGATACTATATAAAGCAATGTGGTATTTGATTAATATCCCTTTGTGTATGTCAAATCAGAAGCAATAGAGACCAATACATTTGACCTTTATAGTGCCCTGTACTGAAATTTCATTTAAATAGCAGCTGATGTTATAACTCATGTTGCATTTACTGAAACCACTGCTGTTGTCTGTTTCAGGGCCGACTTGATTCTCTTACAGAAGTGGATGACTCAGGACAATTAACTATCAAATGTTCTCAAAATTACTTGTCCCTGGATTGTGGCATTACTGCATTCGAACTGTCTGACTACAGTCCAAGTGAGGATTTGCTCAGTGGGCTAGGTGACATGACCTCTAGCCAAGTCAAAACCAAACCCTTTGACTCTTGGAGCTACAGTGAGATGGAAAAGGAGTTTCCTGAGCTTATCCGAAGTGTTGGGTTACTTACGGTAGCTGCTGACTCTATCTCTACCAATGGCAGTGAAGCACTTACTGAGGAGGTATCTCAAGTATCTCTCTCAGTAGACGACAAAGGTGGATGTGAGGAAGACAATGCTTCTGCAGTCGAAGAGCAACCAGGCTTAACACCGGGAGTGTCGTCGTCTTCAGGAGAAGCTCTGACAAATGCTGTTCAACCGTCCTCTGAGACTGTGAAGCAAGAATCCAGTTCCTCCTCCCATCTTGGTGCAAAGAATCAGCAGCCTGTTCCTTGTGAAAATGCAACCCCCAAGCGAACCATCAGAGATTGCTTTAATTATAATGAGGACTCTCCCACGCAGCCCACAGTGCCAAAAAGAGGACTTTTTCTTAAAGAGGAAACTTTTAAGAATGATCTGAAAGGCAATGATGGAAAGAAGCAAATGGTTGATCTAAAGCCTGAGATGAGCAGAAGCACCCCTTCGCTAGTAGATCCTCCTGACAGATCCAAACTTTGCCTGGTGTTGCAGTCTTCCTACCCTAACAGCCCTTCTGCTGCCAGCCAGTCTTATGAGTGTTTGCACAAGGTGGGGGATGGGAATCTTGAAAACACAGTCAAATTTCACATTAAAGAAATTTCTTCCAGCCTGGGAAGGCTTAACGACTGCTATAAAGAGAAATCTCGACTTAAAAAGCCACACAAGACCTCAGAAGAGGTGCCTCCATGCCGAACACCTAAACGGGGGACTGGTTCAGGCAAACAAGCTAAAAATACAGGGAGCTCAGCAGTGCCAAATGGAGAGCTTTCTTGTACTTCCAAGGCCATAGAGGGGCCACAAACAAATTCTGCTTCCACATCCTCCCTTGAGCCTTGTAATCAGAGAAATTGGAATGCCAAATTGCTATCGCAGTCAGAAACATCCAGTTCACCACCTTTTACTCAGAGCAGTGAATCCTCTGTTGGCTCAGACAACATCATGTCTCCGGTGCCACTTCTTTCAAAACACAAAAGCAAAAAAGGTCATGCCTCCTCTCCAAGTCACGTCACCAGGAATGGTCAGGTTGTGGAGGCCTGGTATGGCTCTGATGAATACCTAGCACTGCCCTCTCACCTTAAGCAGACAGAAGTATTGGCTTTGAAGTTGGAAAACCTAACAAAGCTTCTGCCTCAGAAACCCAGAGGAGAAACCATCCAGAATATTGATGACTGGGAACTGTCTGAAATGAATTCAGATTCTGAGATCTATCCAACCTATCATGTCAAAAAGAAGCATACAAGGCTAGGCAGGGTGTCTCCAAGCTCATCTAGTGACATAGCCTCTTCACTAGGGGAGAGCATTGAATCTGGGCCCCTGAGTGACATTCTTTCTGATGAGGAGTCCAGTGTGCCTCTCTCTGGCATGAAAAAGTATGCTGATGAGAAGTCAGAAAGAACTTCGTCCTCTGAGAAAAATGAGAGCCATTCTGCCACTAAATCAGCTTTAATTCAGAAACTGATGCAAGATATTCGGCACCAAGACAACTATGAAGCCATATGGGAAAAAATAGAGGTAAAGTGATTTTCTTAATATGAATGATTTCTTACTTGGGTTTTGGAAGTAATGCTGGGAGAAGGTCACACGCTCTACACTCTATTATAAAATGTATGGCTATTTTTGATAAATCTGATTCCCCAAAGAAAGAAAAGAAAAAGCACAATGATCACTGCATGTGACAAAGAGTATGAATCACTAGGAACTGCCCTTGTCAATGCATTAGCTTGATGTGCTCCTGCGTGGTATAGAATTCTCTGTTGATATTGTTCAGGTCTATCATGACTACTGATGAATGCTGGAATCCCTTGGATCTAATACAAAATTAAATAGAACAATAACTGTGCACACACAAGTAGCTCAGGAATATATGCATAGACTATTCCAGTTACCCCAGAGTGATTTTATTCATTTCTTCTAACTCCAGAATACGTTCCACATCTCCAATGTTAACTTCTTGTAAAAATAGACCAGATATTTCTAATTTATTAGGGATCATTTTTTTCTTTACTCTTCCTCCTCTTTGAGAACCCTGGCTAATAACCATATTACCTATACCATGTACCACCCATGGACTCTGGGATGTGAAGTTGACATTTTGGCTAAATCTGTACTTTTGAACAAATTACTAGATATGACAAAATGTTTGAGGACAGACTTATCAAAATTCTCAGGACTGACAGCTTGGGCAACGTAGGGAGACCCCATTTCTATATTAGCCAGGAGTGGTAGCACACACCTGTAGTCCTAGCTACTCAGGAGGCTGAGGCAGGAGGATTTCTTGAGGCGAGGAGGTTGAGACTGCAGTGAGTTGTGGTCATGCCACTGCAATCCAACCTGGGCAACAGAGTGAGACCCTATCTCAAAAAAAAAAAAAAAAAAAAAAAAAATCTCAGGACTGAGCACCATAGTGTAAGTAATAATTTGACCTTTTAAGAGGCATCTGGGCAAAGAGATTCACTGTGATTACTGTGGTAATGGCCCTTTCCTCAGGAGGCCATTGGAAGTAGATCCAGTTGACTTGATAATTATTAATGGTTTCTTGTTTGATGACATATAAATGGCCACCCTGGATACATATAATTTGTATATGACTTTATGGTATGCAAAGCTCTCCCACATGCCTTTTTTTTTTTTTTTTTTTTTTTTTTTCCTCTGAGCAGTTTCGCTCTTGTTGCCCAGGCTGGAGTGGAATGGTACCATCTCAGCTCACTGCAACCTCCACCTCCCAGGTTCAAGAGATTATCCTGCCTCAGCCTCTCATGTAGCTGGGATTATAGGTGTCCACCACCACGCCCAGCTAATTTTTGTATTTTTAGTAGAGACGGGGTTTTGCCATGTTGACCAGCCTAGTCTCGAACTCCTGACCTCAGATGATCCGCCCGCCTTGGCATCCCAAAGTGCTGGGATTACAGGCATGAACCACTGTGCGTGGCCCATACATTTTTTTTTTTAAACTTGATCTTCACAGCTGTCCTGTGAAGGAGGCAGGCCATGCCAGATTATTCTCCCTTACAGAGATAGAAACAGGCTCCATGAGCTTAAGTGATTTTTCCCAAGCTAAAATAAATAGATAGATAGATAGATAGATAGATAGTAGATAGATAGATAGATAGAGACAGACAGACAGATACAGATAGACAGAGACTGACAGACAGACAGGCAGAGACAGAGACAAACCAGACAGATCTTTTGTGTGGGAAGCTGAGACGCAAACCCATGTCTTCAGATTCTTAGTCCAGTTTTCTTCTATAGTATCATGTTGCCTCCCTGAAAGGGGTTGTAGTTTCTCCTTCACCAGGAAACTATAAGGTAGGGGAGAAGAAAGTTCAGGACCCATTCAGATTGGATAGAGAATATTGATGTAACTGCCATGGGCACTCCTCCTAGGTTTTTTTTTTTTTTTTTTTTTTTTTTTTTTTTTAACATCCATTCATTGTTGAACACTACTCTGAGACCAGCGTTGTGCTAGACACTGGGTAAAGGTATAGTGCATATGGATAGAATAACCTGGAGGAAGAAAATGCAGGTTTATAAACAAAGAGGAAAAAGTTAACAAATATATAGCAGTAATAACATATTAATCATCATTAACATATATCAAGTATTCGTGTATCTAATCCTCACAACAACCCTAATATTAACCTTATTTTATGACTGAGGAGACAGGCTGAGAGAGACCATGCAGTCTGCTCCAGAGCCCATACTATTAACTACATGCCTTCATTCCTCTCCGTGAAGAAGTTATCAGTAAGTACTGAATATAAAAACTGTGGTATTGTAGAGAAGTAATAATATCAGTGGAGCTAGAATTTGCCTGGGCAGTTCTTATGAAGTACTAAACCTTAAGTGGAGCTTTGAAGGATGTGCAGGATTCAGACAGATAAAGGAGAAGGAAGGTGGCGTTTCAGGTAGGAGGAGCATAAACTAAAACACAGAGGTAGAAATGGGAATGAGCATAGATGGGGTACAAAGAGAGCTGTCCTGGTTGGAAAGTTTGTCATCAGAGATCAGTGAAAGTTTCCATACCTAGAGTAGGTATGGAAAGTCCCTGAAGGCCACACCAAGGCAATTAGAATTTGTTCACCAGGCATCCACAGCAACTTCTCTGAAAGGGACTGACAGTAATAACTAATACTTCTTAAGCTCTTATTTTGTGTTTGGCTCTGTACTAAGTATTTTACATGCCTTACTCTACTTAAATCCTAGAAGGGAGGATTTTTCAGATGAAGAAACTAAGGCAGAATGTGATTCGGAAACTTGCTCAAGTCCTCACAGCTAGTAAGTACAAAGCCAGGATTTGAACCCATAGCCAGCATTCTTAATGGTCTCTAATAGTCTTTCCAGAAAGGTTAATTGGCAATAACAGAAAGATGGTCCTGGCAGCCATGGCGGTGACCAGGGCAGAGATGTTGGCCTGTGGCAGCCAACCGGAGGAACTGCTGTGATGTGGGTCAGGCAAGAGGAAGGGAGGGGAGTGTTGAGAAAGTGAATGAGTCCAGAAAACTGGTTCTAGACCTTGCTAGAAAGAATACAGGAGCCATTTAGTGATCAAAGCCTGGTGTGGCCCACAGCTTGGCATGTTCCATTCTGAGCCTTGTTTCATCTTTTGTAAAGAGAGATGTTTTAACCAGATGATGACTATGATACCAACTTCCAGTCTGATCCACAGTTCTACAAAAATGCAGCCAGGTTTTCAGCATCTGGAGACTGGTGTGTCTTTAATAGAAGGAAACATCTGGATGAGTAGCTGGTTTGAAGTAGAGGTGGTGCAGGTAACTTTTTAAAAACTGTGCATAGACAGTATATGATGAAACTTTTAAGAAGAAATGGTTTATAGGCAGTTGAAAATCCCATACTGGAGTTGAGATATGAGGGAAGGGCTAAAAGATCAAGTTCCTTCCTCAGGCCAGCCTCCCTTACTACATCAGATGAGGGCAGCTGCCAACTTCCAGGTCAACTGACCTTGGCTGTCACTCTCTAGCTTTGCTCTCCTCCTTATAGTGACCCAGAGAACCTATTCTGCTTGCAAATATAATGACAGGATATTACTTAACATCTTCTTTATACAAGGCATCTACTAGGCATTTTACCTATAATAACTCTCCCATAAAGTTCTTATAACAACCCTCTAAGGTTTTTAATCCTAAATTACCACTTCTCTCCTGCTCCATTCTGGTCCTATCGCCCATCACCTCCTTCCTGGATTACTGCAGTAGCCTCCTAACTGGTCTCTCTGCTTCTATTCTCCCACTACAGTCTATTTCCAAGAGAGTAGCCTGAGTGATCCTTTTAAAAGATAAATCAGATTATGTCATCCCTCTGCTCAAAACTTCACAATAGAGGGTTGCCATTGTATTCAGAGGTCCTACATGGACTGTGACCCTGATTTCCTCTCTGACATCCTTTCCAACTACTTTCCCCCATGCTCACTACACTCCCTTTCCTAGAACATACTTGGCATGCTTCTTGCCTTTAGGACCACTGTCAGCTGCTTTTGTCTACATCCTCTCCAACAGATGCCCTCATTTATAATTCCTTCACCTGTTCCATGTCTCTGCTAAAATATTACCTTCTCAGAGAAGACTACCCTGACCATCTTAGAAAAGATGTAACCCAGCTGGGCACCATGGCTCATGCCTATAATCCCAGCACTTTGGGAGGCTGAGTTGGGCAGATCACTTGAGGTCAGGAGTTTGAGACTAGCCTGGCCAACATGGTGAAACTCCATGTCTACTAAAAATTCAAAAATTAGCCAGGTGTGATGGTGTGCACCTGTAATCCCAGCTATTCAGGAGGCTGAGGCAGGATAATCACTTGAACCCAGGAGGTGGAGGTTGCAGTGAGCTGACAGTGTGCCACGGCATGCCTGTCTGGGTGACAGAGCAAGACTCAGTCTCAGAAAAAGAACAAAACAAAACAAACAAACAAACAAACAAACAGGCATAACCTGACCTTTTCTTTCTTTCACAGATCTCACCACATCTGTATTTTTTTTTTTTTTTTTTTTTTTTTGAGATGGAGTCACGCTCTGTCACCAGGGCTAGAGTGCAGTGGCGCAATCTCAGCTCACTGCAAGCTCTGCCTCCCGGGTTCACGCCATTCTGCTGCTTCAGCCTCCTGAGGCAGCTGGGGCTACAGGTGCCCGCCACCACGCCCAGCTAATTTTTTGTACTTTTTTTTTTTTTTAGTAGAGACGGGGTTTCACTGTGTGAGCTAGGATGGTCTCGATCTCCTGACCTTGTGATCCGCCTGCTTCAGCCTCCCAAAGGGCTGGGATTACAGGTGTGAGCCACCACGCCCAGCCTACATTCTGTAATTTTATATAATTTTCTAATGTAGTATATTTATTATTTTTGATCTGTCTCCCTCTGTTAGAATGGGAACTCTGTGAGGGCAGGAATATTTATCTGTTTAGTTTGTTAATGAATCTCATGTACCTAGAACAATGCCTGGTGTACAGTAAGTGCTCGGTAAAAACTATTGAATGAATGAATCCCCATTTTAGAGCAGAGGAAACTGAATTTAGAAAGTTGAACGAACAATTTTTCCTATGCAGCACAGCTAATAAGTCACATAGAGCCAGGCTTCAGGCCACCATCTGCTTTACCCCTCGCACAACATAAAGACTTGAGAATAGATGAATTCCTTCAAAGAAGGAGGCTAGATGGAGAAAAGCAGAGGGACTGATGACTGAGATTCAAGTTGTAGCCCAGTTATGAGACAGGATCAAGGAAGAGATCCAGTTATGGGGATCAGAAGGGACAGGAAGAATTACTGGGTATTAAATACATGGAGAGAGAGAAAGAGATACTAAATAAAATGGACATGAGCTTTGTTATTTGCAAAAGATAGATCAAGAAGAATAAAGACTAAGGGAAAAAACCCAACAACCTTTAGATTTGTCTGAAATAATTAATGAAGACCTTAGGGAAAAAACAGACTTAATGAAGGAATGAAAGTCATAGGTGATTAAGAAGTAAAAAACAATCATTCCTAACATTTCCAGGAATTGGATCGAAAACACAATATGAGGCAAAGGGCAATAGTTGAAAGTAAAGTCAAAAGTTTCTTTTAAAAAAAGTTGAAGCTTATTTGAAGGCAGAAGTGGCAAGAGAGATTAAAGTAGCTGGGAAGAGTATGTAAATATGGACGCACTGAGAAAGAAGGGAGGGAATGTGGAACTCATTGGGAGAATTACAGCCTGATATCAAGAACGATAAAATACTGAAAAATATATCCTGCTTCTAATCCTACTTCTGTCAAATGGAAAGTAGAGTCCATTAACTCGTCATGCCAAAGTGCTCCACTCTGTCTTCTCTGAGTCACACAGAACAGAAGGCAGGAGGCACATAGAAGCCCAGTAGCCGCAAGAGAGTGTGGGGCTCTGATAGAATCTCTAGTAGGTTCCTGTCCGTCCCCACCCCTCACATTTGTATCTTTCTTATAATAGGCTAATTTTGTAAAACAAAAGATTCTTTTTTCTTTCTTTCTTTTCTTTTTCTTTTCTTTTTTTTTTTTTTTTTTTTTTTTTGAGATGCAGTCTTGCTTTGTCACCTAGGTTGGAATGCAGTGGCACGATCTCAGCTCACTGCAAACTCTGCCTCCTGGGTCTCCTAAGTTCAAGCCATTCTACTGCCTCAGCCTCCCCAGTAGCTGGGATATAGGCATCTGCTACCACGCCCAGCTAATTTTTGTATTTTTTTAGTAGACACAGGGTTTCACCATGTTGGCCAGACTGGTCTCGAACTCCTGACCTTGTGATCCATTCGCCTTGGCTTCCCAAAGTGCTAGGATTACAGGCGTGAGCCACTGAGCCTGGCCAAGATTTATTCTTTGGGAAAATTGATTTTTGGATAATATATTTGCATGGTTTTAAGTCATAGACATTTAAAAATAGTAAATCTCCCTCTCATCCTTATCACTCCATCTTGAATTCTCACTTCACCATATGTGATCACTATTGTTTTTAGTACTTATATATTTTTAAGAAGGCCTTTATATATATAAGCCAATGAAAACAAAATTTAAGGCAATATTTTTAAAACTGGGGAATCAGTTGTAACCATTCCCTCTCCACAAATAAAAACTCCTAGTAAACTCTGAGTTCCCAATGGATGGTCTGTTCCCAGTCTTTTTCTAAGGGTTGAGGGGATTTTGCTTACCTCTGGCTGATTTACCCAGAACCCATTGTGTGAATAAATTACTAGAGCATCTTATGTCTGAGTGCTCAACACCTATGGGAACTTCTCAAGGCCTACAATTCAAAGTGAGAAGCTAAGTCAAGTAATGGAAACAGACACATTTGTTCTGATACATTCAAGAAATAGAATAAAAGAGATAAAAGTGAAGAATATATCTGGAACAGATGAAATCAAACAGAATAGTGAAAAATTAACTTAGCATGATACCTGGACATATGTGGTATAAGTTAATAGGGACTGGCAAACTATGGCCTGTGAGCCAAATGTGGCCTAGTACCTGCTTTTAAAAATAATGTTTTATTGGAACTCAGCCATGGTGTTTGTCTGTGGCTGCTTTTGTGTTACAGTGGTAGAGTTGAATAATTGTGACAGAGACCATATGGCCTAAAAAGATTAAAGATTTACTCTCTTGCCTTTTACAGAACAAATTTGCTGATCCCTGCTCTTGAGTAAGGAAGAAGAGAGGGAGATAATTTCTGACCAGCATATACTGTGTGCCAGGATCTGAAGCAGATTCTTTCATTTAATTTATATAATAAGCATGTGGAAGAGCTGTTATTGGTCTTATTTTACAGATGAGGACTCCAGGCTTAAATGCAAATGACTTGATCAGGGTCATAATGCTGCGAAGTGTGAGAGCTGGTATTCCAGCTGGGGTGCCAAGCTAACTTAGTTTTCTCCATGAGATATAAATCAAATGCCAGGGAATTTAGACAGTAATCACATATGAAAATAAAATCTATTTATGAAGCCCACAAACCACTACTAGATTAGTAAATAAACAGTGTGACTTCTTCCTCATAACCTGAAGAGAAATGAACTGGTTGGTAAGTAGCCACTTGTATAAGGTGGGTAATTATTGATGCTGGGTTAATAGCTGTATAATTCCTAGGGGAGCTGGCAGAAAGCAGCACAGGGTATGCCATCTCAGTGAAGCATTTCAGGAGATCTGTCCTTTGGGATATAGGGCATGGTCCACCTCTCACATTTTGGGGTTTCTGCTGCCATTAAATTCTCAAAACTTGTCCTGGAAGATAGAACTTTGTCAAGTTGGACTCAGTGATATGGAATTGATGGATGCATGACATAACTGAGCCTGTTTGTTCACAAGAGATATACATGTCTTTAAATGCCAAATTAGGGCATCTTGATTATAGTTCAATGACTTAGCTGTTGTATATTGTCCTAGAGACATCTATAACCTAATTTAACAAACTTCTTTGGTGCCAGTTAAGGGTGTCCTTGCACATAAGTTATTTTGGACTCATGGCAGCAAATATTTAGCTGAGTTCTTCCTCTTTGTAACTAGACTGTAAAATTGCAATCAAGTGTGCTCCTAATTTTGTGGTAGCAGCACAAATGTGGCTACCATTGCTCTTGCTAGAGATGGAGCTGGGAAGTAGTGGTTAGTACCTGTGTAATATGAAGGTAGAGAAGTTTTTCCCTGCGATTAACATGGCACTCATTTTTACATTTCTTTTCCAAGAGGTAGAATGGGTCCAGAGGGACCCATCCTAGCGTCCATACTGATGATAGCAGCCATTAAAAAGTATCATGTCCTTCTGAGTTTTCTTTATTGTGGTAAAAATATATATAACAAAATGTGCTATCTTAACCATTTTTTAAGTGTACAGTTTAGTAGTGTTAAGAATATTTACATGGTTGTAAAACAGATCTCCAGAACTTTTTCATCTTGCAAACCTGAAACTCTATACCCATGAAATAACAACTCCCCTTTCCCTCTCCCTACTGTCCTCTGGTAACCACCATTCTACTTTCTATCTCCATAATTTTGACTATTCTAAGTACCTCATCTAAGTGGAATCATATAGTATTTGTCCTTTTGTTACTGGCTTGTTTCAGTTAGCATGTCCTCAAGGTTCATCCGTGTTGTAGCATGTGACAGGATTTCTTTCCTTTTTAGGGCTAATATTCCATTATATATCTATTCAACATTTTGTTTATCCATTCATCTGTCAGTGGACAATCTGGGTGGCTTCCACCCCTTGGCTATTGTGAATAATGCTGCTATGAACATGGGTGTACAATTACCTCTTCAAGATCCTACTTTCAGTTATTTTGGGTATATACCCAAAAACTGGATTGCTGGATCTTTTTTTTTTTAGGATCATATATATTTTTTGAGGAATCTGCATGCTGTTTTTCAAAGTAGTTGCACCATTTTACAGTCCCACCAACAGAGTACAGACTTCCAGTTTCCCCGCATCCTTGCCAATACTTGTTACTTTCTAGGTTTTTAAAAACAAGAATAGTAGCCATCCTAAGGGGTGTGAGGTGATATATCATTGTGATTTTGATTTCCACTTCTCTGAATAATGATGTTCAGCATCTTTCCATATGCTTGTTGGCTATTTGTATATCATCTTTGGAGAAATGTCAAGTCCATTACCCATATTTTAATAGCGTTGAGTTTTGTTGTTCAGTTGTAAGAGTTTGTTATATATTCTTTTTGTTTGTTTGTTTTCTTAATTGAGACAGGGTCTTGCTCTGTTGCCTAGCCTGGAGTGTGGTGGCATGATCACAACTCACTGCGGCCTTGACCTCCCAGGCTCAATTGGTCCACCTGCCTGAGCCTCCTGAGTGCTGGGACTACAGGCATGCGCCACCACACCTGGATAATTTTTGCATTTTTTGTAGAGACAGGGTTTTACTCTGTTTCCCAGGCTGGTCTCAAACTCCTGGGCTCAAGCAGTCCACCTGCCTCAACCTCCCAAAGTGCTGGGATTACAGACACGAGCCCCCACACCTAGCCCATTCTGACTATTAACACCTTATTATATGTATGATTTGCAAATTATTTTATCCCATTCTGTAGCCTTTTTACTCTATTGGTGGTGTCCTTTGATGCATCAAAATTTTAAGTTTGATGTAGTTTATCTATTTTTGCTTTTGTTGCCTGTGCTTTTGGTGCCATAACCGAGAAACCATGGCCAAGCCCAATATCATGAAGTTTTTCCTCAATGTTTTCTTCTAGGAGTTTTTTCATTTTGGGTCTTATGTTTAGGTCTTTGAGTTCTCTCTCTCTCTCTCTTTTTTTTTTTTAAATTTCAATGTAGTTACCACCCATATTTTAAGGGTCTCACTCCGGGCTTTCTTTTAGGATAGGACACAGCTACAAGGTTAAGGCCAAGTCATCTTCTGGAATTTGTCTTGAAAAAAAAAAATACTTTGAGAGTCTTTGTTGTTGTTGGTGGTGGTTTGTTTGTGTTTTTTGAGACAGGGTCTCACTCTGTCATCCAGGCTAGAGTGTGGTGGCGTGATGATAATTCACGTCAAGTCTCGACCTCCAGGAACTCCGTTGATCTTCCCATCTCAGCCTACCCAGTAGCTGGGACTACAGGTGTACAACATCATGCCAGGATAATTTTCATATTAATTTTTGTAATTTTTGTAGAGACAGCATTTTACCATGTTGCCCAGGCTGGTGTCGAACTCCTTGGCTCAAGCCATCCTCCATCTTGGCCTCCTAAAGTGCTAGGATTATGGACAAGAGCCACCACTTGGCCCGTTATAACCTACTCTTTTTTTTTTTTTAAAAAAAAGTACTGTCTAGCCATTATTTACTTGATTTGAGATACAAATAAGTCCCATTTGAAACACAGCTGTATCCTTTTTTATTCACCCACAGAGTAACTTGCAATCACAATTCTGCTATAAATTCAATTCTCACTTGCCTTTGATATTTCTTTTATACCCACCATGCACCAGTTTTCCTAGTGTTGATGGAGTAGTACTGTGCTCTACACTACTTGGATGTTGATAATGATCTCTTATGAGTATCTTTATTAGGAAGCATCTTGAGGTTATGGAATTCCACTTTTATTCACTGGCCTTCCATTTTGCATGTGCCTTTCCCTTATGCTAACTTTTTCATTCACAGTTGCTAGTCCTCCTCTTGTCTCTGTATTCTCTCTCTTCCTTATATCTTGTCTCCCATTGCTTTTCTTTACTTATCTTCTCGGTCTAGTTTTCACTCTCTGTCACCTATTTTTTTTAATTGAGAGTATCTTCTACTTTCTTCCTCTAGTATTGTCCTAGAGATTTTCAGATTCCAAATATGATGGCACTATGAGTTGTCTCTTCATTATCATTCAAACTTGAGCCCTTGATCTTTTCAGTGCATTTCTTAGTCTTTAAAATATGTATCCCGAAAGTCAAGGAATTGTTTAGATACAAGAATAAAGAGAATTAGGATTTAGTTAAATATCAAGGAAAAAGTCAGATTCTTAAAGAATTGGATAGGTTCAGTTTTGTAATTAAAATGAGAAGATCCAAGAATCCTAAAGGATCACAGATTGAACATGAGTTCAATTCTGCATTCCAGCTCACAAGAAGGGGAAATGGAGGGCAGCCACCTTTCTTCTTATGGATATGACTTGGAAGTTACACATGCCACTTTCACTCACATCCCACTGGCCCACTTTGTCACATAGCATTACCTGACCTCAAAGGCGTTTTGGAAATTAGCCTCTAAGCTGTGAATATTGGGAGGAAGATGTCTCTTAAACTAACTACTAGTTAGAAAGAAATTTGTTAGAGGAAGGGGAATGTGAAGTTAGAAAGAATAGGGCCAAAATATGAGGGACTTTGAATTCCAAGTGTTTGCATAGCATAGACACAAAATGAATACTAATGAATGCATGAATAAATGAGTGTTTAAGAGAATGAGTAAGTGAACATATCATTGAGTTTGAACTTTATTCTCTAGATCAGGGCTACAAACTAAAATTAAGAGGCCAGGAAGATAGTATAAATGAATCATACAGCCAGCTGTAAATGGGAGTGATGGGACTGAATCAACTGGAAGATACGTGACATGTCTAAAGGGCAGCCACTACTCAGCTCCGGCTGATCAGTTGCATGGGAATGTGGGCCATTTGTGACAAGATCTTGGAATTTTTAAAAAGAAGTAGGAAATCTGGGTTTTATGTGACATCTCCCCATTTTTAGATGTTGGGTTTGAACAATTTTTAAATAGGTCAAATAAAAACACATCTTTGGGATAATTTGGCCTTTAAGTCACTAATTCGCAATCTTTGCCAAGATGGGAAACTACTTAAAATGTTTGGCCCGGAGAGTTGGTAGTTTAAGAAGGTTAATCTGACTGTGATATGCTGGGCACACCTCTAGCAGTAGCTTTCAACTGTGACTGCAAATGACAATCACTGGGAAGGTTTAAAAAAATAAAAAAACCTCTGTATCCACCCCAGACCAACTAAATCAGAATCCCTGAGGTTGGGTATTTTTTAAGTTCTTCAGGCAATTGTAATGTACAGTTGTGGTTGGGAGGTAGTCCTCTAAGCCTAATCTTTTTTTTTTTTTAGACAGAGTCTTGCTCTGTTGCCAGGCTAGAGTGCAGTGGTGCAATCTCCTCTAAGCCTAATCTTGAGTTATTGAAATAGCCTAGACATGTGGTAAAAGAGTCTGAACTGTGGTTGTGGAAGCTGACTGAAGAAATAGATAGGTGGGAGATATTATAAAGGGCAGATTGATAAAATTTGGTGGCTGTTTTAAATAAGAGAGTAGAAGAGGAAAGAAGTCAAAAGAGTTGAAATTTAAAGCTGAAATTTGGGGGCTGGGAGATATAAGGAGTTTAACAAATGTCTCCAAGGGATGTATAAAATTAAGACACACAGTGGATGAATGGGGCCCAAATCCAGTTTGAGAATTCTAAGTCAACATAACATTTTAAAAGGTAAGGCTGCACAATTCTTTTTAAGGATAATAAAAATCTTTTGTGTATATTTTATTTGTTGCAATGCCAGGATGAAAACTATAAATTAACATTGCTAATGGATTTGTTGTGACAACATGTCAGGATCATTGTGCAAGGTTGGTCCAGAAGAACCGCAGGGATCCAAAGCAAATTCCTTGCTGGTTAACGTTAGGAGTGTTTCAGTCCTACCTCAGTTTGGTTTCTGTAGAGCCTTCAATGGGCCTTGAGTTGTTATCAGTGATGATTTAGCACCACCGTGAGGCTGTATCCAGTTACTGCATATGGCTGTTGGCCTCTGAAATATATAGGGAAGGTGATCACCCTTTTGTTTGTAGCTTTAAACATCAAGGTGAAAATAGTTCTTTGTAATCTTCTTGGTATGGAAAGGCTATGATGTAATACTGTCTTGTATTAAGATGATAACAGTGCCTAACTGCATTTGATGGCAAATATTACTATCATGATGAAACTCAAAAGATGGATAAACTCAACCTTGCATTTTTATCTTTTTTTTTTTTTTTTTTTTTTTTTAGCATTGCATTTTTAAATCCAACTAAAATGATTCTTGGAACATTAATGAATTTTTCTTTATCTTTAATCCTGAAGTCATAACTTGTGTTGCTGGTAGGATGTTTCAGAAAAATAATAATTTAAATACAAAACAAAACTTTGTTATTTTTTGTCCCCTTGCAAACTGTCGGGCGGGATGCTAAGGGGTTTATTCACTTAGTACATCACTTCATTTAATTCTCAGGAAAAAAATTCCTCCTTGATGCAGACACTGTTATATTCTCATATAAATGAGGAGAGACAGAAGTTAGTAATTTACTCAAGGATATAGAACTTAAATTTTGGGCTCAGTTCACAATCCTTCATTTTAATTATGAAAATTTGAATAAGTCACTTAAAGTTTACTGTATAAGTCTTCTAGTCTTTAAAATGAGATATTAATTATGTTTGTCATGCCTTTGCTCAGATTATTGTATGAAACTACAAAGAGCAAAGGGGTAATTGTAAATCTAAAGGCTACATGAATATTAGCTTTACTATTATTGTGACTTTTCCTATGAATCCAGGGAATTAGCACCATATATATTAGAAATTACTAGGGTAAGAACCTTAATTCTGCCCCTAAGTAGCATTGTGACCTTGGAAATGTAACCTCACAAGCCTCAGTTACAAAAAATAAATATTAATAAAGGAATAGATTGAATGACCTATAAATACTTCTCTGTTCTGAAATTTTATGAGAGACTAACTGTGAGGAATAACTAAGAGAAGCACTCATTTCTTTGTACAATATTCCTTGGCATATATCACTTCAACATGGCTGGCTTTGTGTTCCTTGGAACTTTGGGTGAACTCAAGTTCCCCTTAGAAGATCCTAATGGTAAGTGAATGTGAAGCTGTGACATTAATGAGCCTGGAGGAATGAACTATTCGTGCTGCCTTCCTAGCACTGTAATATGACAAGAGCCAGACATCCTTGAGGAATTTGGGGCCTGGCTAGAGTTTATAAGATGCCAAGAGACCAGGGCCAGTGGTGACAGTAAACAAGTGAGTTACCCAGTAAGAATTAGATATGGATTAGCCTGAATTTATGGCAAATAAGGTCAGCTAAGTAAAGCAGATTAAAAACATTTGCCTTGGCAGACTTGTCATTGTGATGCCTTAAAAGTACCCATCAGCACAGAGGCTTGTGCTCTGTTCAGACAATATGGGGGGAAATCATTTCAAGAGTGTGGGTTCTGTTTCAAGGTCACTCATGATGTCAGGCCATGTCTGAGCTTATGGAATTTTCTATCTAAGAATGATTGGCTTGAATTTTGCATGGTGATTAAGCAACTTTATCCAGGAAAGGTGCTGCCTGTAATATCTGCTTCATACGCTTCCATTCTCAGATTGATGAGGCTCAGTGCATTGCTTTTTAGGAAGCCCAGTGACTTTACTATTTACCTTCATGTTTTGTCTAGGAATAAAGGAAGTTGTATTTTCTTTTTTTAATGCTTTAAGAAAATCAAACTGGAAAGGTGTCATTTATAGGTGATACTCATATTTTTGGATTTGTCTGGAGACTAGTGCTACTTGCTTGAGAAAGATGTGTCTGTGTGTGTGGGGTGGGGGGAGTCATAATTAGCTGTCTAATACTCTCTCTTTCCTTCCTACCCGAACTCCAAAATAAAGCTGACAAGTTGAATTAACAGAAATGCTTTTGCATTTGATTTATTTTCTATAGCATAGAGAAGACTATTGGTACTCTTTTAAAGTAAAGTTTCAGGCTGGGCACAGTGGCTCATGCCTGTAATCTCAGCACTTTGGAAAGCTGAGGCAGGTGGATCACTTGAGGTCAGGAGTTCAAGACCAGCCTGGCCAAAATGGTGAAACCCTGTCTCTACTAAACATATAAAAATTAGCTGAATGTGGTGCCAGGTGCCTGTAGTCCAAGCTACTCAGGAGGCAGAGGCAGGAGAATTGCTTGAACCTGGGAGGTGGAGTTTGCAGTGAGCCGAGATTGCACCACTGCACTCCAACCTGGGTGATAGAGCGAGACTCCAGATAGATAGATAGATAGATAGATAGATAGATAGATAGATAGAGAAAGTTTCAGGCTGAATTCTGTAGTGCAGTAATCACATTCACCTCACAAAGTTTCATTAAAGCTATTTTCTTTATCCTATCCTTATTACATCTAAAGTTTTATATTGTTTGGTGCATGCCATTGTATTTAAAAGACTATTGGCCAAAGTCGTCTTAATAGAACGCAGGGTCCATGAAAAATCACATTTGTGCCCATTTCACTATCTAGACACACTTTTATACAAGGGAAACATGGCTGAGAAGAACTTCAAAAATACCCTTGCTCATGGTACCAAAAGGATGAATATTCAGAAAAGTAGTAGATGGAACTCCATAGTAAAGGAAAAGAAATATTCATAGTAAGAGATTTCTGGAGGAATGCATATTAATTGATGAGGGGGTTCTTTGGTGCTGGATGGTTGTGAAGCATGGTGACTACGAATGTGGGCTCTGGAGCCATATTGTGTAAACCATGTCTCAGCTTATCACCTGTGTTACAATACCTATGCTATTGTAAGCAGGTGACTTGACCTCTCTGTGCTCTAGTTTCCTCCTGCTAAGGAGAATTAAAAATCATATCTGCCACAGAGAGTCATGATTAAATGTCTTAAAATATGTAAAGAGCTCAAAATAGTACCTGGCATGTAGTAAGCACTCAATAAATGTTAGCCCTGGTGGTTGTTATTGTTCTTATTATTAGTACTGGGGGAGGGAAAGGGTCAGGTCTTAGCAGCTCCTTGTAAGGAGATGGCTGGTCTTTTGACATCAAATGCCACCACCTTGTTTTCTCCTTCCACCTTCAACCACCTTGGTTATTATGAAGCTTCAACCTCCTACACAACTCTCACTTACAATGGTTAAGGGTACCCTTCCCCCTTCGTGAGACCTGTGATGGCCACCCCAGATTCCTGCACCCTCTTCTCTGTAAGACTTTGCCTTGTCTTCCTGCCTTGTCAGATGATTCTTGAATTGTATTAGGGATAATTCTCCTCTAAGTGGCCCAATAATTTTAGTTAATGTACTTCTTTGACATCTTAGGAAGTTTATATAGGGAAATTTATGCTACGAATGTGTGTTCAGACAAATACAAACAACATTCTAATTTATAATATTGTCACACAACAACCTTATGAGTAATATATACTTATTTATTCATAATTGGTATTTATACATACAGTTGTTCATCAGTATCCATGGGGGATTTGTTCCAAGACCCCCTGTGGATACCAAAATCAATGATGCTGAAATCCCTTATATAAAATGTATAGTATTTGCATATAACCTACACACCTTGTGTATGCTTTAAATCATCTCTAGATTACTTGTAATATGTAATATAATGTAAATGGCATGTAGATAGTTATGCTGTATTGTTTAGAGAATAATGACAAGAAGAAAAAGTCTATACATGTTTAGTACAGATGTCACCATCCATTTTAAAGAAAATATTTTGAATCCAAGCTTGGTTGAATTTATGAATGTAGAACCCACAGATATAACCCTCCATATCTGGAGGGCCGACTGTATTTGTAATATATATTTATAATTATATGCTTATAAATAATAATTCTTACAGAACTCTTTAACTAGAGGTAGATTCATTACAGTGTATTAAGGCATGAAAAAGGAAGGGCCTGTAATAGGTTTTGAACTGTCCCTCAAACCCCTGACTGCTAAATATGCAAAGATTAAGAAAGTGTATTGGAAAGGCAGCAATAGATTGGGATGATTTGTTGGGAGAGGAGCATTTGAGCTTGATCTTGAAGGATATAGTGAATGGAGTAGAAGGCATTGGGAGAATATGTGGAAGACTCCAAAGATCAGTTCCCTGTCTAACTGGAAGAGAGGCAAGTTGTCTCAATGTCTCAGGCTTTGAAGGAAGCTCTATATGCAAGAACCTCAGATGTTAACAGTCAGAAGGCATGAAGAATCATTCAGCTCAATGCCCTCATTTTACAAGTAGAATCTGTCTCTCCCACCCCACAGTGCTTGCTGTTAGAACATCCTGTCTCCTGGTTATTACCAGATCTTTCAAGCTTGTCACAAAGTGGCATCAAATACTTTCTTTCCTAAGATCGACACTAAATGTTTCCAGTGCTCTGCAGCTGTTGGCTCTTTATCTTTCTATCCTTGAGAGACTTTGAGGAGATCTCTTTTCTCTGAATTCTGTTTATGTTTAAAGAGTTTCACAGTTGATTTTGAGGCACAAACAGTGTCAGGATCATTGAGACAGACAACAGAATGAAGGACAGAGTGAAGAAAGCTGAGTGCATTGCACTCTTGGGCCTCATAATGTAGATGACACAAGTGGATCTTTCCTTTACATACTGTTCCTAGGCTATCTCATCTATGCCCATGGTCTTTAGTACACCCTGTATGTTGCTTTCTCTGACTAGATCTTGCTGTAGTGTTCCAGGCTTATATAACTAACTGTCTTATTAGATGCTTCAACTGATTAAGTTGAGAAACCGAATTCATGATATATAATATCATGTTCATGATCTTCCTGCAGACTATTTTTCCTTCTGAATTTTGTATTTCCTCTTTCAGGAAATGGTACCTCCAACCAAAAGAGAAAGTTGGCAGTCATCCCAGATTCTAACATCTTTCTCATCATCCATCAGATCCAATTAGTCCTGTCCATTCTACCTTTGAGTACTCTCTATAACCTAGCAGAACCTAGTTCTGCCCATGTCCACTGAGCTGCTTTAGTTTAGCCTGATCAACTTCTTCAGAGTGCTATAGCAGCCTTTTAACTGGCTTCTCTGCTCTCAGTCTTTCAACTGGCAATCATTTCCCACACTGCAGCCAGAGCGAGTCTTCTAAGAAGCCAATCAGATTCTCCCACTCTCTGCATCAAAACTTTAATGACCATTCCATTGTCTTTAGGATAAAATACAAACTACAGAGCATGTTGTATGTGGCCTAGCTCCTGGCCAGACTCTGCAACCTCATTTCTAAGTGTTTCGTATTTGTCTCTTGAGTGTTCGTTAGCTAGGCTCAGCTACTTAGAGTTCTCAGAATAAGGTGTTCTCTCGGGCTTCATTTTAGGAATGTCATTCTCTGCTCCTCTTAGTCCCCTCTATTCTTTTTCTGAATCACTTAAACTTATCTGTCAGGGCTCAATTTCCTGTGATTTCCTCCAGGAAGTCCCCCTTGATGCCCAAAGAGTGAGTTAAATGTCTTTTCAATGGCTCCTGAGCACTTGGTATGATCTACAGCAAGAGGTTCTCTCAGTATGGTCTTGGCACCTCGAGGGGCTTTCACGACCCTTTCAGGGGGTCCACAAGGTCAAAGCTATTATCATATCAATACTGAATGTTATTTGCCTTTTTCACTCTCATTCTGTGTATAGCAGAGTTTTCCAGAAGCTCCATAACGTGATATTGTGATAGATTAAATGCAGAAGTAGAAATAGAAATCCAGCCATATTCTATTAAGCCAGACATTCATAAGTTTTGCATACATCTAAAATCATGCCATTCTTTTCACTGTTTTTGAAAATGTTCTTTTTAATAATATATTTATGTTAATATATATTATTATTTTTAATGTATTAAAAATATGTATTAATATTTTTAAATTGCTGAAATGAATATTGATAAAGCCCAAAGAAGCAAAAGCTTTCTGGGGATCTCAATAATTCTTAATAGGAGACTCGAGATTAAAAGTTCAAGAACCGTGAGTCTGCATTATCATACATCTCATACTTTATGGTGCTCTGAACTCTTTAATAGAATAATCTGGGTTATGTATATGTGAGTCCCAAGGGCCTAATACAATTTCTAGTACTAGTAAACTCTCATAAATGGTTTTTGAATAAACAGCTTAATACACACATCTATATGTACTCATACACATGGAGTTTGAACAAAAAAAGGCAATTTAATCCTTACTTCAGCTGGCCTAATGCTATCCAATAGTGTACGCAATTTGCTAAGCCAATAGTACTTTGAAGTTTTACATTATTCTTAAAAACTCTAGTTCTGTCCCTTTTTTCGATCTCTGGAAATCTTTTCTAAAAGATGTCTATGAAAACTTTAAAAATGAACAATTAGGTCTCTGTACTTGATTACACAACACATAAGTTCTTCTGGCTCAGCTACCTACTGGTGAGTGAATGTTATCTGTCAAGTACTTAACCTTTTTTTTTCCCTTAGAGACAGAGTCTTGCTCTGTCACCCAGGCTAGAGAGCAGTAGTGAATCAGAGCTCCTGCAGCCTGCAACTCCTGGGCTCAAGCAATCCTTCCACCTCAGCTTCCGGAATAGCTGGACTACAGGTGCACACCACTCTGCCAAGCAAATGTTTTATTTTTTGTAGAGATAGGGTCTCACTATATTGCCCAGATTGGTCTCAAGTTCCTGGACTCAAATGACCTTCCTGCTTTGGCCTTCCAAAGTGCTGGGATGGTAGGCACGAGCCACCGTGCCCAGCCTACTTACCTTTTCTGAGCATCAGATTCCTCATCTGTGAAATGGAGGGAGCTTTGAACTAGATAAATTCTAAGAGCCTTTTGAAAATTGGGTCTGTGCTTCTAATCTCTATGGGAACTCTTCTTTCTCCTTTACTCACTTCCAAGCAGATGTGTTTAGATAATACTGTTTTTCTGTCTTCTTGGTACTCAACTACAATAGTTGAGTTGTTAGCATTTACTGACTTGCCACCCTGAAGCTCTCTGGTAGAAAGTGGGTCATAGCATTTTCTTGCTCATTCAGTATAATGAACTCTTCACATGGAATTCCAATTTTTTTTCTAAAAATAGTAACTTTGTTATTACTGAATAATAATTTTGTTATCTATTCCCTGGAGGAAATTTAGAATACTTAGATAAATAACTCAACAATCACATGTAATCTTTTGAATAATCTTAGTATTCTGCAAATACTCCCATCAAGCCACACTCACTCTTGTTCCAGATATTTGATGTGCAAGGAGTTCTTACTAATCAGGAAAGTATTTAGAACTAATCCAAGCAAGGAATAAAACAACATTTTCAGGTCTGTACTTCAGTGTCAAGGAGTCAGCCCTTTTCACTAAAACTTGATAGACATGTCCAGAAATGTTTATTTAAAGTGATTGATTAGCCGTAACAAGGCTGGAGGAGACTTTGAACAATAGAAAAAAGAAAGGAACAATGAGCAAGTGGAAAAAAGAGGAGAAGTGGGGGAAGAGAGGAGAGGAGTGGGGAACAAAAGAGGGGAGGGGCTGGAGAACAGGGAAGAGAAAAAAAGAGGCAAAAGAGAAACAATAGTCAAGGAAGAAAGAAAAGAAAAGGCTGAAAAGAGAGAGCACAGAGTATAGGAAAAATGATCTAAAATAGGGCTCTGATAGGAATTACTGAACTATGTGGCAAGAGCTGGGGTTCTCAGAGAAGCTTGGAAAATAGGAGTGAACAACAGAGAATGTGACTGTCCTTGGTTTTCTCTCTATGGACTTTGCGGGAACAAATCTGGTTAGAGAGAGAATATAGGACAGTAGTCCAGAGCTTAGACCCTGGAACAAAACTATTTAATAACCACTTAATAGCTATATGACCTTAAATAAATTACATAACTTCTCTATGCCTTAGCCTCTTCAGCTGTACAATGGGGAAATTTGACTTTTCAATAACTTCACAAGTTATTAGAAGAATAGCTGGTGGATAGTACCTAAATGTTAAGTATTGTTAATTATAATACTAGATATGAAAAACCTACAATTAAACCATTAAACTGTCATAATCCTAAATTCTAAGTTATGGGTATCTCAGGTACTCATTTGAGACTTAAAGGCAGTTAAAGACGGTCTGATCTGCTTATCCAGTGCCTCTGGAGGATTGGGGGTGCTTGAAGCAAGGTCTCACCTAGAGGAAGTCTGCCAAGCTTTGGGGCAGTCATACTACCTGAATGAGAGGTCTCCAGCTTCATACCTGACAATGTTGGGAACTTGTAAGTGTTTGATCTTGTCTGTGCTTCAGTTTCCTCCCTATAAAATGGAGAGTGCAGTAATATTGTATCATAGGGTTGTTGTAAGGATTATGTAAGTGCCTGGTGTGTTGTAAGTGCTCAATATTAACCTATTGTTTGTTCCAGTTTATTCCCAATTTTTTATTCATATCTATTTTTATTAGACTTTGATAACATGCATTCCAATCTTGCTTTGCCCTTAGAATGATTGGTAATTTCTTTTTATGAACCTATAGGGAGCAACTGAAGTCAAAATCTCTAGATTTGTTAGATGAAACCCTTTCCCATCATAAGAGTTAGGAATCTTTCTGGGTTCTTCTTTTCCCAGTTGAAGCCACTATAAATAAATAGTATTTGAAGAAACTGTGGATTCAGCATTATATTCCTTCTACATGTTGCTGAGTTCAGAATAGAACATCCCACCTGGGTAGCTTTAGATAATACCATTCCATGCCATTTTGCTCTTTCTTTCCCACTGACAGTTTTTACCTTAATTCTGGAACAATTTTATCAGGAATATTTTTATATTCTAAAGCCTTCTCATTTGACCTTTAGAAAAGAAGCTAAATATTTCATTAGGCATTTCAGTATTTGAGTTTTCTTGGTGGTGTCAGAGTGAACACTGACTGAAGCCATTTTATTTTCTCTTCAATCTTTGTTCTAAAAGCATACACTGTCTCTCCTCTTCTGTCAATTACTCATACTGTGTTGGATTTTCTAGGTAGGAATGTGAGTATATAAGTGAGGTAGTAGAGTCCAAAGCACAACTTTTAACTCTCTAGCACTTTGTCTTGAGCCCCTGGACCTAGGTGGCACATTAAGTATATAGTTAGTTGATTGGGAAAGGTAAATTGCATTTTAGTGCTGTTATGCAAAAATCTAAATCTAGTCATTTTATGTAGAAACTATATGTATAAAGAATTATGTACAAAAACAGAAGATTAAATATATATGTTGGTAAATATGTATGTAAAAATCTCAGTGCATAATTATGCTTCTAAATAAAGTTCTAATTTTACTTACTTTTCTAAATAAAGTTCTAATTTTACTTAGAGCCTAAACAAACCTTTACTGTGGATAAGAGGATCATGATGTCCTTTAGCTGTTACTTTTTGGTAGCCCCATTGCTGATGTAAAGATAGGCTCCAAAGAATGTGGCCTGTTTTGAAAAATTAAGTCAGATTTTCCTGAAACTTGTGACAATTAGTAGAGAAACGTGATCCCCTCCAGATCCACTGGTCGGGTGGCAGGGTGGTGAAATTCTTGCTAACCTGCAGGTTCAGATGCTGCCCCTCATGCTGTCTCATTTACCATGTGAGGTGAAAGCCATGACTCTCTCTTCTAAATGCCCAGAGCAGTTGCTGCCACCCCCTATATTGTGACTGTGTGGGGAATTTTTTTTTTTTGAGACAGAGTCTCACTCTGTCACCAAACTGGAGTGCAATGGAGCGATCTTGGCTCACTGCAAGCTCCACCTCCCAGATTCAAGTGACTCTCATGCCTCAGCCTCCCGAGTAGCTGGGATTATAGGCACACGCCACCACACCCAGCTAATTTTTGTATTTTTTTTTTTTTTTTATAGAGACGGGGTTTCACCATGTTGGCCAGGATGGTCTCTATCTCCTGACCTCGTGATCTACCCACCTTGGCCTCCCACAGCGCTGGGATTATAGGCGTGAGCCACTGCGCCCGGCCTGCGTGGGAACTTTTAAAATCCAACTCATGGATCATCCATCTCACTGTACTACGTGTAGTACAGCGCTGTAGACTTAGTAAATAATAAAAAATTGTCGAGTCAATGAGATAAAAGATCAAATTGGAACTTTTATTAATTAGGAATGATTTTTTAAAGAATCATTTATCAAGCCCTTGTTTTACATCAGGATTTAAACTGTATTTTTCCTATAGTCCTCATGTAACCCCCTGTTGATTGTTAATGTCCCTGTCTTACAGATGAAGAAACTAAGGTTCAGAGACATTAAGTCGTTCATTCAGTTTATACCTAAACTAAATGAATCAAATTCAGTTTTGTCTGGCTATAGCAACTGTTCTCTTAACATTATCTACACTGGCTCATGGTAAGCACTTTTTCCCCTCTTTTAATATACCCTCCCGTGTCCCCCCAGATTAGTCCTCATTTAGTTCTTCTCTTCTAATTCCTGCAAAGGACATAGTTAAGCTGTTAAATCAGCTGACTGTTCATGATTTCATGTGGTGCCAGTGAGGCTCGCTGTATTCAGGTACTGAGTTTGCCACCTTCTGGCTGTAGGGTGTCGGGCAGACTTCCTTACCTCTTGGGCCTCACTCTTCTCATCTGTAAAATGGGGAGACTCTTGTACCCACCTCATAGGGCCATTATGAGACTTAAATGATCTATTTGTACAAAATACTTAAAACAGGTTCTGGCACATGATGAGTACCATCTGAGGGTTATTTGTTTCAGCTTGAATTGTCCAGATGAGAGCATAATAGTTTAAAAGATTCAACAGCAGATGCTGATTTTTTTTTTTTTTTGAAATATAGTGAACTAGGCCAGGTGTAATGGCTCATGCCTGTAATACCTTTGCTCTGGGAGACCAAACTGGAAGGAACAGTTGAGGCCAGGAATTTGAGACCAGCCTGTGCAACATAGTGAGACCCCGTCTCTACAAGAATGAATGAATGAATGAATGAATGAATGAATGAATAAATAAATAAATAATCTGGGTGTGATGGCACACACCTGTAGTCCCAGTTACTCAGGTGACTGAGGTAGGAGAATTCCTTGGGCTCAGGAGTTGGAGGTTGCAGTGATCTATGATCATGTCACTGCACTCTAGCCTTATCTCTAGAGAGACCTTGTCTCAAAAAAAAAAAAAAAAAAAAAAAAAAAAAAAACGAATAAATAAATAAATACATAAAATGTAATGAAAATAGTTCACTTTTTTGATACTCTTCAGCATGTTTCTGTGTGGAGGCAGCTAAGTTGATCTAGACTGGGTCAGACATCACACCTAATTTCTCTGTCCACGAATAGATATGAATTCCTCTGAGGATGAACACACACATTCACATACACTTCCAAACAGCAAATACCAAAAGGAATTAGCAGTTCAGAAAGGTGGCTCAACTGCCTTCTGAGAACTAAGGGCCATCTCCTCTGTGATTAAACTGAGTCAAGCCCATCTGTAACTGAGCACTGGTAGAATGGGCTCATTCAAACATGTAACTCCCTTAAATTTTTCATTTAAATTTTCTGTGCATTAGAAATGAACTTTACAGTAATCTTTGCTTTCTAAAAATAAGTGTGTTTCTTGTTAAGTATTTAGTCTTATCACAAATTCTGTTTTAGAAAAAAACAACAGAAAATAGTGAATGAGAAGGGTAAGAGACTTAGGACTCAGGGAATTTTATCTCAAACTTTAAAACTGGGAATAAATGCTACTTCTCCATTACCTGGATCTGATAACTTGCCTGCAGGAACGCTGTTTCTAGAGGGTGGTGTGGTACTGTGGGAGGAATAGACTTTGGAGTGAGATCCATGTTCAAATCCCAAGTCACTTACCTTCTCTGACCCTCAGTTTCCTCATCTGTAAAATGACCATAATCAACACCATCTCGAAGAGTTGTGATAACACAGCATTTACTTCCTGCTGTATACTTCCCCTTTTGTCTTGTAGAGATAGAATTTTCCACTTTATTTTAGTCTATAATTAATCCCATTAAAAAATCATCCCTAGACTTTCAATTCCACAAGGCAGGGGCCATATCTTGTTTTCCACTGTGCAGTTGTTCCCTGGCCTCACATATGACACAAGGAAGGCCCTCCTTTTTATTCTAGCTCCATATGACAGCCTTGCCAGAGGGCAAAGGTAACCACCAAGACAGTTTATATTTAACCAAACAAGGCTTGTTGTAGAGGAGAAAGAGTTAGGAAAAGAAATAATGAGTATTCTTAACTTGTTGGGAGAGTGTAGCACTTCGCAAGATTTGACTGTAAGTGTTCACTGTGAAAATAATCTTCAAGTGTATTTTAGCCAGCCAAAGCCTCTAGCAAATTATTTTCCACAAACCAGTGAGTATACATTTGCATGTACTTTCACTGTGCATCTTAGTCTTTAAAGAGATTGATGTTTTAGAAAGTTTAAAAGTAAGTTTTCACCCTCACGAAGGAACTTTCACAATACAAATGATTTGGGAGTAGCAGGTATGCTGACAACCAATGGTAGGAGGGCCAACCACTGTTCCATTTTCTCCCAGGTTTGATGACCAGGATTTCTTCTGGGGGTTGAATCCTGGCTTGGTGCCAAACAAGGGTCTACAGACTCTCAAAGCCTGTATAAAATAGGAGTATGACAAAGATTCACTCAGAAGGAAACAATCAATCCGTGAGAGTGGGCAGGAGTACAGATCTTGTGGACTAGGTCACCCTCCATGTGCTCCTGGACAGCTTGTCAGGGAGGCAAAGAAAAGTAATGGAAGAAGCAGCAGAAAGGGACGATAAGGACACTGGTAGAAAATAACAGGACACTGAACAGATACAGCAGCAGGAGTTTGAACAATGAAGGCTAAAATGTAGCCTTTCAAAGGTTTGTAATTCAGCCTGTGGCAGAGAGTAGAATATGCATGAAATGTACTTTTCATGTAGTGGCATTGGATTATGTCATGAAGAAAATCTGATTTTTATAGTCCTCTGACTTTCTAGAGAAGTAAATTTGAATTTGGAATATTAGAAACACACACAGGTAGGCCAATACTAAGAATGAGAGCAAACTTGGATACAGACATAATTCTGATACAGATATAATAATTTCACAATATCCAGGAGAGTGTCTCAACTCTTTGTTTATTGTAAAATTCTTTTTGACTATTAAAATTACTTGAATTCAGGGCTTAGACGTTTTTTATGTTCTGCTGAAATTTTTGCCACAATGATATTTATCTTTGTATTCTCAATAATGTCTAGCAGTGTGCTTTTTTGCACATAGAAGGCACTTAATAAACATTTGTTAAATGAATGAATAAATGATCAATATTTGTTGCATTAGGATTTGATCTGTTTCAAAATAATTTTTAAAATATTTTTTCTATTTTCCTATGTCATCCTTGTTTTCTTTCATTCACACCACAAAGATGCCAGCAGAACTCCTGAAAATGGGCATCAAATATTTGTTGTGTGTGTCCGAATGTGACCACATCTGCACATCCGCATGGTCTGTGTATAGAGTGGCACTTTCTTGGTCTTTCTAAGCACATCTCATCACGGGGGGAGAGTACCTAGTACACTGTCCACTATACACAGAAACCTGGTGATAGTACACAGATAGAGGGGGCTGAGTGAGGTGGAAAAAGAGCATGTGATAAATGTATCATGAATTGAATGGACTCCAGTTTTGCTTGCTTTCATGATTTCTGTTTGTATTCTTGAGGCTACACATAGAAGCAGGAAGGGAGGTGGAAAGCTAGATCTCCCTAAAGGGAAGGGGTGCTTAGCTTTTATTATAAGTTAGGAATACTGGGATTTCTCAGGTTTCTATTGTGAGTGATGAAACTTTTTAGTGTTGGCAAGAAAAGAGTTAGGAAATGTACAACAAATAAAAAGTTGTGAGGATGGGATATAATTCAGAAGAAACCCAGAGAGAATCCTTGAGAGGATTCCTGTTTCCCCTATAGCAGACAGCCTTGTTTTGCTATCTGACTGGGATACACAGAGGTGCCATCCAGAAATGTTCATCCAGGACCAATGGGTTTTGTCTAATCTGCATCTCACAGATTTCAGCTAACTATGTAATCATGGTTCTGTTAGGAAGCCTGACACATTGTTTAGTACTCTTCGGCTAAGACTAACCTTTTATGATGAAGCAGCCATGCACTCATATACACACACAGGTTATTGTTTGTTTGTTTTTGAAGGGGAGAAGATCATGAATGGTTTATAACTAATTACCTTTCAAATAATGTCTTTAACTATTTATCTTCTTGGATTTAACCACTTGTTCACTAAATAGTATACTTTCTGACTTAATTTTCTCCCCAAACCAATTTATATACACAGATATAACAACACAATTCTAAATACAACAGTAAAAACTATTTAATGCTGTAAGTACTATAAAGTACTATTTTCATCTCCCATTTATAAACCATCTAAATTCTACTTTTCTGACTAGCATCCACAGATGACAGACAATACTTCTGTAAGTCCATCTGGTCAGCAAAGGGTCTCTTAAGTTTTCACCAAAATTTTAATTATGAGAGTATCGAGAATTAGGACTGGAGTTCTAACAGACTCTGCCCTTACTTCTGCTCACAGGTTTATTGTACACATCTGAAGGGATCTGTGGTAAACATCAAGTCAGATATGAACCTGTGAAATATTCTGAGCCCTAGGTAGGAGTTTGGGAAATAACATTTTGAACAGATGGGACACTACTGAGAAGATTGAGCTTGAATAAGTGTAACTTCTACATTAAAAGAGTCAAGTAGGCCGGGCGCGGTGGCTCAAGCCTGTAATCCCAGCACTTTGGGAGGCCGAGACAGGCGGATCGTGAGGTCAGGAGATCGAGACCATCCTGGCTAACCCGGTGAAACCCCGTCTCTACTAAAAAATACAAAAAAACTAGCTGGGTGAGGTGGCGGGCGCCTGTAGTCCCAACTGCTCAGAAGGCTAAGGCAGGAGAATGGCGTGAACCTGGGAGGCAGAGCTTGCAGTGAGCTGAGATCCAGCCACTGCACTCCAGCCTGGGCGACAGAGCGAGACTCCGTCTCAAAAAAAAAAAAAAAGAGTCAAGTATTTGGGAGGAAATGAAAAGCAAAGCAACTCTCAAACTTATGCAAATGCAGGAAAGGCAGAAGAACAGACAAACTGATACCCTAAAGATAGGAGAAGGGGCAAAATGAATGATCTTGCAGGGATTCTTGGCATTTGGAAAGAGTTGCAATATGAGAAAATTAGATAAAAAGGCTGAGTTTGGTAGATCACCAGAAAATTCACTTAGTAAGGGAATACATTGTATGAAATTTATGAAACCTTCTCTGTTGGACATATTTTCACCTCACCTGGAAGCAAATCTTCTGAGTGATGACCAACAGAAACCTTAATGATATTATCAATCAGTTTAGGGTTGGAGTCTAGGACTGGAGGCATGTTAAACTACCATATAGTTCCCAGCTCAGCCAATTGCAATTGTATAGGTTTCAGTTTGTGATTATGATGTCTCTAAGATGGTATTTCTCATTAGTTTTATCAAATCTAACTGATTGGGATAGATTTTCGAAGGAATATAATTGAGAAATCTTGCATTTGTGAAATCTGGTTGTGATATGTGTCCCTGGGTGTGACTGTCCTTGGAAACTTGGTACAATAGAGAGATTTTCAATAGGGAAAGCTTTTGGAAGCATGTATGAATATGGGAAATCATATGATATGTCACTATGTGGGATGATAGACTGAGCTCTATCTACACAGGTTGGCAACATACCAGAGCATAACAGTATGGTATGATCTGACTCTATGGGACTCTGTGCCCACATCTCTGCTTTGTCCCCCTCTAATAAACAATTTGTGTTCCTGAGTGTTATTTGTCCTTTTACTTACCACTCTCCACAATTCCATTTTCTCTTTTTCTCATTTTTTTTTTTTGAGGTAATCTAATTGCTTCAATTAAAGGGTTATGAATCTTAAAATATTATCTAGGAAAAACCCTAATGGCAAAGCCTAGTTTGTGAGAGGCATTATAAAAAATATTTACTTTTACCTCTTTCCACTTCAGTCTCAGGATATCCTCAGTTAAGCCTTAAAAATATTAATCAAGATTATTTGAAAGGCAAATTTGAACAATGGGTTAAGTTTAATAGGGAAATGGCATCTCAACCCATTCCTATGTGTGGAAGCCTGCCCTTGCTCCTTATGACCTCCAGGTGGTGCTGTTTACCCAGACGTGGAAAGCAGGAGCCCAGCCCCATTTCTTTCACTTAGGTTTGCAGTTGGGCTTTCATATTTTCAAAATATTTTCTGTTTCTACAGATGTATTCTTTTAAATGGTCAATAAAATTTTATAACCACTATTTGAAAAATTACAAGATTATTGTGATTTGTGCTTCCTAGCCAAGAATATATCTTTATGTCTGTACATACCCGAAGCCAAGTATTTATGTTTGTTCGTTGGTCCCACTTTCTACGCTTCCTTCCTTTGTAGCATACAGGCTTAGACACAGACATTTGGGCTGTGGACAGAACTCGTCCAAGGACCTGTAAATACTTATGTAATTTTAAAATATATTTCTAGTTCAGCTATGGCAACTGAACTCCACAGGCTTCTGAGTGAAGAACACCATCTTTACAGGAATGCTTTTATCCCCCAAAGCCAATGAGCGTTCCTAGCAGACCTGACCTGATTTTTTGGCAGGGGGATGCTTGTCAGACACCAGAAATGTTTTGATGTTTTGAGGCATCCATACAGTGACACCCCCCAATCCAATCTAAATTCCTCAGAAAAGTGATCCTAGAGAAAAACTGAGAGGGAAGCATTGACAATTTCTTTCCCATTTTGATAAGACTTCGGGTCCAGAAATAGTGGAAATTCCATTACAGCAATGATGAGACTAGGATAGGAGTGTGGTGGGATGGATTTGATCACGGATAAAGTTTGGAACGTTTAATATTGGCTTTTTACAGAATAACCAACTAACATGCCTTTCTTGCCCCCTTTTTCCCCCTTTTCTTTCCTCTCACAAGGGGTTTGTAAACAAACTGGATGAATTCATTCAATGGTTAAATGAAGCCATGGAAACTACAGAGAATTGGACTCCCCCTAAAGCAGAGATGGATGGCCTTAAACTGTATCTGGAGACACACTTGGTAGGCAAGATTGTGTTGTTCTTGCTGTCAATAATCAAAGGATTTTAATGTACTGCTTGTTTGTTTATAGGAAATATCAATTTTATTTATCAAAGATTACTGTATGTCAATGAAACCAAGTTTTAATGGGTCACAGAAGCTGCAAATTTACAGACATTTCAAGTAATACCATGAAACCTAAATAATCTCTATTTCAAGCTACCTTTTCAAAGATTTTTCTGAAAGGATAAGTGATTATTTAAAAATACCTTAGAAAATTTTATTATACCCTTGTTCTCTAAAGGAACAACTGAACGTTTTCCCTTTCTTAAAAAACAAATAAATGAAAAATGATTTTGATAACCATTCTAAGCTTTCTAGAATTCTTGTAAAATTAACGAACCTCTCATTATCAAGAGGGTCTACATTATCTGTTCTACACTGGGTTATTTTAATAAAATATTTAAAATGATGATCTCCATCATTTTTGCTGCTATGTGGGTTTTTCAGCATATAATTAATACAACTGTCATTACACTCATCCCTGTGCATAGAGAAAACCATAGAGGGGAAGTGGAAAACACTCAGATAAATTTGCTTCTGAATATGTTAAAAGCAAGAATTATAGACTGGGGGACATTCGATGAACCTCATGAGGTTTTTACTGAATGCTTCAAATGGCCGATATCAATTATGAAGGGGTGGAAACCAAGTAGTGGAGTGTGATAAAGCATGAAGAAAAAGCACGTGTCATAGGAAATGAAAATTCAAGCTGTAAGGATCTCATCTTTATTCCTTTCACTGATAGCATAAAATTGACAAAGGCAATGAACATGAATCCTTGGGTGCCCAACTGTGGGGTTGAGTTTCTGCCCCTCTTACACACTCAGAATTTGGATTGAATAAACATTATGTGGGAGTCCTACATGTATGCGAGTTTGCAGGGTTCCACAACTGTTATTCTCTATGATGTTAAGTGAGAGAGAGAAGGGAGAGATGGAGAGGGAGAAAAGAGGGGAAAGAGAGAATGTTTCAGGTTTTGGTGTTTGTGTTTTGCAGCATGTTTTATAACAGAAAAATAGCCTTAAAATCCTATTGCGGCATGCAAATAGCCTTGCAGATGATAAAGAATGACAAAACTGTGGTAGAGGATGAGTGTATTGCTTCCCTTTTTCGATACCTGAGTCGATGGTGTGTAAAAATGCCAGTGACCCTAACCACCTCTCTTGTACATGGGTTTTTACATACTGTCCTTAGTACTCATTTCCCTGTTGAGTAGAGTTTCAATTTTTTTTAAAAGAGGGCATTTCATAATAGCAAGATAAAGATATTCAGTGCTTTATAATGTAAATTGTATTAATTAGAATGTCAACTTTTCACTGGCATTGTTCTGACAGAAATTCTAATCTGTGTTTAAACAGGAGTATATGAACTTTATTTCACATTAAGTGTGCTGTCTTACTTTCTCTTGACTTAATATTTTATGGAAAACACACATTTAGTTTTTGAGGTCCCAGAGGGCACAAGGGCATTGAGAGCGCTTTAACTCTAGATTATTTATTGAAAGCCAGGCTAGGAGAGTATGAACCCAAGGTCCCTTTTCCCCTTTGGAGGTTGAATAATATGGCCCCTTTGTAACCAACGAGCACTCTCTTTCTCAAATACAGTATTACAGGGTTTCTTACTTGGCATCCTTATGTTAGCCTCTACTTCCTTCTAGCCCAATGCAGTTCACTAGAGCTTTTTGTGATGATGGAATATTCTATATTGCCCTCTCCTATATGGGGGCCACTAACTACATGTGTCTGTTGTGCATTTGAAATGTGGCTAATGCAACCGAAGAAATGAATTTTTAATTTTACTTGACTTATATTTAAATTTAAATTGCCACAGTGACTAGTGACTTCTGTATTCTCTCTAGCCTTACAAATTGCAGAGCTTTTTTACAGGTGACCATAATGAACTGCAATATCTGTACCTGCCTCATAATGACATTTTCATCCCAAAATGTGAAACTTATTCTCCAGTTTGCTGTGGGTCACCAGTATAAAGATCCACAGCAAAGAGTCCTTCTTAATGTATTTATTTCTTAAAAGAATCTTCTTGTTTCTGCCTAATGATCAACACTTTCTTGGATGAGTTTTCTCTACTATCCCATGTCTGATTATATTAATTGGAATAGAGATATCATAGAACATCTTCTTTATTTCTACCTGGCAAATAGTGAGGGACTTTGATCTCCAGACCTGTTGACTGGATGTTAAATTACAGTCTCCAATTTCACTTCCAAAATCATGAATAATAATGTCTAACAGTTACTGAAGACCTAGTGTGTGTGGATTGCTACTGAATGATACTCTTAAAGTGCAATCAAGCATTATACTCAATGCTGTGTCTGTTACCTTAGATACAGCCTGTGACTCAAACATTTTTCAATCAAATTCTTAGTTTTTCTTTTTCCACATAAGTCTATATTGTCCTCCTGATCGCTATTGTCATTTTTTATTGTATTTCTTTACTGTCATGCTGACAGTGAAGTTATTCTTCTCAACCTTCCCATAAAAGAAAATGTATGAGTAAGCCTAGAGATTTGTATTCCTTAGTTAACCCTGCATAAACCATTATTGCTTTTTAATGAGGGGGCAAGTGGTACTTGCAAGATTTTATCCAGTAGTAGAGGTAGCTACACAAGTTTCTTTAGACATCTCTGTAGATTCTATATTTGACATTAAATCAACAGATGTGCAAGCCTCTAGGGTCTGAGTCTCCCCTGGTTTATTAATGTGTTAGACTAGCTGGTACCCTCCAATATTTATTATAAAGAAAAATATAAAAATCATACTTAAAGTTGTATGTTTACATTTTGATACTTAATTAAATTATTTTCCATGATGGTAACCAAGGGTTTTCACCAACACAAATCAATTAAAGCTTTATAATACCTTTGTGAGAGATATGAAGGAGCTTTATTTTAACTGTAAGAAACACTGTGAAATTACGATGATACATCAATGATTTTCCATGATAATTAATCATCTGCTTGCAACCTGGATGCTCCTTTCAAAAATACAATTCCTACCTTCTTAGAAAATGACATTTTCAGGAAAATGTTATTCTGGAAAGGTATTTTGCAAGTGTTGAACATTCCCTCTTCTTTGAAAACCACTTTAAGATAGAATTGTATAGGTATGTTCTTGGACAGACTTCTTTCTCCCTCTCCCTTCTCTCACCTCTGTCTTCTTCCTGCCACTTAAAAAAAACCGGCTTTATTGAGGTATAATTGACATATAATAAATTACACATTTTAAAGTATAGTGGTCCCTTTTATTCATGGTGAGTATGTTCCAAGCCGCACATTGGGTGTCTAAAACCTCGGATAGCACCACAACCATGTATACTGTGTCTTTGATCTGATAACCTGGATGATTACTAAGTGGCTAATGGGCAGGTGGCATATACAGCATGGAGATGCTGGACAGAGGGATGATTCATGCCCTAGGTGGGACACAGCAGGATGGTGCAAGATTTCACCACACAACTCAGAACGGCGTGTAATTTAAAACTTACGAGTTGTTTATGTCTGGAACTTTGCATTTATATTTTCAGACTATGGTTAACCACAGGTAACTGAAACTGAAGAAAGCAAAACCATGCATAAAGGGGACTACTGTGTACAATTTTATGAGTTTTGACAATCTGGCAAATAAATATATATACCCATGAAACAATCACTGTAATTAAGATAGTGAACATACTTATCACCCGAAAGCTTCTTCATGACACTTTGTAATTCTTCCCTCCTACCCCTCCCTGGCCTCTACTCCATCCCTAACCAATCCTTGATCTGCTTTATGGCACTATTAGATTAGTTTGCATTTCCTAGGATTTTATATAAATTGAACAAAACAATGTGTACTTTTTTTGGTCTGTCTTCTTTCATTCAGCATACTTATTTTGGGATATGTTATGTTGTTTCATGTATCAATTATTAATTCCCTTGTATTGCTGAGAGGTAGTCTATTGTATGGATGTACCACAATTTGTTCTATCCATTCACCTGTTGATGGACATTTAAGCTGTTTTCCCTACCACCTTTTTTATTGCCTCAAGAACCAGAGTTACTAAAAGCTGTATTTGAGTAGAAGCATAATAAATAGAAGCATAGTGAATAACTATCATAAATAGTTCTTGGGTAACTAGTTGTTTTTTTTTTTTTTTCCATTTAAGACATTTTATAGTATCTTTAGAATTAGAATGCTTAAGAGTAAAGCAGCAGAGCAGGTCAGCACTTTCACCCTTTAGAGATTTTATTTCATATCCATTTGCTCCTGAAATGGTAACTCTGATTCTCCAAATTGTTATGCATACCTAATTCATCAAATGTAATCATTCTCAGGGAGACAAACCAGCACTTCTTTTATCTGCAGCCAATCAGTATATTCAATAATAATAAGTGAAGTCAAACCAATACCAGACAGCTGTGCAAGATGTAGGAAAAACAATCAACCACAAGGGCCTGGCTTAAGCTTAGGAAGTATAGTTGCGTAGATAGCACCATGTTATTTTGGACACACATCAACCAACCACGTAGAAATAGCCTTGGAGAAACAAGATTCTTAATTCAATTTGATAAATGAGGAGTGTGGGGGAAAATGGTGACTGTGAACCGTGTGTGTATGTGTGTGTGTATAACATGACTGTAACTGTGTGTGCCAGGCTAGGAATTTAGGTGCTAGGAATACATGATGAATGAGCTTGGTTTCTTTCTTTAAGGGATTTTCAGTCTAAGAGAGGTAACGATAGATTATATGTAGTAATCTGTAGACCCATAAATGACTAATAATTTTAATCAGTAAACTTCTTGTAGGATAAGCAAAGTATTCTTAGGAGTAAAGAGAAAAAATTTATGGGTTCTTTCTGGAGGTAGGGAACATTCAAAGAGGTAATTTGACATAGACCTCAAAGGCCATATATAATTTTGTTAGGGAAGGGAGGATGGGAGATGGGAGGAAACTTTATAAGCATAGTAAGAGAGGTATGGTGAGCCACGTGGTGTAGCTGAGACTAGGTTGGAGTCTCACAGGTTGGGGCTGGGTGGTAAAGGAGTTTGAATGTCTTTTTAACGGATTAAACTTTTCTCTGAGGGCAATGGGGACTCACTGAAGGTCCGGTTTTGTTTTAAAACAGGAGAATAATATGAATCAACCGTAAATTTGATGGGGGTAGGGTCAGTCTGCATGGATTAACTGGATGAGGTTCGTGGCTTAGGTGAGAGAATCTCTGTGCGTGAAAGAAAATGGATTTGGGTATAGTATTTGAAGGGTATGCTGGTACAGGCAAGCTTTTATCAGTTTTTTGAATTGTGTTTAAATTTAAAAATTAAAGAAAGGGAGTAAAAGGTTAAAGTCAAGAGTAAGTCCTCTTTTTACTCGTGTTCCCATTGATTCTTCTCCCTCGAGGCAACCAATGTTCCTTGTTTTGTTATATCATTTCTGATTTATTTCAGGTATTTAGAAACAGGCCGGCCGCAGTGGCTAATGCCTGTAATCCTAGCATTTTGGGAGGCCGAGGCGGGGGATCACTTGAGGCTAGGAGTTTGAGACCAGCCTGACCAATATGGTGAAACTTCATCTCTACAAAAACACAAAAATGAGCTGGGTGTGGTGGCGCATGTCTATAGTCCCAGCTACTCAGGAGGCTGAGGCATGAGAATTTCTTGAACCTGGAAGGCAGAGGTTGCAGAGGTTGAGCTGACATTGCGTCACTGCACTCTAGCCTGGGCCACTGAGGGAGACTGTCTCAAAAAGCACAAACAAATATATCTATGTACTTAACTTTGTTCCTGTAGTTTCTATTAGTAATAATTCAAAGTCAATAAATATAAAACAACTTCATCCTTTTGGATGGCTGCATAGAATTCTTACAAATACGCCATAATTTATATAACCAATTCTTTGTGATGGAAATTTAGGTTGTTTACAGTCTTTTTCTATTATAAATGATGCTTTAGTGAATATTCTTGGAAATTCATCATGTTGGATACTGTAAGTATATCCTTAGAATGAATACCATTCATGTGAAATTTCTAGGTCAAGGTTAAGCACGTTTAAATTTTTAATGTGTTACCAAACTGTCCTTGATAGAGATTTTACCAGTTTATACTGAACAATGCATGAGAGTGCCTATTTCTGCACATTCTTGCTATCAGAGTATGTTATTACATTTGTTGAACTTTGTCCCTCTGATAGTTACAGATGGCATCTTACTGTAGTTTAGTTTGTATTTCTTGTATTTTAACTGGCATTGAAAATCTCTGCATGTTTTTAGGATTCATCTGTATTTCCTTTTTGAGAACTATCTTTAAAATTCTTAGCCTGTTTTTCTGTTGGTCATTGGTTTTTTACTTCAGGATTTATCGGGGCTTTTTATATATTAAGGCAATTAGTCTCTTCTCTGTGAATAGGAAATTTTAAAAATGTATTCTGGGGTTCTCTTGTAAAAGCATATGGATATCTCAACAGTTTGAGGAATCAAAGGTTAGGCAGACATGGAGGGCCAGGCTGATAAGCATGTAACAGGTTTCTACTATGGGGCAAAATCACATTTGGATTTCAATTCTGGAAAGACCAGTGTGTTCTAGGGAGTTTGCTTACTTAGACTTGGAAGGAACAAGCTTAAGATCAGGGTAGTTAGAATCAAATGAGTGGGTTAAAGGATGTTGGAGTAATGAGAGAAATGGTGGATCAGGGTGGGGGTAGTTAAGAATAGAGAAGAGGGAATAGATTCAAGAAAGAGGAACAGATTAGAGAGACACGTCAGCAGTTCTCTTTTTGAGGCTCACTCTTTTCTAGTCAGAAATCTCATGACCAACATGCTTTGTCTGTCCTAGTTTCCCCTAAGGCTATAGCATAGGATGGCCCACTGCTCTACAGCTGGGCAAGACTTGAGTGTAGTGAAGGATGCGGAATTGCTGAGAGCTTCTCTTTCTGTGTATCAGGGGTACATGCAAAAGGTGGAGCAAACAGTCTTTTATACAACTTCTATAATTATGGAACTTTGCTTAAAGAAAAACATTAAATTATACTCACTGGAAAAAAATTCAAATTGTGTTAAACAGCATAAAATTAAAAGTAAAAAGTCTTACCCTCCCTTGGGTAACCAATGTAAATAGTTCTATATATTTTTGAACCTTTTTATGGAAAAATGCATACACTTTAAGGATTATTTAATTCATATTATGCATGCTGTTCAACAACTTGCTTTTTGTATCTAAATATGTCATAGATACACTTCTATCAGTATATGAAGATCTGGTGCACATTTTAGCAGCTCCTTAATATTTTATTGTGTGGATATGCCATAGTTTATTTAATCATTTCCATGATGATGGGCATTCGAACTGCCTTCTTATTTATACTTTTGCAAATAATACTCAATGAACTTTATTTTAACACCAATTGAGAGTTTCCTCCTTGTCCCATCAGTGTCTGCCTATAGCAGCAATTCAGAGAGTCTCTGTAATAAATCTGTCACACTCCAGGGACAGCTGTTTCTCTAAGTCCTGAAAAATGAGTGGGATTTGTGTGTGTATGAGTTTTGAGGCCATGTTTATAGCAGTAGACTTTTAAAACATACCTTCCTGAACTTTGTTATTCCTCTTAAGATTGGTGCCTGCAATTTTAGGTGACTGTCACATGGTGGCACAGAAGCACCAAACTCCTGCAGACAGTGCTTACAGTCTTGGAGTCCATGAAGGGTTTGAAAATGTTTCCTTATTGTGTCATTATACTAAATACTTATAAAAATAGATTCAATTTAAAGTGTCTAACAAAATTCTAAATAAAGATATATGCATGCATTTATCATCTGTATTTCTTTAGATCTTCATGTTATATCATGTTTCTGATTAAACAGCTTTCATTTGTCTCATAAGAAAAACCAGTATACTTCTTACAGAGATTTTAGCCATACAAGAAAATTTCCCCAAATACTTTCAGCCGTTTTTCTCTTGCTTGCCCTCCTGTCTCTACCTCTGCTCCATTTTTCATTGCTTGAAGTTAAGAGATGACAGGGTTTTCTTTTTCCCACTTCCTGGTGCCCATCTTTCCCAGCATCTCCATGGGTAGCCAATGCCCCAGCAAGTTAAGCTTCACAAGACCAGCAGCTGTCATTTGGCTGTGCTGCTCAGCTCATGAGAGCAGTGGATCAAACTTCAAAAGCACGAGCTATGAGAGTTTCACTGGACTGCCCCCACCTCCCTCAGCCTTGATGAACAGGCTGGTGGCCTTACAGGGGCTTTGACGTCCCATTTGCTTGTCCCCCTTGATTCCCACCAGTTTAAGGGTAGTCGCAGATAGTTTAGTGGGAACTGGCAACATTCTTCTCTTTGGGGGACTTGGAATACCACTTAATTCCCAGCCTTGAGTTTCTTCCTTTGGTGGCACAGGGATGGAAGGGTCTTTCAGAAATTTATAGCATGCAGGCATTTTGAGGTTGGTGTGTGGGAATGGTAGTGTAGGAGGCTCATTTTGGACATATGAAAATCTTGGACTACATTCCTTTACTCATGTAACTCTAACTTTGTGTGCATCTAGGAGACAAATAGTGTTATCTTCCCTTCTCTGTTAAATAGGACTCCTGCACTGTTTCAAGCACCTGGGAATGTGCTTTTGCCTGTCTCAGTTTAAGGACTTTTGGGCCATAATACCCAGTACTTATTGTTTTGAAAATTGTTAGTGCCCAGACATTTTACTAATTTATTCTTTATTTTTCTCTTTAGGAAATAATGACTGTTTTTAATTAGAATGTCAGGGAAACACTGCATTTATTAAGCACTTCCTATTTACGGCAGTATTATACTAAGCATTGAAGAGAAGGTTTACAGACAAGCCTCACACTATAAGGGTCCATGCACAGGCTGAAGGACACCGTGCATGGCTGAGAGACTCACATGAGCCGGAGTGTGGTCACCTACCATCTCTCTCCATGTGTAGATTCATGAGCTTATCCTACTTCTCTACTGCATTACGTGGAATTTTGGAATCTTGAAATAATTCACCTGATGTAAATAATATGAAGTTAAACTTCCAGATCTTTACATTAGCCAGAAAAATGCCTATTATGTATCTATAGGGTTGTTGTGAAGGTGAAATAAGCATGTTTTATGTGAGGATGAGGATGCTTTTATCATTTGGGGGAATCTTCCTTGGAGACCCAAGAACATTTGGCGTGAGAAGCTTGGGTGTTCTTAGATGAGCTGAAATTCTCCCTGCCCACCCTCCCCTCAGCTGTTGTCTTGATGCTGTCACCTACTTGAGGGACGGCTTTTGTCTCTGTGGTGTCTCCCCCAACTCCCAGCCTTGCACATGCATGATAGGTATTAAAAGTATCTGCTAAGGCCGGGCGCACTGGCTCACAGTGGTTGCAGTGAGCCAAGATTGCACCACTGCACTCCAGCCTGGGCGGCTGAGCAAGACTCCGTCTCAGAAACAAACAAACAAAAACAAAACAAAACAAAAAACAAACAAAATCTGCTAAGTGAATGAATGAGCATTTATAAAAGCAGTGTTAGAATCACTGTGGGCAACAGATTCTAACGAATGTTATAAATCATCAAACGATAACTGAGCATGTCTGCAAGTTATTTCCTCTACCATTTACAAATCAAAATGGACTTGTCACAGGACTTTCTAGGTATTGTTTGGTATATTTGTGACAAGAAAAACATCTACAGAGGGAAAAATAGGAATGTTTTCTTCTGTTTTCAGGATGCAATTTATCGCCTTTGGCAAAAAACACCAGGAATGTTTTCTCAGATAAAATGTTAACTCAGATATTTGAATGTTTTTTAATTTCAGAGGTAAATGTTACTGTTTCAAAATATGAAGACAGTTTGACTAGACAGGATGTTAATGACTTGACATTACAAAATTTATTAAATTTATTTTTAAAGTGGTTTAGTTCCCCCTCTCAGATGCATGAAGCATATGGGAGTTGGAATAGATCTGCCCCAGGCTGCCAAACAAATTTTTAATGGAACTGGAGTCCTTCAGGGATTGTCCTAAATCCACATAATATTCTTAAGTCCTGGTGTTTGCACTGGGACCTGTATATTAGCAGCTGTACGTGTGAATAATATACTTATATCAATCCATCACTCTCGTGAATCCACATCTGTAGGGGCTGCTGCACATCAATTATTCCACCTCAGGGAGTAGAGAAATATTTGGGCCAGCATTGACCTCCTTTTCAATCAGGGCCTCCAAGCAGTGTGTTCTGGAAGTCAAATGGTCCCTTTAGACAGAACCTCTGTTTGGGAATCCATTTGGCCTAATGTGGCCATGCTGGGAAGTGAATGTGATTACCTGTGTAAGGTGTGGAGATGGCATCCAGAGACGCAAATGAAAATTCTGTCACTTGAAGCCACCGTCAACATTCAGGATCTCTCCCATCTATCTAATTCTTGCATAACATATTAGCCAGTCTATCAGAAAAGAACATCAGCTTCAGTAAGATGCATCTACTTTGCACCAAAAAAAAAAAAAAAAAAAAAAAAAAATACTGTTTGTTTGAAATATATTGTAACTTGTTTGAAGAGTTAAATTCACTTTCAAATTCTTGGAAATGTTTTTATTGTCTGAGGTTTCAGGAAGAAACTCCTCAGGAAGAAGGAGGATTTTTTGTCTTCATATCTCAGTGTCTTCTCTCTTTTTTTTTTTCCAAAAGGAAAACAAAGATTTTATAATGCTTATCTTTTTGATCAAAAACCTGGAACATCTTTCTCAAGAGTACAGAGTTCTTTTTTTTTTTTTTAAAGCTTCTACTTTTATACCTAGAGGTGTGTTACAGATTGTCATAACTGATAAATCAATGACAAATGCAGCCACTTCATTTTGTTGGGGAAATAGACAATTGTGGTAGCGGCTGACCATTTATTTAATTATGTGGTAAGTACCACATGATGAGAGGGCAAAGTTAATTGATGATTTGGGCTATCTCAGCCAGGGTACAGTTTACATGGCAATTACGCTGGGATCATCTAACTGTAATTGGCAAGTAATTTTGTAAGTGAAGGAACATGACAGCTCATTTACATGGTGTTCACTGAGTAAAATTTGGGGACATTTATCAACTACTTCCAAGTGAAGAGTGATTGTACCAGGGTCTCCCAAAATGCCACAAGCTGTTTAAAAGCTACGTGGGGAGATTTGTGGTACAAATCTCCATGCACTCATTTCCCTGAACATTTGTTAGTTATGTGCTGTGTGCCAGGCACTGTCCTAGACACTGAGGATACAAAAATGAGTAAAATAAAGAGTTCTACTCTCAAGGAACTCTTGTATGCAAAACAGACACATCAATAATTTTAACACAACGTAGTAAGTGAAGGTTTGAACTCTGCACAAGTACCGTGGGTGCCAAGGGTGGGGAAACCAGTTGGGTCGAAGATGGTCAGGGAGAGCTTGCTAGAGAAGGTCACACCTGAGATGAATCTTAAAGGATGCGCAGGGCTTTTCAAGGGGAAGAGCTTGCCAGGCGGAAGTGCCAGCCAGAGTAGAATCGGAGTAGCAAGACAGCTGGTGTGAACTGGAAACTTTAAGTAATCCAGGCACATTTCAAGGCAGATATGTGGCCTGTGAAGTTGAGTTGGCTGGTATCTCAGAGGGCCCTGTAGGTCATGCTCAGGGCCTGGATCTTATTCTCCACCCTGGCAAGCCATTGGAGAGTCTTAATGTCAGAGTTGTTTTGTAGGAAGGTCATTTTGCATAATAAAACCACTTGCATTATTGCAATATGCCAGGCTCCGTTCTGCATGTATCAAGGCATTTCATCCTCACAACAACCCTATGAAGTGGGCATTAACATTTCCCATCACCTATAGATGAAGTAACTGAGTACACAGAGGTTGGCCAAAGCTACACAGTGGGCGATGGAGGAGCCAGGATTTGAACCCAGGCTGTCCAGTTCCAGAGCCCTTGCTTGTCAACAGTCCCGTTCTATACCATGTCATAATTCCCTTGACACAGCTGACTGCAATTCCTTGTTTACGTAGTGTCCCCCACCTCCACCCCAGCACACGTACGTGCGCGCGCACACACACACACACACATGACTGTGAGTTCTGTGAGAGCAGGGACCATGTCTGTCTTGTTTATAGCCATATCCTTCAAGCTTAAGACACCACCTGCACCTTCATAGGCATACAACAAATAAGGAGTAAGTCTAGTTTTGAGGAGGGCTGTGATTCAAGTTAACCTGGCAAGGGATGACGATGAAAGCCTTAATCTAAGGCAGTGTTAGTCAATATGGAGAGATGAAGAAGCGGAAATAAATGGTCAGGGCTTGCTGATTGATTGGATGTGTGGATTTTGTTGGAATATTCTCACAGTGCTTCTGATTTCCAACCCATACACTGGAGGGATGACTTGGCAAAAGAATGTGAAGCAGTGGGAAGCTTACACTGTTCTTCACAGAGTTCTTAAATTCCTGAGAAGAAATGTTGCGGACTCAGGATGAGACCTTAGAAGAGACTTCCCTTGAGGTGGTTAAAAATAGAAGGGACACATCTGCCTGGGATGGTTGAGAGACAGAGCTGCCCTTGGGTAGATGAGTGGTTAGATAGCCTTTGGGATTCTTCCCCTTTTGAACATTCTCCGATTTAAAATAAATCAAAATTCTCCCAAGCTGCCTATGCTTAACTGCCTGGCTTAGAGAAGGTAAAACCAAAGTGTTCAAGGGCTGGGAAATATTGGGTCCAAATGCCTGGATGATAAATAAGGAAACAGAAGCCCTGATGGGTTAAATGACTCATCCAAGGGCACACACTTGAGGCAACAGGAATACCCAATCATTGGATTCTCAGTCTGGGCTTACTCTTCCCCATGTCTCATACAGCAGCATTTATGTTTTAGGGGGTCCTCTGTGCGCAGACCTTTGCTGGGTAGAAGCATACAGCAAAGGAAACCTGGTGTCTGCCCTTGAGGAATTCAGAGAACCTCAACAATAAAGAACCCTTATAACCTGAAAATGTCACAAAGTACCATCTATTACATAGAATATTTGGAAAATAGAGAAAATGAATTTTAAAATTCATAATAATTTTTTTAGTCTCACTCATTGCCTGGCACTGCTTTAATGCTTTATATTTATTATCTCTAATTCTCAGTGTTTCAATGCTTTACATTCATTATCGCTAAGTCTCACAGCCACGTAGAAGTTAGATAGTATTATTTCCATTTTATATTTTAGAAAACTAAAGCACCCAGAGCTTGTTCCCTAAGATCAGACCACGGTAACTCCAAGTTCAACCCTGTACAAATTATGTTAACATTTTGTTGTGTTTTTTTTTGTAGTCTTTTTCTAAGTACTAAGACTATTTACTTATACATATGTAATTTTATCATAGATACAATTTGGAATCTTCATTTTTTGTGGCATGTTCTATGTATTGTCCATGTGATTGTTTAGTCTTCATTTTGATGGCTATCTAATGTCTTATCAAGTTTTCAGGAGGTTCTTAAATGCTTACTCATAGAAATCTTCCCATTCTTGGTATATGTGGCATTTTAAAGATATATTTTGAGGACAGGTACATCTGCCCATCCTCTGTGGATGGCATTGTGGAGAGGAGAAGAGAAACTACACGGAGGATCATGGCTTTCTTCTCCCCCAGGAGCCCCTCTGAGAATGGAGAGTGGTTCTGGGCACAGCTCAGAGTGGAGCCTGGGCAGAGATGGCCTGAGGCAGATAGCAGGTGACTTTTCAAGCCTTGGCTTTTCTGACTGAACACACATTCTTCCTCCTGCCCTTGTAAAAAGGCAAGTTTTCTTTTTCTTAGGGTAGTAAAAATCTTTTGTGTGAAGAAAAAGTGTCGTCAAGTGTCTTATTCATCAGCATATATACCATCTCTTTAAAATGACAGTGGGAGTAAAAGTTCATCAGTTCAATATGTCTTTCACATTTGGAGACTCCTGACTAATAACCTCTGGTATTTATCATCAGAACAGCCAAAGAACTGAATTCTGGCACATGCTTCTCTCACGCACTGAGAGAAACTTAAAAAGACAGAAGATTTTCTCCATTTTTTTCTTCTATTCACTTAGAAGGAAAAGCATACCTTTTTTAATTAAAAAAAATATGAGCATGCAGAAACATCTGGCCTGTATTACCACAGCAGCTTCCTAAATGGCTTCCTTGTCTCCAGTCTGCCCTTTTAAAATCAGCACTATATGCAATAGCTAGAAAGATTTCTAGATCACCGATTTGCACCAGCCAGTCTCCCATGTCACTGGCATGTTCTTCCATCACTCTTTCGTGGTTCTTGGCTGCTGTCTCTCTTGCTTGCATCCTGCCCTAGCCACACTGAGCTGCTTGTGGCTCCCTGCTTCATGCTATAATGTAGGAGTATCTTCAGGCCCATGTACAAATCAGTTCTTTCTCCACAAGCTCCCTGCTAGGCTCTGCTGAACCTGGATCCCATCATGGGCTCCCACCACCCCCATCCAACACTTATACAGACTATAAACATCTGTCTTGTTTGTATTTTATTTTGTTTTAAAGGCAGAGTCTTGCTCTATTGCCCAGGCTGGAGTGCAGTGGTATGATCATAGCTCACTCCTGGGCTCAAGCAGTCTTCCCACCTCAGCTTTCCGAGGAGCTAGGACTGTATGTGTGTGCCACCACACCCAGCTAATTTAGCCTTGTTTTTACTTGGCCAGCATAATTCTTAAATAATTTTTTTTTTTTAAAAAAACCTTGAATCCCATTGGGCAAGGCATATCACCGTTTAGTTTGCTTAAGGCCCCACCACTCTGTGTTATACACTAAACCCTAATTACGTATTTATTCTCTGCTGGGTCTTGTAAAGATACTTGTTTTCTTATCTCCTTTACACAATAGAATATAAGCTGTTTGAGAATAAGGATTGTATATTGTTAACTTTTGTATCTATAGACTTGACAAATACTACTCAATAAATATTTATTATATGAATTTATGCCTTGTGAATAAACAAAACTTAGGCCAGAAAATAATCTCTTTTTGTCCTTTCTACTGATTAATGAACATCACAAGGCTAATGGAACTCAATGGACCTGGCAGAAACTAACAATATTTCCATCAGGTGATCAAAAGTCTGTGTTCATGATTTGATACTGCTAAGATTGAACCACTCTGGACATTTAAGCCTTTGAATGTGCTTATGATCTTTCCCACTTTTTCTTGTACCAGGATATCTGTTTCCGTCACGGCATATATTTCCTTGGTTTTATGTCCACGTGACTATCAAACTGGGCTATTCAGAAATATAAGTGGAAAGGATTAGATATTTTATCTGCTTTGCAAATCTGATCATGACCAAAGTACAATCAGTGGGAATACTCAAAGTTTGTTCCTGCCAATAAGTAGTACATCCAGATATATGCAGGCTGGTGATGCTAGAGGTTTTAGTAATAGAAATGCCCATTGGTGAATCTTTGATAATCCTGTGCTTGTTTCAGTCATTGTGTTTTTCCGTTTCCTTAGTTATTCCCTTCTAGTCATTCGTCTACGCATTGCTTTAAAGATGCCAAAAAGATCTGGTGTCATCCAGGAACCAGATTACTCATATTTATGGAATTTCATATAATCAGTGCCGTAAGACTATGGTAACTGCCTATGGCAATGTTCTTGCCATAAATTCGTTCTTCAGAGAATGCTCTGCATTTTCAGGGAGTGCTATGGGTATTGCAGAGGGACTGTACACCATAAGGCATTGCTGAAGAATGGAAATGTGTTCAAGTATCAAGTTTAAGGAAAGAACAGCAACAAAAAAATAAAACCTTTCATCTAAGCTTCCTTCCCTTGGGAAAAGGTGGGGGCAAAATGGAGAGAGCTTATTATAGAATCCTTTAGCAGCCAGAAATTTCATTGACAATTTTGTTAATGTGCCTGCTCGTCTGCCTTCTCAGAGGCTCATTGTGAATTCCTTAGTTGATATTATTAATGGTTAATGGGTGCACCTGAAAATCAAGCAATATTGTACCATTTGGGTAATAGTTATGTTAAATGGTTCTTTTCTACAGCATCAAGCTTATCAGATTATCTTTTTCCTAATAATGAATACCTCATCTTTTCCAATTTCCTAATCAAATGCTTCCATGTCATCTTGAAGCAGAGCCAGTTCCAGCTGCATCTATTCTATACTCTTGGCTTCAATTATTTCAAATTATTCAACCTACTTACGGTTCCTTAGATTCCCATTTGCTCTGAGACATAGACCTCATGCACCTCTTTGGAAAGCTCATGATTACCAACTATTCAAAACAGGTCTATTGTAAGTAAACAGTGAATCAAAGAGATCCCTAGGCTAAATTTACAGTTATGAGAAAATGTCTACAATAAGTTTCTTCCTAAATTTTGGTGCTCTTGGGTGATCTTAGGTGTTCTTTTTACCCTGTCCCTGCTCTCTAAAACACACATGTATCTCATTCTGCATGGCATTGCTTCAGAGTTGAGGATGTCCATGGCAGTGGGAAAAAGTAAGTGCAGTCATGTTTTGACTATAAATAACAAGCATTTAATTTTTCATAGGTAATATATAGTTTGGATTGATCAGAAGCATGAGGTTTCCCATACATTGCCATGTTTTATTTTGTTCGACCAGGTACCTGTAGATAAAAGAGGACAGTACAAGAAATGGTGAACAGCCTTGGGGAAACCTGATATTGTCATTTTCTGTTATATTGGCTGCTGAAACTTTATTGTATCTTATGCCTCTAGTCAGATTAAATGATTCATCATTCTGGACTCATCTTTTAATAATGACTTCCAATTATAATAACTTATAATTCTTATCTTTATACTTCATGGCTTGATCTGCATATCTCTATCTCCTTCATTTATAGGTTCTTTTGATCATTATTTCAGTATTCTGAACTTTAAAAAGATCCATTTTCTCTGCTAAGAAAAGGAGAGTTCAGACTCACCACTGACCACCCAGGATGACTCAGGCTACACTTCATTCTCCTAGTAACATGTTCAGTTGCCCTTTGGGCCCGGAGGCCATGCTTTATACTCCTACATCTCTATTGCCCAGCACAATGTATAGAGTGGGCACAGTACATGGTTTCTAAGTGAATGAATGAACCTGAATACCTAATTTCACAATTTATGATTGATTTACTTCTTTAATCTAAAATTATATTCTACCTGGAACTGTATCATTTCAAACTTCTATCAGATATTCTTAATACCAAGTACACTGCAGTGCAGACCTTCTCAATAAATGTTTAGTGAGAGCAAAACATATATATTTTGGAGACTTATCATGGAGAAGCCAAAATTTGGCCACACAGCATTTCAAAATCCATGCTGGCTCCAATTAGTCAAGGAATGAATTTTCACCCCCCAAATTAACCATTGATTCAATAGATTGGTTAGTGTGATTACTCTCCACTGGACCTCCTATGGTTGGAATGCCTTATGAGACTCCAGAGATGGAAAAATCTTTGGAAAGTCATCTATGTTTCTTGAAATATTTAAATGGAAACCTTCCCCTTCAGAGTGTTACTGTTAAATGGATATCCACAATTCATGCAAACATCTATCGAGCAACTTGTATGTGACATGAATTGGGGATAAATGTAAAGCTGGCAATTTTTCAAATTACTTATAATTTCATAGCCAAGGATAGAAATAAAGCAGCATATAGTAAGATAAATTTTACAGTAGAAGTAGATATAAGGAGCAGAGAGGGGGAGTAATTAATTCCACATAAAGCATTAGGGAAGACACCCTGAAAGAAATGACTCTGAGTTAGATTTCAACTATGACAGCAGTTTTTGTCTTTTGGATAACTATCATGAGTGAAAAATGCCTGATTGTGCTTGATGTATTCGTTTATAAGGCAGTGTCATATTTTAGGGAATAAACTTTTAAAAAGCAAAGATCTGAAAGGCATTTAACTCCTCAGTGCAGCACCGGAATCTGCCACTGTATTCTTTGTTGTGTGATATCTGAGAAACAGAGCTGAATCAAACCCTGCTATATTAATGGGTTTATATATGTACACATAAGGCTAATATATTTTATGCTGCCAATTTTTTATGGTTTCATAAATAGTGCTATCACTAACGTTTCTAAAAAATGAAGAAAAGAGCTCATATATGCTAGTAGAAATTCAGTATATTTTATAGAACACTGCTACTCTTGATATAGCCTACGGGATGTGACTTTTCATAAAAACCTAATGAATTTCTAGGTTTGTCAGCTGTTTCCAAACAGATGCACTCGGCTAATCTAATGGAAACATTTTGAGCCCAGATCCCAAATATCAGTAGCTTTTAGTATTGCAAATTAGTTTGTCTATTGGGTAAATTGGGCTGTGTGGTTCTTGATAAAAAGTAGCAAGTAATTTTTTATGGATGTTTTATGTGTAACTGCCTTGCCAGGGTTTGATGCTCATATTTTTCCTTGCAGAGTTTTAAGTTGAATGTAGACAGTCATTGTGCTCTCAAGGAAGCTGTGGAGGAGGAAGGACACCAACTTCTTGAGCTTATTGCATCTCACAAAGCAGGTAAATCCTCCTGAAATATTGCAAGTCTTTATGTCTCCAGACTATTAAGAATGAAGAAGCATTGCTGTAAATTACTGCATATATTCACTTCCTTATGTATTATTAATATTTACATTATCAGATTGACCTTCAGGATTTATAAATGTTTCATATACTGCATACAATGCTGTGATACTTATAAGATGAAATACTGCCTCCAAATGGTCTGTTCATTTTATTTTGGGCTTGCTGTTCGCCTGAGTTTCAGTTGAAATTACATTCTTGAAAACTTCACATTGACATGCTTTTTGATGTAGGTGCTCTGGAAATAACATTAAGATAATGAATGAGAACTGTATATATAGTTATAATGCATACGCATTAGGGTACTTATAGATATCATTACAGATATAAGGCAAGCAGTTTAAATTATTTCCCTGCCACTTCACACACGTGAACATCTTGCAGAGTTTTTGGCCTTCAACCAATTCTTACCCCAGTATTAATATATTTATAAGGAACAGATAATAAATAAAAAATAATGTTGTCATTTGGTTATACTTATCCTGATAATAGAAGACCATAAGACAGGATGACTTACAGTTTGGCTCTAGGTTTGAGCTTAGCAAAGCTAAATAGGAAAAAGATAGTATTAATTGAATTTGCTAATGTTAAAGACTGCTGTCTTAATTCTGGCCTATTTACTGTATTTCTCATTGAATTGACTTTACCTAGTTCCATAGATATTTTTTATCATTATAAAGTCTCTACACAGATACACACAGAGCGTTTTATTTGGAATGTGAAACTGTAATGTTACTAATTTTTATACATTGTGATTTTTGTTCCTCATGTATTTTTTTAAGTCAATATACTGAGTAAGTCAATTTCCAAGCCATTGATCTATGTGGTTATCACATTTTTGTGTCCTTACACCTCCTGTCAAGAATTGCCTGTTTCTATTCTGAGTGACAAATGTTGATATGGCAGGTGATGGTAATGGTCACTTAAAAATATTTATATTGTTTAAAATAGCCATCTAATTTACTAAATAAAAATAACGAGCAAAGATTCATTCAGGCCCACAACTTCTGCTTTCCCCTCCTTTTGGAGAAGGACTGAAGGACATGCTGCGGATGATTGCAAGTCAATGGAAGGAGCTGCAGAGGCAAATCAAACGGCAGCACAGCTGGATTCTCAGGGCTCTGGATACCATCAAAGCCGAGATACTGGCTACTGATGTGTCTGTGGAGGATGAGGAAGGGACTGGAAGCCCCAAGGTAAGTGGCTTGAAGTTTTCCTTATTTCCTCTCATTTCTGTCTTCTTTTGAACTAGGCACTACTGAAGTTTTCTTTCCAACCCTAAGGCTTTTTGTTTCTACTGGGTAAACTTTATATATATCTCTCTATATATAAACAAAATGAAATGGCTTAGTTTAAAATAATAAAGCCTTCAACTTCCAAGTTTTCCAGGAAGAGATCTTTTTTTGAAAAGTGGCAGAGAAGGAGGGGGACAGTACTTTAGGGGTGAGAGAAAGGGAGACATAAAACATTTAGTAAACAAAACATAAAGCATCTTTAACATGAATAATCAGAATGGTTTTAAATTGTTTTGTTGCAACTATAAATCACTATAATCAGTGCAATCACTCAGCTCTGACATCCATTAGCCGCTTGGTTACAGCAAATTAACAAAGAAGAGAGAAAGTGATTCATTATCTCATTCCTGTTAATGACTATCAGATGCATTGCCTAATTAGGGGATGGTCATTGTAGTGGGAAGAAGGTCATATGCTTTGCTACAAATCTTTTTGCTCCGAGTGTAAGTTCTCCATAATGGTACATGCACCGAATACAACAAGTACTTTAAAAATGAGTATTGACGTGTTTTGGTTGTTCATTTTAGATGTCCAAAATAACCCATAAAACATATGCAATTGAACTTTAAATGAGGCACCTTTTAATATAGACTGGCACTGTTCTAAACGTATCTTTGGACTCATAATGTGGAAAATAATGTTATTAATTTGATATTTTCATGTAATCACTCCTTTCTTTTGCATCTGTGAAAACCAGCCTCATAATAAATCCAGAATAAAACATATTGTAACATGGGGGAAACAGATTTAAGAGTTCATGGTTTTTATTCCTGGCTTGGACAAAGTAAGTAAATCATCATCAAATCACATTTATTCAGCATCCATGTAGATTGGCATTGTACTAAATGTATACAGAGCAAGTTAAAAAACACTTTGCCCTCTTAGACTCACATTTTTAAATGCAGGCAGAGGAGAAACCCATCCAGCCCTGCAATGTTGAGACCCATGCAGCCAGTGAAAAGCTCAGACAATTTACGGCTTTTGAATCTCAAACAACGCCTTTAACTTATTTGTTGGAAACAGAGGATAGAATGATGAGCTCAGTTTCACTTAAAGAAGGCTCCATGAAGAAGGTCGCATTTCAGGAAATATTTAAAGGAAGGAGGAGAGGTGACTTGGCACATGAGCACATATTTTAGGAAGTGATGTGATGAAAGGATCAAAGCTGGAACTAATAATATGGAATGGAGAGTATATTTGGCAGATTTCTCAGGGCAGACTTGGAGCTATTTTAAGGAGTAGGCTGTAGGGAGAAGTTCACTGGGCTAATGCTTTGGCTGTGTGTGGAAGTGGGGAGAGGAAAGATGATAAGAAATGACACAGTTAAAAACTTGTTGTAGGAAGCTGAGGCAGGAGGATCACATGAGGTCAGGAGTTTGAGACCAGCCTGGGTAACATAGCAAGACTTTATCTCTGCAAAAAGTAAAAGATGAGCCAGGCATGGTGGCATGCACCTACAGTCCTAGTTACTCAGGAGGCTGAGGCAGGAGGATTGCTTGAGCCCAGGAGTTGAAGGCTGCAGGGAGCTAGGATCACACCACTGCACTCCAACATGGGCAACAGAGAGAGACCCTGTCTCTAAAAAACAAGTCAAAAATCTTCATTTTAGCTGGGTGTGGTGACACGCGCCTATAATCTAAGCTACTCAGGAGGCTGAGTTGGGAAAATCACTTTAAAAAATCTTCATTGTATTTTGTTTATTTAACAAGAATACAGTGAGTGCCTACTTTTTAAAAGCTATCCTGTATTGGCTACATTTTACATGCCAGATGCTATTCTATAGCATTTCTGTATTATGTCATTTAATTATCATGACAAATTTTTAAAGTGGCTCTATTTTAATCCCCGATGGAGAAAAGGGGGTGCAAAGAGAGGTTAGGTAACTTCCTTAAGGTCACACAGCTGCTGAGTAGCAGAGTTGGGAGCCCTTTGATCGCAGAGCCCATGTTCATCACCACCTAGCTTACTGCCTTTCACTGGCACTGCTCGGGGCCAAGTGTGGGACGAGGCATTAGAGATGAACAATTGGCTTCAGTGCGTGTCTCATGAAGCTTGTGGTGAGGTGTAGGAAACAGACTTTAATAACCCATGCCTTTACAGATTGTGATGTGCTATGAAAGAAAAGAAAAGGGAGTCACAAGAGGTTGGGCCAGCAGAAGTGATTTAGAGTAGGGCATCAGGGAGCCAACAGGCCAGTGTGGTTAGAAAGAGAGAAGTGTGCAAGGGAAGCTGGGTTCCCTGTTGTTGTACAAGGGGAGGCTTTTGGAGTAAGAAGAGAAATGACATCATTGCATTGCACTATAAAAACCTCTTACTGGCTATGGTATGGGATATGAGTGGGTGGGGTGGGGTGAGTGGGGGTAGGGTGGGAGCATGCCAAAGTGGACTACAGAGATAGCACAATGACCTAAATTAATGAAAGAGCTATGTTGGAAATGAGTACATTCACCAGCGCCAGTTTGAAATGGACGCTTTGAAATCGGCTTATTGTTTAAGGAGGCATTGAGATAGAATGAAGTTGATAACCCAGTGAGAAGGAGAAAATGTTATCAAAGAGAAGCCTTGTTAGCGTTTCTCAAAAAGAGGACCTACCTACCCAGGCTCTTCCTCAGACCATACCAGAACCTCATGGGTGGGGCCCTGGAATCTGCATTCCAATAAGCTCTTGGAGAACCTCTATAATAGGCACTAGGAAGACCCTTTTCCTGCAGGGACTACATGATCCTTACCCAAAATGAATAAGAGAATGTCTGTTGCATTGTTACTTATAGTAGCAAACAATTGGCATCAACTGAAATGTTTAAAATAAGAATGATTTGATTAAATTATGCTAAATTTCATTCTAATGAAATGTTATTATTATATAACCATAAAAATCATGTTTTAGAAGAGAATTGGAAATATTGGAGGATACCTATGATAAACAATTATATATTTTTGAATGTCTTTGAATTTTCCAAACCTCTCAATGAGCAAGAATTATTATGAATAAAAAATAAGAATACATTTAAAAATATAAGAATTAAAAAGTGATAAGAGGTAAAATAGGTGACATTGAGCTGAGGGACTTGAGATATGAATTTAAATATCAAGAAGAAAAAGAAATACATCTGGTTCTTAATGATTAAGGTGCCTTACTTCTTAAGAGAAAACCAAGCAAAAACCCTCCACTTACATTATTCCAAAGGCGAAAATACCTTGAATCACATGAGTTTACCAAGAATAACATTCATGTTTTCCTTTTTAATAGTATTTCTATTCCAGAGCATTTTCATGTCACATTATATGCACAGCGTAGTGCATCTAAAAGCAGCTACAAGGAGAGGCTTTTGTAGGTATGTGCAGATGCAGAAGTTGAGGGAGGCTCTGAGAGTTTGAGATCTTGACATGATTGAGTCGGCAAAACCCCAGGCCTCTACCTCCCAACTAGTTCTCTCTCCACAATCTTGGCTGAATTTTCTCTGGAAAAATAAACTCATCCATACTCAAGGATGAATTTGAAATCAATTTAACACAAAATATATTTCTTAAGTTAAGCCTAAGAAACTATGAAAAAATCAGAATGTTCGTGCTTTCTATTTATTTAATATTTAAGAACTGCTTCTTTTACTCCCTTGGGCAAACACATATAATAATAGTAGAAAGGCTCAGATTCTGAAGCCAGACTGCTTGAGTTCAGTGATTGGCACTTACTAGCTGTGTGCTCCTGGGAAAATTATTTAACTTCCCTGTGCCTCCGTTTTCTCATTTATAAAATAGAGGTAAGATAATATCTACCTCTAAGGGTTGTGATACAGATTTAAAAGAGCTGATGCTCCTGAAGTGCTTAGAACAGTGCCTGGCACGCAGTAAGTCCTAAGTAGGAGTAAACACACAAGACTTCATTTTCTTATTTTATTTTATTTAGAGTTTTGGGTACATGTGCAGGATGTGCAAGTTTGTTACATAGGTAAACATGTGCCATAGTGATTTGCTGCACCTATCAACCCATCACCTAGGTATTAAGCCCAGCTTGCATTAGTTTTTTTCCTGATGCTCTCCCTCCACCTGTCCCCTCGCTGACAGGCCCCAGTGTGTGTTGTTTCCCTCCCTGGATCTGTGTGTTCACATTGTTCAGCTCCCACTTATAAGTAAGAACATGTGGTGTTTGGTTTTCTGTTCCTGTGTTAGCTTGCTGAGGATAGTGGACAAGCCTTCATTTTCTAGAGATGAATAAATAATTATAATAAATAATAAGTTATAAATAATAAACAGATATTAAATGGATCTGGTAAATACTCTGATACAGATAGGAGCAAAGTGCTATAAATACACTGAGACGAAAATAACTAAACCTACCCTGGGCTATTAAAGAACAATTTACAGGGAGGCATTCATGTTTTAAATGAAAGATAGACAGGATTTTTGCCAAGGTGAAAATAACGGGCAGCGAGAATAGCACATACCAAGATAGAGAGGTGTGAAAACTGTGGTGTGGCTGGAACCTGGGCCCTTGTTGCAGATGATGAGTAGGCCAGCCTGCCACAGTCTGCACCAAGACACAACAATATGACCAAAAACGATCCTTAATGATCAGTGATTTGATAATAATTCCTCCTATGTCTCTATTAATATAATCCAAGGCAAAGTGAGGTCTCTATACAGAATAAACCTAAACATACTGTTTAAGCCGAAATTTTTATTGTTATATTGCAATAAACAGAGCAAGCTTAAATAGGTTACCCTAAAGTTCTCCATGACTAAAAGCTGGATTTGGCTTCTTAGCCATTATGTCAGCCCTCTTTCCATGATGTGACCTTGCACAGGTCAGGTACAAATTGTGCCATGAAATGCATCTCCAAGCACAGCAGTTATGATCATCTATTTCATCTTAGACCTAAAGAGGAACTAAAATTAAAACATGATAAAAAATAACTCTAGAATTCATCTTAGGTTTACTTCAGAAGCTACTGGGAGCTTGAGAAGCATAATAGAAAATCTAAGGAATATATCTAGGGGGTATTTTTCTTTTTTTACCTTGTTTGAGAGACTGCAGAAAAGGACTTGGTTTTAGAAATCTTGTAAAGAGGGAGGATAGGAGGAAATTCAAAGACTCTGGGAAACTTCTCCCCTAGGACTTGGCAGCATACCTTATTTGTTGTATTTCATTTTTTAAAAAAGTGTTTTCTCAGGACTGTGAGATCTTTTATACATGGAAATAGAGAATAGAATTCACCAGTTCTAGAAATAGAGCTTCAGCAGTCACATCAAAGAATTGAAAATATGCTTATAATTATATATTTTTACTTTAAGATAGATTGGTGAAAGTTTATCACCTTAGATTAGGCTTTCAGTATGTTCAATTTTTTAATGGTCTACAACTGAAGGGATTTCAAAACATAGTGAATAACACCTAACAAAAGCTACATTTTTTTGACCTTTCAAGGCAAAAAACAAAAATTCTGAAAGCAAGAAAGCATCTTTAAATTTTATACATTGCCTCCTTTAAACTGTTCTTATCTTCTCTTTCTTTATTTTTCACTTATAAAGCATGCATTATTACAGGTGTCTTAGAATGGAGACCAGGATTTCCCCATATGACTTATCCAACTTTGCATACTGAATGCATGCAACAACAGTTCCTTCACCCTTTTTAAAGAAACAGATAAGTTTCCAGAACAAAGAATATTTGAAGATTTATTGTAAATTCAGAAAACTTTACAGCTACTACAAGGGTGACCTAGCCTGAGTCCCAACCAACATCTTCATTTCTTTAGTGAAAGGAGACAGAGAGTTAGCTGCTTTGAACTCTAGGATTGTGCTCATTTTATCTGCCTTCTTTGAGGCTCTTAGATTGAAGTCATCTTCCTTTGGAAATGGATATCAGACTATGAAGGTCATCAATGTTATCTGTTCAACAATAACAGAAGAGTAAGCTTAAGGATATTCCTTATATATGTTTGCTTAGCCCTATGAATGAAAGTGTTAGATATTGGCTGATAATTTTCATCTATGTGGCCTTTGACTTGGGTATATTGCTTACAATATACCCATTTGACCTTTCTTTAGATGTCAAGAGAGGGCAAGTCCAGTGTTAGCATGTGTTTTTGTTTGTTTGTTTACCAGATGCCCAAGTCTTAACCCAGTATCTATGCTAATGAATTATGGGTAACTTTCTTTAACTGAAGGGATATAAAGGAGTCAATCTGGGGAGCTTCTTGGCAAGATGCTTTCTCTGTATTTTACGGTATCTCTCGGGTAATAGCGCAACTGGCTAATATTTTCTTAGACTAGAACTTGATCCTGATTTTTCCACAGCATTGGTGAGACAAAGTATTGGCTCTACGTTCTTTTCTTTTCTGGCTCAGAAGCTCATGGAGTTAGCATGTTCCTTAATATAAGATCTTCAGAAAGAGCACTAATACAATCAATGGGAATTGCATTTATGTGTTGTCAGTCCCACATATACTGATGCACACATTTATAAGGAACTGCTAGAGACACTTTGCTGTCTTCCTCATGCAAACGAGAGCACAGGTATATGTTATTGAAAGAAACCAGAAATGATCTAGTAAGATTAAATTGTGCCTAAAGTAATAGAAAGGAAAACAACAGGCAAAGGCCTGGCCATTATTTATTGAGTGCCGACACAGAACTCTGCACTCTGCCCAGTGCCAGGCCAGACATGAGAGAAGACATGCTTTTCTGCTTAGTGGTCTTATCGTTTCAGTGTAAGCACATAGTGTAACATCTTGTCTAAGGTAGTTTGGGCTATCTTAGATCTAGAATAATAGATTACCTAAGATTCAGATCATCTTAATTAGGATGTTGGCAGATTGAAATGGAATGGAGTTCTTGATGCAAGCAAATGAGTATAAATACATTACCAATTCCACCTCTTCTGTGCAGAAATCTTTCTAAAAGCCAGTATCCGATCTGCTTCCTTTCCTGCTGAACTATATAAACATAGTCCTGATTTGCAGTATCTAGGGAGAACTCTTTCTTCTACTGTGGATTTTTGAATAGCCCCTTTTTTTCGTTATCAGAAGGGCAACTTTTCTTCAAAAGTATTTTTTGAAAGACAGAAACAAAAGTGAGTCCTTCTTTGAAGATCAGTGTGGTTACTAAGTTTGTGATAGAATCCAATAAAAAATAGTTTCTCTAATCTCCTTGAGGCACTTAAATTTGCATATTATAAGACGTATGGGTGGATCTAAGATGAAGAATTTTTTAATGGTCTGCCACTCTCTTGAGATGACTGAAAAAAATGGTTGGGAAAATAAAAATATATACTAGGTCAAAGGACAGCTAATGGTCATGGTCTGTATAGTGTATAAGAGCATAGCAGGCTGAGCGTGGTGGCTCATGCCTGTAATCCCAGCACTTTGGGAGGCTGAGGTGGGTGGATCATGAGGTCAGGAGTTCAAGACAAGCCTGGCCAATATGGTGAAACCCCCCTCTCTACTAAAAATATAAAAAATTAGCCAGGCATGGTGGCATATGCCTGTAGTCCCAGCTACTCAGGAGGCTGAGGCAGGAGAATTGCTTGAGCCCGGGAGGCGGAGGTTGCAGTGAGCCAAGATTGTGCCGCTGCACTCCAGCCTGGGTGACAGAGTAAGACTGTCTCAAAAAAAAAAAAAAAAAAAAAAGCATATCTTATTTTGTTTTTCACACTGTATTTCCATTGCTGATGGCCTTGAGAATGGAAACATTTGGCTCAGGAAGAATCTGGGAGTAAAATTCTTTGATGTCTCTAATCAACACAGGGAAAAGTCATTGACAGGAATAGGTAGCTTACTTTTTTCCTATTTAGTCCAAGAATGCCTGATCTCTGAATCTGCAATACCTAAAGTTGCAAAGATGCTTGGTATTGTTTACAAACTTACAGTCTGTGGAAAGCAGCCATTTTTATTGGCAGATCTCACATTTTGTAACTCAGTCTGATCAATTTTAAATATAATATAGAGTAAACACATTAGAAGCACTTTGTGCTATATAGTGGAGGTCAAACAATTAAAAAAATCTATTAATATAAGTATTTAAGCACAAAAAAAGAAGGCAAGATACAGAATTGCTTCTAAAAAACACTTTAAAACTAATAAGGAAATTCTTTGAAAGTGTGAAACAATTACCTCAGTGTGTGACTTACACTTTTTCCTGGAATGTGTTGTTTCTGGCAGGGGAGCAGGCTGAGCCCGGGAGAGCCCTGCCTGCTAAAGGGATTACTCCGCTCTGGCTTTTGTGTTTATTGAGTCGCCTAGGCTTTCTTATTAAATGGCAGTTTTCAAATGTACACACACCTGCACTCGGCACCCTAAATACTCCAAATGCTTGTTTAACTTTTCTCATACCCAGAGTATCTCTCCCATCTAGTGTAGTCAAATGGCATTGAGTTGTGCACATTTTGCTTGTTCTTTCTCTTTGGAATTCAGTTGGAATATAGCCATTTATGTGGTTGTGATGCTACCAGAGATAGAGTGTTTTTTAAGGTACTGTACTGCTCTTTGCCACCAGTACTCAGAGAACATTCCCAGTCTTAGCTCCCACTGTGCCTAAATGAAGGTTTATGTTTCTCAGAAAACATTAACTAGATTGGAGGTCCTGCCAGGCAGAACTCAGGGACCATCTCACTGCAGGTTCCAGGCCATTTTGCATTGGATTGGGGCAGCAGCTTCTCATTTTTATACTCATTTGGCCTGCAGAGGCCAATACTTGTTTAGCATTACCTCCTGCAGAGCTCAGCAAGGTCGTGGACCTCCCTGAGTGAGAAGAGAGAGAAGGAAAAAAGGAAGCCTAAATCAAGAGACTAAGACAAAAGAAAAGAGAGACTAGAAAGAAGAGAGAAGGAACAGAGGAGAAAGATTAAAGAAGGAAGCATGTGTCTAGTGAAATGTGGTAGAAGCTAAAAAACATTGCCTCAGCTGTCTTTAGAGGCATTTGTTCCACAGGCTGCCCAAGTCTGTTTCATGGACCTTAGTGTATTCATGAGGTCTCTCTCTCTCTGACACACACACACATGCACACACATGTTCATTCCTTTCTCAGTCTCTGGAAATCAAAAGCAGAAAAACTTTAATTTTGACATCTTAGATATTATTGTATAACCATTGTGTGTGAGTGTGTTTATACAACATATTCTATTAATGGGGTTAGCACTCACAATGGGCTTACTATAGTTTAGGTTCATGTAAAGCCTTTTACCTGGGTTTGCTTATTCATTCTTCCCAACAATGCCAGGAGTCCTAACTCCTATTATTATTTTCCCTTTACTGACAACAACAACAACAACAACAACAACAACAAACTTAGGTTCCAAATGCATTAGATAATCACTGAGACAGTCTTCTTAGACACCTTCTATAACAAGGGAAAGGACAAACTTCTTAGCCCATCATTTGATTCTAGCTGCTTAGTTAAGATTTGCGTCAATGTTTTATTTCTTAATTCTTCCAGTTTACTCACCCTTTTCCAAATATATTTTTCCTTTTCTTTGTTCTTTGCTCTTGCTTATGGCTTTTCTCATTCTCTCCATCTATACTGCTTTTATTCATCCTTAGAATAGATTAATATTTAAAATGTAACTACAACATGATGGTGTAGCTCTGGACAGGATACTGTACCTCTCCTTGCTTACTGCCTAGCAGTGGAGAAAGATGTGCACAAATGTAGTTCTGAATTAAAGCAGACTGTGCGATAAATACAAGAGATACAGAAACTGGGGGAGGGAACATTATTTCAATCCGATGGGCTCTGGGAAGGCCTAAGAGAAGATGGATTTTGTGGAAGTCTGTAATATTCAGCTAAATTGGTAATAGAAAGATGTTGGAGGGACAGCATTCCTGACATAGGAAATAGCATGGTCACAAGTATGGAAAAGGGAAAATATGAGGGACATCGAAAGTGAACAGTGAATAGTTTGGCTTTTTGAGCATACAGTATCCATGTGTTTATGAGCAAGAGATGAGGACTTAGTGAAAGATAGATCCTGAAAAAGTTTGACTTATATACTGGACAGCTTTGGATATCAGGCTGAAGAGTTGTGTTTTACTGGTGTGCCCTGTGTGTTTTTGATGACTGAATTTGGTCATAGAAAACAGATGGCAAAGGTAGGATGAAAGAGGAAGGACTGAAAGTCAAGACAATGAATTAGGAAACTACTACAATAACTAAAGGCAGGCCGAGGCAAAGCAGTGGCTGTGATAATATAAGGAAAAAAGTAAGAGTGATAGTCTGGAAGAAGAAATAATAGGATTTGGTATCTAGGGGATGGAGCCTGAGGGAAGAGTTAACAATGACTTAAAGGAATTGAGCATGAGCAGTTAGGAGAATGGTATTACCATGAACTGAGGTTGGACACATTTCGATAAGGAACAGCTTTGAAAGGGAAGATAATTAACTCTGTTTAGAACAGTGACCTTGATGCACAATTAATAAGAATATCTGGGTGTGTAACCTGGGCATAGATATTTTTGTAACCTCCCCAGGTGATTCTAAAGTACAGGAAAGTTTGCGAACAAAGATTTAGTAAGGAGGAGAAACCTGAAAATCAATGCTATGTTCTTGTGTAACAGTTGAAAATGCAAGCCTGAAGCTCAGAGTAGAGGTCAGTGTTAAGAATGTAGATTTGGTAGTCCAAATAGGAATAATAGCTGTAACCTTGGAAGTTGATTTTAACAAGAGACTATTCTGTGAGAATAAAGTGCATGTGCAATAGAACTTTAAGGAAAGCCTAGGGTAACTGAGAGCCAGGATACCACACTAAAACTGGGGGTTAAGTGAGAATCTACATCCTCAGGAGTGAAACTTTCAGGCCCTGCTGCCCAGAATGCTGGCAGCCGGGGAGTAGTATTATAGCAGGTCAAAGGAACTCTTCATGGAGCAAGAGTGAACTTAGCATGTTTATAGGCTGAAGAATAGGACTAATGAAAAAGGGAAACTTGGAGATAGTTTCAAGGACAAGAAAGATGAATAGTTATTGGTACAATGATTCAGATGAGGAGAGGAAGTGAATCAGTGGAGCTGTGATTTTCAGGAAAGGAGGATACATCTTCTGAGTTAGGACAGAAAGAGGGAAGGAAGCCAAAGAATTTAGAATGAAGACAAACTCAATGAGATTAGTCAGTGGAGCAATTATGTGAATAGAGGAAGGGTAGAAGCTGAGGAGGGACTAGAGAACAGAGTAGGAGTCAAATCCTTTCCTCTCAAAAGAGATTTCCTAAAATTTTCTAGTCCTGTTTGATCACTGTGCCCTCTAAACTTCTCATTTACTGTTTGTGCCATACATTTGGTGATTAATCTCACACAGCCTTGTAAAACACCATTTTCATTGTGGTTTTGAACTTCCATTTATATCTTTCATAATTAACTTTTCAGGTGATTACCATCCATCACGATCGCAAACTCCTTGGGTCAGCAACTACATCCTAAGCTTTGTTTTACTCACTTTACACATTATTTGAGCTTTAAAATGTATTTTAGTTAATTTTATTTGATTATAATAATATAATGTTTAGTTATAATATCCTTTTTAAAGCCAAAGACAGAACCCTACTTTATCGTCTCACCTTTCCTAATTCTTTCTTTATCTTAGCTGTGTAAATCATGGCACAATCCCATCTTAACATCTGGTTCTTCCTTTCTACACTTCTCTCCATTTTCTTTGCTGCTTGTTTTTTTTGTTTTTTGTTTTGTAAATAAAACAATCTTTAAATCAACTTTTAGAAGAGCCATTTCACCTATTTTTTTCCCCAAATAACTAGGCATTTATTCCTTAAAAATATGTTTTTATTATAGTGTAAAATTATTATATTCATACTTCCTTGAGGCAGGTCTAGTTGGTTAATTATGTTAATGGATTGTTAGATTTTTTTTAAAACCTTCATTTAAACAGCCTTGCTGAAAGGATATACTCTGAGTTGCTTCTTTGAAAAACACTAAAACCATCTAATATGACTTGGTAGCTGACCAGCACACTGGTTGATGAAATTTGTAGTCCTTGCTCCAAAGCTCTCTAACAAGATTAGGTGAAATTGAACTTGAGAAGGTAAAGGTCTCTAAATTGACATAAATTCAAAGGGCAGAACTAGATCATACCACTGTTTGAATCGCTATCAAAGTCTAATTTCTGACATATTTTATTTGGTCCATCACAATTTGTATACATACACATCCTTCTAGGAAATGATGAATAAGGTTTAGCTAACATAATGTAGTTTATACACTTCTAGACATTTGTTGGAAATACATGACTGGGGAGCTCTCTTCTCTGTAAAATGACCTGGATCGCTTTTCTGGAACACAGCCTCTCTGTTTTATACTAGACACAAACATAGACACTCAGGCATTTTTTCCAAACCAGCTTGGTTGAATTTATTTCCCTGCTGTCTTTCATTTGATACCTCTTGTGTATACTCAAGCTATCATTAGATAGATGGGGAGCAAATACAGAATTCCACTGGGTAGTTTCATCTGGCTAAAACCATTCATTTTTAAGGGAATTAGACCATTTCTAATGGGAATTTTTGGTCCAGTTTTGAGACTAGAAAATGATTAGTTAAGCTTCATCAACATATTTGAACTTCCAGTGTTTGAACCTTCTGAAGTTTATTCATAACTTGAGGGGCTATGCATTGTGAATTATGAGGAATTTCAGAAAACTACTCTGTCTCCGTTCTTTTCTTCTTTTCTGCTGCTCATCCCAAAGCCTTCATTTCTTTTCTAGCTGAAAGTAAGCTAATAATAGTATGATATAAACTTGTGATTCTGATGCTAAGCAGGCTCAATAGCATCAGTGATAATGACTGTTGTAGGGTAATGCCAACCTGCTTACTGTGTTGGAATTTTCCTCATTAAGACTTTGGAGGTTCTCTTACCTGGCCTATTGTACACCTAGCAGGCACCTTCACACTGACCACCTTTTTTGATCACACGTTGTTCCTCTTCTTAACGAACTCTTCTGAGAGCTGTATACACATGTTTAAAATGGCAGCTTTCTGGACCCCACTACCCATCTTTGTTCATGAAGTTCTCGGGACACAATGTTTTTTTCTCTCAAGTCAATTAGACTAAATATGACTGAACAGAAAACAAAATGTATTTCTCAAAATTATCATCAAATAGTGCTGCTACTATTTTTTGTTGCATTTTAGAGTGAAATCATCTCATTTCCTAGTGAGAATTTTTTAACTATTACTATTAATCAGTAATTGAAAATTTCCCCTCATTTTTGGTTGAAGGCTAAGAATTATTAACTGTATAATACAGGACAAAGAGGACAGTAATGTGAACAAAGATATCGCTGAATGAAAATAAATTTGATATTCCAAGTGCTTTTCTTCCTTGCTATTATTTTTGTATTTTTTCCAATTGTGTGATGGTTTTCAGTTGAAGTCCTGCCTCAGACCTTTGGCAAACAGCATCTTTTATCATTATCTACAGATACTTTTTGTCTCACTTATACACAAAAAGCTTAATGACTATGCTCCATTGGCTAATACACAAAAGGGAAATCAGGTAAAAGAGTTTGAAGATGAAATCTCTGGAAAGCCTGCATTTTAAGCAGACTTTCTCTCATAACAGTCTTGTATCAATGAATGCCTTGAAATAGAAGCTCTTGTTTTGTGTAATTTTCCAAGGCAATCAATAGTTCTTTCTTCTCATAAGTGGTAAAATTTGATATTAGGAAGTATAGATATACTTCTCATAAAACGGAGTGTGTTGGGGATGTTGCACTAATGATACAATCAGCAACAGCAGTATCAGATAATGTTTATTAAGCTTAATTTGGCAGGCATTGTGGACTGCCTAGCCAATATCCATTTTCCTCCTTTGTCCTAACAGCACCACTTGTTTTGTCTACATACTACTTTCTTTCATGGTGTGTGGTTCAGGTGAAGTGGACCCTATTCCCAGCCCAGCCAGAGAATCACAGTTAGTCTATGAGGCAGCCATAAGGGCTCCCTTTGCATAGCTACTTGATGTACTTCTGGCCAGTGATAGAGGAAGACTCCGTCTCAAAAAAAAAAAAAAAAAAAAAGTAATGGTTTAGCATTGGGGGAAACATGTAAAAGGAAGCATTGTGAGATTCAAAAGGTAGAGAAATATTCAAATTATATAACACTCAACAGACTACAATATTTCATTAAGACAGAATGTTTTTTTCCCTAATAACAGAAAATTTCAGCTCCAACTAGAGGAAGGTTAAAAAAAAAAAAAAAGAAGGAACTTATAAAAAGTGCTGAAGGTCAAACATCTCAAGAGTTGGTTCATTCAGCTGTTCAATGAACATCTTTCTCCTCTGCCATCCTTGGCATATTAAGCATTATCCTTGACCTAGCTCCATTTATAGTGACAAAATGGTGATAGCACCTCAGCTTCTTGCCCTTGTGAAAGCATCCAGAGCTTGAAAGGGAACATTTTCTTCTTATCTTTTTTTTTGTTGAGATAGAGTCTTGCTCTGTCACCAGGCTGGAGTGCAATGGCGTGATCTCAGCTCACTGCAACCTCCACTGCCTGGATTCAAGTGATTCTCCTGCCTCAGCCTCCCAAGTAGCTAGGACTGCAGGTGCCCACCACCATGTCCTGCTAATTTTTGTATTTTTAGTGGAGACAGAGTTTCACCATGTTAGCCAGGATGGTCTCGATCTCCTGACCTCATGATCCACCCACTTCGGCCTCCCAAAGTGCTGGGATTACAGGTGTGAGCCACCGCACCTGGCCTAAACCATTACTTTTTAACCTCTTCTCAACTTACTGCTACATGATGACTTTGTCCACACTAACACTATTAAAATTATTCTCATCAGTGTTCCCTCATGACTTCTTGGTTACCAAATCAGTCCCTTAGCCTTGAATTCCTTTCTATAAATCATTGATTGGTGACTTTTAATTAAGAATTATTAGCCAATTATTAAAAAATCAAAAAATAACAGTTGCTAGCAAGATTGCAGATAAAAAGGAATACTTACACACTCTTGGTGGGAGTGTAAATTAGCTTGATCATTGTGGAAAGCAGTGTGGGGATTCCTCAAAGAGATAAAAATGGAACCACCATTCAACCCAGCAATCCCATTACTAGGTATATATCCAAAGGAATATAAATCATTCTATCATAAAGACACATGCATGTGAATGTTCACTGCAGCACTATTCACAAGGCAGAGACATGGAATCAACCTAAACCCCCATCAATGATAGACTGGATAAAGAAAATGTGGCACATATATACCATGGAATACTATGCAGCCATAGAAAAGAAAGAGATCATGTCCTTTGCAGGAACATAGACGGATCTGGAGGCCATTATCCTTAGCAAAGTAACACAGGAATAGAAAACTAAATACTGCATGCTCTCACTTATAAGTGGGAGCTAAATTATGAGAACACATGGACACATAGAGGGAAGCAAAAGACACTGGAGCCTTTTGGAGGGTGGAGGGTGGGAGGAGGGAAAGGATTAGGAAAAATAACTAATAGGTACAAGGTTTAACACCTGGGTGACAAAATAATCTGTACAACAAACCCCAATAACAGTTTTACCTGTGTAACAAAACTGCACATGTACCCCTGAACTTAAATAAAAGTTTAAAAAAAATAGTCTTTTTTTTTTTCCAAACTAAATCTTACTTATAACCCCAACATATATACACATACACACACACAGAGTAGGATTTTTCAGTTGATTCAGAACCTGGGGGCTTTGCCCTTTGCTCACTGTCCCCTGGGACTTCTCTAGCCCTCCATGTCCCTGACCTCTGCAAAGCTCACAGGTACCATGGGACATAGTACTAAAACTAGCCTCTGAATTTGACCTTACTGTTGGTGCCTCTCCTGCCTCTTCTCCGTTTGCACTATATGTGTCTGTCCTACCCAGAATCCTTCAGTGGCTTTCCATTGCCTACCTATAAAGTTCCTTTCTAGCCTTGTTCCTTTGACGCTCCCTTTTCTTTCTTTGCTAGAGCCACATGAGGGTACCTCTAGTCTCCAAAACTTGCCAGTTTATCTTTTGTTGCTATGCTCTTCTCGTTCAGCTCCCTATCTTTGCTCATCTCTACCTGTTTAATCCTCCCCATTATCATGTTTTATCTCAGTGGTCTGTCTACCACCCAGTAGCCATGTATACCAAAATGATTCTGAATGTTATCAATTCTCATAGCATTTGTACCTCATTTATAACACTTACCACATTGTGTCTTTGAATTTCGTATTAAAGATATTCCTCAAGCTGCATTCTTCTTAAGGTGGGAAACCATTTCCTGTTCGTTGTTCTGCACACTGCAATGGTCAGCATAATATATCCCTCAAAGACTATTCTTGAACAAAATGCTTGTTGAGTGACAAAAAAATTATAACACAAATCCAAACCCTTAAATTATGTATGTCCTTTAGGTTGTTTTGTTTTGTTTTGAGACAGGGTCTTGCTCTGTCACACAGGCTGTAGTGTAGTGGCACAATTTCAACTTACTGCAACCTCTGCCTCTCAGATTCAAGTGATTCTTGTGCCTCAGCCTCCCAAGTAGCTGGGACTACGGGTGTGTGCCACCACACCCAGCTAAGTTTTGTGTATTTTTAATAGAGACAGGGTTTTGCCATGTTGGCCAGGCTGGCCTCAAACTCCCGGCCTCAAGTGATCTGCCTGCCTCAGCCTCCTGAAATGCCAGGATTACAGGTGTGAGCCACCATGCCCAGCCCTTCAGGTCATTTTTTTTTTTTTTTTTTTTTTTTTTAGTTCTTTAAGCATTTGTTCCTTTTTTGTAAGTTGATTCATACTCTTTGAGATTATGTAGGACTAAATTAATTTAATTAAATTTCATTATATGATGGGATCTAGAACAATTAAATAAAACAAAGGGAAGGTTACTTTTTAATACAAAATATTTTATATCTTTGCATTTAACAGCCTAAAAAAAAAAAAAAAAAAAACAAAGCATGTCCGTACTTGGACTTTTTTTAACTTTTTTTCTACTATTAAAAAAAATTTCTATAGCTTTAGGGGTACCAGTGGGTTTTGTTTACATGGATGAATTATATAGTGGTGAAACCTGAGATTTTAGTGTACCTTTCACCAGAGGAGTATACATTGTAGCCACTATGTAGTTCTTTTATCCCTCTTCTTCCTCCTACCCTCCCTGCTTCTGAGTTGCTAATGTCCATTATGCTACTCTGTATGCCTTTGCATAACCATAGCTTAGCTCCCACTTATAAGTGAGGACAGAGGTATTTGGTTTTCCATTCCTGAGTTACTTCACTTGGAATAATAACCCCCAGTTCCACCCAAGTTGGTACAAAAGACATTGTTTTGTTCTTTTTTATGGCTGAGTAGTATTCCATGGTGTATATATGTCACATTTTATTTATCCACTCATTGGTTGATGGGTACTTATGTTATTTCCATATCTCGGCAATTGTGAATTATGCTATGATAAACATATTCATGAAGCTGTCTTTTTGATATAGTGACTTCATTTCGTTTGAGTAGATACCCAGTAGTGGGATTGCTGGATCGAATGATAGATCTACTTCTAGTTCTTTGAGAAATCTCCATGCTGTTTTCCACAAGAATTGTACTAAATTACATTCCCACCAGCAGTGTACAAGTGTTCCCTTTTCATCACATCCACGCCTTCACTTATTGTTTTTTTGCTTTTTAATAATGGCCATTCTGGTTGGGGTAAAGTGATTTTAATTTGCATTTTCCTGATGATCAGTGATTTTGGGCATTTTTTCATGTTTCTTGGTCGTTTCTACACATTCTTTTGAGAAATGCCTATTCATATCATTTGCCTACTTTTTAATGGGATTTCTTTTTTCTTGCTTATTTGTGTTTCTCGTAGATCTTGACATTAGTCCTTTGTCAGATCCATAGTTTGCGAACATTTTCTCCCATTCTGTGGGTTGTCTGTTTACTGTGATGATTATTTCTTTTGCCCTGCAGGAGCATTTTAGTTTAATTAGGTTCCATTTATTTATTTTTATTTTTGTTGCATTTGCTTTTGGGGTCTTAGTCATACATTCTTTGCCTAAGCTAACATCCAGGAGAGTTTTTCTTAGGTTTTCTTCTAGAATTTTTATGGCTTCAGGTATTAGATTTAAGTCTTTAATCCATCTTCAGTTGAGTTTTGTATATAATGAGAGATAAGGATCCAGTTTCATTCTTCTACTTTGGCTATCCAGTTTTCCCAGTACCAATAGTGTGTTCTTTGTATATACTTTTACACTAGTACCATGCCATTTTGTTTACTATAGCCTTGGAGTATAATTTGAAGTCACATAATGTGATACCTCCAGATTTGTTCTTTTTGCTTAGGATTGTTTTTGGCTATCTGGGCTCTTCTTTGGTTCCCTGTGAATTTTAGGATTTTTTTTCTCATTCTGTGAAAAATGATGTTGATATTTGATAGGAACTGCATTGAATCTGTAGATTGCTTTGAGCAATATGGTCATTTTCACAATATTGATTATTCCAATGCATGAGCATGGAATGTATTTTCATTTGTTTGTGTCATCTCTGATTTCTTTCAGCAGTGTTTTGTAGTTCTCCTTGTAGAGATTTTTCACCTCCTTGGTTAAGTATATTCCTGGATATTTTGTTTTATTTTATTTCATTTGCAGCTATTATAAAAGGGATTGAGTTCTTGATTTGATTCTCAGCTTGGTCATTGTTGGTGTATAGCAGTGCTACTCATTTGGATACATTGATTTTGTAACCTGAGACTTTACTGAATTCATTTATCAAATCTAATAGTCTTTTGGAGGATTATTTATGATCAAAACATTGGCAAACTGAAATAGTTTAACTTCATATTTTCCAATTTGAATGCCCTTTCTTTATTTCTCTTGCCTTGTTTCTCTGGGTAGGACTTTTCTAGTAGTATGTTGAATAGAAGTGGTAAAAGTGGGCATCTTTGTCTTGCTCCAGTTCCCAGGGGGAATGCTTTCAACTTTTCCTCATTCAGTATGATGTTGGCTGTGGGTTTGTCATATATGGCTTCTGTGACTCTGCAGTATGTTCCTCCTATGCCTAGTTTGTTGAGGGTTTTTTATCATAAAGGGATGCTGGATTTTATTGAATGATTTTTCTGCATCTACTGAGATGATCATATGGTTTTTGTTTTTCATTCTATTATATGATGAATCACATTTATCAGCTTTGTATGTTGAATCATCCTGTGTCTTTGGGATGAAACCCACTTGGTCATGATGAATTATCTTATTGATGTGCTGTTGGGTTCAGTTTGCTAGAATTTTATGTTCATCAGAGATATTGGTCTGTAGTTTTCTTTTTTTGTTAAGTCCTTTTCTGGCTTTGGTATTAAGGTAATACTGGCTTCATAGAATGAATTACAGAGGATTCCTTCTTTCTCGATCTTTTAGAATAGTTTCATGGGTTTGGGACCAGTTCTTCTTTGAATATCTGGTAGAATTTGGCTGTGAATCCATTTGACCCAGGGCTTTTTTTTCATTCGCAGTTTTTTTATGTTATTATTACTGATTCCTTCTCACTGCTTGTTATTGGTCTGTTCAGGATTTCTATCTATTCCTGATTCAAGCTAGGAGGGTCATAAGTTCCCAGGAATTTATCCATTTCCTGTAGATTTTTTAGTTGTGTACATAGAGGTATTCATAGTAGTCTGGAATGATCATTTGTATTTCTACAGTATTGGTCATAATGTCTCCATTTTCATTTCTAATTGAGCTTATTCTTCTTTTGACTTTTGTTTATGACTTATTTTCTTGGTTAATCTAGCCAATAGTCTATCAATTTTATTTTTCTTTTCAAATAACTAACTTTTCATTTCTTTGGTGTTTTGTGTTTTTTCTTGTTTTAATTTTATTTAGCTCTGATCTGATCTTTTTTATTTCTTTTCTTCTGCTAGGTTTGGGTTTGGTTTGTTCTTATTTCTCTACTTCCTTGAGATGTGGCATTAAATTGTCAATTTATGATCTTTTAGACTTTTTGACGTAGGCATTTCGTGCTGTGAACTTTCCTCTTAGCATTCCTTTTGCTGCATCCCAGAGGTTTTTATAATTTGTGTTAGTGTTACTCATTTCAAATAATTTAAATATCCATCTTGGTTTTATTGTTAACCCAAAAATCATTCAAGAGATGATTGTTTAACTTCCATGTGTTTGTATAGATTTAAGGGTTTTTTTTTGGAATTGATTTCTAGGTTTTTTTGCTGTAGTCTGAGAAGTTACAGAAGATAGCATTTTGATTTTTTAAAAATTGAGACTTGTTTTGTGACCTATCATATGGTCTATCTTGGAGAATGTTCCATGTGCTGATGAGAATAATGCATATTATATGGTTCTTAGGTAGAACGTTCTGTAAATATCTGTTAGGTCGATTTGTTCTGGTGCAGTTTAAGTCTAGTGTCTTTCTGTTGACTTTCTCCCATTATGATTTGTCTAGTGCTATCAGTAGGGTGTTGAAGTCGCCCCCTATTATTGTGTTGCTGCATACTTGGACATTTTAAGCAGGATTATTTATGAGTTTGTTAGCTCACTGATATCTTAGGCATACCAGTTATGAATTAATGATAAGTGTGACAGATGTACTAATACTCTCATTTTTAAACACTTAATTTTCATTTAAGTATTATAATTGTTATTGAGCTCCCAGAGAGGACAAATATGTAGTCTCAATAAAGCATATATCTTTTTTCATTTATTTTCCCGTTTCCTATAACCTTTGTAAGATTATCACTCCTTGATAGAATGTACCTGAGGATTTCATTAATTTTAATAAAAATACCAAAAATTGGTGAAAGAAGGAATATACCACTGTACTACTATCTAGTCAGTTCTTACTATTTCATTTTAGTTACTTAGTGCTTCATGGTTTTAATGTATGTCACCAATATCTTTAAATAATTCTGGTGACAAGGAAAGGGAATGTTGATTTGACAAGCTTTCAAATAAACTGTAATAAGAATATATCACATGATATACTAGTGATAATATAGTGATTGAAATGCTTTGAAAGAAAACTTTAATGTTTTTTTCAAGACCAATATTATCTATTATTTTCACTGAGGAGGATTTGACTAGACTAGATATAATGATAGAGTCAAATAGACATAATTCCAGAACTAGATAATTGAGAGCTTCACATAAACCCATATAACCATAAGCCATAAAAAAATATAAGGTGCTGACCCTAGGGACCACAAAGTTAAAGAATCCCTTCTCTGCATCTGTTTCATCATCTGCAAATGAATGATAATCCTCTCTCCCTCCCTCAAAGGGTTATTGAATAGATTCGGTGAAATATATGAAAATATCACAGGTGGTTGCTAAGAAGACAAACAATGTTCTATACAACATTTCTGAACTCGTATAATTGCTGTCAGGGTGGGAGTCTGACTTCTTGGTCTCATGTAAAGGCAGGTGGGGAGCTGTGGCCATGAGCTGGGCTACAGTAAGGAGCTTTGAGTGGGACATGGAACAGGAGGATCACAGCACCCAAGGTGAAGGTGGGCATGAGAACTAATGGTATAGTCTAAAGTAAAGACTGAGTTTACAACAGGAAGCAGAGAGATGAATCTGAAAAGAAAAACAGGAAGTAGAACCTGGAGAGAACCACTTTGAGGCACCAATAATCAGAGCCACATGCCTCATGATGGGACCATGGGTGCTACCAGTGGTAGTGGTAGTGGTAGGGTGTGTGAAAAATCAGTCCCAGCACAGGCCATGCCTTCCACACACTATCCTGTGATTCCTGGGGTTCCTCTTCAGTGCTAAAATACTGGTCCTATAGTTGCCACAGGTTCAGTTTTTGACTTCCTACTTTTAAGCTCCAGCATTAAACCCTAAGGTGATGAAGATCTTGAGGTTTAAAAGATACAGGATCTGAAATCTTGAAATATGTTTTCAATATTTGTTGTTGTTGTTAGTGGGCAATTATTACTATGATACCTTGTCAAGAGCCTTTGATGCTAAGACCTAATTAACATGTATTTAGAGATCTAGAATAAATTGCTTCCATGATTGTGTGCTTATGATTTACTCTTGTTAGTTCTAGTATCCATAGGTTAATATTTGAAACAGAACAATTTGCTAGTGACTTAACAATGACTTACATGCTTATCCCTTTTCCCTTCCCACATCCCCCTACTTCTTACCCACTAAATCCATAGGATTCAGTTTAAATCAGGAAAGGAAAATGAGCCACCTAAAATGAGTAGAGTCAGAGAAAGTCTCTGGACCTTATGGCATTGCCCATGAGAGCCTCACTAAATTCTGTTCTGCAAAATATTTGACATTTGCTGCTTAAAAACCAGTAATGGCTCTGTGGCGTCAAGCCTAGAGACAGAAAACAATGGCATAATTGGCAGAACCATGGCATAACTCAGAAGAGAGTGAGAGAAGGAAATTTTTCTAGGTAGCTTTACCTGTTTCAGCATATATGGCCAGGTATTTAAACTTTCAGTTCATAAAGCCGTATGCCTTGTCCTAACAATTTTAATATCTTCATCTCCTAACAACCACTGAGCAGTAAGTGGGCTCCGCTGTCTGCTGCATCTGACTGCCCTGACTGTGTTAGTCATCATCTGTTCATAGAGGCATGGAAACCCTGGGGGAATAAGTGTTTGGCAGAGTCAGCAAATTGGTTGGTTTGTGCAAAGTTTTGGGAGAAGAGAGTAGAGTGGTAAAGTGAATTAAAAGTGATAACATGAGTAAAAGTGGTGCTGAAAATGCAGAGGGATGGCCTCCTATCTAACTGTATTATGATTTTGAATATAAAAAGAGATCTTGGTAAGTAAAAACTTTTTTTAGTGTCAGAAGATATTCACATAGTGCATAATGAAAAGCAAGTCTTCCGGTTTTTGAGTCAAGGACCTACACAATTGCTGAGACTATTAGAAGACACTTGTTGTATTAGGTGGCCATAAATGACAACAAAGCACAGAACTAATAGGACAGAGGAAAATATGCTGTTCAAGAAAAATAGTTCTTCTTTTCTTAAAACATATGACATTTCTACATCCCAAACTTGCCATGATATAATGACCCATTAACAGAAAAGAAATGAAAAATAGGGAGTCAGCATGGTTGATGGTTGTTACCTAAACCCATAATAACACTTTAAATTGCTTAAAGTTGCAGTCTCCTAAAAAGAAAATGCAGTTGTTGAGTGGCCTTTTTGGCTACCTGGCAAGATGTATAATTCAAAAGATTCAAGATTTAATTCTTCTGGAATCTTATTTCAGATTTCCTATGTAAAAGAGAGCATTTTATATATTATAGAAAAGTATGAGATGATTAAGGCCAGAAAAAATAGGCAAAGAAAAATAAGAAAACATACTTCTTTCCCTGTTTCACAATACTTTGGTAGAGTGCTAAGTAAGACAAACAACCTTATAATTAGAAAGAAAATTATGAGAAGTTATTTTTATTCTAAAAAATCACATTAATGGCTCTGTCTGCAGCTCAGTTATTACCAATTGCTATTAACTTGTTGGCACAAACAAGCTTAAAATTTATTTTATATTCTGTAGTCCTAATAATTTTTTTGAAAAAGTGTGACATTCAAATGGTGTAATTAAAACAAGTAGAATAATAAACATATATTTATGAAGGGTTTGTGTATGTATTTGTTTTAAGTTGAACAGATAATTCCTAGTGATTTTGTGAGTCATACAGTGAATAATTAAAATAAATTTAAATTCAAATATTAACATTTCAATTTCCAGTTTGGTGAACATAAGCAAATTATTATAAGTTTGTTTTCAATTCCTGCAAAGCATATTAAAATTAACTTTTCCTCAATTTAAGTAATGTGTATAACTAAACTTCCTTCCCACTGTGAAAAGGTTTCATTTATTGCTATTTGTAAACTGCCTAGGATAGATTCAGAGTAGATTGGGCTAGAAACTCCTTGAACAGTTTCTTTTGAAATAACACTACATACGTTAAGCTCAATTACACATCCAAACAGCCACAGCTCACTTTTGGTAATTTATTCATTGATTTAACATAGTACCCAGAAGAGCCATGCCTGCTGTCATTTTTGTAATATATTATGTTTTAAATATACTCATGCTCACCCATGCACACCATTAAGGTGTGCATAAACCTGTGTTTTTCTCTCTTGACAGCTATAAATGTTTGTTATTATTACACAAAACATATGTTCATGTTGTTTTTGTCTAAATTATTCTATCTGGGGCTATAAAGTTTTAATGTTATTAGTTGCCCTTAGAATTTTAATGTTTCGCTGCTGTAACCTTCTTAGGATTTCTGTGCAATTAAATAGAAACTATTTCACTGCAGCCTGGAAGAACAATATATTTTATACAAATAAAAAAAAAAACCCTTCTTGCTCCATTTTCTTTCAGTGTAATAAAAATATTTGCCTGACAGTTTTTCTTTTTGGTCTGTGGCAACCTCACCTGTGGTCATACCTGTGCACCAGCTGTGTGTAGAACATTTCTCTTTCTGCTCCTGGCATTTGTTGGAAAGACATGAGTTAAGCACCCTTTAAACCAAAGGGACAATATTTCACCAGCCTTTCAGAGGTCATTCCAGTTGCTATTTAGGTGACTGTGTTTCAGCCTGGCTTTAGTTTAACATATACAGAGGCCAAAAGGGACTAAATGGGAAGCCCATTATACTAGCAAAATATGTGTCGAACTTGGGTTCTTCCCAGCATGGGTCAAAGGTGGTTTTATTTACAAATAAGTGGAAGCACTGGCATTTGGTGGAGCCACAGAGATGTTTTCCCTTATGTCTCCTCTCATTTTCATACCCACTGGTTGGTTATACTTGGTCCAGGCCTCCTCGTCGAGTCAGATAGGACTGTAGACTTACTTAGAAACCTAGTTTCTCACATATAGAATCGTTGCATTGCAAATAATTTTTATTTTACAGAAGAGCTTCTAAGAGGATTCTGACTTGTTTACTATAATCTTAATGTTGGCAGTGTCTACCCCAACCCCAGTGGTCTTTCATATGTACAGTGCTAGGGCTGAGTTATGTCACTGACTTTTAATTGGCTCTCAGCTTCAATTTTCCTTTTTTAAAAAAATATGCTAATAACTCTACCTCCATTGTCATCTTCCTAAAATACATGTTGAATCACTCAAACTCTAGCTCAGAAGCCTTGCCAATGAATAAACTCAAAATCCTTAAAAAGATATTGACAATTTTCCTTGATCCAGCACCAAATCACTTCTCCAGGCTCATTGGCCCTTAGTTCTATTGCATGGCTTATACCTCAGCCAACTGGACCTGCTCACAGCTTCTCCAGCACTACACTCAGCCACAGGTCCAAGTCAGCACATGTGATGTTTCCTCAGGGTGCGTGCTCTTCTCTACTTTCTGTTCATCCAACCCTATTTCTTCAAAATTCAGCTCAAATACTGCTTCACCCATTAAGTTCTTCCTAATTCTCCCTCAGTCAAAATTAATCACATTTGGTGCATCCCCTCAGAACATTGCTTTGGTGTGATTTCTCAAATATTTCATCCTACGATGTTCACTAGATTATAAGCTCCTTGAAGGCAGGAACTATACCTTTCATCTTCATTTTCTTACCAATGCCTCACACAACATGTAATAGGTACCGCTTTATTGGCAAATAGATGAACAATATTTCTTTCTACTTTATTAATCTTGAAATAATTGGGAATCCCTGAATTATTAGGCTATCAACTTAATTTCCCTACATTTGTGACTTTATGAACATGGTTATAGACCTAAACATACCTGACACAGTTATAGAAGAAGAGATTATGTATTTCCTCAGAGCAACACATTATGCTAGTGGAAAAATCTTTGTTCATATGTTATTTTGCTTACATCTGAATGTACTGTCAAATGCTCAGTTCATCTTGTATCTGTCCTTAGAGGAATCAAAGATTATTTTGCCTTTATTCTTTGAATAATCTCCTACTAAAGTAAATAATCAGTGTGAAAATCAGAAAAACAAAATAAATGAACTTTGAATTGGAGTATCTCATATATCAGCATTGCTTCACTTCAGTTTGTAGCCCAGTTTGACTTGTAAGGAAATTAGTGGAAATTAATCAGTATATGGTATTGTTTTGTTTTTCCAAGATTGTGGGTTTGAGTTGCCACAAAAATTAGAATTATTTTCTGCCAACTTAGCCCACTCTTCATTAAGATATAAAATTCCAGAGCATCATGAGGAGTTTGTTCTTTTTCCTTAAACAGTACCCCTAAAATAATGTATGTTTTGGAATGAGAATTTCTCAGTCTTCTCAGGAGCTTTCTAAGACATTGTTTAGCAAAACACTGGGTTAGTGTCCCTTCTTTTTTTTCTAGCACAACCCTCAGTTCTTGGTAGTTTCCAGGAAAGGAAAACAGGAAATTAAGTTCTTAAAGGATTCATGGAAGTCTCTCTTGTTAAAATCACCTGTTTGGACTTTTCTTTGTATCTCCCACACTTCTAAGTTTAACACCACATGCAAAGCCCAGTGAGAAAGAGATCTAGAAAGCCACATTTAACTTCCTTTTTAAGCTTTCATTTTTTTTTTTCTTTTTTAGAGTAGTCTCAAATGGTGGGGATTAAGGTCTTTAATAGGCAGCAGTCACTGCCCACAAATAGTAGACCTCTCTAATTTACACCATTTTAATTACATCTAAAATTTCTGCCAATTATATGGCAAAGGATTATATGACAGGGCAAAGCAAGAGGGGGTGGATGTGGAGCCTGAGCAGCTTTCTCTTTTAGCTGAGCAGCTTTTCTCTTTTTCCTATAATGGAAAAATGCAACAGTTGTTGAAGAATGGAGATAACAGAAGTGGTAAGTCAAGGTACTTGATTACACAATAATCTTCCGTAGAGTGCTCATTACTGCTAAATAATTGACTGTGTTGCCAGGTTTCTCAGTGAGGAAAGGGTCAAGGAGGTCAGTTATCTGGTGGTAATGACCGTAGCGGTCAATAGAGGATATTAATGCTATTAAGAATAAAAGTTTAACTTTTTATTGAAGTTTTTATTTAAATGATATTAACTTCAATTCAACTTTTAATTGAGGTGCAACCATCCAAATTCTACAGTCGGGCACCAAGAAGTAATGAACATAAAATTACATGTTCTTTTGATAGGTTGATGGGTCTTTATTAGAATTTCAAGGGCCTCCACAGAGCTGTTATTAGACACAAACTGCTCTGAAGTCTTCTATTAGAATTAGGGCTGGGTGAATGATTCTAGGAAATAATTTTAACCTGGACCACTGAAAGGTTTAGGGAAAAAAAGAAAGGAAGGAAGTTCTGTCTTTTGTTTTTGCCTTTATTTTTATTTTTATTTTTTTTAAGGTGAAAAGGTCTGTTTATATGGCTAGATTTGCATGCATTTGCCAGGCCTTTAAACATAATATATATCTCCTTTCCTCCCTTTCTCTCTTCCTTCCTTTTTTCCTTTCTCTGCAACTCAATGGAAATAGAAAAAAAATCCAAAACACCAGATTTTTTTTTTCTCTAAATTTTAAGGAATGTTATCTTTCCTAAAAATTCAACACATCTGTGTGTTGTTGTTTCTATTAAGGTAGCAGTATCTGTGAAAAGTCAGAATAAAATGAAAACTTTGTTAAAATATTTAAGTTAAGCCAAATAGAAATGGAAGTTAATGCCAGAACTTTACCATTCATGATTTATAAATAAACTGTTTTCTAAATAATAATAACCACCCACCTGCAGTCAGATCTCAGAGAAATGGGAGGGATGAGCAGTTTGAGGAGGGAATCTTCTATTACTACTCCTCCAGGAACAAAAGAAAGATAATTTCGAGGTTCATAATTTTACCTCTGTGAGCCAACAAGGAAGGCGCTGTGGGTAGTGAACAATTTCATAAACAAAATCGTCCATACCTAAAACCCTTTGTTTCTTTGTAATCATAAACTTTATGAAGATTCGCTGTTAAGTTGGTTGGCTGCCATTTACAGCAAAGATATTTGCTAGAAGAATTGATAATGGCCTTTTTTCCTTTGAAAAAGAATTTAAGCTATTTTACATTTTTGGTAGATAGCCAGCATTTTGTCATTTAAACGTGTCACATTGCTATGAAAACATCATGCATCATAACACAGCATAACAATGTATTTTGCTGAAGTGTGAGTTTCTCAAAAAAAAAAAAAAAAAAAAGGAAAGAAAGAAAGAGAGAGAAAGAAAGAAGTCAGTCATGTTTTTTTTCACAATGTGAAAGCCATTGAAGTATGTTTTTCCCCCAAGAGCCTATAGAACTAGGCTCTTAAACTAGCCCCACATCTCTGGATGCTCAGCTGTAAGTGGTCTCTTTTATAAATGTGAGGGGCCAACCCTAAGCTTTGTTGCTAGTAAGAGAATGTACACGTAAGATTATGACAAGTTCAAGTAAAACTAATTGCATATAAGCATTTTTTTTTGTCAGGAAGCCAGAAGAACTAGAATGTGGATTTTTAAATATAATTCAATACTTCAGTGTGACTTGAAATTATGTCTTTTATAAGATTAAGAATACTCTGGCCGGGCACAGTGGCTCACACCCGTAATCTGAACACTTTTGAGAGGCTGAGGCAGGAGGATCTCTTGAGGCCAGGACCAGCCTGGACAACAAGCAAGACCCTGTCTCTATAGAAAATTAAAATAAAAAAAAAAAAGAATGATAAAACTCTGCCATAATTCATTGATTTACTAAAGTCTTAGTTTGGAATGACCTCATTATGAGAAGAAAAGAAAAACTCATTATGAGAGGAAAAGAAAACTGCTTCCCAACAGCTAGGTTTAAATGACCATTTCTGTGTGGTATCTGGAAATTTATTCTGGTATGTGAATTTTTCTTCTACAATGTACAGGTATTATAATGACCAGCTCTCAACTGCCTCTTCTTATTCCCATTAAATAAGTTGTCACATTTTAACATGTAGAGTTTTTAATTGAAGATGTCATTTCATCTTAAACTTGGGCTTTGAGAAGATCTTATTTCATAGGCCCACTTAATTTACTTCAAACCATCTTTAAATTGCAATTAGAAATAAGGTCCCAGTTAGAATATAAGCAGCTTATTTGATTGTTCAACATTTAGAGAATGCAAGGGTTTTTTTTTTTTCAACTATAAAAACGGTATGATGGACCACATGTTGCTATTGTACAGAAAAAAAGGCAATATAATGCATTACTTGTAGAATTTGATGAAAAACTTTTTAATGCAATAGAATTGGGTACCAGCATTGATTTTATTTTCTGAGACATTTTTGCAATAATTTTTACAATAGTTCAGGGGAAAAAAAGGAGATACTTTTGGACCAGAGAGAAAAAATTCCTATCAAGGCTGTCACCTGCTAGGACTTAAAAGCAAGCAATGATCCCAGTAGAAGTGAAATTATAACCTGATATATGAGCCTCTAATGTTCTTTGAAATCTGAGGTAAAGGGTAAGTAAGCCCTTCCACATAGCATGTGTAATGTCTACTTAACAATGTAACCCTTTTCTGATACAAAGGGGTTAGTTCTTTCAATGTTCTAAATAATTTATTGTTCTTTATGATATTAATAGTAATAGATGCTCATTGAAGAAAACCTGGTAAGTACAGAAAATAATACAAAAGAAATAAAATCACAACTATCTTACCACTAAAAGACAAGGTTGGCTACCATTCTGATGTAGTCAGCAGACATTCTTCTGGCTTCTAATGTAGCCATTACAACATTCTGATGTAGCATTCTGAAGATCCTTCTAGTCTTTCTTTCTACTGCTAATATTTTTGTTGAATTTTTTTAAATTCACAGATTATATGGAGAGATTTAAATTAGATCAAGATATTTTATACTTCATATTTTTATTAAGAATTATACTTTCCATGTCTCATTTTCCACAAGTAACGTTTCATTTTGTTTGAGAGATTTGTTCTCATATTTATTTTACTAAAATTTCATATGGAATATGAAATACCTCATCTATTGTTTACCATGTTGTTTTTAGAAAATTATTCTTTGAGCACCCTGTATATAAGATTAAGATTAGCACCCTGTGTTTAAGATTAAGACTAGCACCACTTATGTGCTTGTGCGAAGAAACTCATGATGTTAAAATGACAGGTTTTACATTTATCGATTTTCCACTTTTCAGAATGCCTTCTTGGAAAGTTTATGATTTCCTGATTGGATTTCATGATTGAATAGTTTATGATTTTTTAAGATTGAGATTGGTTATATTTTAAATAAGTTTTACAAATGTAGTAAGACGGTAAACACTGGATATTACGGTTGTGTAGTTGTACAAAACTAGGAGAAATACATTTATTGATCTCCTGAGAGCAGTAATTACAGCATAAAGAGATTGAATTCTATTTATACTCTTTCAGTGCTTCAGATTTCTTTGCTATGATTGAGCCCAGCACTCTAGCATTTTACCAGTAAGATGTAGCTCATGACACTAGTTGAGTTACTCTGCAGAAAGTAGCCTTAGAATAAACTGTTGAAGTTGCCACGTAAATGAGATGTTTAAAATGATTTTAAAATTTACAACAACATTTTGATTGTCAATTTAGGTAAAGGTCTTTAGAAAGCAAATAGAATACACTCTGGATGTGGTTAGGCTGTGAGTTGTTAATGTTCTTTCATAAGCAGGGTGACATGTAGTAGATCATTATGATACCAAAGAAGCCTTTTTGGACCTCTGTAGAATAGCATTCTACAGAGTTTTAGGAAAAGGTATTTTAGAAGATGGATGTGAGACAACTTTCACTTCCCAATGGTAGGATTTTCAGCAGTATATTCATTCTTTTCCCTCAAGGCTTATAAACATTTTTGGGGGGTTTTTTTGTTTGTTTAATTTTTGTTTTTAATGGGGGAGGTTAGGAAGTGATGTTGTAACTGGGATGTCTGTTTTGCTATGAACCATTTACTATTCCCTTCTTGTCCAGGTAAACAATAACAAATATTTAGTGAGCATCTTATGTGAAAAACATATATTGAATTATTTTTAAATGCCTTTAAATGAAAGTTTAGGAGCTCTTGCTGTGTAGGGGGATCTTAACTGCTGGAATGATCAGTCAATTCATTTAGCCTTTGTCTATTCATTTATTCTGCAAATATTTAATAAGTATTTAATGCCTACCATACATCTCAACATGTTGTCTTTCCTAGACTTTCAAGTTTTGTGTCATGGGAAAATTTGGGCTTCTCCTATAAAATATTTGGTAGGATTGCAAGAAAGGAGAGACACAGACCATTTTCTAATTAAATGTCAGGCAAAATTAATCTTTAAAGAGAATGTTCTGGTATCAGCAAACTTTATGCTCAGAGGAAGTGGTAAATTTGCAAAGATATGCATCGATATCCAAGAATCCAAGCAGGAGAGCTTGATGGGGAACTGAGAAGGGGACCAAAAAACCGGGCTTTGGACCACAGAAACACTGACCTTTTGCAAAGGACTTGAAAGCTATAAATGACGAGTAGGCGCAAGAGACTTGGACAGGAAAAAACCAATCAGATAGCATAAAGCTAAGATTCAGACTCTAGCTTTATATGTTTTAAAAAATTCCAAAGAAAGGCTTGGAAATAACTCTTTCTAAGAACATCATTTTTATTTTATTTAGTCATTTGCATATTTGGGGATAACTTGTTTGTACCAAAATGTATTTAGATTAGTTGATTCTTAACTATCACTCATTGGTATCACATATATTTTATATGAGACTGCAATAATTTATTGAATCAGCAGGCACAAAGAATCAGCAAGCAAAATCATTCCAAATGTAATGCTATCTAGGATAGAAAAATCAAGAAAGTATGGACACATGTTAACTGGATCCTTTCTCTGTTTACTTTTTTCTAATTTAATTTCATTTTAATTGTAATGAAACAGTATAAAGGATTCATATCGAACTTATCAATTCATATAAACTGTCTTTGATTCACATTTCAGTCTTTGACAGATTTTTAAGCACAAAATGATAAAATCATACAGCATAAGGCTGTTACATCAGAAAATATGGAAATAGAACAGCAGTTGTTCTCTTTAGGACAGAGCCCTCTATCCAGGGAAAACAAGAGATTCCATCCCCTTCTACGAAGTTTACTCATTTCGGTCTGTTGCTTTAATTTATAGTGACAGCATCTGCAAAGAGCACAGGCTTACTCTGGTAGATTGCATTATTGTTCCCACGATTCACTCCCCTTTTCTGTAAGAGGATTATACACCCCTGTCTATTACCATGTGACTCGCAGGTCTCCTGTAGAGGAGGATGCACCCCTGCCCCATCAACTCTGAGCTTGGCTGGTATGAACTTTGGACAATGGTAAGCGAGGGGATGCTTTAGGAGCCATTGCATGTCTCTGCTAGCTCTCTGGCTCTTTTCCTTCTGACAGAAGAATAGTATATCCAAATAGAGGCTGTAGCCAGGAATGAAGAAAGAATGAAGACAGATAGAGAAAACCCACAACCCACTCACAGCCATCCTAAGTGGGCATGTAATGTAAGTGAGAAGTAAGCATTTGCTTTCCTATGCCTCGAACATTGGAGGTTTGTTACTACAGCAAAGCTTACCAAATACAATTACCAAAGGCTTGACCATGTATTTCCCCAACCTCAGCAAACCAGTCTGCACTTCTTCATGTCTCCCATCTCTAAGTCTTCCTCCAGTATTGTTCGTGTCACAAATAAGGAAGCTCACAAATCCTCCATGGCCCCTTATTTTAAATGTGAAACTTGTCTATTTCCAAGGCAAGCCTGTAGCCTAATTTCTATGTCAAACTTATTTTCTGTTTTCACTTCACACAGCCTCCATCACTGGTTGAGCCAGTTTCCTCATTGTCTCACAGTCTCTATACATCTGCTTAGAGTAGTAGAATATAGTGGTTAAAACTAGCTTCTGGATTCAGCCTGGGACTGAACCCAGGTCCCAGTGCCAACTAGCTGGGTAACTTTGAACAGGTTACTCAACCTATCTAAGCTTCAATTTCCTTAAAATTGGATAATTCAAGAAGGATAATAAAAGTACCCAACTCACAGGGCTATAATGTTAACTGATGTTAGGCATGTAACATGCTTAGTGTGGTATCTGTCTCATAGTAAATGCTCAAGAAATGTTAACTGGTTGTTTTTATTTTATCTGGAATGTTTTTTTGCCTTCTGACTTATCTCAATCCTAACCAAACTTCAAGTTTGAGTTCAAAGTTTATTTCTCTGTGAAGTCTTCCCTTACAATTTTTTTGATAGTGTCTTTTACTTTCTCATTGTTGTTTCCTGTGAATTAGGCTATACCTGGTTCTAATCTTCTTGAAGGCAAACAGTGAGTTAAACCTGCTCTGTATCCTATAGGCTGAGGACATCATGACTATCCAGTCTAATTAATCGATAATATTTACCCTGTTGAGGTTATTCATATTGAGAGCCAGTTATTTTTTTGGAGGGGGTGGTGATAGGGAGTAGGGGTAGAGTCAGTGCAGAAATGGCCATAGTTTTAATAGAATATTACTTTTAAGCAGCTCTGAAAATTGTTGACATCTGTCATGTCAGCCGATTCTTTTTCTAAATAGACCTAAAGTTTGAAAGAATCCTGTAGCTGTAACAAGAGGTTTGGTGTTAAGAGAGTGCCGAATCCTAACCACTAGACCACCAGGGAAGCTAAGGTTTGGTGTTAAGTGAGGTCTGTACTGGGGTTAGTTTTCTTTTTTTTAATTTTTAATTTTTTTATTTCAATAAGTTTTTGGGGAATGGGCAGTGATTAATTACATGAGTAAGTTCTTTAGCGGTGCTTTCTGAGATTTTCATGCACCTATTATGGGGTTAGTTTTCAGTGTAAACTCAAGAGTGACCTCAGTATTGCTGAGTTTAATCAGGGGAATTTTGAAAGAGAAGATCATTCCTAGCTAAATAAAGTGTATGTTCTGCCAAGGTCAAGTTGTATTATTTGAGACTCACTGCTGAGTACTTTATTAATTGTTTTCAGATTGGAAAATAAAATTACAGCTTTTCCAGGAAACTCTGGGAATCAATTTATTTTAGTAGGAGAATAGGAGCAAGGAAAAGCAGCTTGCCAATTCTGTGCAACTGTGAAGAACAGGGAATTATGAAAAACTTGCTGTATGAGTCATAGTCAGAGTAAAAATCCTTGCTTCAGGGATTAACATGTACATAAGTTACGGAAAAATAAGTAACTGGGGCTCCATATGGATATTTTATTGTCCATTTTAATTTTTATCAATCGCTAAAAAGAAAGGATCACATGATACAAGCACATCACTGATCCATCTGTAATTATTAAATCGAAAGTAATTTTAGAAAGTACTACCCTCAACAGAGAACTCATTTATTTAGTTAGCTGTGGCTAGGACGCTGTTCTAGAGCTGGGAGCTACTGTTGTAGCTAGATTAGATTAATGAATTACAACAAAATCTGACTGAAATAACACTTGTAAAAAGAGACAGTGGATATGTTCAAGGTAATTGATAATTATAGTGGGAGAAAAGAACATCAAACATTTTTATGAGAAAATTATGTGTTCAATGGACATATTTTAATAAATATATAAAGAATGTTGAAAATGGGTGATTAATTGTAACTTATTTTTTAAAAGTATGAATCTATGTGTGAAGGTTGTAGGAATATATAGGTTAAACCAAATAATGGTATAAGAGAAGATTACTTCAAAGAATAGGATATTATAAAGCCATGTTTATTAGCTTTTGTGAGAGCAATGCAGCACCATTCAATTTATTCGTTGCTTTATGTTAGATAGTTCTCAAGAGACTGAAATCCACTATTAAGCTTACTGATTTACGTGCAAAGAGTGGTCTCTTCTCTCAGTTGTATATAGACTAGTATTTGTAAGGACTTTGTATTTTCCCCAGAAATGTTTGGCACTTATTTTTTAAGTTGGTTAAAATAAATGTGCTCCCTATTATACATTTGAAACCAAAAATCTATACCTTTAAAAATAACAGATTTTGAAATGCAGCAAATGGTACATGTGCAGAAACATCTATACATATACAACATAATTGCTGGCAATCAAATTACTTGCCCATCAAAACAAGCAAATGATGTCTGTTTTACTCCAAATTCATGGGTGCTGTCTTCATTAGGAATGTTAACCTATCAAAACATAATTTGTTATACTGGAAAATTACTTTTTAAATTTCCTTAGGTGTATGATAGATTTTGAAAAACATTATTTTGATGTGTGAGTTTGAATCAAGGCAGCTAAATTAGAAGAGATTGAGAAGTAAATATTCGAGTTCTTCTATATAGATAGGTGCTGAGAGTGGCATTCGTGGTTCAAAGTTGAGAAAGTTCCTGCTAGCTCTACAGGTACTCACAGCTGAGTGTGAGAGAGTGACTTATAGCTCCGTGCTGTGAGTACAGTGTGGTAAGTCATAATGGTAGAGAAGGATGTCTACACAGGGAATCACATAGCTTTCTGAAAGGGTGTGTTGGAACCAAATTTTAAAGAATGAATAAAAATTAATCAGTTGAAAATGCCTTCAGAAAGTATTCAGCATGACGCTAGAAGGAAACAATAAGTAATTCCACTGGGCTGTAGGAGTAGGAGTAGGTGGCATAAGATGAGGCCAGGAGGCAAGAGAGGAGCTGACTATGAACAGACTTGTGTGACCACTGATAGTTAAAAGGCACTTGTGAAGGTACTTAAGCAGGGGGTGGCGTGATCAACTGTGCAATTTAGAGGGGTCTCTAACAGCAGTGCAGAAGATGGATGGGGGACACAAAATGGAGTCAGGGAAGACAGTGAGAAGGTGGAGCCTCCAAACAGTTACAGTGGGAATATAGAGAAGGCAGGATGGATCCAAGAGATGTTAGGGAGGTAAAAAGTCCTTGACCTAGCCTATTATCTCTATTTATAATTTCCATATCTGTAAAATGGGAATACTACTCCTACTGTGTACTCCATAGGTTGTGTTGAAAGGATTAAATGTAAAGCACCACTTAACATAGGTAGAATACATTTCATAAATATTAACTTATGTTATGTCATAATACGTCAGCAGAATGGGGTAACTGATGAGAAGAAAGCAAAATGTAGTGAATGCAGGCTGTTGAAGAGGTAATGAGTGAATAGCATTATATTCTGAGATAGGTAATTTTAGAGGAAGGATTGTTTCTGAAGTTCAGAAGCCAGATTGTAGCAGGTTCAAGAATAAAATTTAGAGTGCAGAATTATAGAAAAGATAGATTACTCTAACAAGATATTTAACTGTGAAGTGAAGGAGGAAAATAATACCATAGCCAAAGGGAGATGTTTGATAAGATTTTTTTGTTATTTTATTTTTGTTTTTGTTTTGGGGTGTTTGTAACATATAAAACTATGTGCAATCAAGTCAAGAGTCCAGAAATAGTGACAAGGGGTTGATTGGTATAATGAACCCTGAGATCTAAGTTGAAAAAACAGGAAGGCAGAAGAGAGCTGATATAGGGGCAGGGATTAGAATTACTTAGGACCTGTCTGGAAAGAATAAGTATATTAACAATGAGGTGAGAGTGGAGAGTGGGAGTTGGGAGAATCAGTTTGTAGTTAGAGTGTGGGACATGGGAGTTTATATTCTAGATATGGCAAAAATATGATAATGGGAGTTGGTTGCAGAATGCTGTAGGTCACTGGAATTGAGGAAACCAAGAAACTGGGATGTGGGAAGAATCAATATCACACTGGAATTGTCAAAAACAGAATGGAAGTGGGTGGAGAAGGGAGAAACAAAGATCCCAGGGCAGGTGCCATAATCCTCAACCAATGAATCCAGTAGTGAGTCACACAGAGAGACTCAGGATGAGTTTCAAAGGACATATTTTTAAATTAGGGTAAAGAAACAATGGCTTGGAAAAGGCTGTAAGAACACAAAGACTGACTGTCTTCTGTATTGTGGTGAGTGGAGAGAGTGGAGAGAGGAAGACCAAGCAGCCTCTACATCTAAGGAAAGGGCTAGTGGGGATGTCAAGGGGAATATGAGCTGGGAGCACTACTGGGGTGAGACTAAGAGAAAAGACATAAGAAGGTCTCTCTCTCTCTCTCTTTGAGTACTGATGAAGAACGGCAAGGATAAGAGGCATGGTAGAGTTAACTGGTCCCAAACTTCCGTTCTGATAAAGAGGCGCTGGAGAGTGTCAGCAGCCTGTGGCCTAACAGACAATATATTCAACTCTATTTTGTATGCCAGTATTTTGTTTCTTTTTCTCTTCTGCTTCCAGTGTTTTTCCTATTTCATTTCATTTCAGCCAGATAATTGAGGAGAGAAATAGTGAGAAGAAATGAGCATACAATCAGTAGATGATGACATATTGTCATGAAACCTTAAAAAAAGTTTTTGTTGAATAATTGCTGCAAAAGTTGATATTATCTAAAGGCCTGATCCAAGCAAAATGGTACTATAAGTAGGAAGACCACTTTTCTTTCTTTTTTTCTTTCTCTTTCCCTCTCTTTTCCTCGTTCTTTCCATATAAGACACATTTATTGAGTTTTAACTACCAAGGCACTGTTCTTGGTTGTTGGTAGGGTGGAGGATAAAGGGTGGGATAGAGTGAACAGAACCTGGTTCCTACTCCTACGATTGTTATAGATAAGAAAACAGACTTGTTAATACTCATAATATATAACTATAATATACAACAGAATATAACTCTAATGACAGAAAAACATGGACTAAAATGAGGGAATAAATGCTATCTTATGGCAGTATAGAGGAAAAAACAAACAATATGAAATGCTTTATGGATTAGTGTGTTTTAGTGGGAATTTTGGTTCTGAGATAGCAATAGCACTTTCTAAATTTCAAAATCTAGGTGACTTCATATATATATGATTTACTTTGGTTTTCTTTCAACAGCATGGATAATTGACCTATGTACAATATATGATATCTAAATGCTGTTGCTACTGAGTGGCTCACACTAATGTTATGAGCCATTAACACTTAAGAATAAGCCCTGAAGATGATTAAAGGAGTTATAGGTGATTCAGAAGTATCTGCGTTGTTTTTGCATGAATGTACATGAACATATGGTTTGTGGCTAATCATTGATATATGCTTAAAGAATAGAGATATTTGTTCTCAGAGAATAGAAGATTTCAAGTATATGTCAGATTTTTAGAGAAAGAATGCTATAGCCATCTTCATCCATCTCAAGACAAGAGCCAGTGATTAGTTGTCTATATAGCACTATTGGGGTGAGAGTAAGTGAAATGTGTCTATATAGCACAACAATCCCAATAAAAAGTGAGAATCATTCATATGTATATTTATTCATTCAGTTGTCAAGTGTTCATTGAGTATCTTCTATGTGCTGGAAATCACCAAGCTTTTGTGGAAACAATAGTGAGCGAAACCAGACAGGATTTGTCCCCTCATGAGGCTTGAGGAAGATAGAGTGTAATCACATTTTCACAAATAAACAGAAAATTGCACCTGTGAAAAATACCACAAGGGAGATGTCCAAAGTGTTAGAAGAACTTGTAGTTAATTTGATCCAGTCAGGGAGGTTAGGCAAGTGTTCACCAAGGAAGCAAAATGAAAGATGTAAACAATGATTAGACATTAAACAAGGAAAGGGACTGGGGACTGAAAATGTCTTCAGGCTGAAAGAGTATTGGTGGTTATGAAACTGGAGAAAGACCATGGCACTGGAAGAGAGTACAGGTAGGACTGGGTGTGGGGTGAGATTTGGGATGGAGGGAGCAGCCAGATTGCTTGGGGCCTTGTAGTTCTTTGCTCTGAAGGCAAAATACACAGCAAGTAAATTCCATTTTTGTTCATTACTTTTACCTTAATATAGGTACATCTCAAGGCAAACGCCTTCCCAAAAAATAAAATGGAAAAGATATTATCATGATAGAGTATTTTAACAGAATATAAAATAATAATATTCTTTATTTTTTATTTTCAGTAAAGGCAAGATAGCACACCTCTTCTTCACTCATAAAATAAATAAATAAGAGAAAAAAATAAGATCTCTAGCTCCTATCTTGTTTATCCTAATCAGGATTAGCTTTATCCTAATCAACAATCTTATATTCAACCTTAATGATATTTCATTAGCTTCTCAGAACCACCTTTCCTGTCTAGGTCTAATTATATCTAATGTAATGTATCTCAACTCACTATATTAAATCATTTTTTAAAAAGCATTTTAAAAACATTTTAAAATCACTCCAGAGCTTTGATTTAGGCCCTAGAGAGGATTGAGTTCTGTTATTTCTTTTTGGGGTCCATGATCTGCCAATTTTCTTCTCAACATGTCTTTTATTCTCATATTTTAAGGAAATGAAAGTAAACAATTTTCTTTTGTAACAATTGATAAATGTCTATGTAAATAAAATGCAAATATAAACACCTCTTCTAATCAATTCTTAAAACAAGCCAATGTGAGGCAGGTATTCAACATGCCTCACGTTGTAAATAGAGAGCAGCTTGCTCTTGCCTGTGCTCGTATTAGCCCTCACAGATGACCCTCGATTGATTGAGAATCTTAGGTACCTCCCGTAGTATATTCTAATATCCTTTTATACTCCAAAGAGATCAAGGTTCTAACTCTTATGAATGCTAAGCTTCAAAGAATGGGATTCAGAAATGACACAGAAATACCACTGAGAATCTGTGTAATAGTAGCATAGCACTCTGTTACAGAAATATGCAAACAAAAATGTGCAAACAAACAAATATACAAACAAAAGTCTGAAGATGTAAAATACATAAGTGAGGAATAATTAGCTGCTGCCATTTCCCTTTGATGACCTTTTGGTGATGTGTTTTCATAAACTACTGCAATTGGATGTACCACCTAGAGAATCCTCAGATTTCTTTCAAGGCACATCATGGATACCATATCTAATGGGGCTGCAGGAGAAATAGATTACTGCTCTTCTACTCTCTGGAAGGTCGTTGTGAATTTTTTTTCACTGAAAATGTTTTAGGACTGATAAAGAAAAATATGCCCATTCTCCATCTATGATGGTAATGAGTAATCAGGTGTGCATTCGATTAAATCTGGTATGCTTAGTGTTCAGAGGGTAGATCTGAAAGCAAAAGAAGAATGCAAGTTATATAAATGGAAGAAGTGGAATATACAATAATACACAATACAAGAAAGGAAATCAGAAAACTAGGACCTTCTAGCCAAAGAAAAAGAAAATTTTGACTGGGTGCAGTAGCTCACACCTGTAATCCCAGCACTTGGGGAGGCCGAGATGGGAGGATTGCCAGAGCTCAGGAGTTCAAGACCAGCCTGGGCAAAATAGTGAAACCCTGTTTAAAAAAAAAAAAAGAAAGAAAGAAAGAAAAGAAAAGGAGGAAAAAAAAAAGAAATTTTCTTGCTGAAGGACTTATGTTAACTAAGTCTATTGGACTTAAGATTTGGGCTTGTTTATAAGAGCAATGAACAGAAACAATGGCTTCCAGAGGACAATCCTTGAAGACTGACGATGGAGACTGGTTGAATTTCATGTGGTACCTAAATTTTACCCTGAGAGAAATAACAAGAGGTACAATTGGAACTTAAGGAAAGGTCAGTTTATTTGAGGAAACTAAAAATGGTGTAATTTTTAGGTATTTCCTTGATAAAATTGTAAAGAATGGGTACAAAAACTCCATCTAAGGAAAGTGGGGATGGGAACATGTTTTTAGGGGATTGCATTTTAATGTGGAAAGAGAAAAAAATGAATATTCTTATGCTAGAAGCTGTTTTTGAAAATGTTCTCAGTGGCTAGAGATTTGGAAATGGCAAATCAGCAAACACATGAAGGTATCTTTAAGGAAAAAGACTCTTAACATTATTTTTCCAAAAGTGTAATATCATTTACTTGGAGGAAGAGAAATGATTAATGCAGTCTTTATGTTCAGGGAAGCTATTCCACAAGATAAAAGGCTAGTAATCTAATAACTAGCATATCAGTATTATTTTATTTGCTTTTTCCTGTTTGCAAAATAACTTCAGTGCCATCTTGTTATTGTTGTTATACTTGGCTAGTTATACATCTATGATAAGAGAACATAATTAATGTGAAAAATTATACCAAAATGGTTGTGTTTATTTTGTGTCACTTTAGCAATGCCCCTTCAGGAGTGCTGTTCTTATTTTCCACTTGCATTCAGTAATAGGCTTGCAGCCAGTGGCATTGTATTTACACAGTTTTTGTCAAAACAATTCTATCTCTAATAGATTTTGATCTACATTGGCTGAAAACTTCTGTTTCTGTTTAAAACTTTAATGTAATTTTGTGTGTCTCCATTTCAGGCAATAGAAAAACTTTTGAACTTACATATACTTGGCAGCTGTATAGTTTTTTCTTTCACTAAGTTGATTTATTTTTTACATAGAGGGAAAATGTCCTTAAAATTAGGCATCTCATTTTTAAATGGGCTCAGAGGAGAGCAACAAATTTGAGCATAGTCTGTTTCATTCATTCACCGCAGAAAGGAACATTTAAAAAAAATACTCCACATGCTGTGACCTTCAGATGATTAAAATTGGTTACAAATATAAATGAATTCCCCATAAACATTAAATGATCCCTCAAGAAACCTTATTTGGGAATAATGCAGAGATATATTTTCATTTCGATGCACAAGGATTTACATGTGTGATTCCCTATTAACATTACTCAGGTAAATCCCATTAAAAAATGCATATGCCTCTGTGTGTATAAATTTATACACGAAGCACAGTTAAAGTCTATCAGTATTAATACTGTACCATGGGAATACCACATGACAAGGAAATTGGCAATACAATTAGAGTTTCACATAGTGTTAGAATGTTTTCATTACAATAAAAAAATGTTTTCATGACAACATAAAAGTATAAATCGAGACTTACTAGGACAACTAGAACAAATCTGTACAGTTCAATGTAACTCTTATGAAACAAATGTAGTAAGTAAGATTAATGCTCTGAGTCTCTTAAAAGGTACTCTATTATCATTGTGTTATCCTAATGGATGATTGAAATCTTCTAGCCCTGAAAGTAGAAAGTAGGAATCGATGGTAAAACCCACCTACCAGGATGGATATTTTCTTGAGAAAGGTATTCTGTTTGCCACCTTCTCTTCTTTTTGTTTTTCCTCTCCTTCTTCATTTTCTTCATACATTCTTTTCTTGTTTGTTTTTTTTTTTGTTGTTGTTTTTTTTCCAGACGGAGTCTTGCTCTGTCACCCAGGCTAGAGTGCAGTGGCACGATCTCGGCTCACCGCAACCTCTACCTTCCAGGTTCAAGCGATTCTCCTGTCTCAGCCTCCCGAGTAACTGGGATTACAGGCACCCGCCACCATGCCCAGCTAATTTTTGTATCTTTAGTAGAGACAGGGTTTCACCATGTTGGTCAGGCTAATCTTGAACTCCTGACCTTGTGATCTGCCCGCCTTTCCTTCCCAAAGTCTTGGGATTACAGGCATGAGCCACCACGCCTGGCCCATACATTCTTTTGTCTCCTGCTTTTCTCCTTTTCCATTTTCCTTTTCTCCCTCCTGATTCATGAGCATGTTTTCTTTGTCGTTGTTTTTAAACATTTGAGCTATTTAACAAGAGTTACAGGTTTTCCTTATGCCATCTGTATGTCATCAGGAAGACATAAAGACAGAGACGTGTCCTTTTGAAAATGGACATGTTGTTATACTTGGCTAGTTATGGACATGTGAACTATAATGAACTTGATACTTAGTCTTGATTCTCTGCTCAGACTAAGCCATCTGAGATAGAAATTAAAAATGCATAGTTCTTCATCTTCTGTTAGGATTCAATCTGTAGGCTTAAATAAACTCATAATGTTGACTGTAGTTATTTGCCTTTTCTCCCTATTTCTTATAGATATATTCACCTGACACACTGAAATATTAATGAGTCCTGTGATGCTCATGTGTGTACATTTAGAGAGCACATAATTTTGACTCATGAAAGTTACTCAGTTGCAGACCCTTGAGGATGAGACGTTTGCTGGAGTAGACCATTTCTAACAGATCATTTGATGTTAAATGGTCTGATTTTGTTTGGTGATCTTCTATTTACCACAGAGTGATACAAAAGCACTGTAAGTCCAATGTCCACACAGAGCTTACTGCAAATGGAGTTGGAGTTATTCTTCAGGAATTTGAAGGGGTGTTAGGAATAAGAAATTGCTACTCCAAATGTTGTCAGATAATATCCAGAGAAGTGACATTTTCTGCGAAGGTCATTGCTCTCTCTCTCTATCAAGTGTATCTAGGCTCGCATCAGAGAGGAAAGCTGTCAGTAATTTCTAACCTAGCTAGGTTATATCTGGCAATGTTAGAGCAAAGAAACTAACATGGTACTGGTTTCTTGAGACATCCATTTGATCTCTGTAAATACTGCCCGGGGGGGTTGTTTCTAGGATGTTCCTGAGAGTTCTACTGACCTAGGAAGTAAAAAAGGTTTTAAGTACTCAAAATCTTTTTTCCTGGTTTGCTATAAAGTTGACAAAGTCTGTATAACAAGGCCTTGGATGGCTTTATTTCTCTATTGCATTTTGGGGACCAACATTTTTTAAAATCCCTTAGCCTCTGTTTCTCTCTGCCTCTGTTTCCTTTTCTCTATTCTCTCTCCTCACCAACCATCACAAACTGAAATGTCTGCATTTCTCTAAATATATAATTTATTTTTAGCCTTCTCACTTAATGTCCCTGATTGCTTTCACAAAGAGCTCAGTAGTTCTCCATATGATTACCCAATAAAATTCCCTTCAGTCTTTGTCAGGAGAGACCTCTGCTTTTCTAAAACGCCACCATGATATTTCTGGTGTTTGACAGACTAACGGGTATATATACCATAATCAATGGATCATTCAAACACTGACGTTACAAGCCAGTCCTCTCTCATTTATGGATTTATTTCTGTGACCAGCCTAAATTTTCTGTCATCTTTGCTGTAAAACATGCATTAGTGCACAGCTAAAGGTGGTGCTATTATCTAACTAAAGAAAAAGAATGTTTATTTTTTATAGGGACCTAATCTTAAAAGGTTAGATTCTATTTAAATTTTGACTCTGTATATAGGAAAATTAGGTTATTAAATTAAAACCCAATTATTTTTTGTATATATACTATTAGGCAAAGCTATGTTATCCTAGAAGGAATACACTTAAAAGAGCAATGTAGCACCGAGGACATTTTCAACCTTGAGTATTTTATTTAAATCCCATTAAGCTATCAGAAATGTTTGTTGCATTTATTTTCCCATCATTGCTGATTGTCAATATATTTGTGGGTGAAGAGACAATCTATTTCATAACTGGGCTCCTCTGATCATTTATGTTTCTATTTTTTAAATTTATTTATTTATTTTTTTTTACAGACAGGGTCTCACGTGTTGCCCAAGCTGGACTTGAACTCCTGGGCTCACGTGATCCTCCTTCCTCAGCATGCTGAGTAGCTGGGACTTCAGGGTTGTGTCACCACACCCACCTACATTGTCTATTTCTTGATGGCCCTGCCTAATATGAGTGACAGGGGAACTTACTCCTGTATTGATGAGCTCACATGCCTCAAACCAGGGCTGTGTTGAATTCAAGTAAGTCTGGCAAGTGGAGCAGGTGGGTGATAAAGGAGGCAGACACTGTTTATACACAGTTCTTGGGAACCTGGCAGGAGGATCAGAGCCTGGCAGGGAAAAGGAGTCTTTGAGAAAAATATCACACAAGGCTGAATGGCACTTTTTAATGGAAAATTCTTGTTTTGACTCTAATTTTATGCTTAGATGCTTTTAATTTGATCCACATTTAATTTGCCATTCCTTGGAGAAAGCATTGATTATGTGAAAAACTATCTGCTCTATTGCTGATGAAACAAGATTGATTTCGAGGGCTACCATGATGGCATTATATTTTAATGGTGCCCACCTGGAAATATTGAAGCATGCACCACTGGAATCATCTTATCATCTCCAGGCCAACTCTTCCAGTTGTGATTGCCTGATCGCTTTGTTAAAGTCATAGTTTTGAAGAAAAGTGAGTCAATATTGAGTATTGAAAAAGTGGGTAAAAAGCTAAGTTTGGACATTGGAGCTATAAGGCATTATAAAGGGCCACTTAAAAAACTAAATGCCAGTTGTGTATCTGAGAACACCTATAATAATATATAACACATAATAATATATAATAGATCTATAATAATATATAACAGATATATATATTCTCACAAACCCAATCACTTTGACACTTAATGAAAAAATAATGGTATTCAACACTAATATGACAAGTTTCAGAGAGACATAAATAGAGATTCTGAGCTTAGGCTAAGCAACTGTGTAGTAACAATTATTTTAATTAGAAATCTGAAGCTGCATGCAAGATCTACCATAAGCATTATATCAGAAAATTCAAGTCTTTTATGTTTTAAAAATTAGGCTGCCATTATTCCTGAAATTCTAATGGCTGAACTAGCAACAGTAAAGATGTCCAGGTTTCAATGAAATATATTTCATAAATTAGCTTATCATTGCACTGATTTAGCATGCCTAGCAGGTGAGAGACAAAAACATGTGTTATCTTCCCTAGGGAACCTTCAATGAATGTCATTCTGGCTTCATATGTCTTTCTTTTCTCCCCTTCTTGAACTGATATAAAATTCTAATGTGTGCCCTCTAGTTCCATCTTCACTGAAATCTAGCAAAACTGCTGAAGGTAAGATAGTGGCAATGGTGCATGAAAAAAGGGAAAAGGAATACGGTGATTCATGGCATACTTGAGGAAAGTTGCAATTGTTAACAGCTCTACTTTTGTATATAGACAAGTTAAAATATGTCATATATCAGTGTTAAAAATAAAGTTACTAATCTTGCTAGTTTCTTAAAGTTCATAGGAAAGGCACTACAACTATTTTGATATCTTGAAAGTATTTCCATATGTATTTGAGAGCATACCATGTCACTATATCCCAAAACAACAGTCAAGAAAGTAAACTTATGGTAGAACCATTAGTAATCTTGACAAGTGGATGCTGTTTAAAAACCAGGAATAGTAGATATTATGACAAACCCTGCTTCATATATTATTATAAAAATGAAATGTGACATTTTCCAAGTATATATTAGCTCAGGCCAACATCCCTTATCTCTGAGTCTTTGTTCTTCTGTGCAAATTTGAACTTCTGATGCAATTATAATTCCAGAAATGGTATTCATTCGTCTTCAGATCTGCAGATGCCAGTGCTTTCAAGCCAGAAGACTGTTCTCCTTAGGCATTGTTTCCATTTGGTAGATGAGAAAACTGAGATATATGACCATTTCTGTTTCCTTTAACTGGTAAGAAAAATAAGAGCTGAGAATCCTTCTCACATTCACTTTTTGCAGTCTTCTTTTTGCCAATGAATATGTCCTACCCTTTTCCCTTGTCTTTTAATAAGAAGACTGAGCAGAATTTAAGTGGCATCTTCAGCTTTTAAGTGCAGCTGTCTGGCAAAAGCTTTGGCCAAAGTTTTCTTCTGATAATTAATAAGACAGGATAAAGATGCACCAATGATTTCTAAGTCTTAAAAAAAATCCACAATGTTGAAATTAGAATGCTAAAATCTAGGCAACAGATACTGGCACCACATGAGTGCTGTTACTCTTCTTTGCTGATTGTCAATATATTTGTGGGTGAAGAGACAATCTTCACCAGTGGGACATTAGGCCACTATAATTCTAGTCTACCCAACTCCAGGAAATATGCCTTGTTATTCAGAGCACAAACATAATCAGTAGCCCTTCTGAAATAAATCAAACAATTCAAAGCATTATATGATCAGCATGACTGTACGGGCTTTTCTCCATCAGAAGAGTATACCCTAGAAAGGTATACCATTAAGCAATATTTTTTAAAAAAGGCAAATTGTGCTATAAGGAAGTGTACCAAAATAGGGCTTTATCAACAATCTTTAGATCAGTATAATTCCCTTAATTGTCTTTTCATTTAAAGTAATACAAAAGGAGGCTGTTAGTTCTTGTGGCCTCAGTAGTCATAAGCATGAGAATTGTACGTGTTCCTATTTCTGTGACTTCAGCAGTTTACAACTATGCATTAAGTCCCACACTTAGCTGGAAGAGAATTTAGAAGGAATTGTTTTAAAAACAGACATTTTAGAAAAATGTTGATTTGAGCTGGATTTGCTTAAAAATTACAATAAAAATGTCTCATTCTTGAGTAATATTTTGTTTCTGTTGGTTATCTCTCAGGTTGTGGCTTTCTTGTGAATGATGATTTGCCTTTATAGAAATTAGTATTTTAGCACTATTTTGTTAATAATAGCAGTGATCATTTTCAGAATTGCCTTTTTGGTGAGCACATAGAAGGGTATTCCTCTTGTTAAGCACCTTAAGCAAGAAGGATTGGGTCTTCCTTTCTTGTTTATTGCACTTCGCACGCTGTCATTATCAGCTCTGATGTTTAGTGAAAATGGTTTCCAATTGCCTAGATGTGCTTTGACAGAACTGACAGTAGAAACTGTATCTTAGCTTACTTGAATCAGTGCTGAAGAAAAGCACCCAGGCATGCGAAGACAGCTTTTATGAGGTACATTTTGTCAGTGTAAACACTATGAAATCCAACACATTTGGAAAAGCATACTCTGTGTTTGTTAGGATGAATGAATCACTGATAGATTAAAGAGCACAGCCAAATAAACTTAGACTAGTCATAAGCATATGTGGCCTAATATTCAAATGTAGGAAATCCAATTAAGCTCTAGCTCTCCTTAGTTTTTCATTCATGAGGCGGTACCTCTACTGAAAAAGCAAATAACTAAAAAGTTTCTTTTACCAAAAAAAAGGCATTGCATTTTTAAAATATAAGTTTGAAGTTAGTCTTCCACAGATAGCCAATTTAATTATGCTAAAAATGACATTTTTAATTAAACACCAAGGTAAGCATAAATGGATTTCAAAATAATTAATCAAACATCAAAAAATTGAAACCTTTTTCTGCTTGAGCAGCAGAAATGAAAGAACCAGTCTTCGGGTCTCATAGAGATTCAATCTAATTTAATTCTCTGTCTTCTCTAAATAAACATTCCTAAAACCTTTTTTTCATCTGGGGGAATAAGGATGAGAGGGGTAATCAATATTTCTAGCATTTTAATTAAAACCGTTAGTGGAATAAATCCATTTAATTATCAGTTAATGAAATACAAGGTCATTTACCTGACAGGAACTTTGAGGGTGGATTACTAGCTGGAATAAAGCAGAAGAACCCAATGTCACAGCCATTTAACTTCTGTCAAATTTAAGGTTAAAATCCTTTTAGACTGTTTAACCTATTCTCTACCATTTTTCTATTATGTATGCCAATTGGCAGGAGAAATGCATGTTAAAACTTATTTTACATTTAATTGTGCTACAGTTTTCATTAAATTTCTAGAAATTTCTTTATATTTCTAAGGCATAAATTGAAAAGTTACAATAAAGCCCAGTGTAATTTTATTGTTATTTTGTGTTTATTATTTATAAAGTTAAATCGACATCTTTTTCCTGACTGCAAATCTTATGAATTGTTTCTTTTTTTATAAATATAAATTAATAAAATATAAGTTTTAGTCTGTAAATTATGGATGCAAACATGGAACAAATGTGCAATAATAAACAAATCACTTTACATAATTTATGGTTAATTTTATATATAGCCCCTTTTTTGAAGTAACCTCCATTTCATAAGAATAATATAAAAAGTGAGAGCTGGTTGGTCACTAAGCTAAGTTTGCAAATTGGTTTGGTAAACGGTTTTAAGTCAGTTTAACAAATGACGAGAAGGCACAAGATTGCCTTGTAGAGGAAAGTTCCTTGTCTTTGATGGTGACACTGACTGGGTTTCCCTAAGCAGCACACACTGCTTATATTTCATATAGATCACTTTTAGAAACAGAGGCTGAAAAGGGCTCTTGTTCTTCCTTTCCCCAATAAAGATGCTGAATTAATTTTCTAGGGTTTGAATTTTTATTTTAATTTTGTAGATCTGAGTTTGTCTTATAGCTATAAATTTCTGAGATACAAAAGATAACTTGTTTTGGGTTCTAGTTCTTCCTTTCTAAAATGAAACTCCCTAAACACTACAGTAGTGGATAATACAAATGAGGATATCCAGTTTTAACCTGTGCTACTTCCCCCTAATTCACCTTAGCTGTGTACCATGCAAGAAGCCCAACATACTGCACAGTGGTTTGTCTTTCAGACATACCAGTGTGGCATTCTAACTTCTACATGCTCAATACAGCCAGGCGCAGTGTCTCACACCTGTAATTCCAGCATTTTGGGAGGCTGGGGTGCATGGACTGCTTGAGGCCAGGAGTTCAATACCAGCCTGGCCAACACGGTGAAACTCCGTTTCTACTAAAAGTACAAAAATTAGTCAGGTGTGGTGGCATGCCTGTAATCCCAGCTAGTCAGAAGGCTGAGGCAGGAGAACTGCTTGAACTTGGGAGGTGGAGATTGCAGTGAGCCAAGATCACACCACTGCACTCTAGCGTGGGCAACAGAGTGAGACTCTGTTTAAAAATGAATAAATAAAAATAAAAATAAATGCTAAATACCATTAATTTACAAAAATTCATGTCACCTAAAAAAGAAAAGTAAATCAGTGACCAGTTCAAATGTGTTTTAACTGGACCAGGGTTCCCCAAAAGAGATGGAATAATAATGAAAGCAGCATTGTTCACCCTGTTTTCCATTCACCTAGACCATGCATAGATTTTTAATACTTCGAGAAAGTAACAAAACCTACTTAAAAGACTGGTTTAGGCTGGGTAGTTCTGATAACTCTATTTAACTCTATTTTATATTTTTATAAATGTAGATTTTTATAAATGTAGTCCTTGTGACTCACCCAAGAGGACTGTAAAATTTGCTTCTTTTAAGCCATAAGGTAAGACATATGAAGGAAAAAAGTATCCATGATACCCAATTATTCCATCTTTGATTGAAATACAGAGAAACAACTAGAGATGGTGCTGCAAGAACCAGAGGGCCTTGGGACTTGTGTAGGTTATTTGCTGCTCTTCATACTAACTGGTCATAGGAATTTGTGCAGGCCTTTTTGCCTTTTAACATATATATTAATGGCTCCCACCTTGGGTACCCACTGACACAATTAGAAACTATGCAATGTCTGCCTTGCTCACTCCTCCACATTCCCACTACTTTCTAGTTTTTAAACAAGGTGTTCATGATTATTGTAGTGTCACAGCAGCCAAGAATCATGGGTTTAATGGGTTCATCACTCTTCTAAATTGTTTGACTGGCTCTTTGTCACTATGGTGGTTGTGGATTGTCTAATTGTTGCAGGTAGTCTAGGCTATGCTATGTGGGGTTATATTCGTTGTTCGTTTTACTATAATAACATACCTGAGACTGTGTAATTTATAAAGAACAGAAGTTTATTTTCTCACAGTCTGGAAGCTGGGAAGTGAAGTCCAAGGTCAAGGCACTGGCAGGTTTGCTGTCTGATGAGGGTCCAGTCTTCACTTCCAAGATGGTGCCTGGTGGCTACATTCTCCAGAGAGGGTGAACTCTGTGTCCTCACATGGCAGAAGGAATGGATAAGCAAGAGCACACTCCCTTCGACCTTGAATCTTTTTTATAAGAATGCTAAGCCCTCATGACTTAATCAACTCCCTAAGGCCACACTTCTTAATACTGTTACACTGGGGAGTAAGCTTCAGCATAAATTTTTAAGGGGACACCATCATTCAAACCATAGCGTGGATTACTTGTACCTCCATGTATTGTCGAACATCCACTTATTGTTGAGATTATTAACAGTAAATGATTGCAATTTCCTTTTGGTCCCCTTACACCTTAGGCCCATTTTTTATTGAGTACTTTTTTTCCTGCCACCCTTTGGCTGTGGATTCTAGACTATCTGTTCTTCTTTATATAGTATGCATATTCCTTTAGGAATCTTATCATTTAGGATGATTGTAGCCACCACTATAGGCAGTGGTGTCCAGATCTACATCTTCGGTTTAGTGTCCTCCCACTTTGCATGCTATGGTTCCATCCTATTTTGACTCTAGAAGACTGCTAGTTTTATATACTGTTGTCACCTGAAAATTTCCATAATAATTAAGTTTACCACTTTCTTTTTTTCCACCTTTTCTGTCATTATATCCTTCCAACGTGCCAGGCTCCTTGGCTATAGAAGCTGAAAATAATTTTCACTGTTCTTCTCCCATTTTGTTCCCAAATGGGAGCCACCAGCCACCAAGAACTGCTGCATCTTCCTTGACAAGGCCTCTTGGAATCATGTTTTTCTATTTCCCCATCTGGCCTAGGAGCCCAGGCCTTTATCTATTTATGTCTAGATTACTCCACCTGCCTCTTACCCAATTTTCCTTCACTTTCTTAGAAACCCAGAATATTCTTTTGCCTTTTGATCTTTATAAAATCATAAAATTTCTTACAAGGGACTTGCATGCATTATAATCATATTGGATTAAATCGAATATAGTTTGCATTTTCTTCAACGATACTGCCAGCCATCACACCAAATTAATTTTTCATTTCCAGCCAAGAAGACTTTACTCTCCATTCAAGCTACAGCTCTACTGCTATCCCCTAGGCTTGCTCACCTTTCTCCTGAGTTGCTATTTTCTTCCCATTCCTCTTTCTGAATGCACATCTCGAAAATGTCCATCACTAGAGTGCTGCAGTGGCTCATGCATATAATCCCAACACTTTGGGAGGCCAAGGTGGGAGGAATACTTGAACCCAGGAGTTTGAAACCAGCCTGGGCAATATAGGGAGACCCCATCTCTACAAAAAAAATTAAAAATTAGCTGGCCATGGCGGCACATGCCTGTAGTCCCAGCTACTCAGGATGCTGAGGTGGGAGGGTCACTTGAGGCCAAGAGGTCGAGGCTGCAGTGAAATGTGATTGTGCCACTATACTCCAGCCTGGGTGACAGAGCAAGACCCTGTCTTAAATAAAATAAAATAAAAATAAAAATAAAAATAAATAAATCCATCACTTATATACAGCCAGGGACAACTTTGCGTGCCATAACATTTAAAGTGTGGAAGAGTCACTCATTTAGTTGGCATATGTTTGGCCTCAATTTAGGTATTCTATCATCAAAAGTTTAACTACCATGTTTGGCCATTTTTTCCTCCTTTTCCTTTCATTTATTAATAAGTGTTGTGATACAGTTTGGATATATATGTTTGTCAGATTTGAACCCCACCCAAATATCATGTTGAATTGTAATCCCCAATGCTGGAGGCAGGGCCTGGTGGGAGGTGTTTAGATTATGAGGGCTCACTCATGGCTTGGTGCTGTCTTTCTGATAGTGAGTTCTCATGAGATCTGGTCATTTAAAAGTGTTTGGCACCTCCCTTCCCCTCTCTCTCTCACTTGCTCCTGCATTCTCCATGTGACACACCTGCTCCCTCTTCATCTTCCACCATGATTGTAAGTTTTCTGAGGCCTCGTTTGAAGCTGACATGGTTCCTGTAAAGCCTGCAGAACTATGAGCCAATTAATCCTCTTTTCTTTGTTAATTACCCAGTATTAAGTATTTATAGCAATGCAAGCATTGCCTAATACAGTTTGTAATCAATTTTCTTATCTATAAAAAGGGAATAATAATAATTATCTTGAAGAATATAATGAAATCGAGAAGTATTGAGTAATAAGTTTGTATTTGTTCATTTGCTTTCTGTGGTCTTTGTGTTAGTAAAACTAGAGCAAATAAAATATTGCCTCATTTTTATTTATAGTCATGATTTGAGTTCAACAGAAAAACACAATAATGGATTTCTATCATTTCACATTCATGTAAGTTGAATGAGTGGCACTTTCTGAGTTTCTGCCTACTACAAACCTACACAGACTCATAGTAGCAAATCAGATGGCCCCTGTCTTGGGCCATTTGGGTTCTTCTGCCATGTATACAAGTCTAATTTGAAACCATTGTACCTTAAACTCTTAACTAATTGCTCAAACTTAAAGTCATTATTTCAGATCTTTATTAAACATCAGACTTTGCCCTATAAAATGCCCATAATTTTTAGCAGCTATAATATCTGCTGTGTAATTTTCTCTTTCAAAAAATGTCATACTCAATTTAATATTGGTATGTTGTTTGCAACTGACTGAGGGAGCTATGTGAAGCCATTACAAACTCTAGTTTCACAAGAATTGGACTCTGAAGCCTGCACCACTGACACTCTGGGTCTGTTTTTCTGACACAGTCCCACAGCATATTTCTCATACCCTGAGGGCTACCCTAGGGGATGTTCTGTCATGGAATGAAAGGGCATTGACTAAAATGAAAATTTTCTTCTCCGTGAGAAAATGTATTGAAAAGAAACCAATCACAAATGCAGCAAACCAATTAAGTCAAAACAAAACACACAATTCTGTGAATTAATTAGGTAGAGTGAAATATACCAGACTGATAGTCTTTTTAAAAGATACCTTGTACACAATTAGAAATATTATGAGCTGAACCAGTTGGCTCAGGCCTTGTAATCCCAGCACTTTCAGAGACCGAGGCAGGGGATTGCTTGAGCTCAGGAGTTCAAGACCAGCCTGCAACATGGCAAGACCTTGTCTCTACTGAAAAAAAAAAAAAAGCTGGGCATGGTGGCACATGCTTGTGGTCCCAGCTACTCAGGAGGCTGAGGCAGCAGGATAGCTGGAGCCTGGAATATCGAGGCTGTAGTGATCTGTGATTGCACCACTGTGCTCCAGTCTGGGTGACAGAGCAAGACCCTGTCTCAGGAAAAAAAAAAGTATTATGAAGGAGCTATTTTTACACAATATATAAAGGATACGAAAAAATCATGCTTTAAGTATTTCTATAAATTCACAAAATAACGTTTGCAGAATTTGCAACCACAATCTTGTTTATTACATAATTTTTAGGTGGTAAAATATTTTCATGAGGAAATCCCAACTGAGAAGTTGATTTCAGAAAAATTCATCAAATAGGAATAAGATATTAATGAGTAAAATTGATTAATGAAGTAAAATTATTGACTATCAGGAAAAGAGTGAATATGCAGCAGATTAGGAAATAATCGACTGTGGCAGAGAATGACTGTATCACCACAGAAATGAATTTTATTTCAGTTAAGGTATAAAGGCCCTACTTACCTAGTCATTAACATTCTTTTATTTTCCTTATACCTTGATGTCTCCAGTAAACTGTGTGAAACTGGATGTGGTTTCTCCACTAGAGCGTAGATGCAAGATGTTAACTGTAACTAAATGTTAAACTCCATATGGCATATTAGAACAATTTATTATTGGATCTCTTAGTAAATCTTTTTAAATGTTGAGGTCAAGTTTCCAAGTAACTCTGATGTGTCAGACAGGGTCCTAAATATATTGGGAAGTCCTTAACTTTAAGAAGCTCATAATTTAGTTTGGAAGCAAAGACTAGCAGATAGATCTCTGCCAATGCAAGGTGGTCAGCGATACATAGTGGATGAATGGAGACATAGACTTGGGGAAATGAAAGAGTTGTTTATGTTGGCCCTTAGAGGACTTTTTGGTTTCATCGAAGTAAGAGAGCAGATTAGAGAAAGTGTTTCATGCAGAAGAAATATTTGCAAAACTCAGGGGTAGGAAGCCTTTCTATTTGGGAGCCAGTGATAAATAGACAAATTGCCTGGGGAAGATTATTATGTAGAAAGTAATGAGAGATAACAATTTTAAAAGGAGATTGGGGTCAGACTGGGGAAAGCGTTTTTTGCTAATCTAACTTTTTTGTCTAGGTAGGTGGCAGGGACCACACTGTCCCAGATTTATGATGATCATGTCATATAGAATATAATCAGAAATCTAAAGAAAGTCAATGTATGTTAGATCTGTCTCTGTTAAGATAAATCTGTTTTTCTCAAGATAAATATCTCTCATCTAGATATTTCAGTGAAAGTCAGAGTTGGTTGACATGAAACATAATAAAGATCTGGCCATCTAGTGATGAAGTAAGTATTAAAAGTAGAATACCAACAGAACTAATTTGGATTTTTTAAAATAAATGTGTTTGGAAAATCTCATGCTTAAAATGCATTCATGAAGCAGTATTTATAGCATGTATGACTATAAAAATATATTAAACGTAAACATAAATCTTTCTCTTTTATGTGACTTTTATTATCTGCCCATCAAATTTAGTTAATTATCAAAGGTGACTCTATTTAATGAAAGCTGTGTCCCAACAAAACCTATTTTCTTTTTTTTTTTTTTTCAGCGAAATAGCCAAGAATCAACAATTTACTAGTTATTTTGTCCCAAACTATTACCATGTGTGTTTGGTATGTTAACAGTTTAAATATACACATTAGGCTAAACATCAAACACCTGTTAGCAGTGGAAACTGAAACATTTTGATGCTAAAAAATATACAAGATATTTAGACGCTATTTCATTGGTTGTCAAAAACAGTGACTACTGCAAATAATTAAATACAAAATATTGTGCCAGGTCCTCTCAGGGAAATGTGAAAATAATACTGACGATCTCATTGTCATTGTTGTGATTTTACTGGAATTAAACAAAAGCCAGAAGTTATAGATTTATGACTGCCAATACTATCTTTGGATAGTTACAATACAGTATGTAAAATTAAAGATGGCTTTGTTTAAAAGACTGCCATAAATCAACAAAACCCAACTGTGTCTGGTGGACATGGTAGAGAGAATGGCAATTTTGAGAGAGGAGTGCTTCTAAAGGCATTTCCTTGGAGGTTCTGAGGTGTTTTTTTTTTTTTTCTCCACATTACTGAAAGGCCAAGAAATGTGGTGTGATCACTATAATTCCTACAACAAAACTTCCACTTATAATAGTTACATGTTCCCAAACTATTTTTCTTCTGTCTGCCATGCTGGCTTCCATATTCCATGGACAACTGTCATCTTTTGGTCTTCTTTTTTTGTAGTACAGCAGCCCTCATGCTGCTATCCATTGAGTAGGTAAACCACCAGTTCGTAGGTGGCCATCATAATGGCTGTGTTTGGAATCTGTCTCACTAGATGAGTTGTCAGACCACGGTAAAGAGACCCATAACCTTCTTCTTGAACGAGCAAAGCTAGTGTCTGAAAAAAAGATCTGTATTTTGTTCCCTCTTCACGTAGTCTTGTTCTTACAACTTCATGTGGATATGCTATAGTTGTGGCACAAGTTTTTGAGGCGGCAGCAGCTAGCATCATTCCCACAAAATCTGATGCTTCTTTCACAGACTCTTCATCATTTTCCATTGTAGAAGCAGTCTTACATTCCGATAGTTTTTGCTTTATACTTTCATAAATAACAAAATGGATAACAGTCTCTGATATACCAGCATATGAAGCAGACATGCCCCTATAAAATCCTTTTAGTCCATCTGTCTGATACACTTTACGAACACATTCAAAAGCACCCATTCGCCTTTCCCCACGGTTCCTTGCATCAAGCTGTAACTGAGTCTCTATAAGCCAAATGGGGTTGGTTGCTGTGATTGCAGTAAAACCTGCCATTGCCGCTGAAATCATGTGTACTTGGGTAGAATCAGGATCAAATACATCATTCAACTTTTCCTTGCAGTTTGAATAAGCAGCAAAGTATATTGCTCTGGAAGGGGCTACCCCCACTAAATTGGGGCCTAATCCTCTAAACAAGGAACGTGGCCCTTCTTTTTCCAAGATCAACTTTAGGCAATGAAGAGGTCCAGGAGACACTATTCGGTTGACACTGGCTCCAGCCGTGGTGTTCAGGTGAACTTCAGAAATATAAAGTGTCACAGAAGATGACTGCAGTCGTGTTTTCACAACTTCCAGTGGACATGTCAGAATAGCTCCCACTGTACCACCACATCCCCCGGCAAACAGATGCACCAGCGTGTCCCTCTGGCTCATTCTCTCTCCCGCATGTCCTCCGGGCGCTGAGGCGGGACGCGGATCTGGCCGCCCGCTACGGCAGGCGGCTTCGGTCCCGGACTGGAGACGCACAGCGTCCCGGGGACGGCGAGGAGAGCTGGCCGAGAAGTCGCTGCAGAAAGCAACCCGGCACAGCCCTCCCCGGGGCACTCTAGCCGCCCCGCCGCCTGCCTAAGCGCGCCCACAAAACCTATTTTCCATTCCCACAATGATCTATAAAGAGTTATGAGATTAGGTACAGAATATTTTGCTCACTTTCATGACCACCACCTGTAGTACGAGAACTAGAAGACAGTGGTTTCTCTCCTTCTTAGCAGTTCTCCAGATTTACTCTGAGTAAGCATCACCTGGGAGTGACAGTCAAAACCGACTCACCTGGGAAACTGAGGTTTATTCAGTCCTCACTGGGCCTGGGAATCTGCATTTTAGTGAATGTACCAGCTGATTCTGAAACTGATAATCTGAGGACCACTTTCTGAGAAACATTGCCCTAGAATGAAGAGGAATACATACGTTTAGTGTAGAGCAATCTCTCATTCATAGGCAATTGTCTTAAATATTATTGACAGTTAAGTAAATGCCTCAATGTTATACCCAGTTAAGTAAATGGCTCAGTGGTTGATGCTATTGTTCCACTCCTATATCTTTGAAGGACTTCTCTCAGGAAGGCCCTATGAACTTAAAACCTACGACAGGGAAGTTTGTGAGGGTTTGTCACACATTTATAAAGCAGGGCTCTATGCTTCTTAAAGCCCTGGCTGTAAATATGCTTCTCTCTGTTTATCCTGCTGATATTATACCTTTCCTGAGTGAAAGCCCAAGTGAATTTAATTAGCAGAGCATAGATAGAACTGACATACGGCAATCCAATATATGGAATTTTGTCATAATACAGTTTATGGAATAGGGGGAGAATTTGATAAAGACTCCTCAAATTCACTTAAACAGAACTGAGAGGTGTCCTTGCACCTATTTACAGGGTACTGCCCTCAGCACAGATCCAGAAGAATGGCCAGTTCCTGCATGATCTCCTGGGAGCCCAGGCTCTGATTTGACATAGGGAAAAGGGCCAAGAAAATCACTGTAACTTGGGGAATGGCTTTGCAAACCCAAGAAACATTCATTTTCCCATTTGTTAGTTGAAAAGGAGTACAGAGAAGATGCTGACTCATGCTGACCCTGTAGTGGCTGTGATGCTAAAATAGCCAGTGGCAGGAACAAGAAGAGAGAAGCCCAACCCTCATTAGAGTCAATGGAAGCAATTCCAATGTTAGTAACAGCTTAAAGCAGCAAATGAGCCTACAAATCTGTGAGTGCTGCTCCCTAACTGTTTTCTTCTCATCATACCAGCATTTACCACAATGGACCTAATTTCTGAGATTTTCAGTTTGGATTTAAACGAAAGCTTATGAGATCCAGGACACTTTTTGTCATGGTCTTTCAGATTTCTCTGTGTCTTAATATTGCCTTATATCCAGTACGGACTTACTAGAGACTTCGTTGTTTTTAATTTTGATCTATATGCAGTATTATGATTGTTTTTCTTAATGCTTAATCAGGAAGGATATGATTACTTTTTCTGTGAATGTATGTATGTTTTTAAAAGTTTGCCATTTTTTACCATAATTTTATCATGTCTTGGCATTAAAGAATACAATGATCTCTATATGGATACAATTTCTATGGTACTTCTATTCCATATAATGATGATGCTGTTTCCATTAAAGTAATAAAAAAATCTATACAGCATATGAGCAGGATTTGAAAGTTGGCACATCTAATTATCATAGTAAGGAAAGAGCATGAATGCCAATTTTATATTTAACAAAAAGCATCCTTAATTGTTGGTGGTTCCACACATGGTAGATTGACAATAAAGAACTAGTGTAACACATTTTGGTCTTAAACATAAAACAAGGCAACATAGATTGTTTTAAAAATGAAGTTTGTGCTAGTCTGAGACCTCAGGTATTAAATGTCTTCAGAAACTGGTGCTTTCTTTGATCCCTGAGAAGGATAAGAAGAGGTTAGGAGGTAGATGGTCACATAGATAATGGTACTCTAGTATAGTCCTTGATTTATTACATATAAGGAAGATGACAGTCTATGGGGATTTTTCAAGCCAAAAGTCTCCTGCCTTGCAAATGATCATTGAGAGATTACAATGTAACTCCTGTTTAAAATGTGAAAGCTGTTGGCTCTATAATTTCTAAATAGCATCCTTTTTTATTTTGATGATGTTTTCACTCATATTGTACATATCTCCCTGTTTAATATTTTAAATTTGATGTGTACTTCAGAAGTGATCACTGTTTTGTGATTTACAACCTTGGAGAAAAATAACATAGTAGTCATAACTTTGCAATTTTTTGTGATGCATGAAGATCAGATTTTTTAATGTTGGTTAATGCTTTGCTAATTAAAGTATGCATGTTAATTAAAGCAGAGGCTAATGTTAATTACCTATATTAATGGAATCTCATGTAGCACCTGCCTGAAGCAATGGGTTCAATTTTCAAAATATCTCAATTAAGGCTGAAACTTTTGATTTGCATCTAGTAGGGTTTCAATTAACTGCATTGAAAACTTAAATAACACTCTTAGGGGTGCAAAATATCAGTGATTATATGAAGCACAGTGGAGTTTGGTAGGTTCATTTATAGTCTTCTTTAAAAAAAAAAAGCCTAACTATATTTCTTTCCTGTTTACTGACCCAAATTCTATTTACTCACCAAGATGCAGTGAAAACACCACCTCTTCCATTAAGTATTTTCCAATTCTCAACCAACTACCAGAGTTTCAGTTTGTTGTTCTTATTTATTTTATATTATTCTGTTTTGTATTATAGTTAGTTGTTAGAATCTGTGTCCTTCGCTAACTAGAAGCACCTAGTCTTTATTCCTTACAAAGATAAGCACATTTGACAAGACACTAGCATGTTTTGTAAGTTGAAGACACTCTTTAAGTATGTGTAAAACCAGTAAGTACGTTTATTGACTACAGTGGATATGAGTGAACTTTTAGCACATGGTGATTCCACTATTGCTACATTCATGGCTGCTCCAAGTAAAACATGAAGTTGCTGTTTGAGATCTTATTGCTTTATCAAATAAAAGATTGACATTTTCATTAATTTCTGATAAATATAAGCTGGAATGGGGAAGGAAGGTACCTGCTCAAGTAAAAATAGTGTTATGAAACCAAAGAACATGTGTTTGTGCTGTCAGGGATGATATTAACATCCTCTTTTGGTCCTAGATTTGTATTTTGACTGTACTGCAAGCAGATCTGGCTTGTGAACATAAGCACAAATACTTTAAACAAACTGTCTATTTAAGACAGCCATCGAGGGTTGGTGTCATTTTGGAAGATAAGACATGGAGTTATCATGTGTTGACGGCTCAAATCTTAAAATAATTAATTAAAAATATAGATTACTGGAGACAAGTACATTGTAATTAGTATGGATATCAGTTTTCCTGAACTTACTGTTATGTTTGCCAAAGTCCCAATAACAACCATTCCCACCGGGCCTTCGGAAGGGATTATGGGCTAATGGTACTAACCTTTTTCACATCTAGTATAATGATGGTTTCAGAAAAATAGTTTCCATAATTGAAGGGAGCAATAATCTCCTCAATAAGTATATACAAATAGATTACACACTGATTTACAGTCCCTGGAAATCTGCATTGATAACTGCTGTGCCTTGGCAGAATTTGACTCTGATAACTTACCATCAGTCTCAGAGGGCTAAGATTTGTCTTCATTCAGCTGTAGAGAATATCAAACAAACATAAGATTTCCATGTATAAGTTGTAACCGACAAAGTGACACAAAGGAAGCATAACTGCTTACTGTACTGATGTGCTATTGGCATGCTGGTTAAAAAAAAAAATACAAAGAAAGGTGAAAGGGAATCGTATTGATTGGGCAATAAGATGTTAGCTGTTGTCTTAATGGCAGGACCTGTGATAGCTGGAAATAAGATGTGAATGTGTCCATTAATGAAGACTGATCCAGGTTTAGATTTGATAGTGAGCGCTCACGTATTTCATGTCACACCGGTTTAATATTGGCTAGTTAGTAGATGGAATAAATGCAACAACTAGTTGGAGAAATGTGACAAATGTGCATATCAGACTTTCCAGGATGAGGCAGTGGGCCAGGTCTTTATAACTTGTAGAGCAAAGTCACCAAAGCAGCCATTCCCCATTGTGCCACCATTAAGGTAGCAGATGGCAGAGCATTAGCAAAAAGACATTGAGAACAGCTGGAAAACATCTGGTAGGAAGTGACAACCTAATGGGTATGCTGGGTTGTTCCTAATTGTGGGCAATCACTCAAAAAGCCTGGAAAGAAACTTTAGTGTGTTGGTTGGTGGGAGGAAGAAGTTGGTCAAAGCAATAAATTCTAGTTCAGGAATTTGAGGGAATTCTGAAAAGAAGTGACTTTAGAGCCTGGCCAAATAGATTATGGAGCATTCATTTGTTTCCTCCCAAGTTCTAAATAAGAACAAACTTTTTAAAGGAGTTCGTGAGGCCTATCTGGACCTGGAATCTACTTTAGGAAGATATTTAATTCATGAATACTATTTAAAATGTGAGATTCTGAGAGTATATGGAAAGGTTAGATGTTCATAGAGAATATGGAAATGCTAATTAAACTGGGGTGAGGGAAGTGGAGTATTTAACAACTCAATTCACCATTCCTGTTTCTTAATTTACTATCTTATGACTTTTCTGGGACCTAGATAAAATTTAAAAAGCGTTTTGGCTATTTCTAGGTCTATATTTTTTCTTTCCCCCTCTAATTCCAACCATTTGTCCTTGTCTGTCTGTATCTCATTGCTCACTCTCCTGCTTTCTCACAAGGATCACCTAACTTTTCATAACCTCTCTATCTTTCAAGACTCACCACTGGGAGAGTAACATGTCATTTTGGGAAATGTAGAAATGGCAAATGGGCAGAAAGGAGGTCAGAGCGAACAGGTATAGTGTCTCCAGAAAGGAATACTAGGAAGTCAAAATGCAGAGAAGCCAAGGGCTCAACATGTGCTGCAACTCCAGCCCTAAATTTCTAAATTACTGCGGGACCCCCTATAAACCCTACATATCAATAAATAATGATAATTATATAATAATAAATCCTGCTACTGATAGGGAACTAGCAATCAGAATCGGAAAGGAAAAATTCTCACAATGAGGCTTCATTGCTTACCACACCCTGGACATTTAAAGGGAAGGAGTGACAAAGCAGTTGAATGGTAAGCTATAACAGGGCAAGCTAATCAGAGTGTGCAGACAAGGAACGAATGGTAGTGTACACCGCCAAAGGTGCAGAATCAGTGTCGCTCCTGGAGGCAGTGGGAGCACAGAGTTTTGATTAAATCCAAGACTCATAAGACAAGTAGTACATTGGGCCTTGCAGAAAGTGACCAAAGTGCATACCTTACTCAGTAGACTTGATGTAATACCCGGGCTCTTTTAGTTGTCTATGTCTGTGCCAGCAGCCTCAGTCAGGGACTAGCTAGAGACTGAAAATCACGGTTTCAGGACTACTGGTTAGAGAGAATACCTAGGATGTTTAGTAGAAAAGCACTGGAGTTGGAGCCAGAAACCCCCGGTTCTTCTTCTCATTATCTATGTGACTTTGGACAAACGAATTTATTTGACCTCTGGCTTCTGCATCTGCTAAGTGGGGATAATGACACCTGATCTACCTGCACATAGCACAAGGTTGTTAGGATTATCAAATGAGATAATATATATGAAATCACACGCCATAAAAGTATAAATGTAATTTATTATCAAAGTATCAATATCACATTACCAAGTGATTTCTGATCAAGCAGAATATTACTTTCAATGATGATTTAAGCATTTATCTAGGTACCCAGTGAACAGTGAACTGAAGTAGGTGAACTTGGGCTTACCACATCCAATGAATCTGTTAATTTGCATACTGTTGCAAATAAGAGGACAAAATCAATACTTGTTTCATAGTATAATAGATTATTTGGAATGAAACTAAAATATAAATATCTAATTATGTAAAATATAAAATTTTATAGTTCTCTTTAAATGTCTTGTAAAATGGTAGAGAGGTTCATTTTGGGTGTGGGATTCTGACTAATAATAGAATGTTTGTCATTTTTAAAATATACAGTTCTCTCTTAGGACTGATTCTCAAGCTGTGAAGTAGCAGATTGCCAATACAAAATACGACTTCATTTCTCACTGTTGTCTTTTATTCTGACACATTTCTTTCTATCTCAGAACCTCACTCAAACTGAGGTCCTAACAGTTGTTAAATATCAATCTGAAGAAGCCAGATGAATCATCAGAATGTTTCATGTTCTAGATTTGTCTGATTGTTTCCTTGTGGTGTCTCTTAACTTTTTCCTCTACTCACTCTTCCCTACAAACTAGAAATTTGGTCCAGAGTCTTGTTTGGATTCAGATTAAACATTTTTGGCATGTGTACTTCAAATGGCATCCCATCATGCCAGGCTATCCGCTGTTCGTGATGCTAATGTGGTGGTGGCCAGACACAGTACCTCTTTCTATAGACAAGATTTGCTTTATAATTAGCAGGTAATCTATAGGATAATGCTTGGGCATTCTGTGAATGTCCAGTTTTCCCTCAAATATTTGCTTAAGAGTTTTAGAATACATTGATGATTCTTGCTGGAATCAATTATTTCTTTAGGGGTTGTAAAATGAAGATTTCCTAATTCTACTATTTCTTCCACATTTTTCCTTGGCATTTTTTCCTATAGACTTTCTCTTATCAACATCAGATGAGCTATAGTTCCTCTTTTAAAAAGCAAGTGAAATGCTTTTCTCATTATTTACCAATTTTGGTGGTAAGAAGTTAGTGTAATAGTCACCCTCAATGGCAGCATTTTTTTTCTCTTTTGAGTATAATTATAGACTAATTGATTTTTATTTATTTAATATACAACAATCAATTGCAATAATTCTTTTTTAGTGCTTGTATTTCCCACATTTGCCGAAAGGGGGCCTCTTCATGATGGCACTTGTGTCCTTTTGGCAGATCCCTACTAGTCAAGGAATGCTTCTTTGTTTTCTAGTACAAGAAGATATCCCAGCCTCACCGTATACTTTCCCTGCCTTCCCTTTTAAAAGTATTTTTAAAATAGTATCTTCAGTTCTTCCTAGATGGAAATAAGCCATATCAGACCCTCTCCTTGCCTCACTCATTCTTTCAGGACATACTTATTGAGTCTCTGCTGTGGGTCAGGAACCTGTGGGTGGTGTCAGAAGAAATCTGGTTCATATCACACTCTTGGGGAGCCTAAAATCTAACAGGACAGAGGAGTCCTGAGTACTATAAGGTGAAGAGAGATATGTTTTATATTAGAAGGACAGATCGTGTATCATGGACATTCAGGTTGGGGAGGAGTTTCTTGAGCCCAGAGGAATATGTGAGATGTGGAGCTGCAGAATTGGAGGGAAGCCTGGGAAGCAGAGGTGGAAAAGCTGTGTACCTGGGAGGACATGGCTTAGTCTGATGTGAGTATAGGTGGGTTTTGCTATTTGTCAGAAAAGGAAGTCATGGAGGGTACATGCAAAGGTAGACTGGGATCCAACCATGACACTAGGTATTTAAATACTGTACTAAGACATTTGATTTTATTCTGAAGAAAATAGCAACCACTAAAAGGCTTTTGTTCTTCATTGTTATTGTTTAATTTTTAAGTCAAAATAATAATATGACAAGATGTGCTATGGCAAGCCTGATACAGAAGCCTTTTTTTCATCTGGGTTGGATGCTGAGTAAGCTGGCCAGTGGTGGGTCTAATGACTCAAGTACGAGGGCACTAGTTACTGCTGTGATTTGTGTCTTATATGTAACAAAAGATCATCAAAAGGGTTTTAATGTCAATTGATAATAAGGATGGGTTCAACTTCCCACAACCATGAGAAATTCTATACAGCCCAGGTATCTTTCTCCCAGGCATAGAACTCCTTCCTTTTTGGTTCTTTCTCCAAATCTTGATAGAGTTATACCTCCATGTGCTACTTACATGGTCAACTTTAATTATACAAACTGTAGCAGAAACCAAAATGATCTAACAACCAAAATGCTGAGAATTCAAACCCTGGAAACTGAAATAAGACTTCTTTTGCTTTTATTCTGAGACGACTTACTTTTGTTTTTTTATATACTTATTAGAACTTCAGTTGTCTAGTTTCTCAGCTTAATTTAACATATCATATATGAAAGATGAGACAAGCTACTAGAGGCTGCCACATCAAGAATTGCAAGGAATAACTCTTCCATCTTCGATGTAGTAGAGAGCATGAGCTGTTAAGTCAGAAACAAGAACTTTAAAATCACTGGGTCTAAAGCCATTCTATGTAAAGAAAAGCAGCACCAATAATACCTGTGAGTATAACAGCGTTATAATTGATGTTGTATTTTGACAGTTATCCATAGAACAGATTCTGTTTAAGGATATGAAATATCTCAGACTTACATCCTAAATGGAAGAAATACAATTCATAAAAAGTTGTTGGCACTTCAAGAGGTAAATTGTTCCATCTCTTTCCCCTTTGTTAATTGAAAGCTGAATGAGGTACATTTGGGAGTCACTGAGAGCCCAGTTTAGGGTGTTTGATTTTAAATAAGCATTTTCATTTTCCCTTCATTCCTTTGTGATTTGAGCTTTCCTATCCTGTTATGTGTTGTTCAACTATTCTTCCCTGTGACTTTGGGAATTCTGTTTCCCTCTGTGGTCTGGAGTGTGATATATTTTCTCCATGTTTTAGCTCAACTGGGTCTTTTATCTCCAGAGTTCAAGTTTCATAGAGACTTGCTAAAATTAAACATCATCACTTTAAATTAAAATGTGTAACATGGAGGTTTAATAGCTTCCAGGGGTTTTCTGTTTGCACTTAGACAATCCCAATCCACTTCTTTTTTTTCTTTTTTTCTTTTTTTTTTTTTTTTGTTGCAATGGCATGATCTCGGCTCACTGCAGCCTGTGCCTTCCTGTTCTAGCGATTCTCCTGCCTCAGCCTCCCAAGCAGCTGGGATTACAGGCATGTGCCACCATCCCTGGCTAATTTTTTGTATTTTTAGTAAAAACAGGGTTTCACCGTGTTAGCCAGGCTGATCTCGAACTCCTGACCTCAGGTAATCCCCCCAGCCTCGGCCTCCCAAAGCCCTGGGATTACAGGCATAAGCCACCACACCCAGCCCCAATCCACTTCTTAAACTGAAGGAATCTCAAGAGACTTTGGTCAAAGCATCCCTTTTAAGGGTATTTATCCTGCTGTGGCTCAAGAAGTCTTTTGAATTCGACCACTCATATCTTCCCTCTCAGATTGGCAACCTGAGGTCTTTGTCAGCACTAGCCAAGGATCTCTGCTTTCTGCATGGGCATCACCTCTCCTTCTAGCCTCCTACTGTAATAGTTCACAAGTTTTCACTCAGCAACTCATTCATTCACTAATTCATTCAACATATAATTTCTGTGAACAAGAAAGATATGATGCCTTCCCATATGGTATTTACATTTCAGTGGGATATGGATCCCAGTGAAACAAGCAAGAATGAAAATAAGCAACATTAAAAAAAAAATCATCCAGTTAAATAAATATTATTGTAAGTTGCAGTAAATGTTAGGAAGAAAATAAGTAAGACCTGAGAGAGAGTATAATAGGAGATACCTACCTGAGATAAGCTGATCAGGGAAAGAAGTAACATTTAAATGGAGACTTACATATATGTAGATGTTCACCATGGGAAGTAACACTTAAACTGAAACTTAAAGCATATATAGGTGCTAGCCATGTGAAAAAGATAGGAGGAGAATTCCAGGCAGAAGAAACAACGTGTCCAAGGTGGGAAGGGGCTAGATTCACTCAAGGAATTAAAATGGAATGAACCTGAGAATCTGTGTGTGGGCAAGGGCAAGAGCAGCTAGGGAGGAGGCTGGAGTGATAACTGAGATAAGCAAAAGTAAGATAAAGCAGGAGGATATCATTTTGCTTAACCTGTCCCTTACACTGAAGAGGAAAAAAATGTGTATTTGTATTTTTTTCAGTCTCCTCTGAATATAATAGCAAAAAGGTAGTGAGAATTTTCAGGAACAGCTAAGCAACAAGTCAAGCTTTACAAGCTCTAAGCAGCAATGATGATCAATCTATACAGTGATAAAGAGGATACAAATTCATGGAAATCATTGTTGTAGTGTTGTGTGTATGTGTGTGCATGCTTTTGTGTGTGGTTTTGTCACAGATCTACCAGAAAATACTGTAGCTTCCTTTAACATTTGATGAACTTGTAGAGAAAAGTGAGGAATATTGGTTATGTTTTTTGAGTTTTAATTTAGGTTCTAGAGTTTTACTTTTGAAAATATTACTGCAATGTCAGCATACAAAAGAATTTTAAGTCACGATTTTGTTTAAGAACATTCCTTTTTGGGTTCTATGGGTATATTTGTGATAATTGTTATTCACATTCATCATACATGCATGCTCTTTTCACCTTCCTCTTCCATTCTACCTTTATTCTGTTCACCCTATGTTCCTTTATTGGGTCTCCTCTCCAGCTAACATGCATACACCAGCTTCTGAGGCTCTGTGATCTTCTCTGACTGTGCAAATTGGGGCCCCATAGGAAGTCTCAACTTCACATGGTCTCTTCCTGTCTGAGACCCAGATCCCTAGGAACTAGACTAGGATGAGTCTCAGGTACAGATAAGACAGGTAAACACTCAAGACTTGGAGATACTTTTTCATGCTCTCCTCACCCCTGCTGTGCAAATAGATTTCCACCCATAGCTTTTCTTAAAAGTGTCGTGTAGATTAATGCATTTCAATCTTTAAGTGAAGAATATTGAAATTCATGAACTTGGACATGTTCTATGTTAAGATATGTGTAGAGAAAACTCAACTGTGATTTTCCTCTACTCTCACACGACAATAATCGTCAATACAGAAGACTTCTGTGACCATATTTGGGGGTGGGGAGAGTTCTCCCCGTACACCGAGCAGCAGACACCAACTGAGTGCCCTCTAATTCAGTTCTAACATTATCTACCCAGAGATAGTGTCATATCCCACAGATTGATGGCTCAGTCCCCAAGACTTCCCCCAGCCCCCAATATACCAGTTGAAAGTTCAGCCCTCCAGAAATTCTGATCAGAGTGCTGAACTTTTGGCTTCAAGTTGGGGTTCCCATGACCCCCTCTTTGGGTTGGATTAATATGCTGGAGCAACTCACAGAGCTCAGGGAAACACTTATTTACATTTACTGGTTTATTATAAAGGCTATTGTAAAGGATACAGATGAAGAGATACATAGGGAGATAATTGGGGTAAGGGGCGTGGGGCTCCCATGCCCTTCCTGGGCGTGTCACCCTCCAGTAACCTCCATGAGTTCAGCTATCTGGAAACTCACTGAACTCTGTCCTCTTGGGGTTTTATGGAATCTTCATGATGTCAGCATTCGTTCCCCGGCAGTATAGGGTGGGATCCTCTCATGGGAGAGTCTTAAGACTCACAATCAGAAAAGCAGGTGAACATTAGAGTTCTGCCTTAGGGCAGGTGAAAGGAGAGCAGAAAGTCAGAGGCCTACCCCTGAGGCCTAACACTCCCAACATTATAACCAAGGAAAGGCTATGGGAGTTATAAGCCAGGAGCTTTGGATGAGAACCAGTATATATCATAACACTACAAGATGTTAATGTTTGTGTATATTTGGTATGAATTAGTATATCAGATACTTTTCCAATTCAACAGCTAACAAGAATGGGGATAGGAGGAGATGGACACATGTAGTAGGGAGCCTTAGTTACATATGACTTTGAGAATTACTAGAATATTCTTATCTAACATTTAAGGCCCTTATCTTACTCATAGTATGCATCTTCTGCTTCCATTAGAATTTTAAGTACACACTATTATTTGCCCTTACATTATTATTATCCCTTCAGTAAATTGATTAATAACCAGTATATTAAAAAGCAAAGGATTTTCTAAGAAAAATATTTTTGATATTTTCTACAAATATAGTTTTAAATAAAATATCTATTATAAGTTTTAAAATGGCTCATCTGATTTTCTCTCTTTTCTTCATCTTTATATATTTGTCATTTATCAGTGGCTCACATCTCAGTGTAACATCTAGATAAAATGTATTTTCTCCTTTTTAAATACTTTTATATTCTCATCTGTTTTTATAGCATGTTACTGCTTGTCTCCAGAGGCACACAGCATTTTTATTTTCAAGTAAATTTATATTAGTTACAGTCTCCAGCTGTTTTAGATATAGGATCATTTCCTGTTGGTACTGTTTCCAGGACAATTCTTTTTTTCCCCTCACAAAAATGAAAAATGTAATTTAACAAAGACATCCTATAATTGCCTTCATATCTAGCAATCTAAATACTTTATTTTATTTAAAACATCTGTCTACGTAATATCTAGTGATTGTCCAGGGGTATGTCATTCCTGAGAAAGGCAGCTGCTGTCATTTTTATTTAATTTATAAGGAACCATCAAAAATGCATCCTTAATATAGAGTGTTATGCCACTATGTCATATATAAGATTTTTTTATGAGGATATCTTACATTTTTGGTGTTTGCAATTAATTTAGGCTTTTTTTCAAATTGGAAAAGACCATCATTTTAAAAATCACTATGGAATTATTTTGTAAGAATATTAATCTTTTGCTACAGATATCAAATTATAATGAAAATGGTGGTATGCTCCTCTACTCATGTAACTAGCCTTACATAGGAATCATATTTTGATTGCTAAGCTTTTTTAATGTCATTTGTCTGTAGTGCATTTTCTTTTCATTTATAATAAAAATGTAAAGCCTTTTTTATTGTGAAGTCTGTCTGCTAATTAGAGCAGTCAGTTGATATTTTCTTGTTATTTTTCAGAAAATGCATGGAGAAATATAGCAGCTTCTATAAAAGCTCTTTGTTTTGAGGGTAATACTGAATTGTGCTTGTAGAGGAACCCATTTGTAAATTCTGTTTATTGTGCATGACCCTCGGAGCCTAAAATGGAGTGTTTAACTTTTAATAGATTGTATCAATTTAGGCTCAGCTGAATGCCAAAAACAACAGACACCCAGGTTTACAGTAGTGTGGCTAAATGAGAAAGTTTACCTTTTCCAAGGAAGTAATCAAAATATTCCTTTTTGGAACACTAAGAGTATGAAAGGGAAATGCTTATGGTTCCCTACTGACACACTGTTATGATTGACAGGAAAAACCAACATGCTTGCCACCTGAGACATCTTGTTCAGGAACTTTCTGGAGGGTAGTAAATTGGTGTTGGCACAAACACAAAAAAATAAAATGACTTGATTCAGCACTTTTCAATTCTAAATCCCCAAACACTAAAGAAAGAAGTAAATATTCATCAAATGATCAAAATTTATATTGATTTTTATTCTACATTAGCAGCTCAAAGTCGAGATTCTTGACAGGGTGGATGTCGGTTTGAATGATTCTCTTTGAAATGAGGATATAGGCACTGAGCTGAGTGCTACTGTGCATTCCTGAACCATAGGTCCTGATTATTAGAACCCTAGGAGCCTAAATTTTTAAAAGAACAGTATAAAGGCACACTTGTTTGGTTCTGTTTTGATAACTAAATTGTTATTATTAGTATGTAAAGTAATTCTTGTTGTTCCTGCTTCATTCTTTTCTGTCTATCACCACTTGAGGACAACTATTTTATAGAATTTCAAAGGAACTAGTGTGCACGTCTTGCAGTCATAGAGTTAATAACAGCATTTGCCAGCATAGTTGTACTTAGGAAGAAAGTGCCAGTTCTGCAGGGCAAGAGAAACTATCTTCCTATTTTACATCTTTGATGTTTAGTTTCTACCAGAAAGTAAATAACGATTTGCTGTAGAGGAATTTAGAAGATGAGAATAAGGATGCTGCCATAGAATATAAGCAGAGGATGCCTATGTTATTGTGCAGAGATTTGCTAAGGAAACAGTAATGGAGTGACATCAAAAATTCTAATCATCCTCTTCAGTTCACACAGTATAATTGCACTCCCTTCCCACCCTAGATCATGACATAAAATGCTGAATTTTTAATGATTTTTAACTACATACATTACAAAAAGGAGAGGGTAGTGGTAGATAAAAGCTCTTCACAAATGCAGTTGTTTGATATGTTTGTTTGATATATTTGTTCTTCATGTTTGTTAGGTGGAGGTGTTTTGTTGTTATTTTTAATAAACATCTCATCTGTCATTAAAATGGAGGAAAGGATGTTTTTCTTTATGCACAAAAAGAAGAAATAATGGAAATGGTGTTAATGTTGTTTTCTCAACTTTGTGTTTAAATGTTTACCATTTAACAAATATCATTAATGATGCAGCTTTAAAATTGAATTTCCTAAACATTGTAGTGAATGTTTCTATTAATTTGCAAACAACAGGTCAATAGAAATAAAAATGAATTTTTAAAGTAATATTTTTTTTTTACTTAAATCATTTATATCTTGCAGTTGTCCTGACTTTGTTAGACATGAGATCTACAAATAAACTTTGAGAACCTAAGGCTAGGTTTTTTTGTAACTGCCAATATGATCAGTTTTATGATTAGTTTTGTGATTATGATTAGTCTTGTGATATTAGTTTTATGATCAGTTTTATGATTAGTTTTATATCCTAATGTACAAAGATTAGTATATGCAGTGGTCTTTGCTGAGTAACAATATTGAAATAGCTTTGAGATTCTTTATTAAATTTTTGATATATAAATTTTTGACAAGGGAAGATATTTATATTTTTTAATACTTTTATAACTCTCTTATACAATAATAAAAATAACATTCCAACAAACTTAGTAAGTGCTTCTTTGGCTATATATATATATATATATATATATATTTTTTTTTTTTTTTTTTGAGACAGAGTCTTGCTCTGTCGCCCAGGCTGGAGTGCAGTGGTATGATCTCGGCTCACTGCAAGCTCCGCCTCCCAGGTTCACACCATTCTCCTGCCTCAGCCTCTCGAGTAACTGGGACTACAGGCACCCGCCACCATGCCTGGCTAACTTTTTATATTTTTTTTAGTAGAGACGGAGTTTCCCTGTGTTAGCCAGGATGGTCTCAATCTCCTGACCTTGTGTTCCACCTGCCTCAGCCTCCCAAAGTGTTGGGATTACAGGCGTGAGCCACCGTACCCAGCCCGGCAATATTTTTGAAGTATAATATTGGTCTTACCCTTGAATAAATATTTGAGCTACTATTATGTAGTACAGTTTTTCTGTGATTAAAGATTATATATTCCCTGAGGGTTGATACTGTGTCTGATCCAGATTTGTTTGTATCATGCACAATATCTTACCCCTAAGAGACACTCAAGATGTATTTGTTGAATGAATAAATGAAGGCCCTGAATCAATTTTACTCCAAATAAATACATTGCTCCTTTAGTCCTATGACTCCCTGCTCTGATTCTGTAGAAGGAAGCTTTGGCATCCATGCAGGACTAGGAGAACAACATGAGATTCTCATTCATTGTAATACCAAATGTTATTTGTATTTAGCCAGAATGTAGCTAATCATGGTATGTGAATAAATGCCTGAAGAAGTTTGTTTCTGGACAAAGGAAGTGCACTTAGAATAAGGTGAGTTATTTTAGGAAATTATGAACCACCAACAATGACAATAAAAGCAAAAACACACAAAATAAAGATGATCTTAGAAAAAAGCAGTGGAAAGGTAATAATTCTAAATTCTGGAATGAGTATGTGCACTCTGCCAAACCAAATAGTAGATATTTCCAAGTGTATTCATCCATTCTCACGCTGCTAATAGACATACCCAAGAATGAATAATTTTTAAAGGAAAGAGGTTTAATTGACTCACAGTTCAGCATGGCTGGGGAGGCCTCAGGAAACTTACAATCATGGCAGAAAGGAAAGTAAATGCGTCCTTCTTCACATGGCAGCAGCAAGGAGAAGTGCCAAGCAAAAGGGGGAAAAGTGGGCAGGCACAGTGGCTCACTCCTGTAATCCCAGCAATTTGGGAGACTGAGGTGGGCAGATCACTTGAGGTCAGGAGTTTGAGACCAGCCTGGTCAACATGTTGAAACCCTGTGTCTATTAAAAATACAAAACTTAGGTAGGTGGGGTGGCAGGTGCTTGTAATCCCAGCTACTGGGGAGGCTGAGGCAGGAGAATGTCTTGATCCCAGGAGGCGGAGGTTGCAGTGAGCCAAGATCATGCCACTGCATAGCAGCCTGGGTGATAGAGTGAGACTGTGTCTCAAAAAAACAAAAACAAAAACAAAAAGCCCCTTATGAAACCATCAGATCCCATGAGAACTCACTATCACAAGAATAGCAGAGGGTAACTGCCCCCAGGATTAAATTACCTCCCTCTGGGTCCCTCCCATGATACATGGGGATTATGGGAACTACAATTCAGGATGAGATTTGGGTGGGGACACAGCCAGACCATAGCACCAAGTGTAGATTCTAATAAACCTGGAATTCCTTGGCAGGGCCCATGAGGGTCTTGAGACCTGAAGGTCTTTCCAGAAGAAGGAAGCATTCTGGACTAGTTGCTAAAGGGGATACTATTAGGAGGAAAGAAGGGAAACGTAGTATTTTTGTAAGGAAGCAAAGGAAAAGACAGGTGCTTAGATATACTGCATTGAAGGTAAAAAATATTTTGTAGTAAAAGAAGGAAAATGTCCCCAAGTAACAAAATGATTACCAAAAAAGTAGGGTTTCCTCCCATTATATTGAAGGATCCCTGTGATCTTGAACTAGTGTGGACTCTTCCAAATACAAACTCTGCCATTGTTGGTGTCTCCTCCAAAAGCCCAAATGGCTCATGAATTTCGGAAGCTTTTTTTTTTTTTCTTTTTTTTTTCTAGGAAGAATAGTAAGCAAGTTCTATATTTCAATTATTTTATTTTCTGTCAAAGAAAAAAGTCTCCTTAAGGGAGAATAAAGCCAACAGTTTTTTGAATGAAGCTGAGACTTCACCTTCAAACTATCTGTTTTATTTCTTTGTACATTTTAAACCATTTTAGATGTTCAAACTCAGTAAAATTTATTCAATTTGTATAGAGTGTCTTATCACATATGTTGTGCTGGGTGCTAGGGATACAGCAGTAAACACATAAACAAAACCTCGTGCCCTCATAGAGCTTTCAGTTCACTGAGGGAAGATGGACAGTATTAAAAAAAGCAACATGTTTGGCTACCTGTGATAAGTATGCAGGAAGGAGGATAGGGATTTCTAGGGGTGGGGGTGAGTTGTAGTTTTTAAGTAGCAGGTCAGGGAAGTCTTGGATGCAAGAGGATATTTCAGCAAAGACCTGAGAGAAATGAGGGACTGAGCTGTCATGCAAACACAAGCAAATGCCCCAAGAGCACACCCACCAGCCCCGCTGAAGCAGGCTAGACTAGGTTGAGGACCAAAGACTGACCACTGCATGAGGAATGTGGACCAAAATCTGATTGGAGTGTGTTCAAGAGAGAAAGAGGAGAGATATTGTAAATAGCAAGTATAAATAATTAAAGTAAAAGTGTTTTTGCTATAATGGAGAACAGAGACATGGAAAAATGGCTAGAAGATAGATTAGTGGCAATGGATTATTTTTCTTTTTCTCTCCATATTGTTTTTTACCACTGGAAAAACAACAGCATTTTTGGGCTAATGTGCAATAGGAATAATACAGTAGAAAAAAAAAAACTTGATGCAGGAAAGAAAGACAATTTTGGGGGGTGATCATCTTTGTGTAGGTCAGGAAAGTCTGGTACCAAAGTGCAAGGGATTAGCCTTAGAAATATGGACAGCTTCTGTAGAAACAGAAGGAATAGCAGAGGACGTGGACCCAGATGCAGATAGGCAGTAGTAGATGTGGTGAGAACTATGAAGTCTAGTATGAGTGAACAGGGAGATCTACAATGGTATGAGTTAAGAAAAAGTAAAACTGATTTTAATATTCCTCAGGATGCTTAACCCAATAAAGAATTCCAGGACATGAAGTGATAAATCAGTCAAATTAGCAAAAAGCAAACTAAAAATTGCTTTTTAGGACAAAGATAAAGCATTATGTCTATATGTGATTATAAAAGTGATTATGTGTTTAATCCTTCAAAATGATTAGATTGACTGAAATTTCCTCCCCAAAATATGTTATACAGTTATTATTACTTACACACACAAGATCAGAGGGAAGTATATGATTGAGTAATGATCCAGGCATTGAATCTGGGTCACCACATACCAAGCCAAATTTCCATAAAATATTTTAACAAACTGCATTTTGTGTCCTTATTAAATTATTAATGATTAATTTGTAGTCTGAATTTGAAAAGGAGTACCTCTAATGATTTAGGTGCTAAATGCATACAAAATAAAGGGGAGAAACATGCTGCTATTGATAAGTAGCAAAGCAAGTGTATTAAATCTCAGATGAGAAGGCAGCATTTCTAACATGATTAGGCTGCCGTAACAAAATACCACAGACTAGGTGGCTAAACAGCAGAAATTATTTCTCACAGTTCTGGAGGCTAGAAGTCCAAGATCAAGGTGTCTGCAGGTTTGATTTCAGGTGAAGCCTCTCTCCTTGGCTCACAGATGGCCGCCTTCTTGCTACGTTCTCATATGGCTGTTCCTCTGTGCATGCACACTTCTGGTATCTCTTCCTCTCCTTATAAGGACACCAATCCTGTTGGATTGAGACCCCAACCTTGTAACCTCGTTTAACCTTTATTGCCTTCTTAAAGATTCTATCTGCAAATATAGTCACATTGGGGATTAGGGCTTCAACATAGGAATTTGGGGGTGAGGGAACATAATTCAGTCCATAATATTACATTAAAAGTTTACCAGAGGTACTAGTTACTAGAATCTCTTAGACATTCCCACTATTTGGTATAGTGGGCATCCAGCCTGATAGGAACTGCTGATTCAAGTTCTCAATGCAACTTTCTCCAAGTACACCAGCCCGTAGGAGCTATACCAGCTATTTGGACTAATCCATTAGGCACTATCTTGTCATGACAGAAAAAGAGAGATAGAGGAAGATTAAGGCCATCACAGAAATGACAATAGCTTCTACTGGCACTTCATTGTGGCCAAGATGGTGTACAAATTACACCTGACAAAGTCAGACCCATTATCTCAGTTTTGGCTCCAGTGCCACTTCTGTCAAGCCTTTGCTCCCTACCCTAAACCCCCACCTTCAAACAATAAATTATTTTTATTTCTCATCCTTCCCTACAATAATTTCACTTGTACACTTGTAGTTATCTGTTGGCATGGCTCTCCCTTCTACCACACTGCAGTGCCTCAGGAGAAGTAACTAAGTTTTCTTCTTCCCTGTTCCCACAGTTCTTAGTATAGTTCTTGAGACATGAGAAGTTCTCAGTAAACATATGAGTCATAAATGGATGAATGCAGCCAGGTGTGGTGGCTTATGCCTGTAATCCCAGCATTTTGGGAGGCCGAGGCAGGTGGATCACCTGAGTCCAGGAATTCAAGACTAGCCTGGCCAACATGGTGAAACCCCATCTCTACTAAAAATATAAAAATTAGCTGGGCGTGGCAGCAGGCACCTGTAATCCCAGCTACTTGGGAGGCTGAGATTGGAGATTCGCTTGAACCTGGGAGGTAGAGGTTGCAGTGAGCCAAGATCGTGCCACTGCACTCCAACTTGGGCAATAGAGTGAGACTCCATCTCAAAATAATATAATAATAATAAATAATAATAATAAATGAATGGATGAATGCAAGAATGTACAACTCATCCATTGAACAATTATTTACTGAGCCCCTGTCATGTTCCGGATATTGCCAGGGTACTGGGAATGCAAAATGGCAAAGGAGACAGAAACAATCCTTTATGGAGTTTGGAGTCTAGAAAAAGGGACAGAAAAAAATGTAAACCAGAAAATGCAAGAATTTTAAATTTTGATATGTGTTATGAAGGAAATTAATCTGTATCTGAAATAGAGGAAAAATAGAATGGATCTAGTTTTGATAAGTTAGGCAAGGCCTTTTTGAGAAGTAGTGTGTCAGCTGAGAGCTGGAAAGATAAGACATTAGCAAGATAATGTTCCAGTGAAATGGAACAATATGTGCAAAGGCCCTGAGGCAAGAACGGGCTGTTAAAAGAGCTAGAATATTTAAAGTGTTGAAACAAGGCAAGGATGACAGGGGCATGGTGATCAAGAGGGAGACTGGTAGAAAACGTGGTCTAAGGTCAGCAGGAACCAAATATCCTAGGCCATGGGGAGAATTTTGTTTTTTGGGTCTGAATGCAGTCTAAAACCAGCTCATGTTTTATGAAGACTACTTGGGCCACTGTAAGAGAAGAGATTAGGGGTCTAGGAATGAGTGCAGAGAGATACATGTTAGAATCTATTTGCTGTACTGCAGGTGACAGATTATGAAAGCTTGGACTAGGCTGGCAGCAGTGCAGACTGGAGAAAGAGACTGGAGAGACGTTTTAGAAGAGGACTCAACAACTTAGGGAATAACCTGCTAAAGGAAATGAAGAAGAGGAAGAGTCAACAATGACTCTCAGGTTTCTGACATGAGCAATACACAGTACCATTTATTTAAAACGAAAGGTTTTATTCTATTTAAAGGCCTAAGTACAGAAAGGTTTGGGGGATGTGGTAAAGATGAGGATGAAGAGTTCTGTTTTAAGTAGTAAAGTCTAAAGAAACCCGAGCAGCGATGTCAGGTGATTGGTTGGTATATAAGTATGCAGCTTAGAGAAGAGGATTGGAAGGCATTACTACTTCGTTGACATTTAAAGCCATGGAAGAGAGTATATAGAGAAAAGTGGCCCAGAATCGAGCCCACAAACAATACACCAGTGATCTCAACTGTGATTCAAAAAGATCATTGAACAATAAATGAAATGAATTTTGGGAGGGAGAATGACTGAGAATCCATTACATTGGGTAAGTCAATGATAATGAAGGCCTAGACCAGAGTAAGTGAAAACTGATCTTTTTTCTCTTCTCATTGTCTGCTCTCTCCCATGGCATTCTCACTTCACCTCCTAATGGCAGCCATTGCCTGTAGGTTTGTATTTCAGTCCTAATATTTCCACCTGCTTGCTGAACATCTCATTCTGAGCATCCCACCACTACCTTAAACTGATAGATTCAAATCCAGATGATATCTCCCATCCACTTGAACTGCTCTTCCTATACAGGAGTATACTCCTACTCCTGTTGATGGTATCATGGGTCTTTTAGTTACCTAGAAGGGAAGAGGAGATTCCATCACCGAGTCTTCTTCCCCAATCCCCTATTTAATGAGTAAGTTGCCAAATTATTTTCATTGTGCATCTTAAATATTATTTAATCGTGCTAAGTTTCCATTTGTAAAATATAGTAACTTTTTAAAGTATCCACTGTTATAGATGCTAATAATTTTTTTTTTTAACCAGAGATTGTGTTACTGTTTCTAAAGGACTAAGTTTTCTTTAACCCTTTCTATCTTTGGACTAAGATAGAATATGAGAAAAAAGTTAAGACAGTCTGCAGAGAGATTTAGACTGGCAAAGCCATTCAACCTTAGCAAGAGGAACTACTTTGGTTCTATTTTTATCATCTCATTTAGGAATGAATCACTGAAAACAGAAATAGAAATAGAGATGAATAAGAAAGACCTGTGCCATCTAATTCATCTCCTTGTTAGTGCAGGGAAATTTCCTTTGCCAAATGCTTGTGAGGTATTATGCAATAAAAGTCATAGATTATAACATTTCAATCATTTTGTAAGGTGACTATTTTTGGAGTTACTCTCAGCTTTGTTCTCTGAATTTCTTTTCATATATCCCTGTCATATGTGAAGTATATCTCTTTGTACACAGAAATGGCTGAGGATCACAGTGATGAATGCAGATTATTTTTCTGTACTGGTGTTGAGTCTATATGAAGTTGACTTCTCTGTTTATGATCCTTTTTGTGACCAGTGGCACACATTTGTGAGGTCACTACGCAGAATGAACCATGGTCCAGCTTGTGACTTAGGATGGTTAAAAACTAACAGGAACCTTTAGATATCAAACATGTCCTTTGGCGCCTAATGGCACAAATGCATTATTCTAATTGGGTCAGTGGAATACTTAGTGTGGGTATAATACTCATTAAGCTCTGTGGCTTTGCATTGGAAGTAAAGGGGTGGCATTTTGGAGGAGTATTGTTCTTAAGTTCTTTGACTATTGCTCAATATCTCTGTAATCTCATTTATCTCATAAAAGTTTGTATGTTCTTCTAAAAGATTTATTCTGTTGTGTTTCTTATTGTTGACTTTTTACATTTAGTTTTATCCTTTTAAAAATAAAACATTATTTCATCAGTAGTTATCATTCTTTCAGGTTCCATGATGTTTGCAAACCTCTTAGTTGGCAGTCTTCTATATGTGCTGTTAACATTCTGCATACCTCCTTTTCCACATCATCAATAAAGATACTAACATCACTAGATCTAGCATTTTCTTTGTGCCTTCCCGCCAGCCATACCCCCTACTCCCAACTGAATGTACTCCATATAACATTATCCTTTGTTTATAGTGTTTGACATAGTTCTTAATCCAATTGAGTGTCTTCTTATTCAAGTCAATTATTTTGGGCAAAGCAGTTCACATGAACCAACAAATAGATTGCAGTTTTGATCTGATTTCTGAAACTTCAATTATATAACTATAGTTATTTTAACAGTGTTTCTTTAAATTCTTTCTCAGCAACCCAGAGCATTCGTAATTAAGTACTTATAAAAAGCAACAACATAGGAATTCTAGAATGGTTTGAGACCTCATTTTTCTTTTTTTCTTTTCTTTTTTTAAATTGAGACAATGTCTCACTTTGTTGCCCAGGCTAAAGTGTAGTCAAGCAATCTTGGCTCACTGCAACCTCTGTCTCCCATGTGCAAGTGATTCTCCTGCCTCAGCCTCCCAAGTAGCTGGGACTACAGACATGCACCTGGGTAATTTTTGTATTTTCAGTAGAGACGGGGTTTCGCCAGGTTGGTCAGGCTGGTCTCGAACTCCTGACCTCAAGTGATCCACCCACCTCAGCCTCCCAAAGTGCTGAGATTACAGGCATGCGTCACTGCACCCGGCCTGCAAGACCTCATTTTTTCATAGGCTACCCATTTCCTTTATAGAGTACTAATTTGGAATTTAAGCAGCTGCCACTTTATAATATTCACTTTTTCTCCATAGTTGAGGCTGTGAAACTAGAGATCAGGCAAAAGGCCTTGGTCAGCTGTGGATACTAAGAGTAGAAGGTCATGTCTGACCCGACTTTTCTTCTTACATGTTACAGAATTCTGGCAATTACTTAACAGCTGACCCAGAAATGTTTTTCCTAGAATATATAATAAAATTGTAAAGTAGCGATTTTAAGGTTTATGAGAAGTGTTAATGGACATGCTTGGATTTAGTGAAGCACACTGAAAGAAGAGTCCTTTGGTCTACAATGTACATGACCTCAGCATTGCTCCCTTCCCTTTACCATGGCCAAGCATGCCCCTGAGAATATATCATTCTCGGTCTCATCTGGTGTTCTAGGGAACCTGAAAGCCACAGGAATCAGAACAGCTGCAATAAATAAAGCATCTATTTAGTACAGTTTCATGCCAAATATTATTCAGCATTCTTTTGGCCTTAGTTTGATAGAAAACAGCATGGTGAACTTACTACCTCTCCTTTACTGCAGTGAGCCCTAAGTATGAAAGATTTAACAATTCATACCTGCATGTAAGCGAAATCACTATTTGCATTACTTTAAAATTATTAAGACAGTAACACAGACAACCAAAAAATGTAATAAAGTCTATTGTGATTATTGAAGAGGTACTGGAGTTAACACTAGGCTTTTTTATTCTCCATAGGGAAAATAATAGAGAAGCATTTAGAATATGTGTCCATACAAATGTGTGAGTTGGAGAGGGATTTTTAAAAAATAAGTGTTACATATGTGACAATATAAGGAAGAATATTATTAAGGAATTTCACAGAATTTTTATGTAAAGTCTTATCATACAGTATTATGATCTCAGGGATATTTTGTGATATTTACAGAGTCTTCTGAGGGTTCATTTATTCAGGTCATATTTTAAGGAAGAACTTATAAGATTCAGATCTAAAATATAATTCTGTAATATGCCCAACTGATCCCATTAAATCCAACTCGAAAAGAAGCGGTATAATGATGTGAAGAATTCCCATTCTTTGAGCTGTTACACCTCACTTGAAATGCATTCCTTCTGGATTAAAACAGCAATTTCTCTTTGTTTCTCTTTCCAGGCTGAGGTTCAACTATGCTACCTGGAAGCACAAAGAGATGCTGTTGAGCAGATGTCCCTCAAGCTGTACAGCGAGCAGTATACCAGCAGCAGCAAGCGAAAAGAAGAGTTTGCTGATATGTCAAAAGTTCATTCAGTGGGAAGCAATGGGTAGGGAACTATTCTTTTTGTTGTTTTATTCTCACTAATCTACTTTTTCAATGATTTTCCACTGGTAGGTGTTAGGAAGGTATTTCCTCTCTAGCTAACAGACAAGGAGAAGCTCAGTAGACTAGGCATTTATGTTATTTCCCATTTGTGCAAGAATTGAAGACTGGATTTCATCAGCCTCTGCCATCTAACCCAGAACTTTCTGACTCATTATTAATTTGTAAAATACAGCGTTGTGATTTTATAAGTGTTTTTGTGACTACAATGTGCCTTTAGTATTGATCTGTCTTCTTTATAATTTTTTCCTTGTGTTTGCTCTTTTTCAGATTTCACAATTTATTTTAAAGCCTATTTGAGGACTTTTAAACACCAGAACCACACTGGAAACTTGGTAGAACATAATTTTCCTGAATAATGTAGAAATGTAATAATTGTTTAGAGACCATGGGTTAGCCACTTAGCTTCACATGAAGTCAATTGGAATAGGCTAGCTCTTGAATTCATCTATAGTATGTGAGAGGACCCAACACCTTCACTGACCCATCAACAATTTCATTCAGCCTGGGACATATGGCTGTATTTATATTATACTAACTATTCATACTATTGGACAGTTAAGTCACATATTTAGATAATTCCAAATGACTTTTAAAATGATGTGAACATTGTCTATATATATATGTATATGTATATACACATATATTTTTTTCTTTTTTTCCAGCCCAATTGTAATATTTAATAGGTGATTTTAGAGAGTAAAAGAGTAGTGATGAAATTGAATTATTTCATAGTATTAATAATTTGATAATAGTTATGCTCATAAAAATGGAAACAGTAACCTATTTTACTTTTAGACTTGTACCAGACAACACAAAGGAGAAATTATTCCCCAAAGTTACATTACATGTTAATAGCATTATATAAACCTATGGGATGTAACTCTAGCCAAAATATTTCTTAAAGTGACAAGAGGAAAGAAGCCTTTTCAAGCACTTGTTTGCATTTATTTTTTTAAGTGCTTATAGTTCTGACTGGAACTACAATCCTCATATAAAGTTTTGGGATAAATTAAGTACACTGATGAAAAATTCTTTCTTATTATAAAAACCCAGTGTCTAAGAATACAGGAAATAACTCCTGTATTTTTGGTCATTCAGAGCCATAATTCTGTTTAGGAAATGAAAAGGGAATTTTCAAGTTTTCACATTTACCTATTTCTATAACTTGTTGCTCTATCAGTATATTTTAATACATGAGACATGTTATATATGTAGTCAATTCATCTTACTTGATTCAGTAGTCATTTATTCACCAGAGGAAAAACATAGCAGCAAATAAGAAAGAAAAAGTTAAATCTCGAAGCATGAACAATAAACTGCTTTGAGGCCTTAATGTGCTTTAATTTCTCTAAATGCCTAAATAGCCTCTGGTGTACATGCAAGCACAAACTTTAGGTCACATTTTCATGTTTTGTAAAAGCCCTGGGGATTGAGCAGCACCACGTGCTTCTGACCCCGGATTCCAGGGACCCAACCTGAGCACTCACTCTGGGCTCCACAAATCATAAATCTGCCCTGGGAATTGCTTAGTTAACAACAAGCATTGTTCTGTGAAGTGGGAGTAGGTGAACTTGCCTGATATCCTTTGTTTATGCTCCTTGGGGTGCTGAAGGCTGTGCATTGTGCAGAAATTTAAGAGTGTACTGAAAGAAAGCCAGCCATTTAATACTAAGGACAAAAACCATATACTCCTTTCTATTTTCTGTTTACATACAGAAAAGCATTGTTTGAGAAATGTATGTGGGTGAGGTTATCTGGGGTGTCCTGCCCTTAAAACTCTCTGTTCCCACAGTCAAATCCTTAATTCTAAAGCCTTAAGAAAGTAGCTTTGTAAAATTATCTGCTCCAATGATACATAAACTTCATTAATCATTCTTTTTGTTACATAGAATGAACATTGTTTCCAATAAGTAATTGTGGGAATGGTGTGGGCTTTCAAGGATCTTCATTCCACATGCAGATATCCAATGCACTAAAGAGAAAATTAAGTTGGTGATACAGTTCATGTCATTTTATTTCCTTCTCATGCCTACAAGCATGCTAAAAAGATTATATGTACTAATGTAGTTGAAAAATGAATAAGACTACCCCAGGGAAGACTGAGCTGCTACACTGAATGGTGATCTTAAGTTTCTGAGAATTTTATGTAGCCAAAATAACTTTTAGAAATGAATTTATAACCACTTTAGCCTGACAAAAAGTTATATATCAAGGTGATATATCACAGCTTATATATTATACAACTCTGAATTGTGTGGTTAGCAGTTATGAATATATGTGGTAGGAGGATTTCCCTGAACATACGTGAGGCTGTATGAGTTCTAGTAACAGAGTTTATTCACCTGTGGGAAACACTTGGCACTGGCTCCAGCATCCCAAAGTGGAACCATAGCTCCTGGAGGGACCTGCAATGTGTGAGTCTCTGGTGATGAACAAAAGTAGCAAAAGTCAGTGCTTTTCAATTTAGGTGAAAGCACTTACCAGTTGCCTTTTTTCACCCAATAAATATTCATTGAGGGCCTACTATGTGCATGGCATGATACTCTGAGCATAGTTTATCAAGAACACTTACTTTCTGTGTATTTTGTAAAGTGTAACCATCTCTTTTTCAGATACCTTTTCCTATTGAGAGGTTATCTGATTTTATTTTTCTAATGAATTTCAAAGAGTCAGTTTAATTTGCTAAGTAGTATCATTCTTGATGTCAAAACTGAGTGTAGATTAAAAACCATGTCTTTTGTTCAGTCTATGTAAAGGAGAGAACTGAGAGGCACGGATAGAAGGTTTAAAGTGGAGTTAAGACCTTGAGTCAGCACTCTGAGTCAAGAATGCAGGAGATAATCTATAAAGTTACTCTTTGCCCTCTCTGTAAGGATTTATCTGGATTCTTAATAAGCTTTTCCCCCAAATCTGGTGTTGTGCATATTCCATACTGTATGAAATTTGAATTAAGGTATCTTCCTACTATGGAGAAATGGAAGTCTTAAGTAGAGTTCATTAAAACCGCAAGGAAGTTTGGGGCAAAACATTGCAGAGCAGTTTTAAATCAAAACAAAATTAACTCATTCATTAATTTGACAAACTTTTTTTTTTTTTTTTTTTTTTTTTTTTTTTTTTTTTTTTTTTTGAGATAGGGTCTCATTCCCATTGTCAAGGCTGGATTGCAGTGGTGTGATCTTGGCTCACTGCAGCCACAACTTCCTTGGCTCAGGTGATTCTCCCACCTCAGCTTCCTGAGTCGATGGGACTCTGGGGTGGGGCACCATGCCCAGCTAATTTTTATATTTTTGGTGGAGACAAAGCTTCACCATGTTGCCCAGGCTGAATTTGACAAACATTTTAAAGTACTTTCCATATGTCAGGCTCTTGAAGTACAGATATTAAAATGGTGGAAATGAAATGGTTCCTACATTTCAGAAGCTCACAGTTTGGTAGAAGGGACCAGATCTCTGTAAACAGCATGGAATAAAGCATTTTAAGTGTCAAGTTAGAAATCTGTGTAGGGAAGAGGGGAGGGCTCATTGAAGGCAGAGCTCAATTCTGACTGTGTCAAGTAGAATTAGAGCAGGTCAGGAAAGAGCAGAGAGAGAAGGCTCTGGAGATGGTTTTTGAAAGAGGGCTAGGTCAGCAGAAGTGCTTTTCAATTTAACCAGAAAAACACATATTGAGCACCTACAAAGACATACCACAGTCCTTGCCTTCATTGAATTTACAGTCTAGCAAGAGACTGTGGCATGAAGCCGATACAGATCTGTGCAGTGAGAGAGAAGGGGAAACAGAGAATACTAGGGAGCTTAGAACAAACAGGATGAGCTCTACAAAGCAGGGCTGCATCTCTCATATTCACTGCACTCTCTCCTGCATCTGGGGCAATGCCTGGCAAGTGCTAGGTACCCAACGAATGAATGGATGCATGAATGAATAAATAAAACTGATCCAGGGCTAAAAGGGAGGAAAGGTCTGGAATCATCAGACTGCTTACTGTTTCATAGGTCTGAAGAGGAGGATTGAAGTTAAAGGAGGTGTGAAAAATAAGGCCGTGGAAGAAGGTGAAGTCCAGATCCAGAAGTTAGTCATTGAATTCATGGTTCTTAACCAAGATAGTGCATCAGGACGACCTGTGGAGCTTTTAAGCAGAAAGAAAGCCAGTCTTCCCCACCCTACTGAAAATTTCGATTCAGTAGGCAGAAGTAGATGATAGTGATTAGGTTCTAATGCTCACCAGCAGTTGAGAACCATTGCCTCAGTGGTTTTCAAAGTATGGTCTCTGGACCACCAGCAGCAGTATCTCCTAGGAATGTGTTAGAAATGTCATTCCTAGGTCCCACTTCAGACTTATTAAACTAGAAAGTCTAGGGGTGGAGACCAGCAATCTTTGTTTAACAAGCATCCCAGGTGATTCTGGTTTTTCCCTTTTGTATTTTGTTTTTTGGTTTTTGTTTTTGTTTTTGAGACAAAGTCTTGCTCTGTTGCCTAGGCTGGAGTGTAGTGGCATGATCTTGGCTCACTGCAGCCTCCACCTCCTAGGTTCAAGTGATTCTTGTCCCTCAGTCTCTCAAGTGTCTGGGATTACAGGTACATGCCACAATGCCCGGCGAATTTTTATATTTTTAGTAGAGACGGGGTTTCATCATGTTGCCCAAGCTAGTCTCGAACTCCTAACCTCAAGTGATTCACCCACCTCAGCTTTCCAAAGTGCTGAGGTTACAGGAGTGAGCCACCACACCCAGACCCTCCCAGGTGAATCTAATGCTGAAGTTTGAGAAGCACCACTTTAGACGTTAAAGACTTTTAGGTTGACAGTTAACGGAGTACGTGGATACTAGATGGCAACTGAAGCCAGAAAGTATCAGTAAACTTCAGTGGCCCATGGGATGAAGAGCGTGAGGGAGAAGGAACCATTCTGATGCTCCAGATATTGGCTCCAAGAGAAAGAAAACAGGAATACTTGGATTCAAGTGATTTTGGTGTCATTCAACATGTAATATTTATTTAGCTCCTATTAAGTGCAGGCTGTGTTAGGCACTGGGGACATAGAGGCAGTGGGACACAAAAGGTGATAGGTATATGGAAATCAGGAAAACCTTCCAGAGAAGTGTCATGGAGGATGGCCCAGGGTCAGAAATGACAAGGGTGTTTCTCACAGAGGAGGCAGTGTGTGCAAATAGCCGGAATGACTAAAGGATGCCCAGTATGACTAGATTAGTAGTTTGCAACAATTATCTACTAACTGTGTGGAGAATAGATTGGTTAGGCCTAGGCTAGACAATGCTCAGTTAAGAGGCTATTCCAGTCATTCAAATAAGAAAGAGGCCCTGAGCTAAGACAACAGCAATAGAAACTGAAAGAAGCTGCATTGACAAGCCTTGGTCACTGGGTAGATGGGGTTGTTGAGGGAGGGGTTATTTGAGAATGGACCTCCATATTTCAGACTCGTGCACTCTAGGAGACAGATGTGGCATTCACTGAGGAGGGGAATGCAGAGGAAGAGTAAGAGGGAGGAAGAGCGGAGTATTTGAGACATAGTTCTTTCTATGGTCTCTGAAACATCTAAGTAGAAAAGCCCAGAAAGCAGATCTGGAGGTCAGGAATGTTTTGGGCTCCTCAGCCAACATGAAGGACACTGTGGTAACTATGGGGTAGCAGAGGCTGAGAGAGCCAAGAATTTACCTTGTGGCAAACTATGCCCTCCCTGCCAGGTGAACATAACATTGTCTTTAAGGAATGCTTATTTTTAAAACTATAGGTAAGCAGAACATTTTTATTTCAGTCAGAGTATTTCCTGTTGTAATATGCAAGAATTACAAAATAAAGACTACGCCATTGAGAATTCCAGGTAATATCTTGATTGACAGGAATTGAGGACTACAGTTGACTATTATTTTCTCTCTTGAAGCTATAGGTAAAAGCTCCTGATCCTAGATATTAGATTGCATTGAGTCTGCTCAGATTGCTTCCAACTACACAAATAATGTTTATTTTTAGGGATAAGCCAAGCATTCACTATAGTCTAATTTCCTAAGAGGAGAGAGAGCAACTAGATTAAAAATTAAGAATAGAATTCAAGTTAGCTCTCTGCTGCTTTTTAGCTATGGAACCTTGATTGGTACATTTAATCTCACCAAGATGTAATATCTTAGTCTACAAAATGGGAATCATTATTCTAGTGTACTTCATGGTTTTTTTTTTTTTTTTTTTGAGAAAGGAAATGCAATAATTGATAGGAAAATATCTAAAATACCTAGAATGCAGTAGATAATATGAAAAATCAGTTAACAAAATATTTATTTTCCAACTACTGTGTTGCAGGCAGTAGTATGAGATGCTAGCAATGAAAAAGATACATAAGACTTAATCTCCATGGTCTTCAGCGTAGTGAGAGAGAGAGACGTTTAGATACATCCTTATAAAACAATGGGCAGGGCTGGGCACAGTGGCTCACGCCTATAATCTCAGAACTTTGGGAGGCCAAGGCAAGAAGATCATTTGAGCCTGGGAGTTCAAGACCAGCCTGGGCAACATAGTAAGACCCCCGGCACCCTGCAACCTACCAAAAAATTTTTAAAGTAGCTGGGCATGGTGGTTTGCACCTATGGTCGCAGTTACCTAGGAGGTTGAGGCAGGAGGATTGCTTGAGCCCAGGTGGTTGAGGCTATAGTGAGCTGTGATCACGCCACTGCGCTCCAACCTGGGAGACAGAGTGAAACCATGTTTCGAAAAATAAATTACCTAATTAAGAAGGGGGAAATTTTAAGATATAGAGTGTTACGGTAGTACTTAGAAGGGCTACCTAATCCAGCCTAGCTGAAAGGGGTCAAGAAGGCTTGGGGGAGGAGGGAACATATGAGTTATCTTAAAAGATGCATAGATTTTAGCCATTAGAAGAGGTCTGTGCAGTTCAAATGACATTTATTCAAGTCAGGCAATAACAAATGCTGACGAGGATGTAAAGAAAAGGGAACCCTCATACACTGTTGATGGGAATCTAAATTCATACAACCACTATGGAGAACAGTTTGGAGGTTCCTCAAAAAGCTAAAAATAGGGCTACCATACAATCTAGCAATCCCACTGCTGGGCATATACTCCAAAGAGAGGAAATCAGTATATTGAAGAAATATCTTTACTCTCATATTTGTTGCAGCATTGTTCACAATAGCCAAACTTTGGAAGCAACTTAAGTGTCCCATCAACAGATGAATGTATAAAGAAAATGTGGCACTTATACACAATGGAGTACTATTTAGCCATAAAAAAGAATGAGCTTCTGTCATTTGCAACAACATGATGGAACGGGAGGTCATTATGTTAAGTGAAATTAGCCAGGCACAAAAAGTGAAAGATTGCATGGTCTCGCTTTATTTTTGGAATCTAAAAATCAGAACGGTTGAAATCATGGAGACAGAGATGGATGGTTACTAGAGACTAGGAAGGGTACTAGGGCATCAGAGTGGGGGAGGTGTAGGTGGTTAATGGGTTAAAATAAAATACAAAGAATGAATAAGATATAGTACTTGATAGCACAACAGGGGCGCTATAGTCAATAATAACTTTATTGTACATTTTAAAATAAAGAAAAGAGTATAATTGGATTGTTTGTAACACAAAGACTAAATATTGAGGGGATAGATGCCCAATTTTCCATGATGTGATTATTACTCATTGCACTCCTGTACCAAAATAATTCATGTACTCCGTAAATATATGTACTTACTATGTACCCACAAAAATTAAAAATAAAAAATTTGAAATAAATAAAACAAAAAGTAGAAGAGGGATATGTAGAGGGAGGGTGAGGATTTCAGCCATAAGACAGGAACTAGGTAGGGGGAGTATCTGAATGTGTTGAGGTTTACTACAAATAGTTTGATGCTGTTGAAGCAGAAGATCATGGAGGTGATTTCTGTCTCCGCTTCCTAGAATTAGAAGGATTCCAAGAGAGTTTTTAAGGGACTTCCACTCCTGTGGGAGAAGTTCCAGTCTCATCAGTTGTATGCCTGACTTCCTCTGGCTGTGGATGAAATTGGGCAATGTCTACAGCTAGAGATATAGTTGAGGTTTATGCCTTGTGTCTGAGAATTCAGGAATAGTTCACCCCTCATCACACAAGGGTTTAGTATAAATTTTCTTCCCAATGGAAACAGTATATATAGGTTAATTCCAAGCACAACAGGCTGAATAAAATGAACTTTAAATTAAAATAGGATTATAGGCTAAAAGTTCAGCAGGAAAGATGAGTTCATTTTCTTTTAGGAAAAGAAGTGCCTCTAGATGGGTGTGAAAGTATATATAAATATAACATCCCCAAAGAGAAGTGATATTGACAAGTGAAAACAAATGAATCACGATTTAAAATATCACTTGATTAAAGACCAAATTTGTTTATCTAAATTAATTAAACAATAAGATATGCCAAATGACTTTAACCAAATGAGAAGCGATATAATCACCCTGGATTTCCTGCCATGGGTTAATCTTTCTGGTTTTCTGTTGAGCAACATGCAAAATATTCATGCTCTCTCATACTATCTCTCTCTCTCTCTTTCTCTCTCTCTGTCTTTCTCTTGTTTTTTCTTTCTCTCTCTTACAAACACACATACTCTGACCATTTTGAATTTCTGCCCAGTGGGTATTTTTAGAACACTGCTACATAAAGTGTTTTCTTTTTGGTACACACCAGCCATAAAATGATGTGCTATTCTTATGTGTGCCAATGTTGATAACAGTCTCACATATAGATTAAATCACTAGACAACCCAAAGAAATCTTATTTCCATCCTGCATTTCTACTTCCTTCCCTTGACTCTTGCCTTACCTCAGTCTAATAGAAGATCAGTGTTCAATTCAGGCCCTTTTTGTGCTCTGGAACTGTTAAATAGTAAGGTAACAATGTAGGCTACAGTGAAAAGGAGCAAAATGTGCCTGTCTACTTCCTGTATAAGTGATATTCTGACCACTATGTAATTATTGAAATAGGTCTTTCTGTACTAAAACAAACAAAAAAATCTTACCAGTAGAAATGTGTTCACTTGGGTCATGATATTATACCCCTTTAATGTGAAATATGTTAAATCGATTGTAGACCTAGATAGTCTTCCACTTCACTGATCTGATGCCATTCATGCCAAGAGCCAACAAAAGGCAAACCAGAGAGGTAGAAGCATGCTTTTGGGAGAAGTATGACTTCAAAGTTAACAGTGTACTCAACTAATGAAGATATATATACACACACACACACACACACATGCATACACACTATATTATATATATAAATATATATATACTATATTATACACACACACACACACACACCCCACACATCTTTCATGATAACAATGATCAATTTTTGTACTGTTTTGGGGAGTTGATGGGGCCCATTGGAAAAGGGGAAAGTTGCCAACAGGGACAATGAGAAGGCGCCTAAAACAAATCTCACTTACTTCATTTTAGTATACTGAGGTTAGCTCTTTTCTTTCAAATGTATTCCTTTATTCATTTTCCTATCCCCTTCAACAAAGGATCTGAGTCAACTTACAAAAATATTGACAGTAAAATAGAATAAATGTTTGACTGAAATAATTTAGGCAAAAGTAAAGTAAGAAAATAAACAAGGCCGGGCGCGGTGGCTCAAGCCTGTAATCCCAGCACTTTGGGAGGCCGAGATGGGCGGATCATGAGGTCAGGAGATCAAGACCATCCTGGCTAACACAGTGAAACCCCATCTCTACTAAAAAATACAAAAAACTAGCCAGGCGTGGTGGCGGGTGCCTGTAGTCCCAGCTACTCGGGAGGCTGAGGCAGGAGAATGGCGTAAACCCGGGAGGCGGAGCTTGCAGTGAGCTGAGATCCGGCCACTGCAGTCCAGCCCGGGCTACAGAGCAAGACTCCGTCTCAAAAAAAAAAAAAAAAAAAAAAAAAAGAAAATAAACAAATGTATATCCTATGTGTGTCCTCAAGAAAGGCTATGATTTGGCTCTGGGCTATCCACACCCAAAGAATAAAATGAAATTTGATCTATCAGAGAATTCATAGTGTCCTATGATTAAAAATAATCTGTATCAGATGATGCACAACTTCTTATGCTGTTGAGACCTGAGAGGAATTTCTACTGCAGCGCTTTAAGGCAGAGACAGGTGTCTGTGATACTACATCCATGCAAGAGAAGTCAAATCCCCAAAGCAGTTTTTTGATGTAGGCTGCAGAAGTGATGTCAAAGCACAATTCAGTAAGAACAGTTCTATAAGTAACTAAAATCTTGTAGTCCAAGCATAGCACTCTCTGGGTAGGGTCAGTCTCAATAAAGGATAACTTTTCATATTAATTGTGCTACCAGACTTTTGCCAGGATTTGGTAACAAACAATTATTTCCAGGTTGTTGATATATTGCCTATTACATCTCGGAAAACTAGTGAGGCCTGGAGTAGGGTAATCCTTTAATGAAAGAGTGAACTGCCCAACCCACACCAGTGTGCCATTAGGTTTGGATCCATTCCCCTGTTAACACACAAATGATAACATAGGACGGTTTATCTTTTAAAAAAATAATCTCTTTGTCTTTTGAAGTACATTTATCCATTTGTTATTCCAACTACTGATTTTAAAATTCTTCAGAATGTTTTCTGTTTCCCTGGGTAGAACTTAGTCCAGCATATTATCTAAAAACTTGGACAAGCCTTTGACTTCCTGATAGTGTAACAGAATCCTCTAAATACACCCAGAAATCTACACTGATGTTTCTAATGTTATAGATTATCTCGTTGGTTAGAATTTTTAATGGATTATCTTGGTGCTTTATGCTTTTTATTTAAATAATAGGTGTTGGTGGACAGATGGTCCATGAGAAAGCAGGGCCAGTTATTAATAAGTTTGTAGGCTTGATTTTATTTTTCTTAGACATGTTCACATGTATGTGGGTATATATAAAAATTGAGGAAATTACTGCTAGAAAGAACTCCATATTCCTTTTTATTTATTAATGGCAAAGGCAGGCTGCTTTTCTCATGAGGAAGTCGCTCATGAATTTTCATTCAAAATAGTAAATTAGTGTCCACACTTTAATATGTTTAGAGTGGAAAGGGATTCTACATGCAACTGTGCATATCAGATTCCATGTCTGGAAAGCTACATTTTATTCTTTGATGATATTATGATTGGAGACATAACAGGCACCACTGTTATATCTCCCTTCTGTGCTTAGATGACACATGGAGTAGAGGATGATGGGAAATTCTGATCTATTATTAGTATTTTACTTCAGTAAAATACTTAAACTATATTTTTGCAAGATTTTGTTACACTCTTTTACATGTCTTTTTTGAAAGCCAGAGGCAAACTTTCCTAGGCAAATAATGTGAACAGCGAACACTTAGTGAATATTTGGGGAAGGAATCAATATGCTAAAGAAGCTAGGAAAATTGGATCATTTAATAGAACTCCCAATATAGACAGGTGGTATTTCAGGAACCAGTCTGGTGTTTTTAGATGTCTTAGTGTGAATTAACATTAAGCATACAAAAGATATATTCTTAAGTGCCCCAAAACACACACACACACACACACACACACACACACACACACACGATTACTCAGCCTTAGGTAGAAAACCTGTGAGGACTTTTAGTGTTACATATTTTTTTCAAACAATAATTGCTCTATTTTGATGATTTCTTAATTTGGTTGTCTGTTTTCATCAAAATTCCTTAGTGAGCCCAGTTGAAACCTCATATATTCACACACACCTCCCATTGATTTCACTTGGGTGAAACTTTATCATTTAAGCAAAGTTTAAGTTGAAATGTTGAGTTAATGATGCTCACTTTAAATACCAAAGGCTGAATGCATTTATGTATTCAAACACTTAGCTAGTCAAATATAACTCCCATCAGGGTTTAGAGGAAGGATTATTTCTTAAACTATGCTGGCCTCACAAGTAATATATTACCATCAAATCTGCAGAAAAATGATGCTAAATAAGGTTGTTAGTATTTGATTTATTTATAAAAGCCCTAGAATCTTTTTTAACCTTAAAAAGGCAAAGTAAAATGGTGGGCAAGATGCTGTGAAATACTTAGAGCCCATAGTACTTAAACCCAAACTTAAAACTAAACACTAAAGAAACATTTTGCACATCTATTTCTCTATAGCCTTGTCTGTTTAGATCCTTAAACTATAAAACAGATACATTTATACTTCTATGTTTGTCTAAGAAAAACTGACTTCAAGTTAGAAGACTTTTTCTCCCCATAACATGATTAAGCTACCTATATCAGAATGTCCAACTCTTTTACTGTGAACCCATTTAAGATCGAGTATATGGCAATTTAAATAAAAAGTATCGAAGAGAATACATTTTGGTTAAATGTTTGCTTTATAACACTTTCATAGAGTATATATGAATCTGCTTTATAACACTTTCATGGAAATTGTAACATATTCATAGAGTATTAAAATGGTATGCTAACAGACCTTTTAACATCTAGGAGGTTACAAATGAGATTGACTGCCTTGACATAAACCCAAGCATAATTACAAAGAAATTTTTATGAGGAAAGTCCATCCAAAAGAACTCATAGTTCTTATATTTGTATTCCTATAAGATTATAAGCTACTTGCCACAGTTTTAATCACCTCTCTCCCTTCAAAACAGAGAGATGAGAGCAGTTGTCGCTAGAAATTCAAGAGAAGATCCTGGTTCTGAATTCAGCTGATAAAATCAGCGTATTCTCCAAGGGAATATAGACCTGTTAACTAGTTCTGCCCTACCCTTGATAAATTCACTTGTTCATGATCTTTTCTGTTTTCCTGTAGAGTAGCTGGAACTTTTCCTGGAGCACATTGTCTTATAAAATCACTCAAAAAACATGCCTTTGCAGGTAACATAAACGTAAGAAAGTGAACTCTTTCCTTACTTAAGAAGTTTCCTGTAATAATGGGGACATTAAATTGTGGTAATTTCAGAATCTTTAGAAAGGACCTGCAAAGAAATTCAGTAATTTATTTCTGATTTGCCACTGTTTTTTTGAGACAGAGTCTTGCTCTGTCGCCCAGGCTGGAGTACAGTGGCATGATCTCAGCTCACTGTAACCTCTGCTGCCTGGGTTCAAGCAATTCGCCTGCCTCAGCCTCCCAAGTAGCTGGGTCTACAAGCATGTGCCACCATGCCTGGCTAATTTTTGTATTTTTAGTAGAGGTGGGGTTTCGCCATGTGGGCCAGGCTAGTCTCAAACTCCTGACCTCAGGTGATCTATCTGCCTGGGCCTCCCAATGTGCTGGGATTACAGGTGTGAGCCACTGCACCTGGCTTTGATTTGCCATTGTTATATGTTTGATTTCAGTAAATGTGGAAAAATTTCAGGTCTTTTCCAACTTGTGGATTAACACATGGCCAAGAATCTGAAATCAGGCACAAATGCTTTTAAGAAAAAGGTTTTTGTCTTCTGTTTTGAGACTTTGTGAGAATTTGTTGTTTAGGACATTGGTGTTCATTGTGTACCAATGAAACAAAATGTGGTACCAAGGCATTTGTATCTAACAAATCAAATATCAAATCTAAATATTCTCTGCTAGGATGAAAACAAACTAGAGTGGATAAAAGGTGAGTATCTGTATTTGGTTCATTTGCTACTTGCAGGTCTCCAGTGTAGACTGTTTGAGAAAAAGTCTTAAGTGACTTTTGTTCCAAGGCCCATGATAAGGAGAATAATAGAAGGAAACAGTTCAATAGATATAAATGCATGCTAAAAAGCCAGTGAAAAAATTTCCATGCTTCAGAGCATTTTATTATTTTATGTATTTTTAATTTATTTGAAAACTATTCATTAATAATTCTCATGTTCATAAACCTCCTTTGTTTATCTTTCACTATAGAAAAGAGGAGGAGGTGAAAGGAAGGGGAAGGCAATTAACATTGATTTAACATCTACTACATATAATCATTTTAAGTAAGTGAATTTACCATTTTAATATAGTAAAAACACAATCTCACGTAAAGAATGAGTAAAGCAGCCTGTTCATGGCACTGGTTGTATTGGTATTGGCCTTTGGCGATGAGATGCTATTATGTCTGCTGACATATGCTGCTTTTCTGAAGTCATTCTTGCCCCACTGAAGGTTTTTGGTTTCTTTATCTAGATTCATTTATCATCAATCACCAGGGACTATGCTGGACACTGAGGATGCAAAGATAATACATTCATCTCTTCCCTTTGAATTTCTTAGTCATAATCAAAATTTCTTTTTCTGTGGTACACATGAATGAAAAAGAAACAAGCTTCTTTCTTTTCTCTTGCTGACTGATCATTTTTATGATCACTCACACTTTCCTAGAAAAGCAAGAGGAAAACTTGCTTTAAGATCAGAGTTTAGGCTCTGAGACACATTATAGCCTCTCTAATAAATTAACATTCTCTTTAGGAAATACTCTCTTGGGATCAATGCTCTGTTTTTCAGATTTTCTAATTGTCTCCATTATTTTCTCCAAGAAGACATCTGAGCATATAGGGATTTACATGATCTTGTAATTCTGGGGTACAGTGGAGTCCCCTGGCTTAACACAGTGCTTAGGTACAGGCTGGCTGGGCTTATTGAAATGGGTTTTTTCAAGGATATTATGACGCTTCCTCCCACAGAGGGCTGTAGCTGGTCTAGCTTATGTTGTTACTTCTTGACTTGGTCGGGGCTTGGTGGTATTTCTTGCTGACTAAGTCTCAACGTAGCCCTCACTGACCCTGCCAACTCTCTGTGGTCTGGATTCAGAGACCCACCTGGCTCTCCTTTTGTTGGAGAGAGGCCGTCGTTGTGCCTTTGTTGTCATGGCAATGCCTCTTTCAAGTTCACCAGCTGAACTCTCAAGAACCTTGGAGTCTCTTCTTAGGAGAATGAGAGAACAACAGAGCAAAGAGAATTCTAACCAAAGATCTCTCTCTGTCTACAGCATCCCCACTCCAGGTTATTGTGGGGACAATGTATGAGGCAATTTCCTCCCAGAGTTCTGACCAGGAAATGGAGTTGACATCCTTGTGCTTTGGGCTTTTTTCCCAGCCTGTTTCACATGCCTCCTTTCTAGGTCTTAGGCCGAGACAGAGAAGAACACACATCTGAGCACCTGTTCCTCCTGCCTTATTCTTTTTTATTCTCCAAATCCTCTGACATGGAAAGGGTGAGCTTTCTCTTCCTTTCCCCTTTGCTTTAATAATCCCTTGAATGATATACTCTTCTAATTTTGTGGGTGGCATTCCACCTTTTCTGTCTTTATGGTTAAAATATAGGAGGGTGCAAGGAGAGAGAAATAGTGACCATAATTCAGGAAGTATTTCCATATGGTTATACCTATCACATAAGGAAATGTTTATTAGTTATTCCTTATTAGTCACAGAGTCAATAAAGAAAATCATATGATTTATTTTTTGTTTGGCCCTTTTATAGTGGTTGGGTTTTGTTTTGTTTTAGTGTTTTGAAATGGGATACTAGTTCAGATTTCACATATATGCTGGAGGTCCTTGCTACTCAGTGTGCTCCATGGGCCCAGCACGGTGGCTCATGCCTATAATCACAGCACGTTGGGAGGCCGTGGCGGGTGGATCACAAGGTCAGGAGATCGAGACCATCCTGGCTAACACGGTGAAACGCCATCTCTAGTAAAAATACAAAAAATTAGCTGGATGTGGTGGCGGGCGCCTGTAGTCCCAGCTACTCAGGAGGCTGAGGCAGGAGAATGGCGTGAACCTGGGAGGCAGAGCTTGCAGTGAGCCGAGATCAAGTCACTGCACTCCAGCCTGGGCAACAAGCAAGACTCCATCTCAAAAAGAAAAAAAAAAAAAGTGTGATCCATGGACCATCAGTGTTGCCAACACTTGTTAGAAATGAAGAATCTCAAGCCCCACCCTAGAACAGTTACTGAATCAATATCTTCTTTTTAACAAGATGATCAGTTGCACTGTATGCACATTTTAGTTTCAGAAACACTGCTCTAGGCCACCATAGCCTTACTAAAGGTTTTAAGTATATCAACTATACCCATCATTGGCATTCAGTAAACATTGATTAATAAACTCCACATGTTAGCCAGTGTTGATCCTTGCCCTTGGGTACTTATAGTTCTAATCAGGGATCTTTATAATTATGATAAAGTAACTAAAATAAAATAGACAATCCTAGATCTATTCCCCCTCACCCCCATCACCAGGCACACCTTAAATTTTTTGACAGATCTATTAAGATTAAATTACAAGTTATTAAAAGTGGATTTATATTTTCATGGAAAGCAGTCATTTAATGTACAGAGACAGGAACAGGTAGTAATAAAATACTCAACTGAAAAATTCAGATTCGTACCTGAGGCTGCTGCCTCATTAGTACTGATAGGGTTTTGCTCAGTTACAATTTGACAAGACTGTAGGATTTCTTTTAGTGGGATGATTTTGGGGGTAAAGGACAAAGTCATAGTTTTTCATTCTGTACTTTCATTTTCAGATCACAGTGTTTTAGAAGAATCTGGGCTTTACTTATTCACCAGGCTTTCAATAGAGAATCACATTAATCCTTTTAAGCTCCTTATTCTAATGATTTATTTTGTTGAAAACCATAGTGATCCTCCTTTGAATTTTAATGATTGCTGGCTATTCAAAGATTCATTGTTTTGACTTCCTGTCCTTACCTTTGTTTCCTACATGTCTGTGGGGAACACCTGTCTAATACTGGATCTGCCACTGGTTCTCACTGGCTTACCAGAGTCACTCAAGCCTATCTCTGAGTGTTAAACTGAAATGCTGACTACTCATCCATAACAATAAATGTAGGATATGTGTTTGCAGAGATAGGCAGATAGACAGCAGAGGGACAGATAAATGATTGAGAGATTTCCCAGTGAAAATAGTATTTTGGATCTGATAGTATATATCAATATATTTGGATCTGATAGTGATCATTATAGAGAAATTAGTTAAATTGTTATTCTTAATCATAAATCTGTTAGATGTAATACCCATAGAAAATCTAGTAGAGGGGAAAGGGGTTCAAATTTTGAGGGTGCTGTTCTTACCCAAAATTTGGGACCATGTAACCTTCTACAAGTCACTGACTCTCTATTTCTCAGTCTATTAAATGGCAGTGCTCTTTTTTAAGGATGCGGTGGTGATCATTTTGTTCAAGTGCTGCAAATCCTCAGAAAGGGTTAGAAAATGGAAATAGCCATAACATGTCTCAGGTATGAGCACTGGAATTGCATACTATGTTTTCACAATCTTAAGAGGTGGCTGTGTCGCAGGTTTGAGTTTCTATTTTGCCCACTGTGTAACAACATAGAAATTTTCTCTTCTCTTTTTGTAGATATCACTAGGAACATCATGGGTTTTCAAGAATATATTATTCTAATATGAGATTTTAACAACTACACTGTATTTATGCGTACTACATTTTGTGCCTTATCTTCAGGCTTCTGGACTTTGATTCAGAATATCAGGAGCTCTGGGATTGGCTGATTGACATGGAGTCCCTTGTGATGGACAGCCACGACCTGATGATGTCAGAGGAGCAGCAGCAGCATCTTTACAAGGTTAGAGCTACCCTTCCTGCCTTTACCTTGCTGTGGAAGATCTGATTAGCCTGACAAGTCTCTCTGTCTCTCAGGATATCTTTTCGTTCATTGTATGTATCATGGTGTCTATTAGAATTCCCTTCCCTGTCCCCAAACTCATTTCCATCCCTTGTGTGCTGACAGGCTGCACCGACATCATAATTGCAAGAAAGTTCCCTTTATCACATTCTATTTGCTGTAATTCTATAGAAGGACAAAGATTTATCTTCAAGATGAATAGCAATAAATGAAACTGCATTCATAAATAGACTGAAACAAAATGAAGGATAAATGGACTAGTAACATTTAACAAAACGTGGTACGATTGGAGCACTCAGGTGGATTCTATCTACCCCTCAGATCTTCCCAGGGAAAAAAGAAATTTGCCTTTGGTTTGGCTTGCTGCTGCCAAATTACAGTGTTCATCCAATTTAATGTTTATTAGTGATACATAGAGCAGACGTTGTCGTATTACGTCAATATATTTCCATGTGATTTAAGAAAACTGGCTTGAAACTCATGTATTGATTGCACGCAATCCATCTAATAACTATCTATATTGTTTTCCATGTCTGCTAATCCACCCTTAACCTACTGTATTTTACCAATTCTACTTAAATAGTCTTAGCAGTTAAAAAGCAATCATGTGATTTTGCCTTAAAAAAATGGTTGCAGGATTCACAGTGTCTGAAAAAGCTGTCAGGGGGAGGGAAGAGGGACTTTCCACTGAAATATCAGACTGCAGTAAATCTTCCTCATTTAGGCAATTTTTATTGGAGTAATTCTGACAGTTGTCATCCTTGAATTGCTTTGAGCATATGGCATGTTTCAAAGAGCAGATTGTGAATCATAAAAAATAAAATTAATAACTAACCACAGAATCAGCAACAGTATAATGACAAGAAACAACTACCCTCTAGTTTTTAAAATTTCTTATAGAATAAGAAGTACATTCAAGGTCAAATAAAAGTTGCCTTCTTTCTTCTTCAATGTTATCATTTTAAATTACCGTTCTTTAATAAATTATTTTAACTTTTAGCTCCCCTAAAGAGAGATATTTGTACTTTTCAAGAGTCTGGTTGACTTTAATTAGTGTCCCCTAGGAATCATCTCAGTTAAGAGAAGATATAAGCTCCCCAGGGACCCAGCAAATGGGGACATTTTATTCTCTAAAGAATTCAGTCCAACATTAATTGAGTTTGTTGACTGTTAGCTGTTTCCTGTATGGATAGCCGTCCACATTAACAACACAGCTATCTAATATATCTTCTGGCATAACATATTGTTACGGTAACAGTCTCAACCGAATTTAGCTAAAACTAGATGACTTCACATTTCACATCAGGATCAGGAATTGCACATGAAAACGTGTATAAATCTATATTAATTTAGTGATAGAAAAATATTTTATCCCTAAGACTTAAGTGTTAAAAATTGAGCCAAACGGGAAAAATATAAAAGGTTACCTAACCATAAGCCATTATCTCGGACTTTATCGCACTCATGGTGCCAAATAACATTTCTTTTCTTCTTGATGCATTTTGTATTTTGCACATAAGACACTATTTTTTCAGAAACAGTGCTATTCTTTGTCAGAATCACATTCATATAATTTACATCACAATTAATAGGAAATCATTGAACAAAAATGCAGTCTTCTTTTTCTTGCGGTTTCCTTATAAGTGCTTTGCCTGAAAATTCCCATTCTGGCATATCGAAGACCATTATTCCACCCACTCAGAACTTCTGGGTTATAGTATTTTTCCAAACATTTTCTGTACTGTGATTTTTCATTTGTGACTCACGTCCTGTCACCATTCTTCTGCTTTTAGGTGCTTAACATAGCTCTGCTCATTAGACCAGCACTAACTTTGCATTTGGCTTATAAGCAAAATTAAAGATTGAGTTAGAAACCAGTAGAAAATGCTGCAAGTCTGTAGGGTCTTTCTTTATGTGCGCTCCCAAATTATTCCGGAGGCTTGGAAGCCTCCAGAGCAATCCTGAGGATATTGACTGAGGAGTCGTGTAGAACTTCAGGTGGCTCCTAAGTTAGAAAAACTGATGAGAAGAATTAATTTCATGTCTTCCCAGGAATCCTCAGGGATTTCCAGGTTAGGTCAATATTTTCAATACCCTATTCCTCTATTCTAATCTGTTTTTCCAGGAATCAACTGAACTGATGCCTTGAGAAAGGGGTATTTATGGTCTGTTGATCATAGAGATACCTGAAGGAATAAAGCTCTTCAATTGGTGCCCAGGCCTTGCTAGGTTTTAAATACAGTTTGAGACTACCTTATTTATCTCTAATCTTTTTATTTGTTGACCCCAAAAGATACCAGTGCTTTATCAAGATTTTTTATTAAGGGCACCATTGACATTTAGGGCAAAACATTTTTTTTTTTTTCCAGTTTGTGGGCCTGTCTTTAACACTACAGAACATTTACTCTTCATGTTCCCCAGTCATTGTGACAACTCAAGACCTCCCAACCCATTTTACAGCATTTCCCAGTCAATCTCACATATCTATACCATTTTCGTTTTTTAAAATACTTATATAACACCAAGGAAAATACCTTAAACTTGTACTGTATAAATTATTGAACAAACACCTTATATAGCTGATATTGAACCAACAGTTGTGAGTTTAAAAATCAAGGATGAAAATGAAGCTCATCATCCCTGGTATTAATGAAAAGGATGAAGTGAAACTTTTAAGGGAGATCTTCAGCCGACTGATGGCAAAAATCCTAGGAAACTACAGAGCAGGACTGAATCTTTATTCCTTCTATTAGAGCATTTAAAACCTTTGTTCTTCTCTCCGTCGGTGGCTCTCTGTGTTTCATCACTCAACTCCTTTCCTGGAGTATTTATGCCCAAACCCTGACTCATGCACTTACAGAGTCCTAGGTTGATCCCCAAGGTATGCATTTAGAAATGTCAGGTTAGATAAAATCTAGTAAGATGGTAGTCAGTGAGAGTGAAGCTTATTTAGCTTTTTCAACATTATGCATTACCTTCCTGACTTTACCTATATGTTTTTATATCCTGGTCTCCACTAGAAAATCAGCTAGCTTTACCTCCTAAATATGAAACTACAGATTGTATGAATACAGAAACCCTAGATTATCCACCCAGCAGATATCCTGAGTGGAGCATCTATTGTGATATTTAGGCTATCCAAAGCCAGCAAAACACACAAGGAATTTATAAAGACAAATAATTGGATTTAATGGGCAAAGACTACATTAGTACAACTTGACATAATTCAGGAACGTTAATACTGCAATGGGCTATAAAGTGGACTTTCTATTTAAACTATTTCTTGTTATTTTTATATTGTTAGAAATTTAAGACCATTTTTTGAGTTAATTTTAAACTGCAGTCTCAAGCAACCTAATTCCTATTAAAAACTAACCATTCCCTTAAATACTTCTTTGTTTTGAGACAGTGAGTTATACTGCCAATGACTTCCCTTCCCCCTTATCTGTCTTGCTTTACCTCTGAATAGGAGCCTTCTATATCTATTTTCTAACAAACATTGGCAATATCGTCAGCCTAGAAAACACCAATGTAGTCTTTTCTCATTTTTTCTTCCTCAACCTGAGAATTACCTCGAAGAAAAATTTGCACCCACTCTCTCGCTTTCTTTCTCTTCATTCCTCCTATCTTCCTAAGTAGGACAATTTAATTTGTCAAAAGTAACCACTATGATTTTGAAAGTTCAGCTCCTATTTGGACTAGAGTTACGACGCCAGAATTCATAATCACAGGGAGCTGTCACTCTGCTGGTCTGCATGTGCATTAACTATTAATGGAGAAATATTTAAAACCCACTTGTGAAGGAAAAGCTCCATTTTTTCATTTCTACAGATCAAAGGTGGCATTATTCTTAGGCTTGGGGAAGCTCACAACACCTCCTCCCCCATCCTCTAAGTGTTACAGACTGAGTGACCTAGAAGCATTTCAACGATTGGAGAGTTATAGCTCAGACTGCTGCTGTTGCTGCTGCACTGTCCTCCCCAGCAGCTACAGCTGACTTTGTAGTATGGTGAGGGTGTACCCTATCAGGGACTCCTTACCTTTGCACAAAGGACTGCCAGTTTGCTGCTACCTACAGAGCACAGATGACAGACCTCCTAGTGATCCTATGTTAGTGTGGAGTTCCAGACTCCAAGGGTTCATTTGAAGGGCCAAATTCAGAAGTTGCAGCCCGGTGATTATTGTTATAATTGAACACGAGTTTTCAGATAGTATGAAGCTCACTGAAACACCCCACTTATAGATTTGTTCCTTGAATGATAGCTTACCTTCTCCTCACCAATAAAATATTAGATTACAGTCATGGGCCGCATAACAAGATTTTTGGCCTATGATGGACTACATATGCAGTGGTTGTCCCATAAGGTTATAATACTATATTCTTACTGTACTTTTTCTATGTTTAGGTACACAAATACTTACCATTGTGTTACAGTTGCCTACAGTATTCAGTATAGTGACATGCTGTCCAGGTTTGTAGCCTAGGAACAATAGGTTCTACCATATAGCCAAGATGTGTAGTAGTCTCTACCATCTACTCTATCATCTAGGTTTATCTAAGTACACTCTAGGATGTTCATACAGTGGCAAAATCATGAAACACTGATTGGAAAGAGAGCAGAAAGTGAGGTGGGGAGAAAAGGAGAGATTATAGCAGGGATATACATTTCTCAGAACATATCCCCATTGTCAAGCAACATGATTTGTACATGATTTATAAAGGGTTAAAAATAACTCTCCCAGCTTAAAATACTACTAAATAAGTATCCAATTCAACTAAGACCCTTGTACTTTCAGATAATTTATACTAAAGATTTTGTACTTAATTTTGAAGGTTAGTTACTCATATGGCTCCATTCATAGAAGTCCAAACATGTCCTCTGTTTAAAAGGAAAAGGGCCATTCATTTATATAATACCATGGCTACTAAACAGATCAATTACATTTTTACCCTGCTATGAATTTAAGGTTATTTCTAAGAATCAACACAAAAATAATACAAATATTTTAAAAATATAAATACAAATCACACTGGAGAAAATATACATAGACTAGAAGTTGCATCTGTAAGAAGAGTTAATATGCCTGTATATAAACTGTAAAGCCCTATAAAGTTACTAAAACGTGATCCCAGTGTTATATTTTGAGTTTCCTGGTCGTGAAAGCAAAGAGGAAAATGTGTCCAACTGCAAAATGTGTACTCTCTATAAGAAAAAGAGATATAATTTCCTTTGAAGAAATTTTGTTTTGATACTTAGATGTGAAAACATTTTCTTTTAGGATTTTTTTTTTAAATATAAGGGCTTAGAATGGTATGGTAAATAAATTTCTAACCATAATAATTATTAAATATAAATATATATGGAATAGAAATAGAAATTCTGAGAAATAGGAAATATAGAGTACAAGAAGAAAAATGGAACATAGTTGACTTGCTATTTTATAACTATTGATATCAAAATGATGTTGTCATAGATATGGACTGATCACAGAAAACAGATTAATCACACTATTCCTGTATTTTATAAATTCACACATTTCAGCCTTCTGGAATAGCTCTCTTTTATTTTGTTCTGGACCAAATTGATCTAACTAATTTCAGATGTGATTTGATATTCTTATGACTAAACTTGAGCTCCTGAAAGTGTAATGTTAGGTTGGTTCATGGTCCAGGTCGCAGTAGCTAGACTTGAAATAGAAGAAAATTCATTAACTTTAAAAAAAAAATTCACATGGTGGTGTATAGAATAGAAGGACTGTGTCAAAAAATTAAATTCTGTTAATTAGGCCTTATATTGGAATTTCAGTGTTGAGTGTTACATCTCTACCCTGATGTTCAAAATGAAACAAATTACAGTTATTGAAGCAGCCAAGGTAAAAACGTACTAGATATATCAGGCACAAAAACTTAATGATAATTTTTTACCTCTTTTCCTGGTAGATTAATTGTATAGTTTAATTGTATGTTAGATTAAAACTCCATTAAGATAAGAAGAATATGCTTAAATTCATTATAATATTTCAAATAACATTATCTAGTCATTTAAAAAGTGATCAGAATGGAAAGACATAGATTGTCTCTACTGCTTATCTAGAAATGAATTTGTTGTTTTATTTTTATTAAAGTTTGAAAACTCCTTAGATTAACTGTCATATTAATTTGAGCTTTAATGAATCGGTGTTTGCTATGAATACTTGAATATGTTTTTTTCCTTTTTTTTTTTCTTGTTTTGAGAGAGGGCAAAACTTATCCTGAAAATGTTTAGGGGAAGAAAAAGTAGATGAATGTGGTTTCTCAACAACGTTTGAAACACTGTTCATGCTGGAGCCTGTAATTCCTATTTGAATCACTTCTTTAAAAAGAAAAAAAAAAAAAAAAGATGGTAAGAGAATAGGATGCCAAGAAATAGTTGGCTCTGTGTGTGGAGGGGCAAGGAAGGGAAGCCCCGCCAGCAGTTTTTGTCTCTAGCGGGTGAGCTACTGTCCGGAAGGTGCGTTGGCTCTCTGGGCTGGCCTCTGAGGCATTGTGCTGCTCTTTCTCTCCCTGGCCTGGCTGGCTCTGGCCTAGAGTGGATCAAACAAGCCGTGGGGAAAGTTCCCCTCATTTGCATCACTTCTAGACAGCCCTGTCGTACTCTTTGCTGACAGGAAATCACTGTCTTTGTCACCTTTTCTCAGGGCCCTCCTTTTGGCAGAGATGGGCCATGTGACCACGCTTAATCACAACAACAGGGCTGGCTCAGGACTCAATGACATGTTTTCCTCAGCACTTCAATAAATGGGGTAGAGGAGTCAGTAGGAAATGAGTACATTAATTTTAGAGTGAAAAGATAATTAACACTTGAAGGACTAATGCTACAACCTATGGAATTATTATTCAAATTAAAGTTAATTTATCAAAAACTTGTGAAAACTATCTGCCCTAATGCAACTGTTTAAAAAAATAAAACTTGAATAGTAAGAGTTGGGCATGTTGGAGGCAGAGTGGGAAGAAGGCGGGGAGAGGGGGGCTTGGATGGAGAGTGGAGAGTGAGGGGAGAGAAAGGGAGAGAGGGAAATCATAGCAGCCATTAGCTATGTTTGAAAAAGCAACTTAAATGGGCTAAAACTTCAACATTTGGGACTGAAGGCTGGAGCACGTAAAACGCTTACTTAGATGATATGAATAGGACACTGGCAAACAAAAGCAGCAGTGTGCTCCTAGAAAACTGTGCTTAAAGGAGTTTCCTTGGCAACAGAAATGCAGTTCCAAAAGTAGACAGAACTTTCCTCAGAAAACATACTATTAATAACAACCTTCCGGAACAACTTGGAACAATTTGACGACTTGGCAATAATAATGCCAAGTGTTCTGCAAATTAATCTAACACATAACAGTTATGTTTCTCTTGCCTGTAATTCTGCTGGACCCTACCTAGGACTCATTGCTTTTAGCAGCACAAATGTGAAAAATATTTCTAAATGCTGTCATGGAAAAAGAAAACCAAAAGAAATGCTAGTGGCCAACAGTGGCCAATGATTGTATTCAGCCTTTTGGAATCTGCTAAGAACTCTGAGTTCAATGAGATAAGTTTATTCCAACAAATGCTCCTATATTTACTATCTCATTTCAATAAAGAGGCTTCCACAAACAAAACTTGGTAAAGGGTTAACAATCTGAGACTTGCTGTGATGTGAAGCACATCTGAAGCCGTTGGTTATATAAAGGTAATGCTCACTAAATATGTGCCGAGTGTTATTTTTAAAAGTATCATCATTTCTTGTTAGCCTAGAGAATAAACTAATCTTGGATGTACTTGGCCAATGGGAATCATTTGAATTCTCCTGAAGGCTATCCCTTTGCCAGCCAAGAGAGGTAGAGTATTCCCCTCCTCTGACCTTTCTTGAATCCTTGGATCTAAAGGTTAAAAGTAATCAATATCTCATTGTGCTGCTTGGTTTCAGGGTAATAAGTAATAACCATCATGCTAAAATCCAAATGATTACAGATAGCACTTAAATTAGTTGACCTGTTTGGGAGATTTTATGACTTCCAATCAGGATAATAATTAGAGTTTGCTAATAAAATTTTGGATTAAGTTGCAAAAAATTTCAGCCTTTAATTTTTTGAAAAGTGACTTTTACTTAATTAGATGGGAATGTATAGTATTCACTCTTTTGTTAACCTGATAGCTTTTGCTTTAGCCCCAGATATTTGTAGATTTCTTTCTAGTTTCTAGAAAAGAAATTAGAGGAACATTTAAATTTCTAATAAGAAAGAGTTTTTGGATCACTGCCATCTTTGGCTCCTGAACTACTCAATACTATGTATATGTTTCAGGTCAGTGACTTCATAGCAGTGGCCCTCACCTGCTTTTTAGCATGCCCTGTTCTTAAATTACTTATCTTTAGTGGTTATATTCATATTGGGGCTAATCTGGTTTTAGGCTGGCAAAAAATTATATGATGTGTGATTAAACTTTACAGACAGCTATGGTATGCATGGGGTTATTTATTTTGTTTTAAAAAAGAGTATCAAAGTTTAGAGATGAAAACCAAGTATTATCATTGACACAGGGGTATTAATATAAAAAAGATAAATGATATGCTTAGTGTTCCATGTAATTACATCAGGAAGGCATTGGTTATCATAATTATAACCACAAGGAAGTGTATAAGATACATATGCTATTTAGTCTAAATAATTTGTCTTTATCATCATTCTAGTTTGTATAGTTTATTATAACTTCTTGAATGTATTCCTAAAGCAGGAATGTGGAGCTAAAAGGTACCTAGGTAACGTTTCAGTTATTTCAAAAGAAGTCCTGATACCTGTTCAGAATAGATGGTAAGTCCCAAGGGAAAAGCTTTCCCATAGTGCTTTCACACATAAACTCATTAACTTCCTTTATGTCCTTATCTCATAACATTGTCTAACTTTGGAAGGAAGTAGATTTGTGCTTGTCCAAGGGATATGAATTTGGAGTATTAGGAAATTCTCCAACCCAACTAGCTCCATTACCAACTGACCATACTGCCTGTAATCCCATTCTCAAGATTCATTTCTTTGGGATAAAGAAGAATGCACTCTACTGAATGCAGATATTCTGTGGGGAAGGGGCAGGATAATGATATTGAATTAAATATCAATTTTAATATCTAGATAAAATAGAAAGGCATTGGTAAGGTAAGAGAGTGAGTAGAGAGAAGAAATCTAGAAAAGGGAACAAAAACGATGTTATTTTCTTCAACATTTGATAAAAAGAGAAGTGTGTTTATGTGTATGTATGTGTGAACCTGTTTGTGTGGTATTGAGATGGGCATAGGATAGAGGGAGAAAGAAACTTGTCAAATAGTAAGATTTTACTAATAAATTTGATTGTGTCAGTGCCCCATTCACATTGTCTTATTTAATGCTCGCAGGGATCTTGATTATTTTCATTAATTCATAGACCCTGAGCCAAAAACATAAAGAAGTTAGGAGGCTAGCCTAAAAGGCACAGAACTAGTCCCTTAGTCAGGTTAGGCTAGGGTATGCCAAGATAACAAATATGCCCCAAATCTCAGAGACTTAAAACTGCAAAGATTTATTTCTGATGCCTACTACATGTCCACCACAGGTTGGCTATTGGCACTGCTTGGCATTGTCCTCACTCTAAGACTTAGGCTAATGGAGCAGCCACTCTCTTAAATATTCCCTTCCTATGGTAGAGAGAAAAGGGAGCTCTGGCAGGTCTCACTCTGGCCATTAAGCCTTCTACCTGAAAGAAACACATCAGTTCCACTCAAAATTTTTGGCCAGAACTAATTGCATGGCCACAACCAACTTCAAAGTAGATGGGAGAAATGCAGCCCTACTATGTGCCTGAAATGCGGAAAGCTAGAAATATTTGTTGAGCAGTACTAATAACTACCACAAGAACTAAGTAAGTTGGGGTTTGAACCCAGTCTGGGTGGCTGCAATGCTCATGGTCTTTTGCTTGCCTGCTCATTGTTGCCCCAACATCTTCTCTACAACAGGTAGATTCTTGCAAGAACATTATTTCCTCCCTCTATATAAGCTTTTTGTGCTAAGATAGAAGAAAGAAATGTTAGATGGTATATCTGCAAAGAAAAGGTGATAGACTTGGGTTGGCTCTTTAGCTAATCATCAGGCTGTTCTGTGAAAGCCCCCAAACTTTCTGAAGCACCTCAATACCCTGGGGAAGTATTGCCATGCTGAGCCTCACTGGGGCCTCCTGCATTTTGCTAGATTCAGGAAAGCTAAGGATGAAAATATTTATGCTTTTTGGAAAATGCACTAAAGGCAGCATTGCGCTCAGAGGATTCAACCTCCTGGATCCTGTTATGCCAAAGGAAGTTACTGAAGGAGGGTCCCCATGGAGAGATGCTCTATAGGAATATCATTTTCAGAAAAACCATTTTCTAGTCCTGTTGAAGAAGCAATTTCAGTTCTCAGAAACAAGAGCCTTCCTAACCATATTCTTAATAATGTGGGCATTTGTGAAACTCATACATTGTTAAACTAGGCACTTCTGTGACACTCTATCCCTAATGAGGCACACTGGGGTAAGCAAAGAAGGAAGGAGTGGTCTTCCTGCTGAAGCTTGATTCATTTACATAAGACACAAAACACACAGACACACAGACACACACATGCAAGCTAGGAAAGAAACAACGAGGCTAACGCTCTTATGGCCTTTGGGTTTATTTCAATTTCACTTCTAAAGTTTCTCAAACCACAGAGCTCTAGCCTTTCTCCAGAAGGATAGCTATACCCTACTGAAACTCATCTAAACTTACTATTTCAGCTGCTTTCCTAAGTAGTTGATTCCATATGCTTATAGACATTTACATAAAGAAAATGTGTGAATTTTAATACTCCCCTTGTCATCTCATTTTAGCCTTAAAAGCTGGGAAGTTTGTGGAGGAAGTACACATACATAAAATGTGTTTATTCACATACATTTACATGCGTATACATATATACACGTATACAAAGTATTAACTTATTTAATTAAAAAAAAATCTTTCACCAAGATTGAATTTGAATGAAGCCAGATTCCTTGAATCAGATATGCTATAGTCCCAAGACATTTAAATAATGCACATATAAATAACTGTACAAAATTCCTTCATATATGCCAAGTTTCAGTCTGGAGCACATTTCCATGTTATAAATCTTGGCATATTGGATTTTACAACCTTCATTATAACAGTATTATCCCTTTTAGTACTCAAAAGTGCCTCCCTGAGAAAGTCCTTCTTGGGGATTATTTAGCTGTGAATACTTGTTTATTAATTAAATGCATATTTTAAAATGATGATCATAAATATGGACTTTATAGACCACATTTAAGAATGATTGATTATATTTTTTGTTAGACTTCACACTACAGGTGGAGGGTTCTTATCTATTTATTGATTGTTTATTAATATATCTCCAGTGCCAAGCACAGTGCCTGGCACATCATAGAAACTCAATAAATATATGTTGAAACACATATTTTCAACAAGGCTTATTCGATAGTTAATTAAACTCTATTAATCAGAATTATGCTATCAATTTATTAATTTTTCAACAAAACTATTTTTATGCTGTGATAATTGAATGTAAAACTTTATGTTCTTTTATGTTATATATAAAACAAAAGTTTCTCTCCTTGCAAAACCAAAGTGCAGTAAAGACAGTTCCTAATACCAAGAGTACTCAGGCTTGGCCAGGTTGATATTAGGGAGAAAGAGAAAGTGGTAGGGAAAGAAAAAGGCTGAGAGGAAAGGAAGGACAAAGACACCCATATCTGAGACATAAATGGTACAAAAATCTACAACTAATCACCATAACTCTATGGCTAGTCTCCAGCCTCTCAAACCATAGTATTCTCTGGTGTATTCTTGAATATTTAGATACATACGGGTATGATTATTTATACATGTGAAGGTAACATGTTCTGTGCAGATGTGAAATCTAAAAATCAGGTAATGGATGTAGGTGAATATGAACAGTAATTAGAAATGGTAGGTATAGAAGCACAATTGGTACTTGTACCATAGTTGGCAGAAGAGTTTATTGACACATTCATTGCAGAAAATTAGATATGACTTCAGATGAGCGTGTGCTTCTGAAAATATAGTCAGAAGGGGGTGAGGAAGACAAGAAGGGACTTGGACTTGGGCTGGCTCTTTAGTCCAAGTTTATGATGAGAGGGAGAGACACGTGCACATGAGAGAGAAAGAGAGAGAAAGAGAGAGAGAAAGAGAGAGAGAGTGAGCAAGAGACAGAACGAGAGAGTAAAATAGTGACTTATCTTCCCAAAGCTGTAGCTAGCTAATTCAGAATATGGAAATTTAAAAATTAAATGTCACTACTCTAATACCAGAAGAGGGCTGAAACACTTTTGAAATTTTCTCCCACATTTTCATTTTAAAAAAGTTTTACGCTATTCATAATTTTAAGAAATAATCATATATGGCCGTTTGTAATTTTTTTACTTAGTGATTAATTGTGAGCTTTAATGATTTTAAACAATTAAGAAAATGTTACAAAATGCATCATTTCAAATTAACATCTGACAAAGATGTGTAGTCACTTCACTTCTTGGTGCTCTTTGTGTCCACCTTGACATCCTTTTGGGTTTACTGTTTTTCCACTGAACTTTGTCCTTCCTCCTTAGCTTTCCTCAGCTGACATGCTGCAATTTGAAAATATGCATGATAAACATTCCTGTCTGTATGATTTTTCTCTCCTCTTCCTCACTCTCATCTGCCTGGTGGTGCTAAAGACCCATTCTGTGAAGTAATGTCTTATAAACCAGGAGCCAAAATCCTCATGTTAACTTAAGTATAAATGAGTCTCTAGGGTTGAGCTAATTGAAATCTTTTCTGTAACATGGAAATATCGCAAAAGAATTCAAATTTGGCTGGCATCTTATAATCCAAGTTTTGATGATAGTTTCACTAGGCTCCATCCGTCCAAGTTTGGGTTAGAAAAAGAAATAAAGTATGGAAACACTGTCAGAAGCCTTTTCTGTTTACAAAAAGATCCAGGGATACCATGAGTAATGCCAGAAATCTCATGTGACAGCCAGCTCTTGTGGGAGTTTTGAGCTCACCAAGTTCAGGAAATAGTTCCAGAAAGCTGATTGGAGCATTGGAGCACAATGATTTTTTTTTTAATCCGAAGTGAATAATTGTGTTCCCTGTCTGCTGTTGTCTACACTGCTGCTCAGAACATCTCCCCAGCACTAGGTAATATTTGGCACTCAGTAAATACTTTCTGATTTGAATCACCTGCTTAATGATTTTTCTCCTGAATATTCCAAAGTTGATCTCTAAGAGATTTTGTACAGTTATTTAGTTCCATGTAAAGTGGGAATTTCAGTGGTGTTCCAGGACTGCAAGTACCTTGAAAGGACCTTCATTTCATTCCTTCTCTTTCAAGGATTGTTTTTATCCATTCCATATAGAAGAGCATTTGTCCTCCACTGAAGATCTTTCCAGAGGGAATTCCACAGCCTGCCATTCAAACGTTTGACTCTCCTTTTCCTGAAAGTCTTCATATATCTAGTGTAAATCCTCTCTGTTCGTGGAATTCATTGTCAGATCAGCCAAAATCTATGCTCTGTAATGAGCTCTTCTGTTTTCTGTATAGTCACATTTCTCAAGCTTTTGCAGTTTCAAGTTAGAAAATTTTTTGGTGCTCAAAGCTGGTTGGTGAAAAAAAAATTTTTAAGTCATTTATTTCAGTTTTGTCTACACTCCATCTAACTGAAACCACTTCCATCCTCTTTTGTAGCAGAAAATATGCTAATATTGAAAGACTGCTGGTAAATCCATATATTTGAGAGGCTTTAGTAAGCTCCATGGATTTCTCCATCAGGTTTTTCAACTGTCTCTTATTAACAGTTAATGAAATAGTTCATGGATGGTTTGGAAGAGGAATGTAGCCTGTCAGAGATGGTATGACTTACAGTATATGCCTTTAAAAATTTTAAAAAGAAAAGGAACGTGACATAAAAAACGGACCAAAAAAAAAAAAAAACCTCTTCCATTTAGGGACAGAGCTACTTCTTCTCCCAGTGGATGCGTAATATATTATTTATGTAAGAGTGAGCATTGTGTTTTTGGCTCACATTCCATTTGGAGCATACACAATATGACAGTTTCCCTGGCTTATTGTTGTATATGTGGCTATCTATTTTTAATACATTGCTTTTGTCTCTTTTTCATGCTTGCTTACATCTGTTGTTATGAAAACTGACATAAAGTTTTTAAACATAAAAGAAGTGATGGAGAAAAAGATGTTAAGAGACAAACAACATTTCAAGGGAACATGAGGTGGAGAAACAGGAGCAGAGTCACCACTGAGGGAAACCGAAAGCAGCCTCTGCAAGATAAATGGGAGGGAGGGTCAGCACAAGGGTGTGCAATCACAGAGGAAAAAAGTGGCCATGGCGCTACACAAAGCATTTCTAATGAATGAGGCTTAGTGCCTTTTCCTCCAAATCATTGAAACATTTTAGGCTTCCGTTTTTAAACGTGGGAAGTAGGGATAATAACACCTACCTTGAAAGGTTGTTGTTAGGATTCCATGAAGTAATGTATATAGGGGCTTCACCTGGTCCTTGGTAAATAGTATGTGCTCAATAGATAAAACAGAATCAGGGGCTGACAAACTATGACCTGCAGGTCACATGCAGCCTACCACTCATTTTTAAAATAAAGTTTTATTGGAACACTTCCAGGCACATTCGTTTATGAAATATCTATATCTTCTTTTACACAATGGTGGAGTTGAGTAGCATGAACAGTGACCATGTGGCCAGCCTGCCTAAACTGTTCAGTATCTGCCTCCTTACAGAAAATGTTTGCTAATCCCTGGTATAAATAATAACTATTATGGCAACCCTTTAGGAATATCCAGTATTTTACAGACTTGAATAGTTTCCCAATTCAATTTCCTATCTGCTGTATTGCAGTAATATCTGTTGATTATTATCCTCTTGCCCCAGGTTCTAGTTTTCCTTTTGTAACAACCCAAACTCTGTTTTGCTTGCTTTTCAGTTTAACATTAAATGGTTAATTGGTTCATTTCACCACCAGGTGGCCTCCTATACTCTATTGTGCTTGTGGTAACCAAAGAAAATCAGAAAGTGGATCCTATACATTTCTTTCAACTTTGGCTCTCACTGTGCTCATATGGCACTTCTCTGGTGGCTTGACTGCTCTGAAATTGTTCATTGAACCCTATACTTCATGTTTGGCCTTGAAACATAAATAGATTCACACTGACCTTTTTATAAAATGAATTATTGCTTTTAAATGCATACACACACACATACACCAAAATGGATTTTTAATAAAGAAGCTTGGTTGTCACTAATAGCTTTGCCATGATTCAGTCCCACTCTCACAGGTATACAGAGTTAACTGATCTTGAAGCTTCCTTAGGAAAAGACAAAGGCCAAAGAAGCGCAGATCTCTATATGTTAATTTCTTCGAAGGGAATGGATGGACCTCATCTCAGTGCCCCAGTTTATATTATTTTATTCTATAGATCCCCTTTTGAGCTTTCTTTGATCTTATTTTTAAGCTTCACTAAAGACCAGTGTTAGCAAAGGAAGATTGAGAAGCCATGTGATAAAGCCCTGGAGAAGGAGGCCAGATTCCCCTTGGGCAATTATTCTTATCCTCTCAGGCCTCATTTTCTTCATCTGTAAAGTGAGGGGGGTGGACTCAGTATCTCTCAGGTCCATTCCTACTTCAATATTTTCTCTTTGGTGAAAAAAATCAAAGATTACTTCAATTAGTAATTGACTTTGCCTATAAGCAATCGGGCTAAATCAGAATTTTAAGACTTAATTTCACAGGCTAAAAGACCAAACTCATGGGTAAATATAATACAGGCATACCTTAGAGATATTGCAAGTTCAGGTCCATACCACCATAATAAGGAGAATATCACAATAAAGCAAATCACATGAATCTTTTGGTTTCCCAGTGCATATAAAAGTTGTGTTTACACTATACTGTAGTCTGTTAAAGTGTGCAATAATATTATCTCTAAAAAATGTACTTAATTTAAAAAATATTTTAATGCATGAAGATACTAAGGATCATCTGAGCCTTCAGCAAGTCATAATCTTTTTGCTGGTGAAGGTCTTGCCTCGGTGTTGATGGCTACTGACTGACTGATCTGGGTGGTGGTTGCTGAAAATTGGGGTGGCTGCGGCAATTTCTTAAAATAAGACAATGAAGTTTGCCACACTGACTCTTTCACAAGAGATTTCTCTGTACCATACAATGCTGTTTGATAGCATTTTACCCACAGTAGAACTTCTTTTGAAATTAGAGTCAATCCTCTCAAACCCTGCTTCTGCTTTATCAACTAAGTTTATGTAACATTCTAAATTCTTTGTTGTAATTTCAACAGTGTTCACAGCATTTTCAACAGCAGTAAATTCCATCTCAAGAAACTACTTTCTTTGCTTATTCTTAAGAAGGAACACCTCATTTGTTCAAGTTTTATCTTTAGATTGCAGCAACTCTGTCACATCTTCAGGCTCTACCTCCAATCTAGTTTTCTTGCTATTTCCACCACTGCTGTTACTTCCTCCACTGAAGTGTTGAACCCCTTAGTCATTCATAAGGATTGGAATCAACTTTTTCCAAACTCCTGTTAATGTTGATATTTTGATCTCCTCCTATGAATTTCAGATGTTGTTAATGGCATCTAGAATGGTGAATCCTTTTCAGAAGGTTTTCAATGGACTTTGTCCAGATCCATCAGAGGAATCACTATCTGTGGCAGCTATAGCCTTATAAAATGTATTTCTTAAATAAGACAACTTGAAAGTCAAAATTACACCTTGCTACATGGGCCACAGAATGGATATTGTGTTAGCAGGTATGAAAACCTCATTAATCTCCTTGTACATCTTCATCAGCGCCTCTTGGGTGTCCCAGTGCATTGCCAATGAGCGGTAAAATTTTGAAAGGAATCTTTTATTCTGAGCCATAGGTCCCCACAATGGGCTTAAAATATACAGTAAATTGTGCTGTAAACAGATAAACTGTCATCCAGACTTTGTTGTTCCATTGATAGAGCATAGGCTGAGTAGAGTTAGTATAATTCTTAAGGCCCTAGTATTTTCAGGATAGGAAATGAGCCCTGGCTTCAACTTAACATCGTCAACTGCTTTAGCCTCTCACAAGAGGGTCAGACGTTCCTTTGAAGCTTTGAAGCTAGGCATTGACTTCTCCTTTCTAGCCATGAAAGTCCTAGATGGCATTTTTTTCCAATAGAGGACTGTTTTGTCTACATTGAAAATCTTGTCTACATGAAATCATTTGTCTACATGAAAAGTTATTTCATGTGGCCACCTTTATCAATGATCTTAGCTAGATCTTCTGGAGAACTTGCTGCAGCTTCTCCGTCAGCACTTGCTGCTTCACCTTGCACTTTTATGTTATGGAGTTGGTGTCTTTCCTTAAACCTCATGAACCAACCTCTGTTAGTGTCCAACATTTCTTCTGCAGTTTCCTCACCTCTCTTAGCCTTCATAGAATTAAAATGAGTTAGGGCCGTCCCCTGAATTAGGTTTGGCTTGAGGGAATGTTGTGGCTGGTTTGATCTTCTATCTAGACCACTAAAACTTTTTCCCTATCAGCAATAAGACTGTTTCACTTTCTTTTCATTTATGTGCTCACTGGAGTAGCACTTTTAATCTCCTTCAAGAACTTTCCCTTTACATTCACAACTTGGCTAACTGGCACAAGAGGCCTCGTTTTCATAATATCTCAGCTTTTTACCTGCATTGCTCACAAAGCTTAGCTACTTCTAGCTTTTCATTTAAAGTGACTCTTTCTTTCACTTGAATAAATAGAGGCCATTGTAGGATTATTACTTAGCTGAATTTCAATATTGTTGTGTCTCAAGGAATAGGGAGGTCTGAGGAACAGAGAGTACTGCTGGTGGGTGGAGCAATGAGAACGTACACAACACTTTAGGATTAAGTTCATAGTCTTATATGGGTGTGGTTTGTGGTGTCTCAAAACAATTACAATAGTAACATCAAAGATCACTGGTCACAGATCTCATAACAGATAAAAATAATAATGAAAAATGTGAAATATTGACCGAATTATTAAAATGTAATGCAGAGATACAAAATGAGTACATGCTGTTGGAAAAATTGTGCCAATAGCCTTGCTTGACACAGGGTTGTCACAAACCTTCCATTTGTAAACATTGTAATATCTGTAAGGCATAATAAAACCAAGTGTGCCTGTATTTTTTTAAAGTACCATAAAAAGTGTATAATTTCTAAATACCACACTACTTTTGGTTCATTTCAGTCAATAAAAATATAAATATATATTTTATGAAATTTCTTAGACACTTTCCTTTCCACTTTACTTTTTTTCAGTGGCAGATAACTTCCATTGGATTTTCTGCAGTGTCTTTTGCTATCTGTAATGGAAATTCAGCTTTCTCTTTGACATCTTATTTTCTACACATTTTAATTTTTCTACCTTCTTCTTTAGGCAGAATTACCAAGTGTCCCTCAGTTGTTTTCACAGCATGGAACAGATACATTTGCTTACACTTCCATTGAAACTAAGTCATTTCATAACATATGAGCAACGTTTGCTTACCTTCTGCTTGTATTGTGGTACACACATTGGTAGTTTATACACTATTTGAATTGTCACATTGGATGTCATGGCAAATATGACTAAAGGCATTTAGCTGTCTATGAGGAAAGGACCTGAATAGTCCCTAAGGCATTTTGGTAAAGAACAGACTCACGTTTGAATTCAAAGTCTACACCTTGGGAGACCTAGTGACAGGCAATCACTCTAATTTCAAATTCCCTACTGGGGATGCTTCTCTGGAGAGCTATATGGTTGAAGGCAGATTCATATTTGCTTGAGGAAAAACTGATTACAAGTTTTTCTGCCTTGCAAACTGCACTAATTGGTATCAAATTCAACTAACAATTTATGAAGTTTGCATCACTTTCTGTGTGTCCAAGTACAAAGACATTTTTCACCTGAATTCTCTTATCACATATATTTTGAAAATTACATATGTCCATATGTCCTAATACAATCAGGAATTAATGGTCTAATTATTTTACTTTTTCTTAAAAAGAACAAGGAATGATGTTTTCTCATTTTAGTGACTGTGGGAATGAGACAATAAGTATTCGTTAGGGTCCTATGGTGTGCTATGGAGAACCAAATAAAGGGAGGTTATCCTTTTCCTTAAGTAATTTATAATCTACTTAGAAAAGCAAAATGAAAAAACATGAAATAATAGCAAAGATAGCAAATTTATGTGGTATGAAAAATAAGTGCTAGTCTTCTTAGAAAGTCCTCATGGAAGAAATGATATTTGAACTGAACCTTACTGGATATAATTTAAATAATTGGAATAGAGATAGATGCATTGCAAAATAATACAATTTAGGGGGAAAAAACCTCAGATCTAGGAATTAGCTTGACGTGCTCCCAGGACTTTACCAAAAACAGGAAGATGAACTGGAGAAGAGGAAAACCGGTGACAAACCATATAGCTTTTATCCCATGTGTTCAGTAAAAGTCAATAAAAGGAAAGATTTTTTTTTTTTAATTCTAGTGAATATTGATTGCTAGATTCAATATTTCAAACAGTGAAGAGAAGTTATATATACAAATAAAGGAATTAGTGGCATAAAAGAGAGAGAAAAGTTATGCCAGAGGTCATATTTTCTTAGCACGCAATTCTGCATGCTAAGAAAAGTTTGAACAAACATTTGTATATAGTGTTTATTATGTAACAGGAATTGTTCTAGGATCTTTGCAGATACTGGCTCATCTAATCCTCACAACAACCTAATGAAGTATTAACAGTATCCTCAAATGAGCAACTAAGGCACAGGGAAGTACACAGCTAGTAAGCAATGCAAGCAAAGTTTAAATATGGGGAGTCTGATTCCAGGCATTTAATTTATTTTTCAGGCATTTAATTTAATTTTTGTTAATTTTCTTAACCAATATTCTTTTATCTCATTGATTTACAAATTAAAATGTTTGACATGGTTTTTGTCATCATGTTTATGTTTAATCACTCATGCATGAGTGATTAAATGGTCACATATGTATAGATTTTAAGAAATAGTATTAATAGGTAATATCAACAAGCTCCCTCCTCCCTTCATTAAGAGTCAAGAAGAATAGTAAAACTTTGTCACAGTATATATATATATATATGCACTATATGTATTATGTACTATATACTGTTAGGCTGGTGCAAAAGTAATTGGGATTTTGCCTTGCTTTTAATGGCAAAAACCACAATTACATTTAGTATATAGTATAGTATACACTATATATTTAGTATATACTACATATATGTACTATATACTATGTACTCTCTCTAAATATGTATATATTCCTGTCTTTTAGAAAATACATAATATATATAATTATATATTATCTACATTATATAATGTATATTAATTATATATTATATGGTATACATTATCTATCTATTTATCTGTATTTACATTTCTAATGACTTCACCCTGATATGTGATTTCTTTTACTCTCTAATATGGCCCAACACTAGTTATAATACATTATTTCTAAGACAAAAAATAAAAACCATGGGAAATTTGCAGTCTTGCTTTCTCACATGGGTAGCAAACCAAAAAATCTTATTATAAATCTCGTGTGTGTTAAAATCAAAGACTTCTTATTAATGTTGTATTTTATATCAAGATCTAAAATTTCTTACAAATATGATCTATTTACCTCTTAAAATATCTGTGTTAGACAAGTGGCAGAGATAGCTTTGTCCCTGTTTATGGATGGGATGACCATGGAAATATGAAATGACTTTCCCTGGATCAGGTGGATCAGGTGCCAAGCCACCAAGAAAAAGAACAAAGGCAGAAGTAACAGTTGCAGGATTGATAGTGCCCAGCAAAAGGTGCTTAGGGAAAATTCTCAAAAATCACATGTTTTAGTACTCATATCTTCTTGAAAATTTATCCATTGTTGTGGTTACAGCTGTGCTAAACGGCCACATCCTTGTACTTCTGCTTCTTTTGGTTCTAATATCCTCTTAATGATTTTTTTCAGCCTTTATGCAAAATGTTTAAGTCATCAACATCATATTCTGTCATCTGTTTATTTCAGGGAAGTCATTCACTAAGACCTTTTCTCTAGCTGTAATTTCCTTCCTTTTCTGCAATGCTGTTTATTTTTTGTAGTTTTTAGGATTTATTCCCTGTAGACTAGGAATTGTTTTTCCTATCTAGCTAAACCTCTGTAACTTCCCCTATTTACTTATTACTTTCTCTCCATGCATCTATGCATCTCCATCATTACATTCTCCAGATCTTCACTTCTTCCTCCTCTTTACTTTTATTACTCTTGTCTCTTATCACAAACACACACACACACACACACACACACACACACACACACACACACACACATTCTGTTTCTCTTTGATGGAACTATTCTAAGAAACTTCCTTGAATATTTATAGCAGACTCCTTTACATAGCTCAAAAAGTGCTCAAAAGCAGTTATAACCAAGGTTTGTTCTTTATGGTCTTAGTTTATACCAATAAATTTCCACTTGTACCCTACAGCTTCTTTAAACTGTGAATTGTGGTTCTTCTGAGTGACAGGCATGACTATCAGTGAGAACTCTCCTATCTGCCCTGTTAGTCTCAACCTCAGGCTATTAAAAATCTGTTGGGTTTCTGAGGATGAGCCTATGCCAAATAAATCTGGCTATAAAGGCTACAGGAGTAGGGTTCTCAAGTATGTGTTGGCCACTCCAGTGTCACTTTGAATGGCATTCTTGACTTTATTTACATTATACTTGTAGGGCCCACCAATTTCTTCAGACTTCTGGACTGAGATCTAAAGATGTATTTTCAAGAGCAGTGGTATGACTTACCAAGCTAAGCTGAAATTCCTCCTGAAATTCTATTTGTGGATTTTAGTACGATCTTACTGACCTTGGGCAAGTCATTTGGCTTCTATGTATTAATTTTTAATCTGTAAGACAGAAGTAATATTACTAACTTTTCCCCATGGGCTTGCCATAGGAGATCAACAAAAAAAGAACAATCCATTGAAATGACAGTCAAGCTTTCTGAGGCTGCAGCAGCAGTGTTTAAGCCTTAAAGCCTAAAATCTCTAAAATTTATTTTGTTAAAATATTTTTCTGACAAATATGGGTAGGTACCCAAAAGAAACAAAAAGACCCAAGGGGTCAGGGGATGGGTAGAACAGAAAGGTATTTAAGTCTGTAGCATACTGATATCGGAACTAGAAATTAGATTTAGCCTTTCGCATTCTGATCAAATGTTCTTGCTTTGAGAAAACACTGCCTTATAAAAGGTGCCCTTAAAATATTCAAAGAACTACTGCCACCTTCCTCTTTTTTTTGATAGATTTTCACAGAAACTTTTCTTGTGTTAACCGTTCATGGCCATGATAAACAATTAACTTTGTTCATGGTATCTGTCTGAAAATTGAGAATAATATTTCTGTATTGGATGTTTTACCAAATAAGTTTTTTCACAGAAAATGAAGCTCAAAGATAAAGCAATCACACTCTACTCATTTCTGTGTACTAACACTATATCTGGCATATATTTCAACTGCTCTCTATATCTGCCTGGACTTTCTTTTGGGAGAAATTCAAATGAATAAATATTTTGCAACAACCTCCTACATTTAAACCATAATGCTAAGAATTACGGTAGATAAAGAGTGAAACACATGTGGTCTCTGACCTCATACATTCCCTTGTAGAAGCTTATAATCTAATTCTGAAACCACACTTATCCTCATCTGAAGTGAAGGCACCAGAGATATTCTTAAAAAGTAGCATTAAAAATCAGATATTTTCCCTATACAGAGATTTGAGCAGTCATCAAGAAGAACTCCATAGCATTATGGATGTGTTAAGATTATAGATGTGAAAACCCTTTGAAGGTTAAAAATACTCTGCAAAAAAAAAAAAAAGTCACAATGTGAATACATAAAGGTATAATGGCACTTTCATTGTGTTTTGGGAACAGGCAACCCTGGAAAAGCTTTGATCAGCTCTGTCTTAACACCTACCATCACATGGTAAATCCTGGGTGCAGCTTCTCAGTGCTGGAATCCTTAGTCCCTGGGGAATGCCCATTTGCACGAAACTTGAAAAGATAGTTGTTTGATGATGACAATAAGGGCGATAGTGCATTCAGCCTTTATTTAGGAAACTGATTCTCATAGATTTCAAAAGCCACCATGTTCTGCAGCAACACCTTTTTGATAAACTACAATGGCTACAGTGTTCTACTTCTCATGTTTCTTCTTACCCTCAAAGAGAAAGCAAGATATCTCTTTGAGAAAATATCAACAGAGTTAACATAAGAAATATATAATTTCTTCCTTATGAAATTAATTTGGCATTATTTTTGAGGTGTGGAGCATCTTGGCAACTGCTTTGGTTTAAAACTCTATGTGATTTGGGAAAAGCACGTTTCAGAATGTTTAATTCAGCGATACAAAAGGCACTAATGAAATATGCATGTATGAATTTTATATCATATTAGATCCCTCTTTCTTGAAATCTGAATAAAAGCCAAACATCTGGATTATGTTTGAAAAGCCTGAATTTCCAATTTTCAGAGAGATCCAGTCTATTTTGACATTGCACACTTAGCCTTCACATTTACAGTGTGCCATTAACATTACTTGCAATTGTAGAAAAAAAAGTCCAGATTTAAACAAACTTGGTGCCTCCTAATGCTAAAAATAAATCTATATTTGAAATGGCTGCTGCTGCTGCACAACCATACACATCCATAGTTCAGGCTTCTTCAGCATTTTCATTATAAATACTTGCACTGAACAGGCCTGTAATTCAGCTACAAAGATATGTGGTAGGCTATGATATATAAATTCTCCTTTGAATGTATATTAAAACAACAAACAGCAATTCATACATCACTTAGTTTGAGAAACTATTCATTGACTCAAGGCTTTCTGAAGGTCTCAAATATTCAAGATATTCTGTGGTCAACTAAAGAAGACATAGCCATCATCTTTTAAAGTTTATTCTTCAAATTTACAAGACAAATAACATTTCTGTTTTTATAGATATCTGGGTATATTTTAGCAGCTAGACTAAAGGCAAGTGAATATTTATGGTCTTAGTAGTTTAGGGATGTAAACATGCATATCATTGCTTTATCTCATTTCATTATCATAGTTTATTTAGGAGATAGATGGTCAATCAAGTTTTAGGGGGTAAGGCAAATAGTGGTATGTCCACACAAGAGGTCATGGAAGATAGAAGAATGTGACTATTGTATTTGAAGTTTGCATAATGGTAATTCTTCAATGGACTTTAATTTACTACCGTTAACTTGTTATTGGATTTCGTATAGCACGTATTAGGTAAATGTTTTCTTTTGTTACGTTTGGAGAACAGCTAGAGTCAAAAATTTTTCTGTTCCTATTCTTCTTATTTTGTGTTATTAGAAAATTCTAAATTAAGTAGTTGTACTGAGTGCGGTGGCATGCACCTGTACTCCCAGCTACGTAGGAGGCTGAGGCAAGTGGATTACTTAGCCCTGGAGTTCAAGGCTATAGTGTGTGCTCATCATGCCTGTAAATAGCCAACTGCACTCCAACCTGGGCAACATAGCAAGAACCTGTCTCAAAAAAAACTTTAAAAAATTATGTAGTAGTGCCAAATTCAACAGAAATAGCTGTGTTTAGAGGTGTTTGTTTAGGTTGGTAAATGGAAAACAAAATAAATGAAACTTTTACATTGGAAACCTTTTTTAAAGGAGAAAACTGAGTTTCATTACATTAATTGCTGTGCCTCAAGTCTTTTTTCCTTCCTACATTGCATACTCTAACAGATATTACATAATTGCATAACTATTTTTACTATGTGCTGACATGACATTACAACAGCCCTGATATGGTGCATCATAATGAAACCATAATTAGAGTAGTCATGATGTATTATGGCAATGATCCACATCGTCACTAAAGTGCATTGGAATGCACAGAAAACCCTTTGAGATGTGTAGATTTTCAATATAATATAGCACAACCATGAAGTTTCATAGCATGGAGGAGAAATTACAATTATGCTCATGCTGCTGGTAGCAAGGGTTATAATGCACATCTTCGATATCTACTGAAGAAAGTCTGTATTGATGAAGGAGATTTTTGAGGGAGATATTTATCTTGAAGTTTATGTCTTTTAAAAAAATTTACAGGAAGGACATTGTTGAAATATGAACCTAACCGCATAAATTCTATAGTAGAAGTCTCCTATATTTATTAGATAAAAGGACTTGAAAGGTTTCATTCTGTACCTCACATTCAATGAAATGCCTCTCTAAAATAGGATGGATGGAAGACAGTTTTGGAATTTTCAGTTAACCCTGCCTTTCTTTTGGTTCTCTGTAGCCCATCTTAGCTTAGATTCTACAGCTTACATTTTATGTGGTTGTGTATTTGCTCTATTGTTATTCTCTCAGGTTTTTCTGTATGAGAATCTTGTTTCTGAATCTTGTTCCAGCGAGTGACAGCTTCTTCTTAACTTGGTGATTTTCAATCTTGGCATTTCTTTTACCTGAAATAATGTAATTGTTATGGCTGATCTTGTGAATGTGGATCCAAAGAAGCTCAACTTGCTAAAACAGAGAGGAACTTTAGGCTCTATCTTCCAGGCCAATCCTCATTCAATGCTTCATTTGCCCATAATATATCCCAGCCAGGTAGACTTCTCATCTCTGCCTGAACACCTCTAATGAATGGGAACTCACTATCTTTCATGCTGTGTTCCTACTCAAGCTTCAGCCTTTGACCCCCAGCCTGACCTTTGAGGTCAGATGGAACAAATTAATATTTTTTATGCAAAGGTCCTCTAAATATTCAAAGTCTGCTAACATGTCCTTCCTCTCTTCTCTCACCTCTAACTCTTATTTGCCCTCTTAGCTGAATACCTTTAGCTCATTCAACAGCTTGGCCCTTGGGGTATTGAGTCTTCTCCCTGAAGTGCTTTGCTTTGAAACATTGTCTAGGTCCCTTTTGGAAAATGGAATGCAAGCAGTATCAGGTTGGGGCCTAGCAAATCACAGTCGAACTAATATATCCATTACCTTTCTTTTTTTAACCGTGTGTTTGTCTTAATTCAACCCAAAATCATGTTTCCTTTTGATATAGACAGGAAGCAGGGAAATATTGGGTAGAAGAGGGTGGGGGTCCCTGGCAAGGGTTCCACCCTCAAGCCTGGAACCACAGCCCTAAATGAGAACGTGCATTCCTGTTTTCCTGCCCGAATGTTGCCTTTTCCAAAACCACCCTGGCCCACCACACCCCCAACCCTGTACCCATAAAAACCCCAGGCTCCACTGGCAGAGAAGAGCAGTGCAGCAGAGAAGGAGAGAAGAGAAGAAGCATCTGAATGTCAAGAGGAGTTCAGCCAGCTGGGGACAGTCAGAGAGGAGTTCAGCCAGGGATGGCCAAACTCTAGGGAAAGACTATCTTCCCACTCCATCCCCTTCCTAGCTCCCCATCCCACTGAGAGCCACTTGCATCAGTAAAATCTTCCACATACATCACCTTTCAGTCCATTTGTGTGACCTGATTCTTCCTGGATGCTGGACAAGAATTCATGATGCGCCAGGTGTGGGAACCCAAAAAGGCTGTCATGCTGACTCTTCTCTAAGCTGTTTAACACTTAAGCCGTCCACAGATGGCAAATGCTAAAAGAGCATTGTTTGTAACACATGCCCTCTGAGGCTCCAGAGGTTGTGGGCAACCCTTAGACGCTGCCTCGGGCCGGTGCAGGTTTTTTTCCTGCTGGCACCCAAAGTCACTTGCCCTGGCTCCTGCACCCGCTCATCTGCGTGCTCCCCCTCCTGCAAGGAGTTGGAGTGCGGGTGGCCAAGTAAATGAGCCACACCTCTCTCACAGGTCTCCTGAAGGGCTCAGGGGAACTCTCCTGTCTCACTTTTTTTTAAATTTACATCTACCTTCCGTTGTCTGTTGACTCACATTGAACCTAAAGGCAAGTGAAGCCTTGTCACCTCCATTCTTTATGCAGTTTAAAACTTTTTATAGTTTTGGAGTAGGGGTATGGGGTGAAATGGGGTGCTTATTAACTATCTGACTTTACATTTGTCATTTCTCCTTCTTAGATTTGACTCATTATGGCAGCATGTTTTGTTCCTTTTAGGGTCTATTATCATCTGAAATAGACATTGTAAAGTAGTTGCCTGCAGATTCATATCCAGAGACATAGTTTAGTCTGTGTAGTGTTAAAAAGTTTTAATGCAACATATAATAATTTTGAGACTTCATATAAAATATGTGTGTGTGTGTGTGTGTGTGTATAGGCTTTAAAATATATATGTCTGGCCATACTGAACCCATGTTGAAGCCATATTTCCACATGTTAACAGTTGGCAGAGCTGAGTGAAGGGTTGCCCCTTTTAGATGAGGCATATGCTCTCCCATCCTCCACGGTTCACCCTCTTATCTCTTACTGATATTGGATATTAGTAATAATCACATTTATGCATTCTTTATTTTAGTAAAAAAAAAGTTCTCTTTTTTATAACAGTAGCAATAGTTAGAATATGAAAGAGAGAAGAAGATTTATCCTTGCCCTATTCGATTCCTTGATATCATCTGCCTGGTAATGAGGTGTTGGAGCTGGCTAATACTGACTTATGAGAGCATATTGTTAAATATTCAGGAATTTTACCAGCAGCAACCACCATTGGTAGATTGGAATCAGCCACGGTGGGAGTATTTATACCAGGGAAATCAAAGAACACTACAAATCAGGTCTTTTTTTCTTCTTCTTCTTCTTTCTTTCTTCTTTTTTTTTTTTTTTGCTTAGAGAACCGGTTTACTAGCATACCACTACACTTAGGTATTTGACTTTATGATCTCTGAGCTAAAATATATATTATACTTTATTGATCAGTGAGATTAGTATAATCTCCCAATCTGATCAATATGCCATATTCATATTTTTCTTATCTATGTTATTAATAAAATATTTAATAAGAATGGACCAAAGAAGAGACCTATGGCATAACATCCATTAAACAATGATCTTTACATATAGTTGTTCAACAGGTCCTCAGTAAACCTTTGTGCTTCTAAAAGATTGCATCCATCTGCTCACTTTATGCTTATGAAATCTAATGAAAGCGCATACACCTAATCCAGGAATTCACATTCTTGGAGTAGGGATTTAAGTCATTAGATTTTGGGTGTATGTTCTTAGCAATTTAATTATGTTTAAAATCTGGTTAGTAGTGTAGTAAATAACTCGTATTGCTACAAAATTGCATTGAGAAGGTAATAAGATTGAATTTCTACACAAGTTGACACTCAATTAAAATTTCCATATATCCAGTGAGTTAGCCAGTTCTTGGCTAGGGAGTTAGAGCAAATGCCTTCCTACTAAGCCGATCACTTCAAAACAAGCAAAATTTGTAATAGTGTCAAATCAGGACTGAATGCATCAACTAAAACTGGAGTTCAGCTTATCAAATACAGATCAAAAGCAAGAAATAGACTAGAGAGCACATGGGATATTTCTTCCTTAAATTTCTCTATTTTTTATTGACACTGGAGGAAGAAATAGCACATTAAAACCTCCTTACTGAATTACTGTCCTAAACCAATAGATCCATGGGGCTTGTTCAGCTAAAAGCCACAACAGACTTTGTAATGCAATGATGTAATCTTGGCTTTGTGTCATTTATATTCAACCTAAAAAAAAAAAAAAAAAAAAAAAAAAAAACAATTTTCCTGAATAGACAGGCTGACAACAATATTGTTTGGTGTGGGTTTTTATTTGGATTCTTTCCAAATGGTTCACATGCCTTCACAGTAACACATCATGCCTGCTTACGTTTTTTGCCTGTATTCTAAACTTTTCCCCTTTTACTAGCTTTCTATTTTTCTTTTAAGGTCTCAGTTATGTTTGTAAAACTAACCAGCTCTACCACAAAATTAGGATGTATCTTGCAGAGAGCATTCATTTTACTTTTTGCATATTTTTCCCGAGGTCATGTCAAGGTTAGTTTGAATTCCATCCTACATTAAGACTTCTTTCACAGCTATTTAGCTCGGCAGCCTACTCCCCGCTGGGGTCTGCCCCTTGGGCACGTCAAAGCTTCAGACCTGACAAATCACACACAGATGAAGCTGTACAGTTTTTTAAACAGTTTCATCAGTAACTTTTTTTTCTTTTTCACTATCCTCTTCATGTTGAGATTTTTTTTTTCTCTGAATTACCGTTTCAGGAATGTTGATTTCCGTTTGAGACAATTTGTTTTTACATCAGAGTTGCAGACTAGCAGTATCATTTATTTTATAATAAAGGATATTAATAGCCTTCTCTCACCAAGACTGCAGACCTACAGACCATTCTTGACTATTATAACTGTAATTGCTTTATTAAAATCTATTTGTAACAGGAAGTGTACTGTTGGAAATGTAGCTATATCATAGAGTCTACCAGAATCTGAAAAAAATATCAACCATAAAAATACAGTTTATAAGATATTATGAGTTGAGCCTGGAAATGTTTCCCAAATGGTTAATAATATGCTCTTATCAGTATTTTAGCAAATTATGAAACTAAATGACGCAACTCTATTTCCTGTTTAATTGATGAAGTTAAAGTGCTTGGTTGCTAATGAGTGTATTAGCAAACAATGTCCCCTTTACAGGCTTAAGTAGATCAGGATTTTTAAAAAGCAGCTTACTATCCTTATTTTTATGGGATGAAAAATATTGACTGCCACAAAATTGCTAGACCAACTGAAGTAATGGTGTAATTATTTCTGTGCAGTCATTTTGGCAATTTCCAATGACCAGATTAAGGTTTTCTAGTTCCCACACTAGAAGATAGTTATTTTCTTTTACAAACCGTAGACTTTTCATTACATTTTCATTCAGGACAAACAACACCTGAAGATCTTTACTGCAGACTAAGCAGAAAACTTGGAAGTTAGGGGAAAAATAATATTTGAATGATTCTCCTCTCCTCAGTCGTCTTTTACAGTTTGCTCAACAGGAAAGTACCCAAACGAAGGGTTCTGTAAAAGGTTGCTTGGTTGAAACTAATTAAAGACAGGTCTAAATAGAAAAAGAAAAGAAAAAGAGATCAAAGGAATTACATTAGGTGTCAGGACGTCATTTGGGAGCGTTTTATTTAATTTTTGTAATTCGATTCCAGGAAAACACTAAATTCTAAAAATGTCCATTTTTTGCCATAATTTTATATTTGGGTTATTTTTGCAATAAGATACATGTCAACAGGCAAACATCTTGAAGAAATCATTTCAGTATTGGCGCATTAACACATTATGGTGAAAAGGGAGGCTTGTGCTTTTCACGCAGTGCATTTCAGTCTTCAATTAATGTGAAAGCACTACAATGCCTATGCAACTTCTCTTGCCTAGTGGTGCACCATTTATCATTGCAGTTTTACATTGACCTTGACACCCACTTCATTAGAATAAAGATTGTCTACCATTTAGGTTACATTGTTCCTCTGCACAGAGACCCCATGCAAATTTCTGTTCAGATAGAAGAGCTGCGAGGCTGTCAGAGGTCATCTGCATTAAATGATTGCAGCTATTTTCCAACTGCTTCTTTTCATTCTACTCAATTCAGGCTAGGAGGATCAATCAAGTCCTCTGCCTGAAACAGTGGGACTGCTGGGAATATAACTGTTTTTGGTAGTAGTGGATATGCCCTAAACAGTATTAAATATTTAATACAAACTCATTAAAGGCCATACAAAAGCTTCAGAAAGATATCAAATTTACAGAAATATCTAAGGGGATAGAGAACCTTTTTTAAAAGTAAATAAAAAAAAAATCAATATTATAATTTTACAGAGTATGATCAAAATAGTTCTTAAACTTACTAAATTTTACCTATAGGAGACTTTTTTCTCACCCTTGACATGGATAAGAAAGAAAGGAGACAGGTAGACTTGTCGTCCTTATGCCATATTTTATATGAAATTGACATGAAAGTTTTCAGTTATTGGTGTTTTTATTTTTGTTCTATAACAGTGACTTCTAGTCTAGCTATATTTATTTTTAAAGGCTTAGATATTTGTTATTTAAAAGAAATGATTGGAGAAATAAGTTGCCAGGTCTCCTACTTAAGTTTTCTGAGTGATATAATTGGAATTAAATTATTAATGGGAGATACTTTAAAAAAGATTGTTTTATGATCTTCTATTAGGGAATTTGCAATTCATTTTAATATTTGTAGTTTGATTTATATTAAAGATAATGCAATCTATGTCCAATTAACAGTACATGGCCAGTGTAATGTGATTTCCAGATCATGCAAATGGAATAAGCTAGAAGAGGGGGAAAACTCAATTCTTAACCTCAGGTGTAATTTGCTGTGTGAGTTCTGGCAATTTTAAATGACATTGCACTTTTTAATTTTTCCAAAGGCTCAGCAGCAAATTTATCCCAATCAGGAAAACCTATTATTAATTTACAAGGACAATTGTAGGAGTCTTTATAATTTCTCTATGCAATTACTCACCATAAATTCTAATGATAAAATACAAGGAGTTTGCAAGAAATAACGACTATTATTTGTCTTGGACTTGAACCCTTTTCTTCAATTTTGAACATCTTCTGGATGTGTTGGTGGTACTGACTCCATGTGCAGCATCATATGCATTGTGAGATGCTACACACAAGTCTTCTGAAAAGGGGGGCAGCACAAGAGCTGCTGCAAAGGCAACACTGGCCTCTAGCAGATTCCTGCACTCTGCATGTACAGCTGAGCTTGGACCCTGGACTTTTATATAAAAAGACTCTTTGTTCACCACTGAATGGCATTAGGCATGGACTTGCTGAGGGGCCACCATGAAGCCTCGAATGAAGAGGGCAAACACTAGCCAGAAAACACGTGAAAGTTGTAAATAGACATATCCCTGGATTTTTTTTTGGCAAAAATGCATATTTTCACACATTATTTTGCCAATAGTTTGGTGTTTTGGTGTGTTCCTAGCATTTGCTTTCTTACTGATAGACTAAGTAAGATATATTTTATTTTCTCAGTGTATTCTATCTATCTATCTATCTCTCTATCGATAGATCGATCATATCTATCAGTCAATCGTGTATATGGGAAAGGGAATCTCGCTGGGTAAACAGGTGTTTGTGGCATTATTTGTACCAGGAAAGACATTCAATCCTGTCATTCTAATAACTAGATCATTTCCCTTGTTTTAACTTTTCCTAATATAAAGTCAACTGAAGCTCAGTTAAAAGTAATATGGTATAAGATATAAATGCTCAAACCCTGATGACACAGAATACAACAGCCCTATTCTAATAATCAAGAAATGTCTTTAGTTTAATTTGTGTGTTTCTCGCAGCCAAAGCTTCACTCTCTGTTCAGCAATGTCTGGTCTCTTTTCAGCATAACCAACAGAAGCACCATACAAAAGTCTTACAATGGATGTCTTAATCTCTCTGTGTGCTTTTAGAGCATTATTTTGAATTCCATCATGCTGCCTTTTTTCTTTCCTCTTCTGAAGTTTTATTACAACAGCAGAATTCCCAGGGAGCTTTGGGGGCAAGGTTCACATAATATAGCCCTGAAGTTTTGCTTAGGTGGAAGCCATCCCCCAATCCTGGCCATCTTTTGATGATCCTTCTGTTTCAAAAAGATTTCACTGGGTAGAGTCTTATAGCATTAGCTGTATATAGTTTATTTTTTATTTTTTTTATTTACCAGACAGTGAGCATCTACAACTCTTTCATGATGTTTTCTTTCTCTGACCTCACAGTGACAAGGCATCTTGTTCCTTAACATTGAGGGAGGCAGAAAAATGCTTGAGTTGCTCAATGTGTGCCTTCTATACCAGTTTCAAAATGGCTTATTCTTCTGGTTTCCATGGTGACAATTAACACTGTTTCAAGGCATTGTTCCAGTCTCCATTTGGGCAGAATTTTCGGTGTGATTTCTAACAAAAAAAAAGGAGGGGGACTTCGGTGTGGCGGGGAAGCCTTTAGCATAACTGTCAAAAAAGTTATCTCAATCAAGTCTTCATGCATTTCTAAGTATGTTTATTTCAGAAATTCCTGTTTTTGCTGACTTTGTTTTATAATTCAGTTTTAGCATTTGTGCTAAGTAAAGCACTCAATAGGAATTTTCTACAACTTCTTTAGTTCTTAGTTAAAATGGTGGGCTAGAGTTTGTAGTTATTTTTAACTCTTTTTTTTTTAAGTTTTATTTATATTTTATACACAGGGATGACATTTAGAATAGTAGTGTCCTGTGTCTTTAATTTGGATCATTCACATATCTATTAGGAGGCTTCATTAGTCAAAATTGAATTGGCCAAGCAAATACACTTAATAATGTAAATATGGCCTTTCAAGAGAGTATATTTTATTTTTGACTAGACAGAGAGGCCCACAGCAGGTGCTGTGGGGAAATTAAATACTGGATGCTTATTTACCTTAGCACTCAAGAAAAGCTTTCTGACTTTAACTTTGCTAATCTCATTTTTGCCTATTGAAGAGTAGTCTATATCATAACATCCCCAGACTACAGGACACAATGGGGCAGCCTCTGCTCACTTACTGCTGTGGGTGGAATGAATATGAAGATTAAATTATCTTCTCACCACAGGATAAAGTAGCCCCACTTGATAGGATGACCGAAAACTGATAGAGCTGGCAGTTGGTTCTCTGAGTCTAATGCTTCTGAAAAGATGTTAAGAGACAGAAGAGCAAAAACATACTAGCATCAACAAAAATAGAAGCTCCTGACATTATTACACATACAGCTTGAGCCCCTAAATCGTACTAGATTTAACCTTGAATGTGCTTCAAAACTTAAAATAAATATTTTCACCTTAAATTATAAAACATTTTAGTACCTTTCATTCATATATCAATACATCGAACAATTAACTAGATCCTCTTAGTTTTTATATTATAGTTTGAAGGCACTGTCCATCAATCACACCTTTCATCAAGCTGTTTAGACAGTAGGCTATATGGTGACAAAGACCGAGAGAATACATAAAGACAAGTTTCTTTTAAATGTAATAACCTTTTATAATAGCTATTGCAGTGACTACTTATACACATTTAACAGAGAAGATTAGTTTATTACATCTAAAATTAAATTAATTGCTTTTTATATTTTTATTTGTGTAAGACTGTTGTTTTTATGGGACACATCTAAGCTGTTTCCTTTCTTGACTGGTCTGCTGTGTGAGAGCTGTTTAAAGTTGGGGTGAAGAGGGGGGATGAGCTTGTCACAAGTTAAAGGATAACTGGTAGAGGCCATTCCCAAGTGGCACAGCCAGAGGACTCTCTCTGTCAATGTGTAATACCATGTGGCATAAGTAAAATATTTGAATAAGATTTTCCTGCCTGCCTGAAATACTGGTTCCCCCAATATTATGTGGAAATCTTACCAAATTAATTATGTAAATATTTGTTAGCTATATCATTTCAGATGGGAACCTAATTGCATAAAGCAGATTGTCATCTCCTCCAATCATCACATCACTGTAGAAACACTATCTAGGTTTCTAGAATACTTCTGAATATTGAATCCAGAAAATTCAAGTGGACAGTGTGTTTCCTAAGTGCTGGAGTAACATGGCCCTGGTAATTGCCTTCCATTAGAAAACGCAATCAGAATTTTTCTTGTATTACAGGCCAAATTCTAAAAGCGCTCTAAAGTAACCCTTGATTTTCTCCACTATGCATATTCATGTAATTTTGGATACTCTGACACCCTGATCAACATTCATTAATAATATGAAATGCTTTAAATCACCTCATTTAAAACATTTTGTTCTGTGATCCACAAATGACTAACATTTGGAGAAGTTTACATAATACAAATGATGTGCATGTTTAGTGTAAATGAAAGATTAAAATATGAAACTAAAAGTATGCAAACATATGCATGCAAATGCCGAAGATCTATTAACCGAAACAGTGATTTCACACCTTCTTTTCCTTTAATCTGCTTCCAATTGTATTTTTGTTTGGGATCTTATATAATATCATGTTTTCAAGGTGAATGAAATCACCCAAGTGCTTGGGCACATTTGAACTTACTGATTTACTTATTTCCAGAGAAAAGTTTTTCTTATTAACTCTGATGAAGGTGTTTATCTTAGGGCACCCTTGGTCGTTTAGGGCAAAGGAACAAATACTACCATGGAACTCAGTGACCTAAATATGGTGCCTGAAAGAAAAAAGTTTTAAAATTGCTATTATATTTTGGAAATGTGCGAAAGATGTAAAATATGTTTAATATTTTAACCAGAATCTAGATTTTCTACTCAGAGGTGTTTTTACATGTACATTTATAAAGTACAGTCATAGTCATTTATGGCTATCCATAATATAGGACTAACTATGGAGTTATCCAAATAGAGTTATTTGAAGAGAATCACCATAGTAACTATCATATTAAATAGCACTTACATTATCTCCAGCAAAACATCTTTTAGGAGAGACTCTCTTGGCAGTTTGTTAGAATATAATACATACTCGGGGAGAGGGTTCTGTAGTCAACTATGATTTGGGGGATATTTTACAGTAATCAATAAGGAAGCATAGATTTGTAACTATTCCTAAAATGGTGGCTTTCCTTTTTCTCTCTATGTGTACCTTCTCTCCAAGCCCACACAGAATTTTTAAGGAAAAGAAAATGAAAACAAAATGTTAACTGAGAATTCAGAGAACTTACATAATCTTCATGAATAATTTTATTTCTTCCACTTTGAGACTGGTCCTTTAGGGGCAGAGATGAGAGGTGGACAGCACTCTGGAGCCAAATGATGACCAAAATTAACTGTAATATTAAACCCCCCTAGACCAGTTATTGTCCTATTTGGAATATTTTAAAGATCAAATATGTGTATAAACTTGAGTTTAAGAAAGAAATCTTAGTCAACTAAATGTAATAACTGTGTGTGTGTGTGTGTGTGTGTGTGTGTGTGTGTAATATATTCAGCAATATTCTTCATCTACTCAAAGTACTTACGTTTAGCCTCCCCATAAATTTTATTGGGAACAAAAACTTTTAATGCTCATAAGCATCACAAAGTCTGTGTTCAATGATTTTCTAAGAACACCTCTCTCCCTAATGATATCTCTTTTTCTCTTTTCATTTTAGCGATACAGTGTGGAAATGTCCATCAGACACCTGAAAAAGACAGAGCTGCTTAGTAAGGTTGAAGCTTTGAAGAAAGGTGGCGTTTTACTACCAAATGATCTCCTTGAAAAAGTGGATTCAATTAATGAAAAATGGGAACTGCTTGGGGTATTTGCATTTTTATTACTGTTTGTAGGTTATGTGTACATTTTTTGCGTAGTGAAGTACTCTATCTGTCTGATTTCTAATTTGAGGCACAAATATCTCTCTCTTTCAATTCACTACCTACATTTCAAACAAGCTATTCATGCTATTATGGGAAAGACACTGCTTTTCCTCTTCTGTTGATTTTTTTTTCTGAGCTTGTCTCCTCTCAGATTTTAATAATTTTGGTTCTTTAATACATGAAAAAGTAAGTAAAATATTCCATGTATTATGGGTATGCACCAAGTCAACTATAATACAGTATATCTGATATATACTGACTGTCATGCTTGAATGAATGTTAATAGAATTTATTCTGAAGGTACATGTAAGAGACATCTACTGTTTAACTATTTACTGTACCCTTAAGATGAAAAGTGGAGTTGTCACTACAGCTTTCAAGTCACACTAAAGCTGCCAAAACAAAGATGCAAATTTGACCCAAATCTGAATTGCAGAATTGAATCAGCCTGTGTTTTGTGCCTCAATTTCCAGCTCACTTTTAACAAAAGCCAAAAAAAAAGAAAAAAGTTTCATGTAATTCATTTCACGCAATGATGGGCTGGGTCTCAGCCAAAGACTGAGATGCAAGAATCTGGCAAAAAGGCAATATAGAGATTCTGTTACCCAGAGACCAGGATGGCACTGTGCAGGAGACAGTGCTGTCCTTTTGTTGGAAGACAGCTGAGAGAAAAGTTAAACTGTATTTTTTCATCAGCTTCTCTCCTAAATTGCCTTCACTTCAAATCAAGGGTAAGCTATATTTGTCAATTACCTAAATAATTAATTATAACAGCCAGGTATGGGCGATGTCAGTTATGGAGCATAATTTTGCATGCCTTCCAGTTTTCTACCTTAAAAAAATTTTTTTAGATAAATAATACTCCAAAAATATTTTGAATAAAAAGCTCTTCATGTACCTTGATGATTTGGAGGAATGCCAGTATTCTGTTTATGCCATGCCTAATCTGGGAGATTAAAAAACTGCAAGTTTAAGTCCTGTTTCTCATTTAAATTCACTACACTCTGCAGTTGTGCAAAGTAACTTAAAATGTTAAAAGTTTTTCATCTAACATATTGTTGCTTTTTAATAATAATTAATGGCTTTCAATTTATAATACGGTGACTTAAATCAAAATCTGCCAAATTCTACAGCATTCATTGATCTCAGACAGGAGAAATGTGGTTAGTGTATGACATTTTAAAAGGTTGTTTAGTACATAGATAAGAATAGCAACCTTATGTGCTTGATAAAGTAGTGATAAGTCTGTTTACATTGCATTTTAATATATCCATTGCTAATTTGATAAATAACAACAATATTTTTAGAAAATTATTTAAGTTGTGTCATGTGTATTGCTTCCTCAACAGAATTTTAAGTCAATATTATATTGAAAAAAGAAATAATATTTAGCTATCCTTTATAAATCAGAGACTTTAAAAATAGTTGCCATTTTGGCAAAAATATCATTCAAATACAACATGCAGGTTTGCAGTGAGAGAGTAGGGTGAGGGAAGATTTTTTATAAATCCTGTACTATGCTAACACCACCAGGCATACTGTTTTAATTGGCATGATTACATTTTAATTGGCATGAAAAAAATTAAAGACAAGGATTTTAACTTCTAACAATAGTAAAATAGAGGGATATGGTTTTTAATATTACTTTCATCTAAGGTGAACAGTGTGGAATGGAAATACATTAGAATGAAATGTCAGTGGTGCGTACAGTTTAATCTGTGAAATTTTGTCCCCTGTGCTGCATATTACTCTGTCTCAATTGCATATTAAACAACCCTATCAAGGCAGGCATTGGCATCTGCTGTGCTGACACAAATTGTGAATTAAATGAAATTGATGTCCTCTGTCGTATATTTATGAAGACGGACCATTCTCTGAAGTATTCTGTTTATGAAGAATTTATGATTGCAAACTGTTCCAGAACAAAAAAGTGGCAATAAATTCTTTTTTGTGACCCTACCCTCCAAGGGCATTGATTTCACCTCCTGCTGCTACTTTTGTTACAGCGTAAAAACAATAGCTAAATCTGGATTCCACTGAGGGTCTTCAAATTATCAATATTTTCACCATGAAAATACAAGGGTGTCACCATGAAAATACAAGGGTGTTGCCAAGAAAGGCTATTTTTCTGCTACAATCTCCTAAAGATACTATTTACAGAACACTACACACCAGATGAATGTTTGTTGACTTAATTTTATTTGTGTTTTAAAGCTTATTTTTGTAGGTTTAATTCATCATTATAGATTTAAATCCTATTGATTGGGAGTGCTTTCCACCAGAAGGAAAAAAAGAAAAGAGCCCTCCCTGACAACGCTCTCCTGCCACAGTGGTTAATTTAAGTAGGCTTCTAGCATAGGGAATTGGGGATTATTTTAACACATATTCGGTATTAGAAAGTCCAGCATCCAGAAATGCAAAATGGAAAGAATTGTGGAATTGAACAATTTCCAAGTCAGGTAAAATCAACAAAATCACCAAGGAGGCTTCCTTTTCTTAAAACCCTTTAGTTACATGGTTTCAGGAATACGTCACAAAACAAAAAATGGAAGTTAATTCTCCATGCTTCATCTACTCTTGGCCTCTTTAGTATATTTATTAAACTTATATCTCCTGAACGTTTTATGTGCAGACTTTTTTTACTATAAAGTCCTATCATGAGAATTCAAATGAATTTTTCTCTGTGACCAAAAAATTCAAATGAATTTTTATCTGGTGAACTATGGGCCAAATCTCCTTTCTATTAAAGGAAAGTAAGTGAATAAGGAATGAGGTCTTCTTAAGTATCCACTGGTACTCAGAACAACTTGCACTGAGAATTCAAATACTAAATGGAACAGCGACCTAATCTGAACTGAAAGTCAGTAGTGAGGTGGCAGGTATAGATGGACGCTTCCAGATGGCTCTTGTTACCAACAAAAGTGTAATGTGTTTCTGGTACCTAAGCTAATCTATGTTTTTGTTTTTTTGTTGTTCGTGGTGGGTTTTTGTTTGTTTGTTTGTTTTATTTTTTTGTTTTTTAATCTGATGCATTAGAAAACCCTAGGAGAGAAGATCCAGGACACAATGGCAGGGCACAGTGGGTCCAGTCCACGTGACCTGCTCTCTCCTGAAAGTGGAAGCCTGGTAAGGCAGCTGGAGGTCAGGATCAAAGAACTGAAAGGGTGGCTAAGAGATACAGAGCTTTTCATCTTCAATTCCTGTCTGAGACAAGAAAAGGAAGGAACAATGAATACTGAGAAACAACTGCAATACTTTAAGGTAATAAAAAAACAATCAAAGTTGATAAAAAGCTCTTTTTATGGTAGGGATGAAATATTTATCAAGTACATAAAGTATTATACCCATGTATCTATGTATCACTGTGCACCTAAATGTTTCCTTGAATTTATAGACAACCTCCACATTTCTTATATGCCTCTGTGTGTATAAAGATGAACATTAAGCATATCAAATATACATTGTAGAGGGAAAATCTCTGCTGCACGTGTGTGTTTTTTGCAATGCTTGTTGAGGGAGGACTTTGATGAATTAAAAGCAGACCAGCAAACATTAAAGATTACTAAGGCCTTTGAAGGACAGACCTAAATGTTCTATAAATAACTTGGATAAAAATACTTACACAAATTGATATGATAAAAACACATGATTTAATCGAAGTCCATTACTGCTAACAAAAGGAAACATAATTTTTACATATGAAAGAGTCAACTACTTATGGAGGGAAGAAATAAAGCAAAATAGGTTCCTACATTACAGGCATATTCCATTATAGAATCTACCAACCTCAGCAACACAACTATTCATATTCACTATATGTCCATGGAGAGGCATTTCACCTGGTTTGTTTCTATTGTTTACACAATATCTATTTAAAAGCAATTTAACATTAGAATGTTTTCCCCCATTGCCCAACCTAGCCCATACTGCTTGAATCTTTCCATAAATGTAGTCATTATTTGGGTTCTGGCTAGTGTCAGCCTGAGGCTTTGGGGTTGCAGAATTTGAACTTGGTGGCAATAAATCTTCGTCACCAGAAATCTTAGAGAGGAGTAAAAGGAAAAACAAGAAGAAAAGAACTTTTTGGAACCAAGCAACCATTTCTTCTCAAAGCATTGTAGGTCCAGGTTTTATTCATCCCACCCTGCCTGCAATCATCCAGTAATCTGTCAGAAAATTTAGTCACATGTGATTCACATTCTCTCTGCCAAACAGGCAGAGTCATCTTGCTCACCTCTATAACCCAAGAGGAGGCACCCTCAAAGACAAGACCACAATACTTCCCAATAAACTATCTGCATTGCACACCTGTAAATTAGCTTTCATTGAAAACCTCCTCTTCTGCCACTTAATGGACAGACCAAATTGGAAGTTAAAGTGTCTTGCCAAAGCAAATGAGTTTATGGTCTGAAATCTAATACCCAGATGATTTGCTGTTTTATCTCCACTTGACTCATCCTAACCTCTACTGCAGGGAGATGGAATCTTCAGATCTTTTAATGAAACTTTTCAAACTTTTTGAGATTATGGAGCCCTGATGATTTTTCTTTATGACTTGAAACTAGTTCCTTTCTAAAGTTGACCTTGAGGAGTTTGATCAGATAAGTTAGGGGGATCTAGCATAATGGCACTTTTTTATTGTTTTTAAAGAAAATTTTATTCATGACTGTTGGAATAAATCTCTTTCCTAGCCAGAATTTTAAATAATTCTGAGCTATTTACTCTTAGTGTTTAGTGTGTGATTAATCCAGTGTTCTGTGTGTTACCACATTCACTGGAAGAAAGGAAGCAAATGTTCGTAATATAATAATAACGTAATGTAATGTTTGTAACCTGTCAAAATTATAATTGGTAATAAGCATGTACAGAGTAAAAATTTTTTACTTACCACAAACCCAAAGAACAGGTACACTCTGCCTTTCTAAGTGATGAAACAGCTCAGACAGGAGAGTGACTGAAGAACCTTTTTACATATGAGAAACCCTCTGCCATGCTCTGCCTCTTGTGGATTCCCAAAGGTCTCCTGCCATGACTCATCACACAGAAGAGGACAGGCTTTATCCACAGGGTTTAGCTTTATGATTCTTTATCCTATAAATCCTCAGCCTTTTAACAGAACTGAAGTCCTTTATATGACACTAAGAGTAATGACAGATAAACTACAATGTACTCTCCAGGAGAATGGAAGGGAAGGTGCTGCATATGAAAAGGAAAACCCATAGCTTTGTAGACAGAACTGTGTTTCCTTCTGATAGATTGGTCTGGGATGAGACAAGGGATCAGGATCTTCAGTTTTCAGAAAAAAGAACAAACCAATTGTGGAACATTTTCCTTTTCTTTAAGCAATAAGTATGAGAAATATGGGATTAGACACAGGAGAAAATTCTACCCAACAAAGAAAGAGTCCAAACTCAGCAAGAGGGAAGAAACATGAAGGTGTGGACCTAAGAGCCCTGGGACAGGAATGCAGAGTTATCGAGGAATGAACACACTCTGACAACAAAATGCAGGAGAGCATGTCAGGGATTTAATGAGGCCAGCTGGCAAAGGGCCCCTTCGAGCTGCGTGTGTGCAGCTTCAATGCCATTGGCTGGAAAGCACTACTTTTTAATGATGACCCTTCAGAGAGAAAAGAAAATAATTGCTTAATCATATGTTCCTTGTATCCCATAACCAAATTCATTATTCTAAAGATTCAAAATGGGAAGATATTATTCCTTAGCAGCTAAACAAGGCCACAGCACTGGCCTGGTCCCAAAACCAGTTGAGGAAGAGCAAGTTTAGACCTGTTACAAGACTTTGTCATCAAGAAGGTGAATGAGTGGATTAGATTTAATAACCTTGTTGATGATTAATGAACCAAATCTGCTTTCATAATTTAAATTTGACAAAGCACTTTTATGCATATTGTTATATTTAAAATATACACTAATTATATAAGTCAGAAAATTATAATTACCTTCTTATATGTGTGGGTATTTATTTTTATGAATGAAGAATTTGAGTTGTGGGAAGGTAATGTGACTCATTTAAATCCCCATAGCAACCAGCAGTAGAGACAGAGGAAAAACGGTTGTCTTTGAGTACAGATTCCCATCCTGTCATTCACTGACTTTTCAAATAAACTTTGAAACTTTGTTTTACTCTAAATCAGGGGTTGACCAACATATTCTGTTAAAGCCAGATAATAATATAATCTCTGTACGAATTATTCAGCTCTGCCATCATAGTGCAAAAGCAGCCACAGACAATATGTAAATGAATAAGTATGGCTGTGTTCAATAAAACTAATTTACAAAACTATTTACAAATGCAGGACAGTGGGCTTGATTTGATGTAGAGGCCATAGTTTCCTGACCCTGCTCTAGATTACAAAAATTATTGCAAGCATGAGAATGGATACAGTCTGTGTCATCTTTAAAGAAAGGAGACCATGCTACAATTGCATTAGGGGGACAAAAAGTTATTTTAATAATTGTAACAACCACAACTAATATGTATGAGGCATACTTTCTAAATGTTTTACCTGCATTCACTTATTACTCATCACCATCCTGAGACTTATTATAGTATGATCTCTTATATTTTATTTTTATTTTTAAAATTTTTAAAATTTGTGGGTACATAGTAGGTGTATATATTTGTGGAGCACATGAGATTCTTTTGTTACAGACATGCAATGAGTACTAATCACATCGTGGAGAATGGTGACTAAATCCCCTCAAGCATTTACCTTTTATGTTACAAACAATACTATTAAACCTTTTTAGTTATTTAAAAATATACAATTAAGTTGCTATTGACTATAGTCCCCCTGTTGTGCTATCAAATACTGGGTATTATTCATTCATCCTATTTTTTTCTTTGTACCCATTAACCATCCCGTTTGCCCCTACTACCCTTTCCAGCCTCTGGTAACCATCCCCCCAACTCTCTATGTCTGTGAGTTCAATTGTTTTAATTTTTAGAGGCCACAAATAAGTGAGAACATACAATGTTTGTCTTTCTGTTCCTGGCTTATTTCACTAACAAAATGATCTCTGGTTCGATCTATGTTGTTGTAAATGACACGATCTCGTTCTTTTTTATAGCTGAATAGTATTCCATTATGTATATGTACCACATTTTCTTTATCCATTTATCTGTTGGTGGGTACTTAGGTTGGGCTTCCAAATCTTGGCTATTGTGAATAGTGCTGCAACAAATATGAGAGTGCAGAAATTTCTTCAATATACTGATTTCCTTTCTTTTAGATATATATACCTAGCAGTGGGATTGTTGGATCATATGGTAGCTCTATTTTTAGTTTTTTGGGGAACCTCCAAACTATTCCCCATAGTGGTTGTCCTAATTTACATTCCCACCAACAGTGAACAAAAGTTCCCTTTTCTCCACATCCTCGCCAGCATTTGTTATTGCCTGTCTTTTGGATAAAAGCCATTTTAACTGGAGTAAGATGGTATCTCATTGTAGATTTAATTTTAATTTATCTGATGCTCAGTCATGTTGAGTCCCTTTTCATATGCCTGTTTGCCATTTCTGTGTCTTCTTTTGAGAAATGGCTATTCAAACCTTTTGCCCATTTTTTGATCATATTGTTAGATTTTTTCCCTATGGAGTTGTTTGAGCTCCTTGTATATTCTGGTTATTAATCCCTTGTCAGATGGGTAGTTTGCAAATATTTTCTCCCATTCTGTGGGTTGTGTCTTCATCTTGTTGATTATTTCCTTTGCTGTGCAGTAGCTTTTTATCTTGATGTGATCTCATTTGTCCATTTTTGCTGAGGTTGCTTGTGCTTATGAGGTATTACTCAAGAAATGTTTGCCCAGATCAATGCCCTAGAGACTTCCCCCAATGTTTTCTTGTATTAGTTTCATAGTTTGAGGTCTTAGATTTAAGTCTTTAATCTATTTTTATTTGATTTTTGTATATGGTGAGAGGTAGTGATCTAGTTTCATCTTCTGCATATAGAGATCCAGTTTTCCCAGCACCTTTTATTGAAGAGACTGTCTCTTCCACAGTGTATGTTCTTGGCAATTTTGTTGAAAATTAGTTCACTGTAGGTGTGCGCATTCGTTTTTGGGTTCTCTATTCTGTTCCATTCATCTATGTGCCTATTTGTAGGCTGGTACCATGCTATTTGGTTAACTACTAATTCTGTAGTGTAATTTGAAGTCAGGTATACAGTTTTATTCTTTTTGCTCAGGATAGCTTTACCTATTCTGGGACTTTTGTGGTTCCATATACATTTTAGAATTGCTTTTTCCATTTCTGTGAAGAATGTCATTGGTATTTTGATAGAGATTGTATTGAATTTGTAGATTGCTTTGGATAGTATGGATGTTTTAACAATATTGATTCTTCCAATCCATGAAAATGGAGTATCTTTCCTTTTTTTCTTTTTTCTTTTTTTTCTTTGTGTGTGTATGTGTGTGTGTGTTCTCTTCAATTTCTTTCATCAGTGTTTTGTTACTTTAATTATAGAGATTTTTCAGTTCTTTGGTTGATTCCTGGTATTTAATTTTATTTGAGGCTATTATAAATGGTATCACTTTTATTAATCTGTTTTTCAGATTGTTCACTGTTGACATATAGAAATGCTACTGATTTTGGTATGTTGATTTTTTTATCCTGCAACTTTACTGAATTTATTAATTCAAATAGGTTTTTTAGGAGTCTAGGTTTTTTCAAATGTAAGATATTATCTGCAAATGCAGATAATTTGATCTCTTTTTTTCTAATTTGGATTCCTTTATTTCTTTCTCTTGTCTGATCACTTTAGCTAGGACTTCCAGAACTATGTTGGTGACAGTGAAAGTGGATATTCTTGTCATGTTGCAAATCTTAGAGGAACGGTTTTCAGTTTTCTCCCATTCAGTGTGATACTATCTGTGGCTCTGTCGTATATAGCTTTGATTATGTTGAGATATGTTCCATCTATCCCCTTTGTTTTTTTTTAAAGTTTTTACCATGTAAGGATGTTGAATTCTATCCAGTGCTTTTTCAGCATCAATTTAAACGATCACATGGTTTTTATCTTTCATTCTGTCAGTATGATGGATCACATTGATTGATTTGCATATGTTGAACCATTCTTGCATCCTTCAGGTAAATTCCCCTTGGTTGTGATGAATGATCTTTCTAATGTATTATTGAATTTGGTTTGCTAGTATTTTGTTGAGGGTTTTTGCATCAGTATTCATCAGAGATATTAGCCTGTAGGGTTTTTTTTTTCTTTTTTTAAATGTGTCTCTGTCTGGTTTCGGTATCCAGGTAATACTGGTCTCATAGAATGAGTTTGGAAGTATGCCCTCCTCCTCTATATTTTGGAATAATTTGAGTCGGATTGGTATTAGTTTTTCTTTAAATGTTTGGTCGCATTCGGTGGTGAAGCCATCGGGTCCCTGGCTTTTCTTTACTGGGGGACTTTTTATTATGGCTTCAATCTCGTTACTTGTTATTGGTCTCCAGGTTTTGGATTTCTTCCTGGTTCAATCTTGGTAGGTTGTATGTATCTAGGAATTTGTTCATTTCTTCCAGGTTCTCCAATTTATTGGCATATAGTTGCTCATAGTAGCCACTAATGATGCCCTGAATTTCTGAAGTATCACTTGTAATGTTTCCTTTTTCATTTCTGATTTTATTTATTTGGATCTTCTCTCTTTTTCTGTTAGTCTGCCTAAAGGTTTTTCAATTTTGTTGAACTTAAAAAAAATGACTTTTGATTTCCTTAATCTTTTGTATTTTTTTCTTCATTTCAATTTCTTTTATTTCTGCTCTGATCTTTGTTGTTTCTTTCCTTCTAATTTTGGGTTTGGTTTGCTCATGCTTTTCTAGTTCTTTAAGATGCTTTATTATATTGTTTTTTTGAAGTTTTTCCTCTTTTTTGATGTAGGCACTTATAACTACAAAATTCCCTATTAGTACTGCTTTTACTGTATCCCATAGGTTTTGGTATGTTGTATTTCCATTATCATTTGTTTCAAGAAACTTTTCAATTTCCTTCTTAATTTCTTTATTGACCCATTGGTCATTCAGGAGCATATTGTTGAATTTCCTTGTGTTTGTATAGTTTCCAAAATTCTTCTTGTTATTGATTTCTAGTTTTATTCCATTATGGTTAGAGAAGATGCTTAATATTATTTCCTTTTTTTTTTGGAATGTTTTAAGACTCGTTTTGTGATCTAACATACGGTCTATCCTTGCAAATGATCCATGTGTTGAGGAAAAGAATGTGTATTTTGCAGCTTTTGGATGAAATGTTCAGAAAATATTTATTAGATCCATTTGGTCTATAGTGCAGGCTAAATCCAATGTTTTTTTTCTTGATTTTATGTGTAGAAGATCTGTCTGATGCTGAATGTGGGTGTGTTGAAGTCTCCAGTTATTACTGTATCGGGGCCTATGTCTCTAGCTCTAATAATATTTGCTTTGTTGATCTTGGTACTCTAGTATTGAGTACATACGTCTTTTAAATTGTATCATCTTGCTGAATTGACCCCTTTATCATTATATAGTGACCTTCTTGGTCTTTTATAGTTTTTGCATTGAAATCTATTTTGTCTGATATACATATAGCTACTCCTCCTCTTTTTTGGTTTCCATTGGCATGGAATATCTTTTTCTATCCCTATACTTTCAGTCTATGTGTACCTTTACAGTTGAAGTGTATTTCTTGTAGGCAACAGATCAGTGGGTTTTATTTTTCATCCCTTCAGCCACTCTGTGTCTTTTTATTGGAGAATTTAGTCCATTACATTCAGCATTATGATTGATAAGTTGGGACTTACTCCTGCCATTTTCTTATTTGTTTCCTCATTGTTTTGCAGTCTTCTCTTTCTCTTTCTTTCCTTCCTGTCTTCCTTCAGTGAGGGTGTTTTCCTCTGGTGATATGATTTAGTTTCTTGCTTTTCATTGTTTGTGTATCTATTTGTATGTTTTTTGGTTTGAGGTTACCATGAGGCTTGGAAATACTGTCTTATAACCCATTATTTTAAGCTGGTAACAACAATACTGTTTGCATAAACCAACAAACAAGCAAAAAGAAAACTAATAAAAACTCTACACCTTAACTTCATCCCCCTGCTTTTCAGTTTTTTGTTGTTTCTACTTATATTTTATTGTGCTGTCTGTGTCTTGAAAAGTTGTTGTAGTTATTATTTTTTATTGGTTCATCATTTAGTCTTTCTGTTAGGATAAGAGTAGTTTACACACCGCAGTTGCATTGTTAAAATATTCTGTTTTTCTGTGTAATTACTGTAACCAGTGAGTTTTATATCTTCATGTGATTACTTGTTGCTCATTAATGTCCTTTTCTTTCTAATTGAAGTATTCCCCTTAGGATTTCTTGTAGAACAGGTCTGGTGTTGATGAAATCCCTCAGCTTTTGTTTATTTGGGAAAGGCTCTATTTCTACCTCATGTTTGAAAGGTATTTTTGCCAGATATACTATTCTAGGGTAAAAAGTCTTTTTCCTTCAGCACTTTACATATGTCATGTCACTTTCTCCTGGCCTGTAAGGTTTTCACCGAAAAGTCTGCTGCCTGCCATATTGGAGCTCCATTGTATGTTATTTGCTTCTTTTCTCTTGCCACTTTTAGGATCCTTTCTTTATCCTTGATCTTTGGGAGTTTATTAAATGCCTTGAGGTAGCCTTCTTTGTGTTAAATCTGCTTGGTGTTATATTCTGCTTTTTTTTTTTTTTTTTTTTTTTTTCGAGATGGAGTCTCGCTTTGTCGCTCAGGCTGGAGTGCAGTGGCACAATCTCGGCTCACTGCAAATTCTGCCTCCCGGGTTCATGCCATTCTCCTGCCTCAGCCTCATGAGTAGCTGGGACTACAGGCACCCACCACCATGCCCAGCCAATTCTTTGTATCTTTAGTAGAGACAGGGTTTCATCCTGGCGCTAGCCAGGTGGTCTCGATCTCCTGACCTCGTGATCCGCCCACCGTGGCCTCCCAAAGTGTTGGGATTACAGGCATGAGCCACCGCACCCAATCCTTGGTGTGATATTCTTGTACTTACTGATATCTTTCATTGGGTTTGGGAAGTTCTCTGTTTTTATTATCCCTTTGAATGAACTTTCTATTCCTATCTCTCTACCTCCTCTTTAAGGCCAATAAGTCTTACATTGGCCCTTTTGAGGCAATTTTCTGGATCTTGTAGGCCTACTTCATTGTTTTTATTCTTTTTTCTGTTGTCTCCTCTGACTACATATAATTCTGCTTTTTTTTTTTTTTTTTTTTTTTTGAGACAGAGTCTCGCTTTGTAGCCCAGGCTGGAGTGCAGTGGCATGATCTTGGCTCGCTGCAAGCTCCGCCTCCCAGGTTGACGCCATTCACCTGCCTCAGCCTCCCAAGTAGCTGGGACTACAGGCGCCTGCAACCACACCCAACTAATTTTTTGTATTTTTAGTAGAGACGGGGTTTCACCCTGTTAGCCTGGATGGTCTCGATCTCCTGACCTCGTGATCCACCCACCTCGGCCTTCCAAGATAAATTCTGCTATTAAAAGACTGATGCATTCTTCAGTATGCCAATTGCATTTTTTCAGCTCCAGAATTTCTGCTTGATTCTTTTTAATTATTTTAATCTTTATCTGGTAGAATTCTGAATTCCTTCTCTGTGTTATCTTGAATTCTTTGAGTTTTTGCAACACAACTATTTCAAATTATTTGTCTGAAAGGTCACATATCTCTTTCTCCTGGACTGGCCCCTTGTGCCTTATTTAGTTCCTTTGGTGAGGTCATGTTTTCCTGGATGGTGTTGATTCTAGTAGATGTTCTTTGGTATCTGGGCATTGAAGAGTTAGGTATTTATTGTTATCTTTACTGTCTGGCTTGTTTGTACCTGTTCTTCTTGGGAAGGCTTTCCAGATGTTTGAAAGGACTAGGGTGTTGTGATCTATGCTGTATTTGCTTTAGGGAGCACCCTAAACCTAGTAATGCTGTAGTTCTTGCAGACTCAAAGAGGTACTGGCTTGATGGTCTTAGACAACATCTAGGAGAATTCTCTGGATTACCAGGCAGAGACTCTTGTTCTTTTCCCTTACTTTCTGCCAAACAAATGTTCATTCTCTCTCTCTCTCTCTCTCTCTCTCTCTCTCTCTCTCTCTCTCTCTCTCTGTCTGTCTCTGTTATGAGCCACCTAAAGCTGGGGGTAGAGTGACACAGGCATCCCTGTGGCCACTACCACTATGACTGTGCTGGTTCAGACCTGAAGCCAGCACAGCACTAGGTCCCACCCAAGGCCTGCTGCAAACACTCCCTGGCTACTGCCTGTGTTTGCTCAAGGCCCTGGGGCTCTACAGTCAGCAGGTGGCAAAGCCAGCTCTACCTGTGTGCTTCCCTTCAGGGTGGCAAGTTCTCCCAGGCCCCAGCTGGGTCCAAGAGGTGCCTTCCAGGAGTCGGGGACTAGAGTCAAAAACCTTAGAAGTCTACCAGGTGTTCTGTTTTACTGTGGCTTCACTGGCACTCAAATCACAAGATGCAGTTCTTCCCACTCTTCCATCCCCTTTCCAAAACCAGGGGAGCCTCACCCCATGGCCACCACCACAGACCATGGAGAGTACTGCCAGACTGCCACCGATGTTCCCTTAAGATTCAAGGGCTCTTGTGTCGGCTTATGGTGAATGCTGCCTGGCCTGGGACTCACCTTTCAGGGAAGTGGGCTCCCCTCTGGCCCAGAGCAAGTCCAGAAATGCCATCTAAGAGTCAAGTCCTGGAATTGGGAACCCCAAGAGCCCACTTGGCACTCTACCCCTCTGTAGGCCAAGCTGGTATCTAAGATGTGAGACTAAGTCCTCTTTGCTTTTCCCTCTGCTTTCCTCAAGCAGAAGGAGTTTTGCCCTTTAGCCACCACACCTGGAAATCTGCTAAGTCTCACCTAAAGCCAGCAAGTCTCAGAGACTCATCCAAGGCCCTCTACATAGTACCTGGGTATTACTGCTGGTTTTTCAGGGCTCAAGGGGTCTTCAGTTAGCAGGTGATTAATGCTGCCAGGACTGGGACCTTCCTTTCAAGGTAGTGGGTTTCCTTCTGGCCTAGGGTTCTGTCTAGAGATGTCGTCTGGGAGCTAGGGCCTGGAACGGGGGGGGGGGGGGAGCTTAAAATGTTGACTGCTGCCCTATCCTGCTGTGGTTGAGCTGGTATCTAAGATGCAAGACATTCAGAGTGGATCATCATTAAATTGGTGTACTTGTCGAGGGTTGCAAGGGGAATGATTAGGGAACCTTCTATTCTGGTATCTTGCTCCGCCCCATCCACTATCATGGATGAGAAAACTGAGGTGGGCAAAATTGAAGTAACTTATTCAAGGTCATGAAGTTAGTAAGTGATAAAGCCAATAGTCACACCTAGAAACTGTTTCAGAATCTGCCCCTATGTAGACTCAAAATTCCGTAGGTCAAAGATCTGTTACTTGCAAGAGAAAAGCACATAGTTTACTCTTTTGTTCCTTATTCCATTCTGAATACTTGACAGCCAGCTGGAGGAAGTCAGGGAGTCAATGTTTTAAATCTTGGAAATTAAATTTATAGAATAGGGCCTTTAAAAGGATTTCAAATTAACAATAAAATGTGCACCATTGCCAAGTAATTACTCTGAAAAGGAATATCACTAACGTACTTTTACAGAATAAAGGAAGAAAAGAGCTAAGCAGTTCATATGCTTTAAGAAATGTTTCCTGAAACCTCAGTGCATAATTTTCAGAAATAAAAATAAGACCAATTTCATCCAGTCTTTTAGGGGGAATTTCTCGTGTCCACTATAACCAATTTCAAATGGTACCGTAAGTTCTCATTTCCTCTGACCCCAAAACCACATTTAAAGGAGATGAGGTTGAAAGACAGGATAGAATGTTTTAGCAGTTTTTATGTATAAGAAAAGTAGCCATGATTCCTACAGGTGCCTGGATCATCCCTGCTGCTCTATCTTGGAGCCATTACAAACTTTGTAATGATGCTGTTGGCAAAGATGCAAACAAAGAATTACAGTAACTCAGTCTAACCATAACAAAAGCATACAAAACACTTTCAAATTCAATAGACATCAAACAGGACTTAATCCTTTCTACGTATCATACATACATTTAAAAAAAAAAAACATATTAACCATGTATATCCATCAAAAGAAAGCCAGATATATTCATCAACAGTCTTTTTTTAGATTTTTTTTCGTACCACATATTTAAAAACCCATCACCTAACACTTCTTTGGAAACAATTTTAAATAATTGGATATAGTTCAGAACTGCCTTATAAGAAAAATTGGCTGGGTTAAGGTTGAAATTCAAAGATAGATTTATTATAAATAAATGTTATTCACACTACTGTCTGAGGGTGGTGGGAAGACCCACAGAAAATTTTTACAGGTAGTCCCAGTACAGTTTTCTAAAGTAAAAGAAAATGGTATAGCAGCCCAATTCTTTCTGACTGCATGTTTTGCTAGAAGAAGTTGCTGAATGATTCCTATGAAGTAGAGAGTTCTGCCCTTGGTTTGAGAAGGCAGAGATACAGCTATGCACTCATTTTATATGTGGTGTTTGTACTGCTGCTATCAGACAGACCAGATTCATGGAAATCAAGAATGTCATGCTAATCTAGAAAGAGGAAAGAGAGATCTCACCCATGTTTACTTATTGTCTTGAAAATCAGACAGAACAGCATTTAGCCTCTGAAACCAGAGAATGAATGTTTCTACTCTTAACTGATCTCTTAAATTACTTAAACGTAACTTTCTTTGTTAGTAAATTCAAATAAGGAAAAAACTGGAAGAACATAATTGCAAAGGTATCTCAATGCTCTCCGTTCAAGTAAGTATAGGATGGGAACAGTGAATCTGATCCATCATAGTTGAGAGGCTTAAGTGTGGATTCAAGTTGCTTGTGTTTGTCCTGGCTCTACCTCTTTCTGATAGATGATCTTCCTGAAAGCTCCAGGTTTCTTATCTTACAAATAGAGATAATGATACTACTTACCTTAAGAAGTGGTTGCGAGTGTTAAATGAGATAATATATACATGAAGACTGCTTAAAATAGGGTCTGCCTACTAAGAGCTCAATATATTTTAGCAGTCAGCATTAGAATTCTAAAGCATGAAACTGTACTTTCAAAAAACCATTTATATTTAGTAAAGCAGGGTTATAGTAAATAGATGAAGCAAATTCCTTGGGGTTTCACCTACTTTGGTGAGTTGTATGATCTCTAGGAACTGAATTATCTGTTAATTGGATCATTGACCTACTTACTATCTAGATAAAACCATAAGAGAAGTTTTTTCCCTCCCAAGACTAGGAAAAAAGGAGATAGTCAGTATACCTCCCAAGTTTGCCCTTTGACCTGGGAAGGAAGAGCTCTTTTGGGGTGGTAAAAACCAGATTATTAAGGGTGGGTCTCCACATTTGGGCTACTTTTCCTCTTTTGAGCAAGGCAGCAAACCAGTTACTTACAGTCCATTTTCTACTCCAACTTCTGTCTCCATGACCTTCTTTTGTAAACCCTCCTTTTACCTCTTGTTTCTCCAAAATTATTGCATATGTGTGCACACATGAGTGCACACACACACACATATACACACACAATCAAACCTTCACTTAAGGAGAGAAACAAAACTTATATTTTAATGTCCATATTGAATTGCCAGTCATCTTCTGTAACTTTTACTACAACATGATTCTTTTATAATTGACCAATTAATGGTATTTATTGAGTATCATCACTAGTTTCTGTTAGTTGGCAACACTATGACCTAGGACTTTCAGCTGTGTGATCTCAGGTAAGTAATTTTTCTTTGCCTGAGATTATTTATAAATTTAGGTTTTTTTGATTGAAAAGCTTCTCTTCAACTCTAGCATTCTTGTGATTCCGTAAGAGCTATCTTTTTCCATTGGTAAATTTTTCAATTATAGATGTCATTCAATTTCTTTAAACAACACTTTCAGCTTGGCACAAAATTTTAGGTAGATCAGCCAATGGCCAATTCTGTATACCAGGATTTATATTTCCCTCATTGAAAATGATACTGCAAAAGGCAAGAAGCATCTTTTGAACAAAAATTGCAATGTGATTGCCTTTAGCACCACAGTAGCAATCTTTCTCTTTGTACCCATTTCCTTTCTATCTTTATAATGTTCAGTACAGACACTGGCCTAAAAGAGGAAAGTAAAAAGTCTTCCCAGTTATGAATTTCAGTCTGGATAGCCGTACTTATAACATGAATATGTTTTTACTGGCTTCTAAGTTAACAGAGACTTGTTTGATTGAGTCATTTTTAAAGTGAAAAGAAATACACTAATAAACTGCTAGTGTGGTGACGGCAAGCAAATGTACAGATCTATAAGATGTAAGGCAGAAAATTCTCAGTTAAAATTCATGACCAAGTTGAAGAGATGGAGGATTTGAATCTGGAAGGACTAACCAGAAACCCTATCATCATAGGCCTAGCCTCTTCCTTTCTCATCTCTTAGGTAACTTGAAGTCCTTCACAATATATGTAGAGGCTTAGTATATCCTTGCCTGTCCTTTTGTTATCAGTTTTCCACATTATATTCTTTTAGGCAAGTTTCTTACAAATTGCATTCTAACCAAATCTGACAGTCTCTGTCTTCTAATAAGAATATTAAGTCCATTCATATTTATTTCCTTGATTAAGATTACTGATCCTTTTTCATCTTATCACATTCTTTCATTTAGGCACTGGGCTGGGTTTTAGCAATACCATGAAGTTTATATTATGGGCTAGTTTAAATATTTTACTACATGGAATGCTGTTTTCTTTATTTCTACTGCAGTGAATTGGAAGGATTTTTTTAATTACGTATTTTCTTTAATTACAGTCTCAAGATTGATTCCGATGCCACTTTTAAATTTTAAAAATGAGCTTGTTCTTCTTTCTGTGTCCTCCACCCTATTTCCCTATTTTTGTTGATAGTATATAATCTTAGATTTAATTTTTAGGTATTGTTATTAATAATATAATTATGTCCTTTTTTCATACCTTCAAGTATTTCTTTTGACATTTGCATTATATTAAAAGTAATTCAGGCCTAGCTTAGAGGTCCATTCTTGTAATCATAGCACTTTCAGAGACCAAAACAGGAGGATCACCTGATGTCAGGAGTTTGAGACCAGCCTGGGCAACATAGTAAGACCCCATCTCTACACATAAAAAAAATTGTGTTCAATTACCTGAGTGTGGTGGTGGGTGCCTGTAGTCCTAGATACTTAGGAGGCTGAGGTGAGAAGATTGCTTCACCCCAGGAGTTCAAGGGTACAGTGAGCTTCAATTGTGCACTCTAGCCTGGGCAAGAGAGCAGGACTGGGTCACTAAATTAATTTTTGTTATTTCTTTTTTGTTGTTGTTTTTTTGAGACAGAGTCTTGCTCGGTCGCCCAGGCTGGAGGTACAGTGGCCCGATCTCGGCTCACTGCAAGCTCCACCTCCTGGGTTCACGCCATTCTCCTGCCTCCGCCTCCCGAGTAGCTGGGACTACAGGTGCCAGCCACTGCACCCGGCTAATTTTTTTGTATTTTTAGTAGAGACAGGGCTTCACTGTGTTAGCCAGGATGGTCTCCATCTCCTGACCTCATGATCCACCCGCCTCGGCCTCCCAAAGTGCTGGGATTACAGGCGTGAGCCACCACGCCCGACCTGCTAATTCTTTATACCGCACTCTAGCCTGGTTAAGACAGTGGGACTGGGTTGCTAGATAATTTTTTTAATAAATAAAAATGAAAGTAATTCAGAATTAATTCTTTATACTATTTTCATTGCTGAACTTCAGTTTTTTTCATATAACAACTTTCCGTTAAAAATGTATTTTTAGTGCTCGCTGTTGGATCATCTTCTAATATTTTTCACAGGAAAAGCCCATTTCTAGTATTTTTTCCAAACCCTGTATGTCACAAAATGTATTTTACTTTTACCTCACATATAAACAATAACTTGGCTGAATATAAAATTTTTCTAAGGGCTGTGTAATCTTTTGTCATCAAAATTTCTGATTCTTTGAAATTTGTAGTCATAAAAGAGAAGATATGTTTATCTTTTATGTGTGAGTTGTAGCTTTTGTTTTAATTTCATTTATATAGGACTAGGACTAGGTATCTGTCTCTTTTCACTTTTTTTTTTTTTTTGCTGGGAACATGGTGAGTCCTAACTGATTTTGAAAATCCCGCTTTAGATCAGGAAAGTTTTACCCGCTATTTGATTTTTGTAATTTCTCCATATGTTTAGTTCCATCTTTTTGAAAGGCCTGCTCTGTGCATATTGAATCTCCTAGATCTTGCCTTCACTTAAAAAAATCTATTTTTATTTTTATTTCTTCATCTAGGGACTTCTGGTAGAATTCTCAAGCTTGTTTTCTGTTTCTGCAGTACCTAATTTTGTAATTCATTGTTTTCATTGCAATTTTTAATTCAATAGAAGTTCTTTTCATTTTTATACAATCTTTACTGATCTTAAATTTTTCTGTCATCAAAAGTGCCTACTTACCTCAGTGCCATGAATACAACATCCTTGTGCCTATTTTCAAGACATGAATTGTTTTCTCTTTTTCGGCATTTATTTATTTCAGTATTGTTCTGAGTCTTCAAATTGGGCCCTCATTTGAACTACAGTGTCTGTTGATGTGTGTGTTGATTTTTCTGTCCATGTTTGAGGAGTTTTTGTTTTCTAACACTGGGTGTTGAAATAGATCCTCTTTGAAATGTTATATAAATGGCTCCCTGTACAGATGTTTCAGTCTAAGACAAAACCCAAAGGGAAATTTTAGATTTTCTTCGATTTTATTAAAATTCAGGGATGAGAAAGACCATATGTATGGAATAGCAAATTGTTTATTGATATTGAAGCATAGGGTAAACTGTCTAACGTCAAGTGAAGCTGCAAGCAGAGCAAGTATCCTACTCTTTGCTAATTTACCAGGGATGTCCTCAGTGTTCCAGAGCAGGAGGGTGGTGTTGCAGAGCATGTTTCAACCAGCCTGGAAGGAGAAAGTCCTATTAGGAGGTTGCTATTCTGTAACTTAGGTGATATGACCTGAGGGATTGATATGGGACAATTACAGTGAGAGGGAAGAGATTGGATTTCCACCCCCCACCTCCCAGCTTTATTAAGGTATAACAGACAAATAAGAATTGAACATATTTACAGCGTACATTGTGATATTTTGATATATGTATATGTTGTGACATGATTAAATCAAGCTAATTGGCATATCCAACACCTCAGATACTTGTCATTTTTCTTGCTTTCTAACTGAAACTTCGTGACCCTTTGACTAAAATCTCTTCACCCCTTCTACCCCCCATCCCCTACCCCAGTCTCTGCTAACTGGCATTCTAATCTCTTCTCTCAGTTCAATTTATTGAAATTTTACATATAAATGAGATCATGCAGTATTTGTCCTTCTGTGCCTGGCTTATTTCACTTAATATAGTGTCTTCCAGGTTCATCCATGTTGTCACAAGTGACAGGATTTCTTTCTTTTTTAAGAAAGAACAGCATTTCATTGTGTATGTGTGTGTGTAAGTGTGTGTATGTGTATGAATGTGTTTATCCCACATTTTCTATAGCCATACATCAGTTTGGTTTTCTCCATGTCTTGATTATTATGAGTAATGCAATGAAAATGGGAGTGCAGACATCTTTTTGACATACTGATTTTACTTCCTTAGGATGTATATCCAGAAGTAGTATTGCTGGATCATGTGGTAGTTCTCCTTTTAATTTTTTTTAGGAAACTTCATATTGTTTTCCATAATAGTTATATTAATTTACATTCCCAACAACAGTGGGAACAAAAGGGTTCCCTTTTCTCCACATTCTTGCTAACACTTGCTATCTTTTGTCTTTTTGATAGTAGCCTTCTAACAGGTGTGAGGTGATATCTCCTTGTAGCTTTAATTTGTATTTCTCTGATAATTACTGATGTTGAGCATTTTTTTATAAGCCTGTCTTCTTTTGAGACATATCTGTTCAGGGACTTTGCCTATTTGAGTTATTTGTTTTCTTGCTGTTTGGTTAAGTTCCTTGTCTATTTGGGATATTATCAGATGTATGGCTTGTGAATATTTTCTTCCATTCTGTAGGTTGTCTTTTCACTCTGTTGTTTCCTTTCTGTGCAGAGCTTTTTAGTTTGATGTAATTCTCTCAATCTGTTTTTGTTTCTTGTGTTTTTGAGGTCATATCCCAAAACTCTTTCAGATCAATGTCAAGAAAGTTTTCCCCTATGTTTTCTAGGGGAAATGTTTCTAGTAATTTTGGTTTTATGTTTTACTTTTAAGTCTTTAATTCATTTTGAGTTGATTATTGTATATGGTGTGAGATAAAGGTCCAGTTTCATTCTTCCGCATGTGGATATTCAATTTTCCCAACAATTTTTTTGAAGAGGCTGTTATTTTCCCATGGTGTGTTCTTGCTACCTTTGTTGAAAATAAGTTGATCATGAATGTGTGGATTTATTTTGGAGGTCTCTCTTCTGTTCAGTTGGTCTACATGTGTGTGTGTTTTTAATGTCAGTACCATGCTGTTTTGATTACTATAGCTCTCTGGTTTATTTTGATATCAGGGAGTGTGATCTCTCCAGCTTTTTTCTTTTTGCTTAATATCATTTTGGCTATATAGGGTCTTTTGTGGTTCTACATACATTTTAGAATTATTTTTTCTATTTCTATAAAAAAGTCATTGGAATTTTGATCTGTCCATTATCAAAATCAGGATATTGAAGTCCCCTACTATAATTGTATTGCTATTTCTCCCTTCATTTCTGTTAACATTTGCTTTAGATATAAAGGTGCTCTGGTGTTGGGTGCATATATATTTATAATTGTTATATCCTTTAGATAAATTTACCCCTTTATCATTATAAAATGACCAACTTTGTCTCTTGTGAAAGTCTTTGTCTGATAAATGTTACCATTTGCATGGAGTATGCAACTGACGTTAACAACTTAACTGCGACCACATACAAAACTACAGTTTAACTTCTTCTTCCCCCACATTTTATTGATCTCGCAATTCACGTATCTTACATATGTAATATAAAATGTATTCATTACCAAACTATTTTAGCTATAATTATTTTTATTACTTTTCTCTTTTACCTTTTATAATAGACTTACAAGGAACTTATGCACCACCACTTTATTGGAATATTCTGAATTCGACTACATCTTTACCTTTACACTAAGTTTTATACTTTCACGTGTTTTCATGATTTTAGCATCCTTTTGTTTCAATGTGAACTTCCTTTAGCATTTCTTGTAAGGCAGGTTTAGTGGTGATGAACTTCCACAACTTTGTTTCTCTTATCTCTTCATTATTTCTGAAGGACATCATATGCCAAAAACTTTCTTTTCCTTTAGCACTTTGAATATATGTTCCCACTCTTTCCTGCCCTGCAAAGTTTCTGCTGAAAAATCTGCTGATAGTATTAAAGCTACCCTTGTATATGATGAGTTGTTTTTCTCATGCTGCTTTCAATATTCTCTCTTTGTCTTTGACTTTTGAGAATTTGATTATAATTTGACCTGGTGAAGATATATTTTAATTGATTTGGGGCTCTTTGAGATTCTTGGATCTGAATGTTCATGTCCCTCTTCAGATTTTGGAAATTTTCTCTCATTGTTTCTTTAAATAAGCTTTCTGTTCCCTTCTCTTGCTTTGCTTATTCTGAGATTCTCATATGCATACATTGGTTCACTTAGTGGGGCTCAATAAATACTGTTGACTTTCTTTACTCATTTTCATTATTTTTTCTTTTTGTTCCACTTACTAGGTAATCTCAAACAATGTTTTCAATCTCGTTTTTTTCTTCTTCTTGAGTCTGCTGTTGAAGCTTTTTATGGAATTTTTTGATTCAGTCATTGTGTTATTTAGCTCCAGAATTTCTCTTTGGTTCATTTTTGTTTCTCTTTGTTGAACTATAGTTTTGTTTGTGTATTGCTTACCAGATTTTGTTTAGTTGTCTGTGTTCTCTTGTAGCCCACTGAGCTTCTTTAAGACAATTATTATTATTATTATTAATTTTTGAGACAGGATCTCACTCTGTCTCCCAGGCTATAGTGTAGCCGCATGATCTTGGGTCACTGTAGCGTCAACCTCTTGGGCTCAAGGGTTCCCTCCACCTTAGCCTCCTGACTAACTGGAACTACAGGTGAATACCATCACACCCAGCAACTTTTTGAATTTTTTGTAGAGATAAAGTTTCACTATGTTGCCCAGTTGGTCTCATACTCCTGGGCTCAAGTGATCCTCCCAAAGTGTTGGGATTACAGGCATAAGTCCAGCCAAGACAATTATTTTTATTGTTTGCCAAGAAGACACTTAGGGCCACTAACTCATGCTTTATTTTGTTTCTTTAGTGCTGTCATATTTCTCTGATTATTTGTGATCCTTGTGGCTAGGCATTTGTGCCTGCCATTTCAGGAAGTAGCCACCTATTCTAGTCTTTACAGACTCACTTCATCAGGGAAAATTCTTCACCAATCAACTGGTCTAGATATTCTGAGTGTGACATCTGGTGGGGTCCATGGCCAGGTGGGCCTGCTACCTGGGTCAGCAGGTGGGTGGGCTTGGCACCTGGATTCATAGGGACTGGCCTTGAGCCTGGGTCTATAGGATCATGCCTGGAGCTAGGTGCACTGGGATGAGCCTGGAGCTAGAATATACCAGGACAGGCCTGAAGCTTGTGTCTGTGGGGGCTGGGTGCAGCCTGGGTTCTCTAGTGTCAACCTGGTACTCTGTGGGCCTTGAGCCTATGTCTGTGGGGGCTGGCCTAACACTGGGATAGGCCAGTGCTTGGGTCTTTGGGGATAGGCCTGGAGTCTGAGTCATGGAGGTGGACCTGGCTTCTGGAGCTGTACTAGGGTCAGCCTGGAGCCTGGGTTCACAGGGGTAATCCTGGAGCCTGAGTATGGCTAAAGGGAGATACAGACAGTGAAACATGCAAGTAGGGTAGGATGTGGCATGTGGTTGGATGGGGGTTAACGTAGTGTGCTATGGAAGTGCGCAGTACATTCCTGGGGAGGCTTGGGTGTTTGCACATGAAGAGAAGTGAGGAAATTCCTGGAATAGGTGACTCTAAAATGAGATCTGAAGTGGAGAGGAGGAAACGGAACAATATATGCATGTGTGGAGGCCTGGAGATAAGTGATTGAAGAAATTCCTGTTGTTTTGTGTGCTTATTTGAATATTACTCACGTATGTGTACTTAAGAGTGTGTATCTTGTCAACAGACTGAAGTGTAAACTTTAAGAATAGAAAGTATCTTGAAGTTTTGTTTTGCATGCCCTTTATAGTATTATATACAATGCCTTAGAGTCACTAGATACTCAAGAAATGCTTAGAAGATGGTAGAATATCCTCACTTATTGATACCTGAGCTCATCTAGCTAATTTAGCCTCCTTATTCCTAAGAGAAGAAAACGAAATCTCTGATAAATTAAATGACTCACCCAGGATCAGGCAATCAGAGCCAGATGGCAGCCTATATCAGAATACCAATCCAGGCCACAGTCCAATAACATTGAACCATTGGTTTCTTGTGGGTTATCATTGATGGCTTTGTAACTTTCACATTCCAATTTTTACTCTGTAAAATATAGGTAATAAGCCTATCTCATTTGATGCATAGAAACAAAAAAATGAGGCTGGGCATGATGGCTGACGCCTGTAATCTCAGCACTTTGGAAGGCCAAGGCTGGTGGACCACCTGAGGTCAGGAGTTCGAGATCAGCCTGATCAACGTGGAGAAACCCCATCTCTACTAAAAATACAAAATTAGCCAGGCGTGGTGGCACGTGCCTGTAATCCCAGCTGCTTAGGAGGCTGAGGCAGGAGAATCACTTGAACCCGGGAGGCGGAGGTTGCCGTGAGCCGAGATCGTGCCATTGCACTCCAGCCTGGACAACGAGAGCGAAACTCCGTCTCAAACAAACAAACAAACAAACAAAAAAGATGATCACAGGGGCTACTATGATTAATAGGAAATGTAGAAATGCCTATTGATACTACTAAGTACTACTTTAAACAGAATTAAAAACACATATGACAACAAACCAAGGCTTCTCTGGCTTGGCACGCAGAGATTTACCATCTCAACTTGCAACAGTTTCTCATTCCCAGGGGCTTTACTTTTGGGAGCTCAACTCAGCATAGAGTTTGCTATCATTTTTCACCTTGTGTTTATGTTGCACCTCCATACAAGGAGCTTAAGGAGCTTTACAGACATTAGCTCATTAATCCTCCCAAAACCTCTCAGAGAGGGTGGAGACATAAATCATTATTCCCATCTGGGAAAAAAAAATAGCCTAACTTATCTCTTTTAATTTTACTGATGCTTTAAATGGTTGATTAAATCCCAAGTTATACCCTCTACATTTAGAATATCACATTATTTTTCCCAAGGAGATTTTTCTTTCTTTTTTGAATTTAATATCGTGAGGATAAGTGTAATAATAGATTGAAAGATCTGATGTTGAATGTTCTTTTGAGAAGCACAGACTAAGCAGTAACCTCGGTTCCTCTTTTCCCTCATATCCTCTGCCTTTTCTCAAAATATCCTTCTTTATTTTTCTTTAGTCATGATTAGGAGAAATGACTTTTAGGAAATGGAGGAATGTTTCAAGACCCATTTACTCCTTATCTATTAGCCACGACCACCAGCAAGAGAGCCAATGAGTGTTCAGTCATGCTGTATTAAGCCATTCTTGTGTTGCTATAAAGAAATACCTGAGACTGGGTAACTTATAAAAGGAAAAAAGAGGTTTTATTGGCTCACAGTTCTGCAGGCTTCACAGGAAGCATGGTGCTGTCATCTGCTCAGCTTCTAGGGAGGCCTCAGGAAGTTGTAATCATAGTGGAGGGTGAAGTGGGAGCAGGCACAACACAAGGCAAAAGCAAGAGCAAGCCAGGGGGATGGGGAGGTGCCAAACACTTTTAAATGACCATATCTTGCAGTAATTCACTATCATGAAGACAGCACCAAATCGTGAGGGACCTTCCCCCATGACCCAAACACCTCCCACCAGGCCCCACCTCCAGCATTGGGGATTACACTTCAATATGAGATTTGGGCAGGGACAGCGATCCAAACTGTATCACATGCCATTGAAACTCTTAATAAAATACTGGTGCAACAAATTTCAAAACTTTATCACAGCATCAATGGAAGTTACATTTTCAATCTTGTTTGCTTTGCTTACACATGTGGTTCTCACTATAATGTTATTTGGAGTTAGACTTTGAAAGTGTTTTAACATGACCAAGATATGAACAGAATCTGAGACCAAGCAAGGTTGTTTCATGCAAATTATTGCAACAACACACTTACCCAGTTAAAGCAGCTGTCCACAGTTAAAGCCAGCAATAAAGGCATATTGAAATTAATATTCTGTCACCCCTAGAAGTTAATCAGAGGAGATGAGAACCAACTTACATCTTGTTTGAGAGATATTCAAAGTTGTATTTTATAATTATATTTTAAAAGTCCATCTTAGATCACCATAGAACGTTTTTCCTGTCTCAGAATAAGGTTATATAATCTTTGATCCCAGAAGATGTTAGAGCCTAAAGGATCAATGCATTTTAGAGAAAGAGTATTGAGGGCACTTAGAAATTACATGATTTACCTGAGATTGCACAACTAGTTATTACCAAAGTAGGAGAAAACTCTAAGTTGTGGTTTGTTTTCAATCCACATTGCTTCTCAGATGTTCAACTAAAACACCTTTATGATTAGTGACTTGTGTTCTGTCTTGCTGCCAAAATGTTAGATGGCATAAATGAGAGTACTACCTTCCCATGTACTCAGTCTTCTTTGGGAGAGCAGGCAGGAGAGAGGTGTGGTGCCTTTTCCCAGAAGAGAATAAAATTTATTCATCTAAAGGAAAATTAGCTTTGTTCAAGAAAATGGTCTTGAAAAATTCTCCTGGATCTTCGCTTTGTTTTAGCTATGAGAGTGTTTGATCAATGAAGTTCTGATATTTCCTTTTCACAGGGTTCCGAATATTGCTTTAAGCTAAAAAATCATTATAACAATTTACCAGTTGGCTAATATTTAGTCAGTATCTCTCTACTACCTAATACGATATTTGAAGAGTATTTTGCTGTTATGTATTGGTTAAACTTCTGAATGACCCTGAGAGTATGGTATTACCACACATCTGTGAATACTGAAAACTGGTGAAAAGGAGTCAAGTTGCCTTGAACTTCCACCACAAATGCAAAGGAAAGAGCTAAGAAGCAAATTCCCAGTGGACCAAACTCATAGGAAAATGTACTATTTATTTTAGATGCTATGAAAATAAAAACAGAAATATGAAGTTTATAAAGCCATCTATACATTTGCCTCTTCTGAGTCAGAGAGGAGTAAGTGAATAAACAGTATGTCTTTTCTAGTGTTGACTTTTTCTCTCTAGTATCATTTTCCTTCTTTTTAGAGGTGTTATTCCCCATGCTTGACTCTCTTCCTATATTCTTGTTATGTCCCTAGAGTTCTTGAATCCATTTATTTCCCTTCTGTAGCATTCTGGAATAATAGGAACACTTTCCTAAAATACATTTTCCTAGCTTTTATACTTCAAGTAACACTCTGAACTTTGTGATGAGTTCTAGGAGTGGCTTCTTAGGCAATAAAGAATATATTAGCCAAAGATAAGTCTGGAAAAACAGGGCTTGATAGAGGAGAGGGGTGGAGAATAGCCAACTATGTATGGATGAGAGAGCAAGAAAAATACCATGCAGCAGGGTTGAGCAAGTCATGAAACTAATAATAAATAATCTGTCCTCTCCCGTGAGTCAGGTTGCCTGTGTGTTTTACATTATCCCTAAGAATTTCTCTTGGGTCATCATCCTAGCTCCTTCTTAGTGCTATTTCATACCCTGTTGTGGCCTTTTATTATGATTCTTTTTTCATAGATTTTACTGACTGGGTGTATGGCACCATACCCTGTCATACTGAATTATTTCCTTCCTTTCTTCAAGACTGTCCTGGATATCCTTTGACCTGGCCAGTGAATACCCAAGATTTATTAAAAGCAAAGATGATTTCAGGTAGCTAGAATCAACAAATGATCTAGAGAAGAAAAACGCCTTCATCTATTCCCCAGAATTACTTTGAAATAATTCCTATGGAATCAATAAAAGATAAAAAAGCACAGTGGGTGTTGTAAATAGATTTCAAAATATAACAATATAAAAATAAATGACAATTAATGCTTATCTGCTTAGGAGAAGTGTGATTATGGGGTTTTAAGAAAAAGTATTTTGTAGTATAATGGCTAAGTTGCATTTATATCCAGCACCCTTTTCCCCTTACTACTAAAAGTTACCTTTCTATAATTGCAGTCTAGTTTAGCATTTTAACAATAATGGACAGGTTTTTACCAGATTATTGCTAAAAGTGCATACTTTATTCCAGGGAGACTCTGTAATAGATATCAGCATTTTAGTAATGATACAAGCAATCTGTAAGCTATTACAGTTTTCTTTAGAGTAACTTAATCTTTATATTGTTTTATATGTCTGGAATTTTAACACTGTTTTTAATTTAGAAAAGAACTATATAACATATTATTAATTACATGTGAATATGAACTAAACACATGGCCACTGAGCTTGACTCTTAAAAACAAACATATTTAAAAGTACGTAACTTAGTTTAGGAAAAGTAACAAAGAATGCCACATAGAGATAACCACAGCATTTGTGGGATAACTCACTGAGGGTCTACATTTTTAGAATGGTTATTATATTTTGGCCCACAGCTAAACAAAAGCCAAGAGGAATAGAAATGCTCCTTTCCAAGTAAAATTAGTACACATTTTTTTTCCAACAGAAAAAAATACAAACTATTAAAACATAATTGTGAATGTTTGTAAAAGAATGATTCTTTTCCCTTGATGCCTCTATTCATCCAAGGATCTTCAAGAATTTACAGTATTAATTAATAATCCTGGTTGTCCTTAATGATTCAACTTGATTGGTGAGTATACCAGATGGCAAGAAAAATTAAGATCTTTAGGTTAAAAGGTCAGGCCAATAAGGCCATGGAGGTAAAGGTGATTGCAGTAACTTTAGATCTCACTTATCTGTGGACTAGGTAAACAAACAGAGGAGAGATAATTTTTCTTAAAAATGGAAAGATTTACTGAAAATATTTGTATTTTAAATGGTTATAATAAATAATTTAGTGTTTGAATCTAGACTTGTAATATCATGTATACTGTCGAAACTATTTTGGCACACTACCCAGCTCTTCTTCAAGAACCAATAGAAATATGCTTGGTGAACCAACTCAGGAAGCTTTAATGCTATTTTTAAAATCTAGCTTTTACATTAAATAAACCAGTTTGCTATTTTGAAAGAAGTTATGATCTACTTAAAACTGTCATTCTCTGTTTCTGACTTGCAATTAGATGATATTTCCAAAATGTCAGACTTAGATTCTGCTTTTACCGTCACCATAATAAAATGTGACAGCCAAGATATTATATCAATACCTTTTCCATAATTAGCAATAAGGATCCTGCCAAGGGTTAACTAGAAAAGTTTCATAAATGTTTTTCTACAAATGGTCCTGAAGACAGGGTTATGCTTTTAAAATCTGCTAATGTGGCAAAGACTCATGACAACCAGGAGACAAATCTATGAGCAAAACTGTTTGGAGAGAATAGTTTTGTAGTATATGATGTATGTTATGTAAATGAGCTTATTAGGACTCTCATCTATTTTATTACTGGTGACCAATTTAATAGAGGCATTTAAAAAACAATATTTCTGCCTGACTCCTAGAAATGAAGAAGATACATTGATATAATTGAGAGCAAATGATTGCATGTCGTGCCATTTAATCATGTCATTTTTCAATTGCTATTTTTTGCACTTCACTGCATGCTTATAGAATATTTAGCTTCAATATAGATTAAGTTCCAGGGTTTGCAACTGAGCTGAATGTCTATATTGGCTGACGTTGTCTTTTAAGTTTGTAATCAGTTAAAATACCCAGATGTCATTTGCCTATATTTTCTTTAAAATATGCAAGTCGTTATTCATACTTCATTTGAGGTATTTTAATGTTTTGCTATTTTGAAGAATTACTTCTTACAATTCCAAGATACAAATTCTTATTTGCAACATTTATATACAAGATATAGTTAAACACATAATTGGCTAGAGAATAGAGCTATCAGGACCAAAAGAGCTTCTGACCCCTTGCTGGAAATGTTGATAATCACTTGCCTAAATGAATGTTTCCTATCTTTTTAATCTCTTCTTTATTACTTATATAATTTACATCTTTCTCAGAAAAGAGATTACTCCCACTGTCCCCAAGAATATGAGGTCTTTGAGAAAAGGTTTTGTCTGTTTTGTTCACTGAAATATCTGAAGTACTTACAACACTGTCCATTATAAAAAGTGTTCCATAAATATTTGTTCAGTGAATGAATCAGTATTTTTTCCATCTCTGTTATTATAACCACCCTGACCTTAAATTTTGTATAGATTACTAACTGTTACATATTTGCAGGCCTATGAAGATTGGACCTCTGAAAAGGTTCAATCTCCTTCCCTTTGCAGAAAGAGGTTGTTGGCTGTCTTAATAATAACTTTATGGCTATGGCCACTTCTGGTTAGAAGTCAGGGACAAGATTGTCTGAAAATGTAGAAATCTTACAAGCTTCTTCAGCTTTCTTATGAAAAGCAATGTGGCATATTGTTTTTGTGAATCAGCTTTGGATTCAGGCTGTCTGGGTTACAATCCTGCATTTGCTGCTTATTAGCTGTGTACTTATGGTCAGTTACTTAACCTCTCTGTGTCTCCATTTCCTCATTTGTCAAATAGGTAGATGACAATAATACACACACACACACACACACACACACACACACACATCATAGTGTTGCTGTGAGGATTAAATGATTCAATACATATCAAATACCTTTAAAATGTGTGGCACACATAAATATACAAAAAATGTTCATCATTACTACTTGAGATTAGTGAAAATAACTAAGAAAATCTTACTAAAAATAGTGCTCCAGCAATTGATAAATCCCAATGATTATAGGTTATTATTTTGTAATCAAGTGAATCTTTTTTTTTTTTTTTTTTTTGAGACAGAGTCGCTCTCTGTCACCCAGGCTGGAATGCAGTAGTACGATCTTGGCTCACTGCAACCTCCACTTCCCAGGTTCAAGCAATTCTCTTGCCTCAGCCTCCTGAGTAGCTGGGATTACAGGTGCACGCCACCACACCTGGCTTATTTTTGTATTTATAGTAGAGACGGGATTTCACCATGTTGGTCAGGCTGGTCTCGAACTCCTGACCTCGTGATCCGCCTGCCTCAGCCTCCCAAAGTACTGGGATTACAGGTGTGAGCCACTGTGCGCAGCTTCAAGTGAATCTTGATGAAATATTTGAAGAAAACATAACATTATTTTTATTTTGTTTTGGTTCAGATGCATATAGTCAACTCAGAATGATCTTTGGTAAAGTATATGAAGTACATTAGATATGTCAAGTCTCTCATTTTTGTACTGATACTATCACCACAGTGGATTACGGTTTCATAAGATGTATATGCTATATATGAAATTCATCACTACAATCATTAGATTTAGTTAACATTCTTCATTTCCCACATTTACTTTAACTCCTCTTTCAGATTCATAGTCTTCTATGTTTACTTTTCTGTTTATGTTTTATGCTATTTCTAGGAGTAGAACAGCTATATTAAAAATGATACTGCATTATTTTTGTCATACAGCAGAATGTCTGATCTGTTGGCAGAGATGTATAGATGTATATGGCAGAATGTATGTATAGTGTAGTAATGACTGTATCTGAGGACATTTTATAGCCATAACTTTAAAAAGAAAAAAACCCTCCAAGTTTGCATTGATAAATTAATCCTTGTATCCATCCATGGTTGCAGAACCATAGTGATTGGATGGTATTAGTTATATCATTAGCATCTGTTGTATGACACACCCTAGCAGAATGGTAAATTCTCTGATTGTGTAATTGTTTATGGGGTTGATAATATATTTCTGGCCTTACCAAGAGGTTTTTTAAAAATAATATTTTTATTGAGATATAATTTACCTACCAGAAAATCTTATTTCAGAATGTTTTCACCACTCTCAAAAGAAACCCCTTACACATTAGCTCCGTTTTTCCCCCTCACTGGAGGCGATGGCAATCGCTATTCCACTTTCTGTTTCTATGCATTTGCCTATTCTGGACATTTCATATAAAAGGAATCATAAGATATGCGACTTTTTGTATCTGTCTTCTTTTACTTAATATGATGTTCTCAAGGTTCATCCATGTTATGGTATGCATAAGTACTTCATTTCTAAATGCCAAATAGTATTACATTATATGTATATACTGCATTTTGTTTATCCACTCACAGTTGATGGGTGTTTGACATGTTTCCACTTTTTGGCTTTATGAATAATGCCATTATGAATATTTGTATGTAAGTTTTTATGTGGTCATATTGTGTCCGGAATTGGTGGCTTCTTGGTCTTGCTGACTTCAAGAATGAAGCCGTGTACCCTCACAGTGAGTGTTACAGTTCTTAAAGATGGTGTGTCTGGAGTTTGTTCCTTTTGATGTTTGGATGTGTCTGGAGTTTCTTCCTTCTGGTGGGTTCATGATCTCGCAGGCTTCAGGAGTGAAGCTGCAGACCTTCACAGTGAGTGTTACAGCTCTTAAAGGCAGCGCGTCTGGAGTTGTTCATTCCTCCCGTCTGGAGTTGTTCATCCCTCCCGTCTGGAGTTGTTCATCCCTCCTAGTGGGTTCGTGGTGTCGCTGGCTTCAGGAGTGAAGCCGCAGACCTTCATGGTGTGTTACAACTCATAAAGGCAGTGCAGACCCAAAGAGTGAGCAGCAGCAAGATTTATTGCAAAGAGCGAAAGAACAAAGCTTCCACAGCATGGAAGGGAACCCAAGCAGGTTGCCACTGCTGGCTCAGGCAGCCTGCTTTTATTTTCTTACCTGACCCCACCCACATCCTGGTGATTGGTCCATTTTACCGAGGGCTGATTGGTCCATTTTACAGCGAGCTGATTGGTCCATTTTAGAGAGCTGATTGGTCCATTTTGGCAGAGTGCTGATTGGTGTGTTTACAATCCTCTAGCCAGACATAAAAGTTCTCCAAGTCCCCACTAGATTAGCTAGATACAGAGTGCTGATTGGTGCATCCACAAAGCCCTGAGCTAGACACACAGTGCTGATTGGTGCATATACAATCCTCCAGCTAGACATAAAAGTTCTCCAACTTCCCCACCCTACTCAGGAGCCCAGCTGGCTTCACCTAGTGGATGCCGTGCCAGGGCCACGGGTGGAGCTGTCTATCAGACCTGCGCCATGCACCCGCACTCCTCAGTCCTTGGGTGGTTGATAGTACTGGGCACCGTGGAGCAGGGGGTGGCGCCCGTCGGGGAGGCTTGGGCTGCGCGGGAGACCACTGGGGTGGAGAGAATCGGGCATGGCAGACTGCAGGTCCCGAGCCCTGCCCTGCAGGGAGGCACCTGAGGCCTGGTGAGAATTCGAGTGTGGCATGGGTGGGCTGGCAGTGCTGGGGGACCCGGTGCACCCTCTGCAACTGCTGGCCCAGGTGCTAAGCCCCTCACTCCGGGGCTAAGCCTCTCACAGCAGGTGCTAAGCCTCTCTGAGTGTGGGGCCTGCCGAGCCCACACTCACCCAGAACTCACGCTGGCCCGTGTTCCCTGGTTCCTGCCCACACCTCTCCACCTCTCCCTCCACACCTCCCCGCAAGCAGAGGGAGCCAGCTCTGGCCTTGGCCAGCCCAGATAGGGGCTCCCACAGTGCAGCAGCTGCCTGAAGGGCTCCTCAAGTGTGGCCAGAGTGGGTGGTAGTTTAGAAGGCGAAGTCTAAAAGTGGGAATTGCCTCATAGGCTGTTTTTTTTTTTTTTTTTTTTTTTTTTTAATGTAACAGATCAGCTAAAGCCCCACCACTTTGTTCATATTGGCCTGCCTAATGATGTTTAATCAACCTACAAAGTTAAATTATGTAATAAATATTGGAGACAAATTACTTTGGAGTTTCTCAGTTAAATTTGTTTCTTTCTGTTTTTAATATATACTTCGTTTTGGTGATTTCAAAGTATTATTTTCCTTCTCATCTCTCTTTTTTCCTAATCTGATTCTTTTTTTTTTTTTTTTTTTTTGAGACAGAGTCTTGCTCTGTCGCCCAGGCTGGAGTGCAGTGGCATGATCTTGGCTCACTGCAAGCTCTGCCTCCCGGGTTCATGCCATTCTCTTGCCTCAGCCTCCCGAGTAGCTGGGACTACAGGTGCCCCCTACGTCACCCAGCTAATTTTTGTCTTCTTATTTTTCAGTAGAGACGGGGTTTCACCTGTTAGCCAGGATGGTCTTGATCTCCTGACCTCGTGATCTGCCCACCTCGGCCTCCCAATGTGCTGGGATTACAGGTGTGAGCCACCGCACCTGGCCTCTGATCTGATTCTTACATCTCATTTGCTGTAACAGTTCTTGGTGTAAATGAAGTTGTTCTTTTATTATAAGCTTATTTATATCCTTTTATAAACTGTATGACATTAAATGTCAAGTATGTGTATACAAGTAAATATAAGTAAATGTCTATGTAATATGTTTGCATATATGCACATATTTGATACATAATGAAGACTAAATACCAGTGTTGAAAGTCTTAACTTCAATGGTGTTAAACTGAAGCCAATGTGAAGAATAATATTGCACATTTGTTCAATAATATGATTGGTTTAAACAGTTTGAAAAAGTGACAGAGGAAGTCAGTAGAGGAATAAAACCCAAGTAAACCAAAAAACACCCCTGTGCATTGCCACTGGTAAATTGAAAATCAAATTGACAGTTTGCAAATGTGAAACAAAAGTCTTCAGCCTATTGGTAACTACCTTATAATGTGGATCAGAGATCATTATAAGTGGGGGAAAAGACAGATAATGACCTCCATACTAATAGATTTAACCTGGCAAGATGAAACTGCCTAAAGATTATCAAATTATAGGTAAACATGAAAGCATTTGGAATCCCTTTCTTAGGCATATTGATAGTTGTGTTTTTCTTTCTTTTTAAATTTTGTTTCCCTCTTCTTTATGGTTTTCTGGGAAGGCAATATGACTTGCGTGGGAACCAACATGATCTCATTAGATGTCAAGGAAAATGCTTAAAAATGGCAATAATGAAAAGCATTTCAAACTTTTCTGTTTCCAACTTCCTTTTCTAACTGTTTCACTCTCTCTCCCCAACACACCAGGCATTCCCACTGCCAGAGGCTACTTACTTGTTTTCCATTTTAACATACCTCTCAGCCTTCTACCCATATAACCACCACTACCCTTCTTGGTCCATCTGGTTCACACCATTCCCCTGAAGATTTCATTGACTCTTTTAATAGCAACTTGCACATACTTCTGTTAGCACCTTCCTCTCTGAAGTATACTTGATATTACACTTATTTGTATAGTTTACTTCCAGTAGACTCTCAACTCCTTGAGGGAAAAAGGGAACTTGCTCCTTTTTGAAGCCTTCGTTCCTGAAACAGTGCCTAGCATATGGAAAGTGCAGTACATGTTTGAGGAGATCAGGGAGGTAGGGATGTGTTTGTCTTATTTCTGTGCTTTACTTAGGTTACTTACCTTGAGTTTCTGTTTCAAAGCACATTTTCTCTGAAATGAAGCCAAAAATAGTTATAATAATTGTTTGTTAATATCTATGCATATTTATGGAAATAATATAAACTACTGATTCTAAGAAACATTGCCAGCAAATCTACTGACTTTATTTATTAATCATTTGTGATTATAAATGCATATGTATATTTTAATGGCTGTCATGGAAGCCCATTTATGTAGAAGAATGTTATTTTCTTAATTATATCTTCTAGGTATAAAAAAGTACTGAAAAATATGCTGGCCATGTAAAATTTCCAATTTTCCCCTCCTTTTTAAAAGTAGCATTATTTCCCAAGTGCACATGTAGGATAAATTTTTAATTCAGAATGTAGACTAAGCCCTTTGTTCATTTAAAGTAAAAAAAAAAAAAAAAAAAAAAAAAAACCCTGCAGAATTGTGAATATCCAAAAGTCAGATATTGAATATCAACAGTAACTGCCTTCTCAGTTTTTAAACCACTGTATTCATCTTGATTGATTCAAATTAAGATAGGAGTGGGGATCACCTAGATACTTAAATACTGGATACATTCTAGATACTTACAAAAAAATTTATGGCCAGTGATCTTTATGAAAAATTTCTCCCAGCAACCTCACGTGTCCTGTTTCAGAACTTTGAAAATGCCTATAAGGTGAATGAAGTCTATTTGTGGTGCTTTACAAATGTTACCTGATGTGGCCTCTGCTAACTCTGCACATATCTTTAGTGCCATCCATTGCAAATTTGCATTCGGCTAAGAACTTTGGGGCTTTTTGTTGGCTTAAGAAATACAGTTATTATGCTAGTTAACTTTATTTTAAAGAGAGTTTTGCAGAATTCAGTTCTGTGGCACAGAAACATCTCTTTCGGTTTTTCTGGGCCTTGACTCTTAACAAGTTAACAAAACAGAGACAAAACCCCAAATCCTTAATATTAATATTTATAGTACTCACTTGGGCCAATTTCATTTAGCCATAATGTTATCTTGAAGTGTTTAATATCGGGCCCCAAATTGGCAGGTATTAGGTGGCCTTCATAGTATGACTTGCCCAAGAGTTGTTCTAGAGCAAGAGATAAATTGAAGGGTGTGTGTGGATGTGTGTGTGTGTGTGTGTGTGAGAGAGAAGAGACAGAGAGGGAGAGAGAGAAAGAGAACATGCATGTGGGGTTGAGGGGAGACATTTGACAGGGTTGTAGAAGAGATGGAAACAATGCCTGTTGTCTTAGTAGGCTTAAGTTTTATCTTTGAATGTCTTAGGCATTTCTCCTCATTCAGCACTGAACCAATTAGTAGCAGCAGTAAAGAAATTTGTCAGACATAGTGGTTATATCAGGACTTATATAGGAAAATAGTAATGAACTCTAGGAAAATAAATAAGGATAAGTTCAAGAAACATAACTGAAACTGCTGCACTGGTATAAATTGAATAATAAAATTTCTAGTCATATTTTGCCGTAAATAGAGGTTTGGGAATTTGTCATTCTCTTTATTTAAAATTCAGAAATATTAAAGGTACAGAGTTCTCTCATTACAGAAATAATAGAATTCCAGCCATTACTGAGTTAAGGTTATTTAAATGGCTATAGCATGCATTGTATCAATAAGTGGAACATCTGTATGAAATGTCCACCTGCTGATCTAATACCCCCACTCCATGCACATTTCAGCGCACCACACTTAATCATTTTAAGATTTCTTCTAATGAAGCCTTATCTAGATTAACATTTTAAGCACAAATACTTTCAGGCATTAAAACTCTCACACTAAATGAAATTGCATTGTTTTGTTTACCCTTGTTGATTAATAAGCAATCTGTTAACTGTTAGAACAGTCCAATTGTGGCAGTAGAAGGAGATTAGTAATTCAGTGATGTTTGTGGATATAATCATCATTTCTCCTGAAGGCTCCGAATTAGAATATCACTTACATACTATCTGTAGGCAAAGAAAGGATATAATATTTTTAGACATGTGTACCCACTATTTTGCTTGAATCATTCAGTTTAGGGTCACTGCAGCAATACAAATGCTTCTGGGGGCAAAATGGTATTTTGATGCATGCATGTCCTTCTTAAATTGTGTGAATGTCTATTGAAAGAAACACGGCAACCAACAAATAGTGCAGTAATAATCCAGTATCTTAATTTTCGCTTTCAGAACATTATTGCTCTGTTAATCAAGCTTCGGAAGAGGAATATTTCTTATCTTTTTTTTTCAGATAATAGATTTTATATATAAAAATTCTTTGCAATCTTATTTAACTTGTTCTCAGCCAGTAGAAAACTGAACTTTTTGCCTCCAAAGAATGTAGGAGTAAATTTGGAAAAATTCTGTTTCTTTTCAGAGGGTTTTTGTATCTTTTGTGTTTCCTTTGACCTTATGTCAAAGCATTTCAATCTGTTTGGCATTCATCTGACCTAAGTGATTTATTTCATCAGACTAGAAATTGTTAATTACTCAGGTGTCAAGGGGGACCCTACATTTCAGAGGGATAAATCAGTGAAAAAGCGTGGAGGAATGGGATGCAGCTAAATTCTTTAGCATATTGGGCTTCTGTAGAAGGCCTCCATTCTAAAAGAGACATCAGAGCTCTTCTTATTGTCCTATTGTTGGTAGCTCAGTGTATCACTACAATTTGAAATTATGATGGAAGAAGGTGTTTCATGTTTTAGGGAACTTTGCCCTATAAACACTTATAGATTGGTTTCTCTCTATGTTGCAGTCCCTCTGTCGTGAAATCAAGCAACGACGTCGAGGAGTTGCCTCCATTCTGCGACTATGCCAGCATCTTTTGGATGACCGGGAGACTTGCAATCTGAATGCGGACCACCAGCCCATGCAGCTGATCATTGTAAATCTTGAAAGAAGGTGGGAAGCCATTGTCATGCAAGCCGTCCAGTGGCAAACACGTCTACAAAAGAAGATGGGAAAGGAATCTGTGAGTGATGTTTTTTTTTAAGCATCATGGTCTCTCATTTTCTCAGACAAAAAATAATTCTTTCAGGCTTGGAAACTGTGTTCATCTTATAAATGGTTTTACTAACAAAGTGGTTTTGCCATCTTACAAGTGGTTTTAAGTAACTAAAGCTAGTAGTTTTACTACTAACTAGCTGTCCACTAAATGAAACTCCATTTGTTGTAACACTGACATTTATTTGCCTTACTAAAATGCTTTTAGTGTATCTCATTGTCTTTTTGAAAAAAATCACATGGAGGTTTTGCTTAACCTTATCAACCTGAGCCATTAATTCTTTCAATCATTCCTTCACTAACAATATTCATTAATCATACAATAACCCATGAATATTTTGCTAGAAAGTAGCTTAGTACTGTCAGAGCATATGGAGCAATGTGTACGCTCTGCAGATAATACAATGAAATAAAGTATATTGTTTACCTTTCCCTGACATGACATAACATCATCTATTTGTACACTAATCTCCTAGTGTTCCTGCTTAGAGCTTCTTCTGATAGTTACATTGCTGAGAATTGGCAAGTTTCTTCTTAGAGTTTTAATGCAGTGCTCAAAGTGGTGAGTAGAGATTCCTTTTAAGGATTTTCCAAATTGAGTACAGGTTTAAGCTGTTGCTAGATGAAGGAAATAGATATAACTAGAAGTTGTATCATTGTAATATACAATGCATATTTGTCCAGAGAGCCTTCATATCCTTTAGGAAAGGATTTATCGATAAAAAGATTGCATACTCCAAATGACCTTGAGGTCAGTGTCTATTAGTTGAAGGCCCAACTCCCATGTTTGACTTATATAAATGGAATACATACATACATACATATATACATAGAATGGGAAGTTTTCCTTTTATGTTTATATTTTTCAGTTCTGTGACTTTGGAATGTTCAGGATCCAAAATTGAAAAATCAAATGTAAAAATCATGCTGCTGAAAAATTCTTTCCTCCTATGAATTCTGATTTTAACGAAGCCTTAATATGTGCTCTCTGATGTGTTCGGCACTTGGGACTGGGAACAGAAGGGACAATGAATCAGCAAGCCATCTAATTCTTTTTGTATCTGTAGATATATTGAGTCTAGGGGGTGATTTTATCCTCAATAGTTCTGTTTAATTGTTTTAAGCTGAACTGTTAAATTTCTTAAGACTTCCAAGTTATTACTAGTAATCAGAGTCAACATAATTAGATGTCTTTTCTTGAAATGACCTGTCTATTGTAAAGCTATTTAGCTGGCATGTGTTTTGTTTGTTTTGAGAGTGTTTGGAAGGACAGATGAGATTATTGTTATTACTTTCTATACTTTTAAGCCTGTAATTGTGGTAGTGGCCATAAGATATATGCAAAAATCAACTGCAGCAGGAAAAGTTGTGAAATTTTGGAAGCATTCAGGAGTCATGCTTTGGAGGAGTCAGAGTTGCGTTTCTTTGAGGATTTATTTGAAATGGTATGATCAGGGGTTCTAGAACAGTTCTCTGCAGACTACATGTAGGCATTTTTATCCTATTTCTTTTTTTTTTTTTTTTAAGGATGAGATCTTGCTCTATTTCCCAGACTGGGGTACACTGGCCTGATCATAGCTCACTGCAGCCTCAAACTCCTGGGCTCAAGTATGTCCCCACCTCAGCCTCTCAAGTAGCTAGGACTACAGGCATGTGCCACCAAACCTGCCTAATTTTTATTTTACTTTTTGTAGAGACATGGTCTCACTATGTTGCCCAGGCTGGTCTCAAATTCTTGGCAATCCTCCCACCTTGGCCTCCCAATGTGCTGGGATTGCAGGTGTAAGTCACTGCACTCAGCCTTTTATCCTACTTCTATGGTAAAGGCTAGCTTTAGCTTTGAGGAAACCCTGGCTGCTTCTTAAAGGTTCAAACTACTACATACAGGCAGATTCAAATTGCAAACAGAGAAAGGTGTTTCCTTTTGTTTATGTTGACTGCTGAATGTGTAGACTGGAAAAATGAAGGTAGCAAATAAGGTCCTTTGTGCTGAAAAAAGTTGAAAATCACTGTCAGAAAAGGAATGAAGAGAGTGGACTAATGCCAGCAAATACTGTGAGCACAGGGTACATCATTCAGTGGGAGATATTTCTCTGCCTCTTATCTCTGTTGGTTGAGTGAAGAGTCCAAGTTGCTTTGAAGTTGCCAATGTGGGAGGCTGCCTTTGCAGATAATCAGAAACCTCTAAGTTGGCTCTTCAGTTATCATATGTCCCCATTCCCATTTCATCCTTGCTTGTGCATTGGGACTTTCACTTCTTGATATGGTTTGTCTGTGTCTCCAACCAAATCTCATCTTGAATTGTAGCTCCCATAATTCCCAGGTGTTATGGGAAGGACCCAGTGGGAGATAATTGAATCATGGAGGTGGTTTCCCCCATACTGTTCTTGTGATAATGAATAAGTCTCATGAGATCTGATGGTTCTATAAGGGGAAACCCCTTTTACTTGGTTGTCATTCTCTCTTGTCTGCTGCCATGTAAGATGTGCCTTTTGCCTTCCACCATGATTGTGAGGCCTCCCCAGCCACATGGAACTGTGAGTTCATTAAACCTTTTTTTCTCTATAAATTACTCAGTCTTGGATATGTCTTTATTAGCAGTGTGAAAACAGACTAATACACTGCTGTATTCCCCCAGGGCCTGGGAAATACTTGGACAAATCAGTATTTGCTGAATGAATGAGTACATGTGTTCATTTAATAAATTTTGTTTCATTCTGGCATTTGATTTGGAGTTACTGTATATTCTAAATTTTTACATTTTTTCACAAAGTAGTTGAGTGTTATGTTTCTATAAGAACACCAAGAAGATGATCTTTAATCTATTTTGTTTAATAAGGCCTCCCCAGACTCCCAGACCTGTTTCCTAAACTCAAGGAGACTGTCAGTCTCTGAGTGGAGTCTACGGAGGCTAAAGTGGCTAACATTGCTACAGGGCAGAATGCCAGAGAGGAAAGGACTACACAGACTAGGCACACCGGAGATATACAGAGGGATGTTCTCAAGTACTCAGCAGAAGGAACCACCTAAAAGGATTAGAGGGAACAGTCCCTGGAGCTTGCACAGAGCTAGAAATGGTTCCCTTTTCCCTCACTCATAGTAGAAACCCTCATCATTCACAAGGCATGTGATAGGGTACCAAGAAACGTTTTTGTCTTAGTAATGGGGCAAACTTAGACTAAATGCTGCTCTGGTCTTACCCCAAAAAACTTAAAAGCAAGACCTGAAAGGACCAAACTGTTTCAAAGTAATTTTACTATACTCCCAGGACAAAGCTCAAGAATATTTATAGGAATACAAATACCCAGCATACAACAAGATAAAATTTATAAAATTTATAGTGTCTGACATCCAGTTTAAACCTACCAGGAATGGAAAGAAGCAGGAATAGTCAGCTGATGAGGAGAGGAATATTAATCAATATAAACTGATCCAGAAATGTCACAGAGTATAGAATTGGTAGACAAAAACATTAAAAGTTATTATACCCACATTCCATATGTTCAAGCAGCTGGAAAAAATATTGATCATATTAAGTAGAGACATTAAAAATCTCTACCTGAAATCACATTATAAAGAGGAAAGCTATCATTAGTGAGATGAAAAATACACTGGATGAGATTAACAGCCAATTAGACATCACAGAAGAAATAATTTGAAACCTGAAAACATAGCAATAAAAATTGTGCAAAATGAAACAGAAAGAAAAAAAGACAAAACAAAATAAAAACAGAGCATCAGTGATTTCTGAGGTATCTTCAAGCAGCCTAATTGAAGATTGGAATTAGAATCCCATAATAAAAGGAAGGTGGAAGCTGGGTGCTGTCGCTCACATACATAATTCTAGCACTTCGGTAGGCTGAAGTGGGAGGATTGCTTGAGGTCAGGAATTCAACGACAACCTGGGCAACATAGCGAGACCTCGTTTCTACAAAACAATACAAAAAGTAGGCAGACATGAAGACACATGCTTGCAGTCCCAGCTACTTGGGAAGCTGAGGCAGGAGGATCACTTGAGCCTGAGAGGCTGTGGCTGCAGTGAGCTGTGTTTGTGCCAGTGCACTCCAGCCTGGATGACAGCATCAGACCCTGTCTCAGAAAAGTAAAAATAGAAAGATAGTGGAACAAAATAACCTAGAATTATATATACAGAGAAAATATCATTCAAAAAGGAAGATAAAATAGTTTCCATTCATTAAAACCTGAAAATATTCATTACCCATAGACCTGTACCACAAGAAATGTTAAAGACAGTCCTTCAACCAAATGGAAAATTTTATCAGATGGAAACCTAGAGAGGCACAAGGGAATGAAGAAGACTGAAAGTAACTGTGTGGGTTACTGTGAAATACTTTTTGTATTATATAAATCTCTAAGTGGTAATAGGCTGTTAAATCAAGTTAATAACAGCTTATTATCTATTTATAATGTATGCAGAAGTTAATTGTATGACAATATCACAATGGCCAGGAAGCAAGAAATGGAACTATGTGGTTTTTATTCTATGAGAGGTAGTATAATATCATTTAAAGTTTTTTTTTTGAAAAGGAGATTAAAGAAAAAAATAGACATGTGATAAGATAAAATATATGCTTTTGGGTTTTTGTTTGTTTGTATTTTTAGATACGGGGTCTTACTCTGTTGCTCAGCTGCAGTGCAATGGCACGATCATGGCTCACTGTAGCCTTGACCTCCTGGGCTCAAGCAGGTCCCCCGCCTGAGCCTCCAAGTAGCTGAGAATACAGGAGCATGACAGTATACCCAGCTAATTTTTCTTTTTCTGTAGAGATGGGATCTCGCTATGTTGCCCAGGCTGGTCTCAAACTCCTGGCCTCAAGCAGTCCTCTCACCTTGGCCTCCCAAAGTGCTGAGATTATAGGCATGAGTCACCATGCCTAGCTTATAACTCCTTAAAAACATAACAAAAAACTATAATTAGTAGGCCAACAGAGGAAATGAATAGAATCATTTAAAAAAAAATAGAAAAGGGAATAAAAAATAGATGCAATAAATAGAAGAATAGCAAGATGGAAGACTTAAAACAACTGCATAAATAATCCTGTTAAATGGGAATGGACTAAAAGCCCCAATTAAAAGGCAACAGTTATCAGATTGGGTTTATAAAGCTCTACTAAGTTACATGTTGCCTATGAGAAACCCAATTTAGGCCAGATGTGGTGACTCACACCTGTAATTTCAGCACTTTGGGAGGCTGAGGCAGCAGGATCACTTAACCCCAGAAGTTTGAGACCAGCCTGGGCAACATGGTGAAACCCCATCGCTACAAAAAAATAAAAATAAAAAATTAGCCGGGCATGGTGGCAGTGCACCTGTGGTCTCAGCTACCCACTACTCAGGAGGCTGAGGTGGGAGGATCACTTGCGCCCAGGAGGTTGAGGCTACCATGAACAGTGTTTGTGCCCCTGTACCGCAGCCTGGGCAACAGAGTGAGACTCTGTCTCAGCGCCAAAAAAAAAAAAAAAAAAAAAGGAAACCTACTTTAAACATAAAGATACAATAAAGCAAAGAGATGGAAAAATATATATTAAGCTAACACAAACAGAGTTTGAGTGGCTGTGTTAATAGTAAACAATGTAGATTTCAGAGCAAAGAATATTACAAATTATAAAGAAGTGCATTCTTAATGATAAAGATGCCAATTAATCAAGAGGACATAACATTAGTAACTGTTTATGCTCTAAAACAGAGCTTTAAAATACATAAAGCAGAAATTGATACAACTGTGAGGAGACAAAAAAAAATCCAGACCATTTTGGGCAGAGATTCTAATACTTTTTCTTAATAGCTGATAGAGCAGAAAAATCAGTAAAGATGTAAAAGACTTGGAATGATGGAATTATACTATAAAGCAATTTAATTGGCACTTAAAACACTCTATCCAAGGCTTTTATCAAAAGGACAATGAATAACAATTGTTGGTGAGGTGAGGGTGTAGAAAAAAGGGAACCCTTGTCCACTGTTGGTAGGAATGTAGATTGGTGTAGCCTCTGTGGGAAACAGTATGGAGGTTCCTAAAGAAAGTGAACATAGAACTACTACTGTATGACCCAGAAATCTGTCTTGTGGGTCTATACCCAAAAGAAATGAAATCGCTGCCTCATAAGGATGTCTTTACTCACATGCTCATTGCATCATTATTTATCATAACCAAGATACAGGAACAACTGAAGTGTCCATTAGATGAATGGAAAAATAAATTGAATATATATATATATATATATATATATATGTATATACATGCTTATACACATATATACACACAATGTAATATTTGGCCTTAAAAAAAAAAAGGAGATCCTGCTATTGGTGAAAATATGGATGAAACTGGAGGACATTACATGAAGTGAAATAAACTGGACACAGAAAGAAAAACATTACATGATCTCACTTATATATGGAATCCAAAAAGAAAAAATGAAAGAAACAGAGAATCTAAAGGTACCAGAAATCAGGTACAAGGGAAATGGGATGATGTAGGTCAAAAGGTATGAAGTTGGAGTTATGGTCTGATTAAAAAATCTAGATCTAATGTACAATCTGAGATGATGGGTATGTAAATTTGCTTCAATATAGAAGTCACTTCACTACATATATCAAAACATCATGTTGTACACAATATATACATGTAAAAATCAGTCATGCCATCCAGCAGCAGCAGAATATACATTCAAGTGCACACCTAACATCTACTAAAACTCTTCTGAGCCACAAAACAAGTCTTAAATTTAAAAGAATTCAGCCAGGTGCGGTGGCTCATGCCTGTAAGCCCAGCACTTTGGGAGGCTAAAGCAGGAGGATGGCTTGAGCCTGAGACTAGCCTGAGCAATATATCAAGACTCCGTATCTATTTTTTTTTAATTAAAATAAGTCATATCATACAAAGTATGTTATTTGACTATAATAGAATTAGCTTAGAAATAAGTAATAGCAATATATTTGGAAAACACTCAAATACATGGAAACTGAATAACACACTGATATACAACTCATAGGCCAAAGAAGAAATGAAAAGGAAATTAGAAAGTATTTTTAACTGAATAGTAACAAAATATTAAAATCTGTGGGATGCCACTAAAACAATAATCTTAGTTTTCACCTTATGAAACGGGAAAAAGAAGACCAAATTAAGCCCAAAGTAAATAGGAGAAAGAAAATAATAAAATTAGAGCAGAAATCAGTGAAATAGAAGACAGAAAAAATAATAAAGAAAAAAATCAATGAAATGAAAAGTTGGGGTTATTTTTGAGAATACTAATGAAATTGATAAACCTCTAGCCAGACTGGGAGAAAAAAGAGAAGAAATAAATTATCAGTATCAGGAATAAGAGACAGACATCACTACAGCTTCTACTAATAGTAAAAGAAGACTATCAGCCAAGATCACGCCATTGCACTCCAGCCTGAGCAACAAGAGCGAAACTTAGTCTCAGAAAAAAAAAAAAAAAAAAAGGAGAGGTATGAAGATAATTTTATGAATAATCTTTTATCTACTAAATACATTGAGTCATTAGTTTAAAACCTCCCTAGAAAGAAAATTTTCAGACCTAGTTGGTTTTATAGGTGAATTCTACCAAACATTTAAAGAATAAATAATATTAATTTTATGCAAAGTTGTCCAGAAATTGAAAAGGAAAGAATATTTTTCATTCTCATTCCTTGGGCAAGCATTACCCAGATGTCAAAAAGGCAATACAAGAAAACTGCTGGATGATATCCCTTATGAATGTCAATAAAAAGATTGTTAACAAAATTTTATCAAATCAAAAAGTATGTAAAATAGAAACTACATCATGATATTGTGAGGTTTAGCCTAGAAATACAGAGTAGTTTAATACTTGAAAAAAATCGATGTAATTCATCATATTTGCACACTAAGAGAGGAAAACCATTTGATTATCTCAATGCTGAAAAAGCATTTGCCAAAATCCAATATCCCTCTCGATAAAAACTCTCAGAAACCTAAGGAAACAATGTCCAGGTGTGGTGGCTCAAGCCTGTAATCCCAACACTTTGGGAGGCCGAGGTGGGTGGATCACTTGAGGCCAGGAGTTTGAGACTAGCCTGGCCAACATGGCGAAACCCCATCTCTACTAAAAATAGAAAAACTTAGCTGAGCATGGTGGTGCGCACCTGTAATCCCAGCTACTCGGGAGACTGAGGCAGGAGAATTGCTTCAACCTGGGAGGTGGAGGTTGCAGTGAGCTGAGATCATGCCACTGTGTTCCAGCCTGGGTGACAGAGAGCAACTCTATATCAATAAAAGGAAGGAAAGGAAGGAAGGAAGGGAGGGAGGGAGAGAGGAAGGGAAAGAAAAAGAAAGGAAGAAAGGAAGAAAAGACCTAAGGAAAAACTTAATAAAGGGGATCCACAGCTAATCAACAGTTAACATCATACTCAATAGTAAAAAATAGAATACTTCTCCTCTAAGATCAGGAATAAGGCAAAGATGTACAATTTCACTGTTTCTATTCAAAATTGTATTGGAAGTTTTAGCCTGATCAATAAAGCAAGAAAAAGAATTTAAGACATACCATTTGGCAATTAAGAAGCAAAATTATTTTTACTCAGAGATTCTATCACCATCTATGTAGAAACTGCTAGAGAACTACAAAAAGATACTAAAACGAATAAGGGAATTTAACAAGGTTATAGGATATAAAATCAATATATAAATGTCAATTATATTCTAGATACTATTGATAAATAATCATAAATTGAAATTTTTAAACATTCAATTTATAATATTAATAGTACATGAAATGCTTAGGGATGTATCTAATGATAGATATGGAAGAACTGTATGCACGCAGCTACAAAATACTGCTGAGAGAAATTATTAACAAATAATAACTAAATCAATAATAGACTCTACTGAATTCATGGATCAGAGGACACAATATTAAGATATCAAATCTCCTGAAATTTATCTATAGAATTAATGTAATCCCAATGAAAATCTCAGTGTTTTTTTTTTTTTTTTTTTTTTTTTTTTTTTTTTTTTTTTTTTTTTTGGTAAAAATTTGTAAGCTGATTCTAAAATTCATTCGGAAATGCAAAGGACATAGAATACCCAAAGCAACTTTGAGAAAGATGAGTTAAATTGGAGGATTTATAACTCCTGATATCAAGAGTTATAATAAAGCTACAGTAGTCAAGAAAGTACGGCATTGCTGTCAAGGTCAACAAATACATCGATGGAACAGAATAAATATTTCAGAAATAGAGCTACACATAAATGGTCAATTGATTTTTAACAAAAGTACAAAGGCAATTCAATGGAGAAAGGATAATCTTTCAACAAATGATCCTGGAACAATTGAATTTCCATATGCACAGACATAGATTGATCTATATAAGGTACCATATAAAAATTAGCCAAAATAAGTAATTGACCCAAATGTAAAATGTAGAAAATTTTAGAAAAAAAAATCATAGCGTGAAATCTTTGTGATCACTGGAGCAATTACAAAGGGTAATAAGAAATCTTTTGAAAGTGATAGAAATATTCATGATCTTGTTTGTAGTGATCATTTTGTATGTGTATTCTTATATCAAAACATAAAATTGTACACTGTAATATGTATAATTTATTTAAATTATACCTCAATAAAACTGTTAAAAAAAAACACACATATTCAGAATTTTAGTTACAAAGGAGTTGGTAGATTACCCTGAAGCCTGGCAGTGAGTATCACTGTCTTGGAATAAATAAATGAAAATGGGCATTTCTTTTCTGAAGAACCAAACAATACTAATAACAGCTAACATATCGCACTTGATATATATCAGGCAATGTTAAGTCCTTTAAGACTCTTAATAACCATATAATTTATGTGCCATTATCCTCTATTTTACAGAAGAAAAAAATTAAGGCAAAGAAAATTTCGGCAACTTTTCCCGAGTTACCACCTGGTTTGTAACTCATTTGAGATTTGAACCTGGGAGTTCTGGCTTCAGAGTCAGTGTCCTGAATCAACATCCTAAACTGCCTTTCTAGGACAAAGCCTTCTTTAATGATAAGAATGGTACATATGCAGTCACTTTTAAATCAAGTAAATGAACAAGACTTTTATAAATACAAATTAAGTGACTTAGATTTGGAAATTAGGTGATTCTATTTTCAATATATTTTGGGAAGTTATGGATCAAGAACATGTGATATATGGAGAAGTTTTAATTGTCAAAAATTATATCTAAATGGGCTATGAAAAGCAATAATTTCTTATGAGAACTTTAAGAAAAAGGAGTAAGCAAGCACTTTCCCTTTTAAAGTGCTAGAGAAAATAGAGAAGAGGATTTGGGCTGCTGTGTGAATTGGCTGACCACTGATAGTTCACTGACACTTATTTAAGCATTTCCTCGAAGTACATGGGACTTTCTTATTAAATTCACACATGCCTTACAGAAACTCATGACATTTATGGAATTTGTAGTAAGAAGGACAGTTTTCCAGCAGTGATTTATATATACCACAAATAAAATTTCTCTTCTCAAATGCCATCTTAACAAACTTCTCTACTGAACAGGTTCAGTCTAGTATACACAATTTCCTGAGGGGAATCTGCATAATTGCTATCACAAGAGGGTGTTAGATGTTGTGAGGAGACATGTTTCTCAGTTTTTAATTTTTTTCCATATTAGTTTTATTTGTCTAATTTACTGTTGAAGATCTCTCTAAAAAGCCATGTGGCATATCTTAAGTGTCACTCAACAAGAGAGTCGGGCTGTTGTATTACTTGCTAACAGCATTGAACATGTACTGTTTCTCCGTTGCTGTGTTACCACTTTTAATACATTGTGTTATTTAATCTTCATAACAACTGAAGATGAAGAAACTAAATTTTTGGTAGATTAAATAAATTATACAAAGTTATATAGCCAGCAGGTAGAGAAAGATGTGGATGCAGGCATATCAGACTCCAAGATGTAAAGTTCTTTTAGCTCTTAAAGGGTTTATTGATAACGATTTCTTGCCTTTCTTCCCACTAAGACTACTTTGGTTGTTTAGCATATCTGTGTTAATGATTTATATTGTTATTCTTTTTATTGGAGACTACCTGGAATTCCTTTTTGAATTGAATACAAGAAGAATCATATAAATGATTAATAGCACAGTAATTTTCATTGATATACTATTTTCATTAGTCAGTTCTAAGGACTTTTGCATGACATATTAAAGATCTGCAGACTCAAGTTAGACTGGATTGAATTAGAGAACACCATTTGGAAATAAATCCAATGCTTCCCTCCATACTTGTTCATTGGCTCTTTTTTCTCTATTACATGTCCTTCCAATGAAAATTGGCTCTTACATAAAGAGTTGGATTCATCAGAAGAAATACATGAATAGAGTTAACTATTGGTATTATTTGGAAAAATTTCAAACCCAAGAATGAGAAATAACTAAATAAAGAAAGTAAATCTTGAAAGGGAAAACATTTCTTTTAAACAATTGAAGTTAAAAATTAAATTTTGAATTGAGAAAGTTTAAATAATTAAATGATAAGTTACAGTTTAGATCTTTTTTATTTTTTATTATTTTTTATTGTTGTTGTTGAGACAGAGTCTTGCTCTGTCGCCCAGGCTGGAGTGCAGTGGCACAATCTCACCTCACTGCAAGCTCTGCCTCCCAGGTTCGCGCCATTCTCCTTCCTCAGCCTCTCTAGTAGATGGGACTACAGGCGCCTGCGAAGACGCCCGGCTAATTTTTTGTATTTGTTAGTAGAGACGGAGTTTCACCATGTTAGCCAGGATGGTCTCAATCTCCTGACCTCGTGATCCGCCTGCCTCGGCCTCCCAGAGTGATGGGATTACAGTTGGGAGCCACAGCGCCCAGCCTACAGTTTAGATTTTTAATATGTATTTTTATGAATGAAATACTTTGGATAATGGCATCATATATGATCATTCAATGTTTTTTACTTTTAAAATATTATCAAAAGTAATAGAATGAGTCCTATGTAAAACTCTCTTGAGTTTCCTGTTGGCAGTTTTCTTGAATCCAAAGACAAAATTGAAGGGAAAAATGATCTGACAGTTAATATATGTGTGAATCTTAGTTGGGCAAGTACTTGCAAAGTGTTGTAAATATAAGGCTCTTTGAGTGTTGGTTGAAAATAGTATGGGATTTTGCCATAAATATCCTTGCTCTGCCAGTCTTTGAAAGATCTTTGTACAGGACAACTTCTTTCTCTCACAACTTTCCCAGTTAAGATTCTTACATCATCTGCACCATATAAATGAATGCTATACTTATTTGGAGACAGTCAAACCAACCAAGACATAAACTAATAAGTAAAAGGACACAAATTTCTCTTTAGTTTTCAGAAATATGAGAATGTGATTTAAAAAAATAACTGGTGAAGACACAGGTATCATTCTCAGAAAATGAAAATGTTTTGACAAAGTGTTGTATTACAATTATTGATGATGTCCCCAAGTAATGTCCAAATCTATCCTCGATTTTTTAAGAAAATGTTCTGGGGTCATTTCTAACAACTGAGGACCCCACTGCCCTTGAGTGGGTGCATCTGGGGAGACAGTAACAATGCATGAAACAACCCTGTATGCACACAGATTTTTCCACAAATGCCAGCAGCGTCCCCATTGGAAAACACTTTGCTCTGTAACCATTTTGGTGCACTCTTACTTTCATGTTCATGCTGAGGACAGATCTCTGATAATATACATCTGTAAAGTACTCAATACAGCTCTACTTAGCCCTCTTAGGGACCCAAACCTTTATCTTAAGAGCAAGAAAAATTTACCTTTCCTATATGTTTCCTTACCTCTTTAACTCTCATATAAGGCCTCTGAATGGTCCTATCACTGTTTTCTGATTTCAGACAAGTAGTTATCAGTAGCAAGTAAATTATTCTTGCTTTTCAAATAAATGTTTTAAACAGAAATAATTTGGATTCCTTTGAAATATTTTTATTTCAATTAGTGTGTTTTTGAATCCTTTGTGAATTTAGGGTTTTAAGTTTTTATTATTTGTACAAATGTATTTTTTTCTTTTGCCCTGGCACTCCAGAACGCCAGCATTGAAAACAGAACGTTGTGTCCAGAGAAACCTTACACATTTATTGGCCCCAAAAGTACATAACACATCTAGCCACATAATTGAAAATAATAAGGCCACGATAAATGGGATGGCCCCAGGGTAAAACACCCAAAGGATTCAATTGGTGTCACTTCGCATCAATGTCCATGCATCATGGTAATTGAGGTAACATAACCAATTACCACATTTTAATTAGAGTTCTAAGAACTCGAGGAAATTTGCAATGATCAGACAGCTCACTTTACAAAAGAAAAGAAAGAAACAATGAAAGGAAGGGGAGGAACCCCACACTTTTTCTGCCTCTCAATCTTATTATTTGGTGATGCATATATTAAGATAAATAGCATTCTTATCCTAATCTGACTAATGATTTCAGAAATTTATGACCAAAGAAATTCTCTAAGATTGTGACCTTGGCTTGTAATTTCATTTCCCATCTAGGTGTACCTCACCATTGTAAGTTAGGGATTCATTCTAAGTTTTTAAGTCAGTGTCTGAACACAGTAACACATTATTAAATACATATTTATCTGGGTTTGGTTGCTGAATAAAAATAGATCTAGATTTCACCCCCCCAAAAATTAAAAGCAAACAGAATTACTACATTTAGAAAATAATTTTGACTTGTGGCAATTATTTTTATAAGGCTAGAGTTTAAGTGAAAAACCTCCTGTAAAATTTTAGTGCTGCTACATAATCAAGTAATTATGTAATTACTTGTACTTAATTACTTACAAGAGAGATCGCTGTTAAAAAAAAAAGTCTTTATACATGTCAAAAACAGCTCTCTTCTTTAGAGTATTTCTAGATAAGCTTCAAATACCAAAAAGCTCTTTTAAAGTAATCTTCAATAAATTTATTTTTCTTTCATAAATCCCTTACCATTTTTTTCAAATATATGAAAGTACATTACATAGAGATCTACATGCCCTCCCTCCTGTTTCCACTTATTACAGCCAAAAACAAACCTGTCATTCCAAATCCTTGGGAGGCTGAAACAGGAGGACTGCTTGAGCCTACGAGTTCAAGGATGCAATGAGCTGTGATTATACCACTTCATTCTAGCCTGGGCAACAGAGTGAGACCCCATCTCAAAAAAGAAGGTGGGAAGGAAGAAATAATTTTTGAATTACACATGAAGGGCTTGATATTAAATATAAGAATATAAGACATGTATCCTTAATGTGACAGTTTCCAGTAGACAGAGTAGATTTTCAAGAAAGCTGGGAATTTTCTTGAATATTAGAATATGGTGATTAAGAGCTGGGGCCAGACTCTCTCTCACTTAGTAGCTGTGTGATCATGGCAAATTATTTAACTTCTGTGTGCCTCAGTTTCTTCATCTGTAAGATAGAGATAACAATAATAAACTATAAAAACCCTAGAAGGGAAAGTCAAGATGGCCAATTAGAAGCATTTGTGGTCTGTGGCCTGTGAACCTCACAGAAAGGAATGAAAAGGGGCAAGGGAATTCAGCACCTTCAACTTATATATCCAGGATCTCACGTTGGAACTAACTAAGCAAACAACCCATGCAGAATGAAGAAAAGCAGGGGGTGAGGGCAACAACCCACCTGGGAGTGGCATGGAGCCAAAGGAACCCCCACCCTCAGCCAAGGGAAGCAGTAAGTGAGTGTGCAACCCCACCCAGGAAACCATGCTTCTCCCATGAATCTTTGCAACTGGCAAATCAGGAGATCCCCTTGTGAGCCCACACTACCAGGTCTTTGGGTCCAAGACACAGAGCTGTGTGGAGTCTTAGCAGAGCAGCCACTCAGGCACAAATAGAGACCCGGGAGTTTTACAATTCTGGCCCTGGCATCCCTGGCAAGGCAGGAAATCCATCCATACATATCCCTAGGAAGGATGCTGAATTCAGGGAGCCAAGCAGTGTCATTCTGCGGACCCCACTTCCACAGCACCTCACAAGTTAAGACCTACTAGCTTGGAATTTCAGTCAGCCAACAACAATGGGCTGGAGTCTGACTGAGACAGGACCAAGTTCCTGTGGGGAGGGGCAGCCACCATCTATGTGGTTCAGTAGACTCAGCCATTCCAGCCTGCCGCCTTTGGAGAAAACAAACCATATGAACAAGGAAGGGTCCTCTACAGTGCAGCACAGCTGCCTTGTCAGATCATGGCCAGACTGCTTCTTTAAGCGAAACCTCAATCCGTTCCTCCTCACTGGGTGAGATCTCCCTATAGAGGCTTTGGCCACTCCAGCAAGGGTTCTACAGACAGAGCTCTGATCTCTCCCTGGGATGGAGCTCCTGTGCGTAGGGGCAGCCGCCATCTCTGCAGTTCAGTTGACTCAGCCATTCCAGCCTGCCAGCTTTGGAGAATACAAACTGTCTGGACGAGGAAGGATCTCTCCGAATGCAACACACCTGCTCTACCAAATAGCAGCCAGATTGCTTCTTTAAGTAGATCCCTGATCCCATTTCTCCTGACTGGGTGAGACCCCAACAGGGATCTCCAGCCACCTTCTACAGGTGTGTTTGGGCCGGCAACAGGTCAGTACCCTACTGGAACGGAGCTTCCAGAGGAAGGAGCTGGCTGTCATCTTTGCTGTTTCACAGCCTTCAGTGGTGATACCTCCAGGTACAGGAAAAGACGAGCCAACTAGGGCCTGGAGTAGACCCCCAGCAAACCACAGCAGCCCTATGCTAGAGTGGCCTGACCATTAAAAGAAAAACGAACAGAAAACAACAATATCAACAATAAGACCCCACAAAAACCCCATTCAAAAGTTAGTATCCTCAAAGATCGAAGGTAGATAAACCCACAAAATGAGAAAGAATTGATGCAAAAATACTGAAAACTCAAAAAACCAGAGTGCCTCTTCTCCATATGACTGCGGCACCTCTCCAGCAAGGGCACAGAACTGGGCCGAGGCTGAGATGGTTGAATTGACAGAAGTAGGCTTCAGGAGGTAGGTAATAATGAACTGAGCTACAGAAGCATGTTGTAACCCAATGCAAAGAAGCTAAGAATCGTGACAAAACAGCGTAGGAGCTGAAAGCCAGAAAAGCCAGTTTAAAGAGGAACATAACTGACTTAATGGAGCTGAAAAACCCAACATGATAACTTCACAATGCAATCACAAGTATCAATAGCAGAATAGACCAAGTGGAGGAAAGAATCTCAGAGCTTGAAGACTATCTTTCTGAAATAATACAGGCAGACAAGAATAGAGAGAAAAGGAATGAACAAAACCTCGGAGAAATATGAGATTATGTAAAGAGACTGAATCTACAACTGATTGGGGTACCTGAAAGAGACAGGGAGAATGGAACCAAGTTGGAGAACATGCTACAGGCTATCATCCAGCAGAACTTCCCCAACCTAGCAAGGCAGGTCAACATTCGAATTCAGGAAATGCAGAGAACCCCAGTGAGATATTCCATGAGATGATCAACCCCAAGACACATAATCATCAGATTCTCCAAGGTCAAAATGAGGGAAAAAATGTTAAGGGCAGCCAGAGAGAAAAGCCAGGTCACTTACAAAGGAAACCCATAAGACTAACAGTAGACCTCTCAGCAGAAACCCTACAAGTCAAAAGAGATTGGGGGCTAATATTCAACATTCTTAAAGGAAATAATTTTCTTTTCTTAATTTATTTATTTATTATACTTTAAGTTCTGGGATACATGTGCAGAACATGCAGGTTTATTATGTAGGTATACATGTGCCGTGGTGGTTTGCTGCACACATCAACCTGTCATCTAGGTTTTAAGCCCCTCATACATTAGGTATTTGTCCTAATGCTCTCCATCCCCTTGCCCCCGACTCCCTGACAGACCCTGTTGTGTGATGTTCCCCTCCCTGTGTCCATGTGTTCTCATTGTTCAACTTCCACTTGTGAGTAAGAACATGTGGTTTTTGGTTTCCTGTTCTTGTGTTAGTCTGTTGAGAATGATGGTTTCCACCTTCATCTATGTCCCTGCAAAGGACATGAACTCATTCTTTTTTATGGCTGCATAGTTCCATGGTGTACATGTGCCACATTTTCTTTATCCAGTCTATCACTGATGGGCATTTGAGTTGGTTCCAAGTCTTTGCCATTGTGAATAGTGCTGCAATAAACATTAAACATATGTGTGCTTGTGTCTTTATAGCAGTGTGATTTATAATCCTTTGGGTATACACCCAGTAATGGGATTGCTGGGTCAAATGGTATTTCTGGTTCTAGATCCTTGAAGAATCACCACACTGTCTTCCACAATGGTTGAACTAATTTATACTCCCACCAACAGTGTAAAAGCATTCCTATATCTCCAGAGTCTCTCCAGCATCTATTGTTTCCTGACTTTTTAATGATCACCATTATGACAGGCATGAGATTGTATCTCACTGTGGTTTTGATTTGCATTTCTCTAATGACCAGTGATGATGAGCTTTTTTTCATGTCTGTTGGCTGCATAAATGTCTTCTTTTGAGAAGTGTCTGTTCATATCTTTCATCCACTTTTTGATGGGGTTGTTTGGTTTTTTCTTGTAAATTTGTTGAAGTTCCTTGTAGATTCTGGATATTAGCCCTATTAGTCAGATACATAGATTGCAAAAATTTTCTGCCATTCTATAGGTTGCCTGTTCACTCTGATGATAATTTCTTTTGCTGTGCAGAAGCTCTTTAGTTTAATTAGACCCCATTTGTCAATTTTGGCATTTGTTGTAATTGCTTTTGGTGTTTTAGTTATAAAGTCTTTGCTCATGCCTATGTCCTGAATGGTATTCCTTAGGTTTTCTTCTAGGGTTTTTATGGTGTTGGGTTTTATGTTTAAATCTTTAGTCCATCTTGAATTAATTTTTGTATAAGATGTAAGGAATGGGTCCAATTTCAGTTTTCTGCACATGGCTAGCCAGATTTCCCAGCACTATTTATTAAATAGGGGATCCTTTCCCCATTGCTTCTTTTTGTCAGGTTTGTCCAAGATCAGATGGTTTTAGATGTGTGGTGTTATTTTGAGGTCTCTGTTCCATTCTATTTGTCTATATATCTGTTTTGGTACCAGTACCATGCTGTTTTGGTAACTGTAGCCTTGTAGTATAGTTTGAAGTCAGGTAGCATGATGCCTCTAGCTTTGTTCTTTTTGCTTAGGATTGTCTGAACTCTAAGGACTCTTTTTTGGTTCCATATGAAATTTAAAGTAGTTTTTTCTAGTTCTGTGAAGAAATTCAATGGTATCTTCATGGGAATAGCATTGAATCTGTAAATTACTTTGGGCAGTATGGCCATTTTCGTGATACTGATTCTTCCTATCCATGAGCATGGAATGTTTTTCCATTTGTTTATGTCCTCTCTTATTTCCTTGAGCAGTGGTTTGTAATTCACCTTGAAGATGTCCTTCACGTCCCTTATTAGTTATATTCCTAGATATTTTATTTTCTTTGTAGCAATTGTGAATGGGAGTTCACTCATGATTTGACTCTCTTTGTCTATTATTGGTGTATAGGAATGCCTGTGATTTTTGCACACTGATTTTATATCCTGAGACTGCTGAAGTTGCTTATCAGCTTAAGCAGATTTTGGGCTGAGATGATGGGGTTTTCTAAATGTACAATCATGTCATCTGCAAACAGAGGTAGTTTGACTTCCTCTCTTACTATTTGAATATCCTTTATTTCTTTCTCTTGCCTGATTGCCCTGGCCATAATTTCCAATATTTTGTTGAATAGGAGTGGTGAGAGAAGGCATCCTTGTCTTGTGCTGGTTTTCAAATGGAATGCTTCTAACTTTTGCCCATTCAATATGATTTTGGCTATGGGTTTGTCATAAATAGTTATTATTTTGAGATATGTTTCATCAATACCTAGTTTATTGAGTATTTTTAGCATGAAGTAGTGTTGAATTTTATCGAAGGCCTTTTCTGCATCTATTGAGATAATCATGTGACTTAATAAAATAATTTTCAACCCAGAATTTAATATCTGGCCAAACTAAGCTTCATAAGCAAAGAAGAAATAAGATCTTTTCAGACGAGCAAATGTTGAGGGAATTCATCACCACCAGGCCTGCCTTACAAAAGATCTTGAAGGAAGCGCTAAATATGGAAAGGAAAAAATGTTACTAGCCATTACCAAAACACACTGAAGTACACAGACCAGTGAAACTATGAAGCAACCACATAAACAAGTCCACAAAATAACCAGATAACATCATGATGAAAGGATCAAATTCACACATAACAAATACTAATCTTAAATGTAAATGGACTAAATGCCCCAATTAAAAGACAGAATGCAAGCTGGATAAAGAGTCAAGACCCGTCAGTATGCTGTCTTCAAGAGACCCATCTCACATGCAGAGACACACATAGGCTCAAAATAAAGGGATAGAGGAAAATTTACCAAGCAAATGGAAAACAGAAAAAAGCAGGGGTTGCAATCCCAGTTTCTGACAAAACAGAGTTTAAACTGACAAAGATTTAAAAAGACAAAGAAGGGCATTATATAATGGTAAAGGGCTCAATTCAATTTAAAAAAGCTAACTGGCCAGGCGCGGTGGCTCAAGCTTGTAATCCCAGCACTTTGGGAGGCCGAGATGGGTGGATCACGAAGTCAGGAGATCGAGACCATCCTGGCTAATACGTTGAAACCCCGTCTCTACTAAAAAAAAAAAATACAAAAAACTAGCCAGGCGAGGTGGCGGGCGCCTGTAGTCCCAGCTACTCGGGAGACTGAGGCAGGAGAATGGCGTAAGCCCATGAGGCAGAGCTTGCAGTGAGCTGAGATCCGGCCACTGCACTCCAGCCTGGGCAATAGAGCGAGACTCCATCTCAAATAAATAAATAAATAAATAAATAAATAAATAAATAATTAAAAAAAATTAAAAAGCTAACTATCCTAAATATATATGCACCCAATACAGAAGCACCCAAACTCATATAGCAAATTCTGGGAGACCTACAAAGAGACTCAAACTCCCACACAATAATAGTGGGAGACTGTAACACCCCACTGACAGTGCTTGAGAGGTCATTGAGACAGAAAATTAGCAAAGATATTCAGGACCCGAACTCAGCTCTGAATCAAGCAGACCTGATAGGTACCTACAGAACTTTCCACCCCAAAACAACAGAATATACATTCTTTAAACCAACAAAGATTATAAAAGACAAAGAAGGGCATTATATAATGGTAAAGGGTTCAATTCAATAAATAAAGCTAACTATCCTGAATATATATGCACCCAATACCGAAGCACCCAAATTCATAAAGCAAGTTCTTGGAGATCTACAAAGAGACTCAAATTCCCACACAATAATAGTGGGAGACTGTAACACCCCACTGACAGTACTAGACAGATCATTGAGACAGAAAATTAGCAAAGATATTCGGGGCCTGAACTCAGCTCTGGATCAAGTGGACCTGATAGATGTCTACAGAACTCTCCACCCCAAAACAACAGCATATACATTCTTCTCATTGCTACATGACACTTACTTACTCTAAAATTGATCACATAATCAGAGGTAAAATACTCCTCAGCAAATGAAAAAAAACTGAAATCATACCAAACAGTCTATCAGACCACAGCACAGTCAAATTAAGAAATTCACTCAAAATCACACGACTACATGGAAATTGAACAACATGCTCCTGAATGACTCTTGGGTAAATAATTAAGGCAGAAATCAAGAAGTTATTTGCTAGCCAAGTGCAGTGGCTCACACCTGTAATCCCGGCATTTTGGGAGGCCGAGGTGGAAGGATCACTTGAGGCCAGGAGTTCAGACTAGCCTGGCCAACATAGTGAAAACTCATCTCTACTAAAGATATAAAAATTAGCAATGCATGTTTGTGCCCATCTGTAATCCCAACTACTTGGGGGGCTGAGGCACGAGAATCTCCTGAACCCAAGAGGCAGAGGTTACTGTGAGCTGAGATTGCATCATTGCATTCCAGCCTGGGCAAAAGACTGAGACTGTATCTCAAACAAACAAACAAACAAATAGTTCTTCAAAACTAATGAGAACAAAGTGACAACTTGCCAGAATCTCTGGGATGCTAAAGCAGTGTTAAGAGGGAGATTTCTAGCACTAAATGCCCACATCAGAAAGCTAGAAAGATCTCAGACTAACAACCTAGCATCTCAACTAAAAACTAGAGAACAAAGAACAAGCAAACCCCAAAGCTAGCAGAAGACAAGAAGTAACAAAATTCAGAGCTGAACTGAAGGAGATAGAGACATGAAAACCTCTTCAAAAAATCAGTGAATCCAGGAGCTATTTTTTTGAAAAAATTAATAAAATAGACCACTAGCTAAACTAATAAAGAAGAAAAGAGAAAAGAATCAAATATACACAATCAGAAATGATGAAGGGCATATTACCACTGACCCCACAGAAATACAACCATTAGAAAATACTATAAACACCTCTATGCACATACACTAGAAGTCTAGAAGAAATGGATAAATTCCTGGACACATGCACGCTCACAAGACTGAACCAGGCAGAAATTGAATCCCTGAATAGACCAATAATGGGTTCTGAAATTGAGGCAGTAATAAAAAGCCCACTAACCAAAAAAGCCCAGGACCATTTGGATTCACAGCTGAATTCTACCAGAGGTGTAAAGAAGAGATGGTACCATTTCTACTGAAGCTATTCCAAAAAACTGAAAAGGAGGGACTTCTCCCTAACTCATTATATGAGGCCAGCATCATCCTGACACCAAAACCTGGCAGAGATGCAACAAAAAAAGAAAACTTCAGGCTAATGTCCTTGATGAATGTAGATGAAAAAATCCTCAATAAACTACTGGCAAACTGAATCCAACCAGCAGTACATCAAAAAGCTTATCCACTACAATCAAATCAGCTTTATCCCCAAGATATACAAGGCTGGTTCAACATATGCAAATTGATAAATGTGATTCATCACATAAGCAGAACTAAAGACAAAAATTCACATGATTATCTCAATAGATACAGAAAAAGCCTTTGATAAAATCCAGCATCCCTTCATGTTAAAAACTGTCAATAAACTAGGTATTAAAGGAACATACCTTAAAATAGTAAGAGCCATTTATGACAAATCAATGTCATGCTGAATGGGCAAAAGCTGGAAGCATTCTCATTGAAAACCGGCACAAGACAAGGATGCCCTGTGTCACCACTCCTATTCAACATGGTACTGGAAGTTCTGGACAGCACAGTAGGCAAGAGAAAGAAATAAAGGGCATTCAAATAGGAAGAGAGGAAGTCAAATCATCTTTGTTTGCAGATGGCATGATTCTATCTAGAAAACCCCATTGTCTCAGCTCAAAAGCTCCATAAACTGATAAGTAACTTCAGCCAAGTCTCAGGATACAAAATCAATTTGCAAAAACTGCTAGCATTTCTATACACCTAAAACAGGTAAGCAGATAGACAAATCATAGATGAACTTCCAGTCACAATTGCTACAAAAAGAATAAAACATCTAGGAATATAGCTAACCAATAGAGGTGAAAGACCTCCTCAAGGAGATCTACAAACCACTGCTCAAATCAGAGAGGACACAATTGGAGAAACATTCCATGCTTATGGATAGGAAGAATCAGTATGATGAAAATGGCCATACTGCCCAAAGTAATTTATAGATTCGATGCTATTCTCATTAAACTACTATTTACATTCTTTACAGAATTAGAAAAAACTTTAAAAATTCATATGGAACCAAAAAAGGCACTGAATAACCAAGACAATCATAAGCAAAGGGAACAAAGCTGGGGGCATCATGCTACCTGACTTCAAACTATATTACAAGGCTATGGTAACCAAAACAGTGTGCATGGTACTGGTACAAGAACAGACACATAGATCAATGGAACAGAATAGAGAACTCAGGATTGAGACCTCACACCTACAACCATCTGATCTTAGACAAATCTGACAAAAAGCAGGAATGGGGAAAGGATTCCCTATTTAATAAATGGTGCTGGGACAGCTGGCTAGCCATATGCAGAAAATTGAAACTGGACCCTTTTTTACACCATCAACAAAAGTTAACTCAAGATGGATTAAGACTTAAATATAAAACCCAAAACTGTAAAATCCCTAGAAGAAAATCTAGGCAATACCATTCAGGACATAACCTTGGGTAATGATTTCATGACGAAAACAATGAAAGCAATTGCAACTACAGCAAAAATTTACACATGGGATCCAATTAAGTCAAGAGAGCTTCTGCATAGCACAAGAAACTATCATCAGAGTGAACAGACAACCTACAGAATGGGAGAAAGTTTTTGCAATCTGTCCATCTGACAAAGGTCTAATAACCAGAGTCTACAAGGAACTTAAAGTTACAAGAAAAATCAAACAACCCCATTAAAAAGTGAGCAAAGGACTCTTCTTAAAAGAAGACATACATACAGTGAACTAACATGAAAAAAGCTCAACGTCAAAATCCAAATGCAAATCAAAACCACAATGAGATACCATCTCACTCCAGTCAGAATGACTATTGTTAAAAATCAAAAAACAACAGATGCTGGCGAGGTTGCAAAGAAAAAGGAACACTTTTACACTGTTGGTGGGAGTGTAAATTATCTCAAATATTGTGGAAGACAGTGTGGCAATTCCTCAAAGACCTAAAGGCAGAAATACCATTTTACACAGCAATCCCATTACTGGGTATATACCCAAAGGAATATATAAAGATGCATGCATGTGTATATTTATTGCAGCACTATTCACAGTAGCAAAGACGTGGAATCAATCTAAATCCATATCAGTGATAGACTAGATAAAGAATATGTGGTAGATATATACCATGGAATACTATGCGGCCATAAAAATGAACGAGACCATGTCCTTTGCAGGGACATGGATGGAGTTGAAAGCTGTTATCCTCAGCAAACTAACGCAAAAACAGAAAACCAAACATTACATGTTCTTACTTATAAGTGGGAGCTGAAAGGCTGAATGATGAGAACACATGGACATATGTGAGTGAAACAACACACACTAGGGCCTTTCAGTGGGTGGTGAGAGGAGAGGGAGAGCATCAGGATTAATAGCTAATGATGCTGGGCTTAATACCTAGGTGATGGGATGATCTGTGCAGCAAACCATAATGGCACATGTTTACCTTTGTAGCAAACCTGCACATGTAGCAAACCATGAACTTAAAAGTTGAAGGAAAAAAAAACAACCCTAGAAGAAAGCACACTAAATGCCATTCTGGGCACAGGCCCTTGCAAAGATATCATAACTAAGATGCTAAAAGCAAAAATTGACAAATGGAACCTAATTAAATTAAAATGCTTCTTCATGGCAAAGAAAAAACAAAAAACAAAACTGTTAACAGAGCAAACAACCTACAGAATTGGAGAAAAGATTTGCAAACTCTGCATGTGACAAAGGTCTAATATCCAGAATCTAGAAGGAACATAAACAAATCAACAAGAAAATAACAAATAATCCCCTTTTAAAAAATGAGCAAAGGACATGAATAGACACTTCTCAAAAGAAAACATGTATGCAGCCAACAGGCATATGAAAAAATGTTCAGTATCATTAATCATTAGAGAAATGTGAATCAAAACCACAATGAGATGCCGTCTGACACCAGTTAGAATGACTATTATTAAAAAGTCAAAAAGTAACAGATGCTGGCAAGGTTGCGGAGAAAAGGGAAAGCTTATACACTGCTGGTGGGAATGTAAGTTAGTTCAACCACTGTGGAAAGCAGTTTGGAGAGGTCTCAAAGAACTTAAAACCATTTGACCCAGCAATCCCATTACTGGGTATATTCCCAAATCATACTACTGTAAAGATGCATACATATGTTCACCACAGAAGTATTCACAATAGCAAAGACATGGAATCAACCTGAATGCCCATCAACAATAGACTAGATAAAGAAAATGTGGTACATGTATACTATGCAGCCATAAAAAAGAACGAGATATGTCTTTTGCAGCAATGTGAATGGAGCTGGAGACCATTACCCTAATTGGATTAACACAGGAACAGAAAACCACATACCACAATGTTATTACTCATAAGTGGGAGCTAAACATTGAGTACACATGGACACAAAAAGGAAACAATGGACATTGCGGCCTACCTGAGGATGGAGGGTGGGAAGAGGGTAGAATAAAATAACTATCTATCAGGTACTATACTTATTACCTGGGTGATGAAATAATCTGTACATCAAAATCCTGCAACATGCAATTTACCCACATAACAAAACCACATGTACTTTCTGAACCTAAAATAAAAGTTGGAAAAAAAAAGTAATACCTACTTCATAGGTAATGGGAAATTTAAATGAATTAATATATGAAAAGTGTTTTGAACAGCTGCTGCCACATAGTCAATGAATGTTAATTGCTATTATTAGTTTAGTTATGCTATTGTAGGAACTAAGTCTTATTTATATTTGTAATTATCTAGAAATAATACATTGTCTGGCATAGTAGGCAATGAATATATTTTTGCTCAGTAAATGTATGAACAAATGACAGAGAAGTGAATAGAGGAGGAAATCCTGTCTTAAGTGATGGATTTCATGGTAGACTTCACCATTTATTCTTGCTCTCCTCCTTTTCCGCAAGAGTGGGCCAAAGCTAAAACAGTTGAATTGATTCTGGACGTATCCCTTTCAGTACTGGCTGATATAGTTGATTTTCTCTGCTGTTTTCTTGTTTTCCATGTCATTGACTTTTATGCTCTTATTTTTAATATTTTTTTCTTCTGCTTCATTTAGGCTTAAATTGTTTTTCTTTCTCAGTTTCCTAAGGTGGGAGATTAGGTTATTGATTTTTAATTTTTCTTCTTTTCAAATATATGCACTTAATGCTGTAAGTTTCCCTCTAAGCCCTACTTTTGTTGCATCCCATCAATCTTGATAAGTTGTATTTTCATTTTGATTTAGTTCAAAATATTTTAAAATTTTTATCGAGACTTCTTTAACTCGTGTTATTTAGTAAGTGTTGTTTATTTATCAATATTTGGGAAACTTTCAGCTACTTTTCTGTTAATGATTTCTAGTTTAATTTCATTATGGTCTGAGAGCATTCATTGTATGATTTCTATTTTTTTAAATTTGTTAAGGTGTGTTTTGTGGCCCAGATTGTAGTATATCTTGGTGAATGGTCAATATGAGCTTGAGAAAAATGTTTGTATTCTGCTATTGTTAGATGAAGTATTCTATAAATGTCAATTAGATCAAGTCAAGTGATAATGCTGTTCAGTTCAACTATGTACCTACTGATTTTCTGCGTGCTGGATCTATCACTTACCAAAAGAGAGGTGTAGAAATACTGAACAATAGGCTGGGTGTGGTGGCTCATACCTGTAATCCCAGCACTTTAGGAGGCCAAGGTGGGCAGACGGCTTGAGCCCAGGACTTCAAGACCAGCCTGGGCAATATGGCAAAACCCTGTCTCTACCAAAAAAATATATATACAAAAATTAGCCAGGCATGGTGGTACACACCTGTAGTCCTAGTCCTCAGAAGGCTGAGGTGGGAGGATTGCTCAAGGCTGGGAGGCAGAGGTTGCATTGAGCTGAGATCCCACCATTGCACTCTAGCCTGGGCAGCAGAGTGAGACCCTGTCTCAAAAAAAAAAAAAAGAAATATTGAGCAATAATAATGGATGTTCTGTTTCTCCTTGCAGTTCTTTCAATTTTTGCTTCACATATTTTAATATGTTCCATTGTTAGGGGCATACATGTTTAGAATTGTATGTCTTCTTAGAAAATTGACTCATGTTATTGTGTAATACCCTTCACTATCCCTGATAATTTTCCTTGTTTTGAATCTGCTTTTTCTGAAATTTATATAAATACTCTAGCTTTCTTTTGATTAGTATTAGCATGGTACCTTTTTTAATCTCTTTACTTTTAACATAACAGAGTCTTTGTATTTAACATGGGTTTGTGGGCCAGGTGCTGTGACTCATGCCTGTGATCCCAGCATTTTGGGAGGCCAAAGTGGCCAGATTGCTTGAGCTCAGAAGTTCGAGACTAACCTGGGCAGCATAGCAAAAACCCATCTATGCAAAAAAAATACAAAAATTAGCTGGGCATGGTGGTACATACCTGTGGTCTCAGCTGCTCAAGAGGCAGTGGTGAAAGGATCACTTGAGCCCAGGAAGTCAAGGCTGCAGTGAGACATGATTTACCACTACATGCCAGCCTGGGCAACAGAGTGACACTGTGTCTCAAAAATAAATAAATAAATAAATAAAAAGTGAGTTTGTATAGACAGCATATAGTTGGGTCTTGTTCTTTTGTCTATTCTGAAAATCTCTATATTTTAATTGCATTATTTAGACCCTTCATATTTAAGGTGATTATTAATATAGTTAAATTAATATCTATCATATTAGTAACTGTGTTTATTCATTGCATTTGCTCTTTCTTTTTTCCCTCTTTTTCTGCTTTTTTTATTTTAAATTAACACTTTATATCATTTCATTTTGTTTCCTCTTTTAATGTATCAATTATACTTATTTAAAAAAAAAATTAGAGGTTATCCTAGAGCTTGCCATAAACATTTTAAACAAATCCAAGTTTACCTTCAAACAATACTATACAGATTCACATGTATAGTGCGGGTAACTTATAACAGAGTATACTCAATTCCTCCCTCCCATTTCTTACAGCATTGCTGTCATTCATTTTATTTATATATATGGCCTAATCACCCAGTACATTGGTAATACTGTTAATTTAAACAGTTTTCTTTTAGATCAATTAAAAATAAGAAAATTGAAAGATTTGATTTTATCTTCATTTATTCCTTCTCTGAGGATTCTTTCTTTATGTCGATCCAGGTTTCTTACCTATGTTATTTCCTTCTCCCTAAATAACTATTTTTAATATTTTTTGTAGGGCAGTTCTATTGGCAATGAAACCACCCAGGTTTTGTTTGTCTGAGAAAGTCTTTATTTATCCTTCACCTTTGAAGGAGAATTTCTGGATTTGGAATTATAGGTTGGTGGTCTTTTTCTTATAACACTTTAAATATTTCATTTCACTCTCTTCTTGCTTGAATGATTTCTGATGAGAAGTCCACTGTGGTTCTTATCCTTATTCCTCTATGGATACAGCTTTTTACCCTCTGGCATCTTTTAAGATTTTCTGTTTGTCTTTCATTTTCTACAATTTGTGTATGATTTGCCTAAGCATAGATTTTTTGGTATTTATCCTGCTTCCTGGCTCTATGATTTGTCTGTCATTAGTTTTGAAATACTCTCAACCATTTCACTTCAAATATTCTACTCCATTATTTCTTTGCTTTCTGGTATCCCAATTATACATATGTTATACCTTTAGAAAATTTCCCACAGTTCTTGGGGGATGTTTTATTCTTTTTACTTTTTTCTCTGCATTTCAGTTTGGAAATTTTTTATTTATTGTAATTATATTATCCCACTCAGCAAGGATATGTTTTGGTTTCATTTTGCTTGTAAATCAAAGTTCATAACCTTCCAAGCCTCCATAGTCTGGTCCCACTGTGACTATATAAATATTTTGCCCCAAGAATAGCCTACCTATCCAGTTGGCTCTAAGTATCCAAGAAATGGGCAGAAGATGTGACCAAGTGATTCACAAAGTAGTAAGTACAAATGGTTACTAAACCTATGAATAAATATCCAATCCAAATAGTAGTGAAAGAAATACAAAGTTACAGTTTGTCATTTGCTATTTATTTACTCATCAAAAACAGGGAAAATTAAAGACAAATTTCAGTGTTAGAGAGGTAGAATTGGTTGCAAATTCACATAATCTTTAGCTATTTATTAATATACTGAAAAGTGTTCACATCCTTTGGCCTAATATTTATCTTTATCAAATTTACTCTCAGAAAATAACCCAAACTATACATATAAAGATATTCATCATGCTTTATTTACAAAACCAGAAAAAATTGGAAATATGAATTTCTAACAATATGGGTTTTAAATAAGCCTTTAAGAGTATTTAACATCCTTAAAAATCGTGTTTCTTAGAAATATTTTATGAAGTCTGGGCACAGTGGCTCACACCTGTAATTCCAGCACTTTGGGAGGCCAAGATGGGCAGATCACTTGAGGTCAGGAGTTTGAGACCAGCCTGGCCAATATGGTGAAACCCCATTTCTACTAAAAATATAAAAATTAGCCAGGTGTGGCAGTGTATGCCTGTAATCTTAGCTACTCAGGAGGCTGAGGCAGGTGAATTGCTTGAATCCAGGAGGCGGAGGCTGCAGTGAGCCAAGACTGCACCATTGCACTCCAGCCTGGGCAACAGAGTGAGACTCTGTCTTAAAAGATTTTTTAAAAGGAAATATTTTATGAATTAAGAAGTATTTGTGGCCAGGCATGGTGGCTCACGCCTGTAATCCCAGCACTTTGGGAGGCCAAGGCAGGCGTATCACCTGAGGTCAGGAGTTTAAGACCAGCCTGGACAACATGGTGAAACCCTGTCTCTATAAAGAAAAGAATAAATAAATAAAAAACAAAACAGAAATATTTGTGATTCACAAAGAATGAAAAATGGGTGTGCATGTAATGCTGTTCATGTCATGTATGCATAATGAGCCATCAAATATTTACAGATGTTATCTCTGAGTTATTAAGAATGATTTTTATTTTCTTTATATTTTGCTAAGTTAAAAAAACATTCCTACAGAATTGTAAAATGCATCACTTCATAGAAGAAAAGTTCTTCTAAAAATCCTACCTGACCCCCAGAGTCCAGCTCAAATACCTCCTCTTCCCAAATTTCTCTCTGACTACTCTTATTTTTTTTTTTGTAGATACTTCTTAGAAGTCTGATTACTTTTGCTTACATTGATCTTTCCATTTTCTCTGTTCATCTTTCTCTACCCAGGTTTTGAGTCTAGATGCTCTTTTCATTCTCTTCTTTCTCTCTAGGCAATCTCACTCAATGCCCGTAACTTCAACTACTCATCTGAGTTCTAAACGCATACATACAGCTCCACAGCTGTACTGAGATTTCCTAAAGGCATTTCAAACTCAGTTTGTCAAAGATAAAACTGCCGATCTTCCTTGGCAAACTGATTTTTCTCCATTATTCTGTCTCTCAAGGAGAGGGAGCACAATCTCTTCAGTCTTTCCCACAATCATGGGTCATCCTTGACAACTCACTCATTATCAGTCCATCTAGTCCATTAATGGGTCTGATTGGTTTTACTTTCTAAAGAGCTCATAAATCCATCTACTTTTCTCTAACTGCAGTATCACCACCTTAGCCCAACCTACCAGAATCTCTCATAAATGAGTTAATACCTATAAAGTGCTTAGGATATTGCTTGGCACAAAGAAAGTATCCAATAAATGTTAGTTGTTATTCTTCCTATTCTTATCAGTGCCACTTACCTACAGCCTGTAATATTGCCTTCCCCACATCAACTTTTACCCACTTCCAGCTGTTCTTTACACTGAAGCCTATGTAATCTTTTAAAAACACAATCTGATTATCCTATCTTGCCTGCTTCTTCAGGCACATAACCTTTCTCATTGCAGGCCAGACCCTCTGCCTGCTGTCAGGCCCTCAAATGCAACATGATCCCTCCTGCCTACAGCCTTCTTCCTTCTGCCTTCATCACCCACCCATACCCTGAGTTCCTTCCCAGAGAATTCTTATTATCCCAGCTCAAAGCCATTTCCTCATGCAAACTTTTCCTGGCCTCCTCTTATATTTTATCACAAATTATAATCTGACCTACTGGGTTCATATCTATTTTACTCAGTACCTGGTATTCAATAAATATGTTGAATATTTATTGAATGAATGAAGTTGTCTGAAAAGTTTATAATAAATTTCTTTTGTCTACTTATTTATTTTTTTCTTCCTATCTCAGTCTGTCATAAGCCTTCATTGAACTACTCCTTCATGTTCTCATATATTCATGGTTTTGCCAACCAAAGAAACCTCTAGTTATACTAGAAGTTGCCCAGCCATGTACCATGAATCATTTAGATGTGGGCTAAGATATTGAAATCATACTCCTGCGTGTAGGAGGAGAGATGGGTGGGGAAGGGGAGACTGGGGAGAACTATAGGCTACTTGCCTTCTGCAGTGAGCAACTTCCTTCCCAGTATGCAAATCTATGATAGCATTTTCTATGTGTTATGACTTGAAAAAGGTTGAGAAGCATTAGTCTAGAAATAATAGATATTAAGCCTCAGTATCAACCCCCTGATCATGAAGTAGCAGTCACATTTACATTTTGACTGAAGAGAAGACATTTAAGTGGAAGTGCCACTGGCGTCAAATAATTTTCTTACCCCACTATAGAAGATCAGATTTACTCTAATTTTCTTTTTCATTTAGGTCTAATGTTTTAAGCCTGTTGTTTCCCTCGAATTGTGTTTATGATTTTTTAACATATAAATGGGTAAGTCTGCAGAATATCAAAGAAAAGATGCTATGTTTAGTCATCCAGGGGGTTAACATTGAAATACCAATATTGAAAAAGCTAATTATTGCATAGAGGAGAGTAGCAGTGCAAAATAGTACAAGCAAACCCATAGGACCATGGTCTGAAGGCTATTTTAGTATTGATTAACTGTTCTTCCTATAGCCTTAGTACTATTAATGTATCACTGCTGATTATGCAAATATTGGATTCTGAATATTTAATCTATTTGCAAGGATGGTTCGTGGTATGTTTCATGGATTGAAAGGAACTGAACCTTCAGGCAGATAATCAAGAAGTACCATCTGAGTACCTGCCGTATGCTCAGCATTGTTCTGGGATTTGCCTACCCGGAAATAGAACAGGACATGAGCTTTACACTCAAGGAATCTGCAAGATAATATTGACATAGTTGAGACAGTAGTTATTCCAAACTATGTGTGGGATGAAAATGACAGCACCAATTACAAAACTAAATACTAAACTGTAAGACACTTGAGAGGTGAGTCTGCTTGATTCACCTTTATATCTGCTCAGTGCTTGGGCAGTACTGTGTAACAAATATTCAGTGAGCCCTGGGCCAGTGGCTCACGCCTCTAATTCCAACACTTTGGGAGGCTGAGGCAGTTGGATTGCTTGAGGCCAGGAATTAGAGACCAGCCTGAGCAACATGGCAAAAGCCCTTCTCTACTAAAAATACAAACATTAACCAGGGGCGCTGGTGTGTTTCTGTGGTCCCAGCTACTTGGAAGGCCGAGGTGGGAGGATTGCTTGAGCCCGGGAGGCAGAGGTTGCAGTGAGCCAAGATTGCGCCACTACACTCCAGCCTGGGCGACAGAGCAAAACCCTGTCCCCCTACACACACAAAAAAAACTCAGTGAACATTTGTTGAATGCATACATGAATGCAAGTGCTAAATTATGTGATTCTATCTCTAGTGTAAGAATCAAATAAGCTGGAAATCACTGAGGTCTGGGTTACCAGAGAAATGTTTAAAGGAGTTTAAGATTGAATATTGAGAGACTGGAGTAAGGGTAGTATAAACCACATTTATATATTCATTCATTATTCAAAAAATATTTATTGGCTGGGCATGGTGGCTCACACTTGTAGTCCCAGCTACTTGGGAGGCTGAAGTGGGAGACTCCTTTAAACCTAGGAGGCAGAGGTTGCAGTGAGCCTGTGATGGCCCCACTGCACTCTAGCCTGGGTGACAGAGCGAGACTCCATCTCAAAGTGGGGGGCTTTGGAAGGCCAAAGGTAGGAGGATCGCTTGAGTCCAGGAGTTCCAGACCAACCTGGGCAACATAATGAGACCCCACCTCTACATACAAATTAAAAAATTTAGCCAGGCGTGGTGGCGCAAGAGGCTGACGGGGGGAAGATTGCTTGAGTGCAGAAGCTCAAGGCTGCGGTAAACTGTGACTGCACCACTGCACTCCATCCTGGGTGACAGAGCAAGACCATGTCTCTGAAAAAAAAAAAAAAAAGACTTAAATTTGACTCATTTTATGTGACAAAATTATGGAATGCCTTAAAAGCTTGGTTTGGGCCGGGCGCGGTGGCTCAAGCCTGTAATCCCAGCACTTTGGGAGGCCGAGACGGGCGGATCACAAGGTCAGGAGATCAAGACCATCCTGGCTAACATGGTGAAACCCCGTCTCTACTAAAAAAAAATACAAAAAACTAGCCGGGCGAGGTGGCGGGCGCCTGTGGTCCCAGCTACTCGGGAGGCTGAGGCAGGAGAATGGCATAAACCCGGGAGGCGGAGCTTGCAGTGAGCTGAGATCCGGCCACTGCACTCCAGCCTGGGCAACAGAGTGAGACTCCGTCTCAAAAAAAAAAAAAAAAAAAAAGCTTGGTTTGAAAGTGGTTCATGTGATTATCCTAAATACATTATCTCTTCTGTTTTGAAAAAAGTCTAGTGATAAGTTTTTCACAAATTTTCATGAGACTGTGAGAATATTAAATTGCCTTTTTAATAATGGTTACTTCTTGTGTATCTCACCTGTTTTTTCTTGTGGCAATATCATTCCATTTCTTGAGTTTTAGAGTTGTGGAAATAAAGAACTTTTCCTGTCCAATAACTTTTCAAATACTATAGAAAAGAAGTAGCCTTTTACTCACCTGGTGAAATAACACCAACTCCCTTGAACCTTCTCACATTGTTTGTTCCCTAAATTGTAAAGATCATTCCTTAACTATTAAACTTTAATGATACATAACTAGATTCACCTATGTGGGCCTGACTTGTCCCTTTGTTTTTACACTTGAGAAAGAGTGGTCATAATAATACTGTTCCTGTAAAGATTAAAGGACTAGAAGCTCCCAAAAAAACCACATTTCAAGAGCAGTTTTGCAAGTATAGAAAAGTCAACTTTGTCCAATGCAGGTTAAAGAATTTTTAATTTGGTGTGGACTAAAACATCTCATATTCTCTTTGTTCTTCACCCTATCACCATCATTATTATTTGTGTTACTTTCTTAACTCTTGTCATCCCCAATAATAAGAAAAGGAGTTACAGCAATAATTATCCAGAGAGATGTCCCTTCTTTCCAAGAATACCTATACATCTAGCTGAGGTCAGAAAGGGTCAATTGATTTGCATAAATCTGCACATGCAGGGATGAAGAGAGAAGACACATTAGCTGAGCACTCTAAGACAACTCCTGTCCATGGGATAGTATTTCCTGAAGGAACTTTTATGGGCCCATATTGCCTACTGCACCTCCCTAACCAAGGACCTCATTCTCAGTTAAAGAGCTCAGTGGTCAGCTGAAATTATCAAGGGTGGAGAAAGGGCTGGGCAAGAATTCAGGTGTTTTTGTATTTTAAAGGTTATTCCTGTAAGATTACTAACTCACCTCGTCTAAATTGATGCACATTAAAATTGTTTTAACTCACAAAGCAAAAGTAGAGAATATTAAGAGATCCAAAATAATCCATGGTTTTTGCTCCTTTCTTTTCTTGTTTTACGGTCTGAAAGAACTCACTTCAAATATGGAAGGGAGTCCAATTTTCAAAAAGCAATTCCTCCATTTTTTTTCTTTCTGAGCAGCACTCATACAGTAGCAGTGGTAAAATAAACAACGATGTGTTGAATTTTGTTTCTCTTTATCTATATGACATTTGTGTCATCACCGTAGCTCTAATCCATATTCAGGTCTTCATGTTTGGTGTGCAGTAATATGTAAATTATCTCGCCAGCTGCATGGAGCAGTGTTTGTTTATTCTATTTCTTTTGGCACTGCACAGAACTGAATTTCTGCCAAAATGGGGCTGCTTCAGGGAGCACTAATGCTCTAGGAGGAAGTTTTGAAAGGAAACGCACATCATAAGTCTTCACTCTGTGAAGCAGCAAAATCAAAACAAACTTTTTGTTTACTAAAATATCAGTATTATGAATGTAAAATAATGTGTTTGTTAAAATATAATGAGCATGCTGCCCATCTCTAAGACGCTTAGTGTACGTGGGCTTTGGAAATGAGGACATAAAGCTGAGAAAGCTGGCGCATTTTTATTCTTAGAAAGAAAGTAGGTGAAATAAAACAGAGACAACAGCTAGAAGTTTAAGGGGAAAGAAATATTTTAACATGCATATTAATCTCTGGAAACACATGGCATTTACATGCATTTAAATGTGGACAGCTGTGGCGTTTAAGTGTTAAAAAATTTCATTAATGATGCATAGAGCTATCTACTTCTGTTGGCAGGCCTTTCAGTCTTCAATCTGACACTTCCTTTTTTATCCAGCAAGCTAATTTCCCCTCTTTTGTGAGGAGTAACTGTTTTCACACTACTGCTTACCCAGCAAGCCTCCTTATTGTTTCATGGTTAATTATCTTCTCCAGCTTCACCTTCCCCAGCAAAGGGAGCAGGGCTGTTCCTCCCCAGCACTAATGAAAGCTGGGTTTTATGGGTACACTGTGTAAATAAATGCAAGGTCTGATCAGGCAACATAATAAGTGAGTTCCTAAAGTTTATGGAGTCACACACAGCCCATCTCGTGGCTTTACTAAATAACGAAGGAAAATGATTAATTTATTGGGGTTGGGAGCAGGGGGCTTCAATTTTAGAGAAAAAAATAAAGCCTTTGTCAGCTTAGGATGGAAACTATCTACAGGTAAGCATAAGGGATCTCCGTTTATCCAAGTATTCCTTATGCTCAGTATTCACAGCCATGACATTTGCCAGGAGAATGTCTTGCAGAATAGACCTTTGAGAAATATTGTTGATTTGGTAAAAGGTGGAGGTCACTTGGTATTTTATTTCCCTGATTGCTTGCTATTTGTTAAGAGAAAAAAGCAACCAAGCTTTATGTAGTGCAAAGTATCCTACACTCTGCGCTGAATGCAAGCAAAGCAGAGATATTCACAAATGCTACCATTGTCCAGTGTCTGGAGAAATAAATTCAGCAGGCATGGCCCAGGTAATTAACTCCACTAGCCGGTCAATGTCTTACATCTCTGTGCTATAAACTCAGTCATAGTCCCTTAGTTGCTAGCTCAAGGCCCCATATCCTAGAGTTTGGGACTTGCAGTTGTTTTGGTTATTTTTTGCAAATAATTTCAGGGGATTAAACTGATCCCAACCCCCTAATGCTCCTTTTTTGTTTTAAATTTACAAAATGAATTCACATTTTGAAATCCTTTTTCTCTAGATTGAAATGTACATTTCTTTCATTAGGGAATCTTTGATTTGGGCTACAGTTTGAATTAAGGTCCTGACATTTAAAACTCTCAAGAGCCTGTGTAAGAGCCCAGGACAAGAACTTCTATTCCAGTCAAGATTTAGTTCTTAAATTTAATTGGATCTCAGGATCCTAAGTGTGTTTCCCTTGAGATCGCAAAAAGAAAATCCCCCAAGGGAGTCTATGTTTTTAATGTGTCTAGGGACTGTAGCATAGGAATCAGAGTATAAAATCTCTTGGAAACTTACTTCAAAAATGTGTATTGCCTTCTAGAAAAATTCATCCTGAAATTTCAAGCAACCTTTCTAGCATCAGTGTAACTTGTAAACTTCCCAGCCATTTTTATGGAGGGGACTCAACAGAGGTGTTCTAGCAATTCTGAGACTTTCTAATCTCCACTAAGTCTAAAAGCAGTTATCTTTATGAGAGGCTATTAAAGCAAAGATATGTTAAATGAAATAAAATCAGATGTAGAACAAGGGTTAAACCATCTTAAGAAAATGATTCATAGCTGACCCGCCTATTAATTAGCTTAAACCCTGGGCCAATCAGATGATAAGCATGAGGAAAGCAAGACAAGTTTCCTTGACTGGCTTAGTTAAGAGGAAAAAAAGACTAAGATAATGTGTGCCATTTTTGGTCATTCTTAATTTGCTAATCCAAACTGATCAACATTTTATTATTTTTTTTCTCTGAATGAGTTGTAATCATAGTCTCATTATTAAAAAACAACAAAAATCATATTATATTTATCTGAGAGGAGCAAACAAGAACAGTCATGATATAATGTTGGCTCCCAATGTGTCCTCATTGAGAATGAAGACACAAGAGGCTCTCAATAAAAAAAAATAATGTTCTCATGGTTAGGTTACAACTGTAACTGTGAGTTCAGAAGGATGGGGACTTGCGTGATTGGCATCTGAAGTGAAGGCAGTCTTGTAGGACTGAGCCCTCTCACATATGGGATCTGATACTAACTCCAGATAGATAGTGTCAACGTTGTGTTATGCCCAGAACATTTGTTCCCCAAAGAAGACCACCAGAGTCCAGAGTCAAAGCCAAGCGGCAAGGATCTTTACTACAAGGTCGAACTTGGTCCCTCCATTCCACAGCATACAAGAGGGCCTCGAACAATGCGAGTGCTTGCTTTTTATAGCCCGATGTAAACAGGATATATAAAGTTACAGGGAGCAAGGTAATTCTCTCAGTTACAGCATTACAATTGGTTAACATTATACATTTAACATTCCTTATCGGAGATCTCCCAGGTGATGTTTTTCTGAAGTTTGAAAGAAATATGGAGGAATGTGTTTGTGCTGGGCTCAGGAAGTTGGGAGATATATGGGGGATGTGCCTCATTCCTTTCACTCCCCCCTTCTTTTCAGGTAACTCTAGAGCCAATCTTGGGTCTTATAAGTCTGACTCTGTTTCAGCGTTTACAGGTTGGTATTGGGCTCTGAGGACCATGAGCTGAACAGTGTCAAACCTTTCTCTGACAAACTGCAAAATTCTGTTAACAACACAAGGTCCTATGGTTAGCAGAAATAGTAGACTTAGCAGGGGTCCAAGGAAGGGGGATAACAGAGAAAACATAGAGGAATTCCACCATTGGTCTGCAGCTGAAGCAAACTGCCGTGTTTTTACTTCAGTGCTTAACTTGCTTAACTGTTGGACCCGGTCTTCTACAAGCCCTGATTCATTTATGTAGAAACAACAGTCTTCTTTTAGAAACATACATGTACCACCTTTTTCAGCAGTGAGTAGGTCTAGGGCCCTCCGGTTCTGCAAGGTTACCTGAGTTAGGGACGTGAGCTGCTGCTGAAGGGAGGCAAGTGACTCAGCTGACTCCTCCATAGCAATGGCAAATTGTTGGTACAACTTGTTGCTTTCTATGAGGGTGTGACCTAGGGCTCCCCCCGCCATCCCGGCCACAATGAGGGATGCGGTGAGGGAGATTCCTGCAATGAGGGGGAGAAATATGGCTCGTGCAGGTCTCGGTCTAGGGACTGGGTGAATAGCAGTACTAGTCTAGTTACCGGTGTACCCTAGGAACTCGCCAGCAGTTAGTAGAGTCAACCGGGGAACTAATGTGACAGGAAGACACAGTAGGTTGGTAAGAGAGGGACTAGATAGGTCCTTAGATAATGTCCCATTACACCAGAAGAATATGCCCAGCGGAGCCCTTAGGGTGATATTAGGGGGCACTGCAGTGATGCTGCAGAGGCTGGAATTGGTTCCTGAGAAGCAGTACGGAAACTTCTCCTGACTGGGGTTTAGGTATAGGGGCACGTTTAGGATAGGGGCATATGAGAGGTTTCGGAGGTTGTTAGCTTGGGCAGAGGTAGAGGATCCCCATGGCAGAGGGACAGCGGTTAGCGGTGGACGCCCTAGGGTGGCACACAGAAAGCAGCTAGACAGACTGTGAAGTCCTGTAAGGTTAGCAAGCTCTAGTCCTTCTTGTAATAATTTTAACCAGGAGAAAGGACGTAAGTCTTGTGTTAGTCTGTTTTCCTGTCGTTGGATATTCCCGTGGACCAGGGGCAGTACTTGCACTAGGACTCGCCACAGATAGAGGTGACTGCTAGGCCATGTGGAGGAGGGGGAGTAGTATATAGCCCCATGTTGAGGCGTGGTCCAGTGGGAGTTCCAGGAGTCTCTAACTATCCATGTATATGAAAAGTCTCCATCCCGTCTACGATGGAAGGGCCACTTAGGGTCTAACTGTTCTTCCTCTCCCCAATAACGGGACCTATGGATGTTACAATAGTTATAACGACAGCCGGCATTTTGGTGCCACCAATAGTGTTTACAATTGTATTCAGTCTGATCAAACTCAAAACATATTATTGGTGTCACTGGTTTGGCTATTTGAAAGCCAGTAAAATTTAGTAAGATTGGGCTATTGCACCCTGAGGAGGGGCAATCAGCACTGGCCAATAATTTCCTGGGCTTATGAGGTTGTCCAGGGTGAGTTCGGTTTTCATAAAGCCAGAATCTCCAGACAAAGGGATTAGATGCTGGTTTGGTGTTTTCCCCAGCGGCCACTAGGGCGGCTAACGTTAGGGCTAGACTACCTAACTGCATGTTTGCAGTGAGCTATGTTGCCGGCGCAGGGTGAGTTTTAAGGGGTTGTTCTTAGCTCTGTCCACAGTCCACGTGGCCGGTGCTTCAGCCGCTGCCATGATTGGTCCCAGAAGGTCGGAGGTTGGGTCCACCTGCTTGACGTGGGTGTAGTGGATCCACGACATGATGCCTTCTACCTTTAGGGTGGTGGGTGTGGTCAGGAGTACCTGGAGTGGTCCCTTCCACCTGGGTTCTAGGGTCTCTTGTGGGTGTCGCTTAAGCAGGACCCAGTCTCCCGGCTGGTATGGATGGGGTGTCGGTGGGGGACCGGTCTCATATAGTTCCTTCAGCTTGGGCCAGATTTCTTGATGAATTTTCTGCAAGGCCTGTAAGGAAAATAAGAATTCAGAGACATTTTCTGTTTCCGACTTAAGCAGATCATCTTTTAAGCTGGGAACCAGGGGTGGAGGTCTGCCATACATGATTTCGTAAGGGGTAAGGCCCAGTCTGTAAGGGGTATTACGGGCCCGGAACAGAGCATAGGGGAGAAGGACCACCCAATTAGCGCCAGTCTCCATAGTCAATTTAGTTAAGGTCTCTTTTAAGGTCCGATTCATCCTCTCTACCTGTCCTGAACTCTGGGGCCTGTAAGCGCAATGTAGTTTCCAATTTGCCCCAAGGATGGAAGCCAAATCCTGACTTACCTTAGCGATGAAGGCGGGCCCATTATCTGACCCTATCTGGATGGGGAAGCCATACCTGGGAAGGATATCTTCCAGAATTTTCTTTGCTACGACCTGAGCAGTTTCTCTTTTGGTTGGGAATGCTTCAGTCCACCCTGAAAAAGTATCTACAAAGACAAGTAAGTACCGATACCCGTACTTTCCTGGCTTTATTTCAGTAAAATCTACTTCCCAGTAGATACCGGGCCTGGTTCCCCTGAGCCTTGTTCCCACTGCAGTCTGGGATTGGGGGAAGGTGTTGTTAAGCTGGCAGACTTTGCAACTTGCCACGATGCTGCTGGCCTTCTCGGCTGTATGTCTGAATTTGAGCTTAGAGCGTCTGATCAGGTCTATCATCCGCCGAGCACCCAGGTGGGTGGTTCGGTGGATGTGTTCTAATACTTGTTGTCCTAATTTTTCTGGTAGGATGGTTTGGTCATTATTATCAGTCCACCACCCATTCTGGATCTGTTTCAGGGGAAGTTTGTCAATCTACTGGAGATCTTGTTCTGAATAATCAGGGAAATATGGCAAGTCCCCGGGGCCCGGGTCAGGGAGCTGGTGTGCAAGGAGTTGGCTGGGAGCCTTTGCCACATTTCTTGCAGTTTGGTCTGCCAGAAAGTTGCCTTGAGCAGTTGGAGTGGTTGGTTTCTGATGCCCTGGGCAATGCACAATGGCTAACTTTTCTGGCTTCCATAGCGCTGTTAACAGGGCTAGGATCTCTTGCTTGTTTTTTATCTCTTTTCCTTCAGCCATTAGTAACCCTCGCTCCCTGTAAATGGCCCCATGTATGTGCGCTGTAGCAAAAGCATATCAGCTGTATGTATATACTGTTAGCTTTTTCCCTGCCCCTAAGGTAAGAGCTTGGGTGAGCGCTATCAGTTTGGCCTTCTGGGCCAATGTCCCCGGGGCAGGGGTTCCGCCCAGATTACCTCAGTCTCTGAAGTCACTGCTGCTCCAGCGTACCTCTGGCCTTGATGCATGAAGCTGCTCCCATCAGTGAACCAGACGAGGTCAGCGTCAGGGAGTGGGCGGTCCTGCAGGTCCTCTCGAACTCCGTGCACCTGAGCTAGTATCTCGGTGCAATCATGGAGTGGTGCGTCCAGGTCTGGGTTGGGCAGCAGCGAGGCAGGGTTTAAGGTCGTTGGGGGCAGGAAGGTTATCCTGATAGGATTTAGTAGTAGTCCTTGGTAGTGGGTGAGCCAGGCGTTACTTATCCATCGATTAGGTGGCTGTTTGAGTACACCTTCGATGGCATGTGGGGTAACGACCTGCAGGGTAACGACAAGTTTATCAGCATCTTGTACCATCAGAGCCATGGCCACAATCATTCGGAGACAAGGGGGCCACCCGGCAGCCACTGGGTCTAACTTCTTTGACAGGTAGGCAACCGGCCTCCGCCAGGGGCCTAAGTTCTGAGTAATTACCGCCTTGGCGACACCTTTACTCTCATCCACGTATAAGTGGAAGGGCTTGGTGACATCAGGCAGTCCCAGTGCAGGCGCAGAGAGTAGGGCGGTTTTGATCTGTTGGAAAGCCGACTCGGCTTCGTCTGTCCAATTAAATGGCTGCTGCCCCCGTGTTGCCTGATACAAGGGTTTAGCCAGTTCTGCGAACCCAGGTATCCATAGTCTATAAAATCCCGCCGACCTCAGGAATTCTCTCACTTGTCAGGTGGATTGTGGCCTGGGGATCTGCAGAACAGTCTGCTTCCGGGTGTCTGTTAACCAGCGCTGCCCTCCTTTTAATGTCTGGGGCTGCCTGATTTACGAAAGACATTACAACAGCTGCCTGACTTCCTGGAGCCTCTGGGTCTATGGGGGTGTACTGTCTAAAAGCTTCCATTAATCTTTCTAAGTAGGTAGCTGGGCTCTCTGTCTTTCCCTGCAGAACAGAGTATACTTTAGCCAAATTAGTGGGCTTGCGAGCAGCTGCCCGGAGACCCGCCATTAGAGTCTGGCGATAAAGGCATAGCCGTCCCCTACCTTCTGCCGTGTTGTAGTCCCACGCCGGCCTGGTCAGAGGAAAAGTCGCATTTATGAGGTCGGGGTTGGCAGTCGGTTGACCGTCGTCCCCCGGGACCAGCTTTCTAGCTTCTATCTGTATTCTCTCTCGCTCTTCCGTTGTGAACAAGATTCGGAGGAGCTGCTGACAATCATCCCAAGTGGGCTGGTGGGTGAACATGACACTATCCAGTAAAGCCATTAAATCTTTGGGGTTGTCTGAAAACCGAGCACTCTGGGTCTTCCAGTTATACAGATCACTGGTAGAGAATGGCCAGTACTGGAGCCTGGGGATTCCCATGTCATCTAGGGGTCCTATTTCCCAAAGGGGTAGAGCCACTGTGGAGTCAGGTGGCTGGGGGGAGCTAGCCCGCGAAGTGTGCCCTCGCGTCTGCCCCGCCGGCCCTTCAGAGTTACTTTCACTCTCAGCGGGTCTGTGTGGGCCAGCCGCCTCCCGTCCGCCTGCTCCCTCCCGCGGCTCAGCCCGGGGGGCGGGGGCCTGTGGCCTGGAGGGGGTTCAGTGAACAGTGGGTCCCCGCTATCAGGTAAAACAGGATGGGGGGGGCAATCGGCTGCTTGGATTTTAGCGGCTGAGCAACCAGTGCCTTACAAGGTTCAGGGGCTAATTGGAAAGGTGACAGCCAAGGAGGCGGGTTCTCAACTAGGTCCTGCCATATGAGGATATATGGGATTTGATGCAAGTGGCCCGCATGCCCAGGTAGGAAAATCTTGGACTTTACTCTAGTGATGACAGCAAGTCGGAACGTCCCTTCGGGTGGCCACCCCACATCAAAGGCAGGCCATACGGAGCAGCACAGAGTAATTAGCTTTCCCTTCCTGATCTCTATACTAAGATCATGGCCCCTCGCTCTTACATCTTTGAAATTACTTGTAAGGAGAGATAGGGGAGTGCTCTGGGTATTACCTTCCTGTACTAATTTGTAGTCTCTTCCTGTAAAGGAATATGGGTTAGAATCCCTGTAAAGGAAATCTGGCTTATTAATAATATCTAGTCGCAAGCACGCTCCAGCAGCCCGGGTCAGAATCAGCTGCTCAGATTGCAACCGCGCTCCGGCAGCACAGATCGCAAGCACTCCTGAAGCCCAGGCCCAAGTCAGCTGCTCGGATCGCAACCGCGCTCCGGCCGCACAGATCGCAAGCGCGCTCTGGTAGTCCGGGTCAGAGTCAGCTGCTCGGATCACAACCGCGCTCCGGCAGCACAGATCGCAAGTGGCTCCGGTAGCACAGATCGCAAGCGCGCTCCGGTAGCCCGGGTCAGAGTTAGCTGCTAGGATCGCAACCGCGCTCCGGCAGCTCAGATCGCAAGCGCGCACCGGTAGCCCAGGTCAGAGTTAGCTGCTCGGATCGCGATCGCGCTCCGGCAGCCCAGATCGCAAACGCGCACCGGTAGCCCGGGTCAGAGTTAGCTGCTCGGATCGCGATCGCGCTCCGGCAGCCCAGATCGCAAGCACGCACCGGTAGCCCGGGTCAGAGTTAGCTGCTCAGATTGCGATCGCGCTCCGGCAGCCCAGATCGCAATTTAGATCAGACGAGAGCCAGGGGACGTCTCCCACAGGTCTCCACTGGCCGTCCTATAGCGCATCCTCCAGGACAGCGCCAGCTCCAGTTTCAGACCTCGCGAGTCACAGATTCAGATTCAGAACAGACACAGACAAACGGAGAGGAGCCGGCTCACCTATCAGTAGATCGATCCTAGTAGATCCGTTGACCAGGGGTCTGGTGGGCTTGGGGAATCCCGGACGAGCCCACAGATGTTATGCCCAGACCGTTTGTTCCCCAAAGAAGACCACTAGAGTCCAGAGTCAAAGCCAAGCGGCAAGGATCTTTACTACAAGTTCGAACTTGGTCCCTCCATTCCACAGCATACAAGAGGGCCTCGAACAATGCGAGTGCTTGCTTTTTATAGCCCAATGTAAACAGGATATGTAAAGTTACAGGGAACAAGGTAATTCTCTCGGCTACAGCGTTACAATTGGTTAACATTATACATTTAACATTCCCTATCGGAGATCTCCCAGGTGATGTTTTTCTGAAGTTTGAAAGAAATATGGAGGAATGTGTTTGTGCTGGGCTCAGGAAGTTGGGAGATATATGGGGGATGTGACTCATTCCTTTCAGTTGGATTAAATAGTAAGACACCCAGCTCATGTCTGGAGAGTGGACAGTTGCTTTTTTATTTGAAAAGCCTTATATCAGAACTGTAAAGGGCACAGTTCCTAAACATGAGTGAACTCTATTATCTGATATAAGGCTTTTCAGGTAAACCCCCATGTTGGCAAAGCTCTCCTTGTACATTCGACTACCTCAGGATCATGCCAAGAATCTTGTGTTCTTGAAACTGAGTTTGAAAGTTGGAACCTGAAATCTATCTCACAGGAAAATTTGTATGTTAGAAAACTTCACTTGTTTACATGATGATTCACCTCTTTTCTACCAATACGCATTGTAGGTTTTAAAAAATGTAAGTTTTTATTAATGTAAGATCATTATCATAAAGGAGGGAGAAGGGTATACTTTTCCCTAAAGCAAAGGCAAGGCAAAAATTACATCCAGAGGTACAAAACTCACATGATATGTCAATTCCTGAGCAATGTCAGGGAAAAAAGTGGGGCCAGATGTTATCATTGGGGGGAAAGAATGTAGGCAACTTTGCATGTGGTTCTGTCATTGCCCTTCAAACAGATTTACCATATGGTAGAATGAAGAAAATGCCACCATTTCATTGCAGTTGGGATTTTTACAAATTCATTGGTGTTATTTTTCCCTTGAACTTTCTTTTATTTGTTTCAGTTCTATGTAATACTAAAGAGGTAAGAAAGAGAAATTCTTTTTATTTGAAAAACTCTTCCTAAATTTTTAAAAAATTCATCTTTAAACAGTCCTAAATTTAGGTACTTTCTTGAAACTCTGTGGGGAAATTCCAAGGAAACACAGAATATAGAGACTGAGAAGAAAAAAAATAAACCAGTTTTCCTATTCAGGCTCTTCTGAGTGTAATAAAAATTATAGTGTGTTGACATATAAAGCAACAGTCAAGGTAATTTATTTGTCAGTGAAAAGTAGATTATTTTTCAAGTTACTTCTAGTGAAACATTCAGAGTTGGGTGGGAAAGTAACTTTTTTCTACAGTAGATGCTTAACAACTATGAATAATGATTTGCACAAGAATTAACTTGTTTAAGAAAAACATAGCTTGATGCAAGAGATTCATCTGTTGCCACCTACCTATAATACTATCAAAACTGAAGTTACTGCACCTGAGAATTCTTTAGAAATTATGACAGTATCTAATTCTTTGATTTATTGGCACAAATATATTGCTTCTCTATAAAAAGTTTCTCTGCACACACTTAAAAGTTTCTCTACACACACTCTGACAGCAAATTTGTGGGGTTTTTTACACCAAGCCACTGTCTGCTCTCCAGACATGAGCTGGGTGTCCTACTATTTAATCCAACTTTGACACTATCTATCTGGAGTTAAGCATCAGATCCCATACGTGAAAGTGCTCAGTCCCACAAGACTGCCTTCACTTCAGATGCCAATCGTGCAAGTTCCTATCCTTCTGGCCCACAGGCTGTAAATCCCCACTTTCACTGATGTCTGTGTGAAGACACCACCAAACAGGCTTTGTGTGAGCAACAAGGCTGTTTATTTCACCTGGGTGCAGGCGTGCTGAGTCCAAAAAGAGAGTCAGCTAAGGGAGATGGGGTGGGGCTGTTTTATAGGATTTGGGTAGGTAAAGGAAAATTACAGTCAACAGGGGTGTTCTCTGGCAGACAGGGGCTGGGTGGGCGGGGGGATCACAAGGTGCTCAGCAGGGGAGCTTTTGAGCCAGGATGAGCCAGGAGAAGGAGTTTCACAAGGTAATGTCATCAGTTAAGGCAGGAACAGGCCATCTGGATGTGTAAGTGCAGGTCACAGGGGGTATGATGGCTTAGCTTGGGCTCAGAGGCCTGACATTCCTGTCTTCTTATATTAATGAGAAAAATAAAATGAAATAGTGGTAAAGTTTTGGGGTGGTGAAAATTTTTTGGAGGTGGTTTGGAGAGATAATGGGCGATGTTTCTCAGGACTGCTTTGAGCGGGATTAGGGGCGGCATGGGAACCTGGAGTGGGAGAGATTAAGCTGAAGGAAGATTTTGTGGTAAAGGGTGATATTGTGGGGTTGTTAGAAGAAGCATTTGTTGTATAAAATTATTGGTGATGGCCTCGATACGGTTTTGTATGAATTGAAAAACTAAACGGAATAAGAGAAGGAGAAAAACAGGTATTAAAGGACTAAGAATTGGGAGGGTCTAGGACATCCAATTAGAGAGTGCCTAAGGAGATTCAGCATAGCCCTGCCAGCAAAGATTATTTATTTACTTTAAGAGTTAAAAGTGGCAGTTTGGGGATAGCACCAGGAGATATCAGCTGTGATGACTTGGAAAAACAGTGTAATCCAGCAGTGTAAGCAAGAGCAGGGCATTTATAAGTAGTTGAGAATGGTGAATAGGAGTATGACTAGACAGAAGATAGTAGGGATGACAAGTTTTTGGGGCACCGTCCAAGTTGGGCTGGTGTCTGGAATGAGACTAGGGCTTAATAAAAAGGAGTGTCCATATAGGAGCTCAAATGAGCTGTACCCTGTAGCATTCTGAGGACAGGCCCAAATTCTGAGAAGGCAAAGTGGTAAAAGTATTGTCCAGTCCTTTTTAAGTTGGTGGCTGAGCTTGGTGATGTGTGTTTTTAGAGGACCATGAGTTCACTGAATACCAAGAGCCTGAGAAACTGCTTGGGTGATTTGACTAATAAAGGCCGGTCCGTTATTGGACTATATAGAGGTAGGAAGGGCAAACCGAGGAATTATGTCTGACAGAAGGGAAGAAATGACCACCATGGCCTTCTCAGACCCTGTGGGAAAGGCCTCTACCAATCCAGTGAAAGTGTCTACCTAGACCAAGAGGTATTTTAGTTTCCTGACTCAGGGCCTGTGAGTAAAGTCAGTTTGTCAGTCCTGGGCAGGGGCAAATACCCAAGCTTGATGTGTAGGGAAGGGTGGGGGACCTGAACAGTCCCTGAGGAGTAGTAGAATAGCAGATGGAACACTGAGAAGTGATTTCCTTGAGGATAGATTTCCATGATGGAAAGGAAATGAGAGGTTCTAAGAGGTGGGCTAGCAGCTTGTAACCTACATGGAAGAGGTTATGAAATGACAACAGAATAGAATGGGCCTGTGAGGCTGAAAGGAGATATTTTCCTTGGTCCAAGAACCATTTGCCTTGTGTGGGAAGAGATTGATAGATGGAAGTTTCAGTGGAGGAGTACATGGGAGTGGCCAGATGAGAAAGAGAAAAACTGCTGTGAGGGATAGAAGTTGGAACGCTAGCTGCCTTTTAGCTACCTCATCAGCATAAGCATTGTCCTGAGTGATGGGATCTGATGCCTTTTGATGGCCCTTGCAGTGAATGACTCCAGCTTCCTTTGGAAGTAGAGCTGCTTTGAGAAGCATTTTTATTAAAGAGGCATTAATGATGGAGGATCCTTGTGTAGTGAGGATCCTCTTTCAGCCCATATAACAGCATGGTGGTGCAGGATATGGAAGGCATATTTAGAGTCAGTATAAATATTGACATGTAGTCTCTTTGCAAGAGTGAGGGCCCGAGTTAAGGCAATGAGTTCAGCCTGCTGAGAGGTAGTGGAGGGGGCAGAGCGGTAGCCTCAATGATAGATGTGGAAGATAACTATAGCATAGCCTGCCTTTGCTGGTGAGTGGCGATTAGGCCTGGTGGAACTGCCATCAATAAACCAAGTGTGATCAGGGTGAGGAACAGAAAAGAAGGAAATATGGGGAAATGGAGTGAATGTCAGGTGGATCAGAGAGATAGAGTCATGGGGGTCAGGTGTGGTATCAGGAATAATGTGGGAAGCCAGATTGAAGTCCGGGCCAGGAACAATGGTAATTGTGGGAGACTCAACAAAAAGTGAGTATAGCTGAAGGAGCCGGGGAGCAGAAAGTATATGCATCAGGTGGGAGGAAGAAAATAGATTTTGGAAGTTATGAGAACTGTAGAGAGTGAGTTGAGCATAGTTTGTGATTTTGAGGGTCTCTAAAAGTATTAGGGCAGTGGCAGCCGCCGCATGCAGACATGAGGGCTATGCTAAAACAGTAAGGTCAAGTTGTTTGGCTAAAAAGGCTACAGGGCATGGTCCTGGCTCTTGTGTAAGAACTCTGGCTTGACTGAAGTAACGGGGGCTGTCTGTGAAGCCTTGTGGTAGTACAGCCCAGGTAATTTGCTGAGCCTGATGGGTGTCAGGGTCAGTCCAAGTGAAAGCGAAGAGAGCCTGGGATGAAGGGTGCAAAGGAATAGTAAAGAAAGCATGTTTGAGATCCAGAACAGAATAAAGGGTTGTGGAGGGAGGTATTGAGGATAGGAGAGTATATGGGTTTGGCACCATGGGGTAGATAGGCAAAAACAATTTGGTTGATAGGCACACATCCTTAACTAACCTGTAAGACTTGTCTGGTTTTTGGACAGGTAAAATGGGGGAATTGTAAGGAGAGTTTATAGGCTTTAAAAGGCCATGCTGTAACAGGTGAGTGATAACAGACTTTAGTCGTTTTAAAGCATGCTGTGGAATGGGATATTGGTGTTGAGCAGGGTAAGGGTGATTAGGTTTTAATGAGATGGTAAGGGGTGCATGATCGGCAGCATCAGTCTTCAGCTGCTAAGCTGAGAAGATCTGGGAAGGAGTCAGAGAGCCTTGGGCTAGAGCTTTAGGGGCTCTAGGAGTGGCTGCTGGGTGAGCTGGGCAGTCTGATTTCCAGTGGGTCCCTGCACAGATGGGACATGGCTTGGGAGGAATCCCGGGCTGTGGGCAGTCCTTGGCCCAGTGGCCAGATTTCTGGCACTTGAAGCAAGTTCCTAGGGGAGGAGGTCCTGGAGGAACCCCTGGCAGCTGCGGTTCAGGTATTTGGAAGTTCTTGTGCGCTGGAGATGTAGCTGGGGTTTGTCTCACAGTGGAGGCAAGGAATTGCAACTCAGAAACACATTGCTACTTGGCTGCCTTTCCTCTTATTATTATACACATTGAAGGCGAGTTTAATTAAGTCCTGTTTTGGGGTTTGAGTGCCGGAATTTAATTTTTGGAGTTTTATTTAATGTCAGGAGTGGATTGGGTAATAAAATGTATGTTGAGAATAAAACGGCCTTCTGGCCCTTCTGGGTGTAGGGCGGTAAAGCATCTAAGGGTTGTTGCCAGACGGGCCGTGGACTGGGCTGGATTTTTATGTTTGATGAAAAAGAGTCTAAACGCTAACTGATTTGGGAGAGGTCGGATAAAGGAAAAAGGAGCATTAACCTTGACTATGCCTTTAGCTCCAGCCACCTTTTATTTAAGAGGGAATTGCTGGGCAGGTCGGGGAGGGCTAGTCGTGGAATGAAACTGTAAACCAAACCAGACCCGGTGTGAGGAGGGGAGGTGACAAAAGGATTATAGGGTTGGGGAGCGGAGGCTGAGGACAAATTGGGACCTAACTTGGCCTGGCCAGGAGCAGCCTGGAGAGGAGGGGATAGGTCAGAGGGGTCCGCAGAAAAGAAAGATTCGGAAGACTCAGAGATGCTTGGGATTGGGACTGAAGGGACAGGCAGGAGGGAAAGAAGGAAGATTTGGGATGAGTTGCATTGGGAACAGAGACTAGGGAGAGACCAATGTGTAAAAGTGCCTGGACATCAGGGACCTCAGACCATTTGCCCATTTTATGACAAGAATTATCTAGGTCTTGTAGGATGGAGAAATCGAAAGTGCCGTTTTCTGGCCATTTAGAGTCATTATCAAGTTTGTATTGGGGCCAAGCAATATTGCAGAAGAAAATGAGGCTTTTAGGTTTTAGATCATGCAAGAGTGAAAAGATTTTAAGTTCTTGAGAACACAGACTAAGGGAGAAGAAGGAGGAATGGAGGGTGGAAGGTTGCCCATAGTGAAGGAGGCAAGTTTAAAGAGAAGGGTAGAGACACGGAGAGAAGGGGTGGGGGGTGCTTGCCCCCCAGGAAAGTGGAGAAGGGGTAGAGACATGGAGAAAAGGGATGGGGGGTGCTTGCCACCCAGAAAAGCGGTGCTTGCCGCTAAGGGTGAAGGACCAAGGCAGGCGTCCCCGTGTGGTCAGACACCTCTGAAATGTGGGTGAATAATCAGGCAGGCGTCCCTGCGTGATTAAACACCAAGGAGAGACTGTCTTCCTGAGTCCGTGACCGGTGCCGGAGTTTTGGGTCCATGGAAAAAACGCGTCTCCTTTGTCTCCTCATGAAGTTTATTTATAGGAAAGGAATGGAAATTCGGAGACCTGACACCCACAACCCTTCCTTAGGTTATTCTAACCATAACTTGCTAGAATTGCTCTAAGAGCTCAAGCAAACACCTTACTTACATTTACCAGTTTATTTAAAGATACAACTCAGGAAAAGCCAGATGTAAAAGAAATGAAGGACCTGCCTTGGTCCTTCACCCTTAGCGGCAAGCACCGCTTTTCTGGGGGGCAAGCACCCCCCATCCCTTTTCTCCATGTCTCTACCCCTTCTCCACTTTCCTGGGGGGCAAAGCTTCCACGTTTCTCCAGGTACACTACCCACCTAGCATCTCCAGGTATTCTGCAACCTAGAAGCTCATCAAATCTCTTTGTTCAAGGGTAGTTACAATTTTCATCTCTAGCCCTACCCCTCCCTTTTCCAGAGGTCCTTAGGTAGAGCAGAAAGTTCCAGCCCTCTAATCACTTGGTCTTTCTGGTGACCACCCCCAACCTGAGGCTATCTCAGGACCCTGCCCTAAATTTTCTCATTAGCATAAACTCAGTTGTGATCAAAAGGGGCCATTATGAATAACAAAAGGTATTCTATCACTTAGGAAATTCCAAGGGCTTTAGGGGCTCTGTGCCAGAGAACTGGGACAAAGACCAAATATATTTCCTATTATACCACAGCTTCTTAATCAAAATAGCACTTAGATAGGCAGCCCCTCCAGGGAAACTGAAGTTACAGTAAGAAAAGGAAGAAAAGAAACCCTTATTTTTTTGTATTGCTCTTTCTTCTTGGAAGTCCTTCCTACAACTTCACAATCACCCTGTTTATAGAACATTCAAGGTCTTTGCAACTTATTCTTCACATATAAAATCAAATTCAAAAGTGATAGGTTTTTTGTTTTTTGTTTTTTTGCCTGGGGTGGTGGTTATGAGAATTGAGATGGGCTATGGTGCTTTGAGGTAGAGGTATTAGAACAATTGAAGAGTTTCCTGTACATTCTATGACCTCTGTGGTTTCTCGGCTTCTGTTCTCCTTCCAAGACTGGTGCTAGGACAAACAAGGTGTTGAACAGTACCTGATAGGGCCACACTCCTAATTTCAATTCAAATTTTACCAGAGAACCTGGACTTTTCCAGGCTACTCTCTAGCACATCCTGTACTTGTTTCCTGATGCACTGGCCTCTAGCACCTGCCCTCTCTAAGGTTACAAATGATTTTTTTTGTTTATTCAGTGGCTTTCCCTTAATTCACATAAAGTTAATCATTTTAAAGTGAGCAGTTCTGTGGTGTTTAGTACACTCACCATGTTGTGCAACCACCACTTCTACTTCCAAACGTTATCTCCAAAAGGAAACCCCAGGCCTGTGAAGCAGTTGCATCCCATTCCTCCCTCTGTACCCCTAGGCCCTGGCAACTACCAGTCTCATTCATCTCTGCAGATTTACCTATTCTGGATATTTTACATAAATGGAATCATACAATATATGACTTTATCATGTGTGGCTTCTTTCATGAAACATGTTTTTGAGGCTATTAGCTTTTATAACTGAGAGTTTGCACCAGTTTGAAAGTCAGGGATTTTCCAGGTGATTTTGCCACAGCACAGTTTACCCTCAGAACCTTTCTCCAGATCCCCAGATCTCTTCAACAGTTCATGAGACAACAGGCAAGTCTTTTTACTTTTTTCCTCCAGATCACTCAGTAAATTTTTCCTTTCTTACTTTTTTATTTTTTAGAGATAGGATCTCACTGTGTCATCCAGGCTGGAATGCAGTGGTGCAATCATAGCTCACTGCAGCTTTGAGTTCCTGGGCTCAAGAAGTCCTCCCGCCTCAGCCTTACGAGTAGCTGGGACTACAGGCATGTGCCACCATGCCTAGGCAATCAGTAATCATTTTTTAAGAACCTGCTTTATGCCAGGCACTATTTTAAGTACTGGGGCTCTGGTGGAGACAGGACAGTGAGAGCCCCTGTCCTCATGAAGTTTATTTATAGGAAAAAAACCCCTGCTTCCCATCACTGGACTCCCTTTTGTCCCTGATCCCTTTTGAGAACAAAGGCAATTTTTAGTGTTATAAAACTTACTTTAAAACAACATCTAATGGATTTTTCATTTTCAACTATTTCAGAATTATCTGTGTAGTCAAGACTAGGAAATGTGTCCACGTCAGTACTCATTTTAGTGAGATTTGTGAGATGACTTTGGATTTTACTTGTCCGTTTTGAGTTTCTGATCAGCTTTGTTATTGAAAAAGAGCATTCACTAGAACAGTTTTTGATCATTAGTGTGAGATAGACTTTCAAAGCGTTTTCTGAGCTGAGACAAGTTACTTTAACATTATTGTCAATCTGATAGATAGCGAGCAGGATTTGATTGCTCTAATGTGTCAGTTGTGATAGAATTTCACAGACAATGGACTTGCCTTTTTTTAAAAAAAGGTTATTTTCAGGAAATAGAAAGTCCTTGAGCTATGCCTTGCTGAGGACTGGGCAAGTGTCTTTTCTCGTTTGGTTATCTTTATGGGATAAGTCCAGCTAGGATATGAAAAAACAAATGTATCACCTCATTTATAGTGCAGCAGAGGTGAGTAAGGGGCCTAATCAGTGTTTTGTTTGTTTGTTTGTTTGTTTTTTGAGACAGAGTCTCGCTCTGTCACCCAGGCTAGAGTGCAGTGGCACAATCTTGGCTCACTGCAAGCTCTGCCTCCCAGGTTCACACCATTCTCCTGCCTCAGTCTCCGGAGTAGCTGGGACTACAGGCGCCCGCCACCACGCCTGGCTAATTTTTTGTATTTTAGTAGAGATGGGGTTTCACGGTGTTAACCAGGATGGTCTCGATCTCCTAACCTCATGATCCGCCCGCCTTGGCCTTCCAAAGTATCAGTGTTTCTTTCATCGACTCTTTGGTCATACCAAAGAGATTAGTAAACCAACCTCCAGTCTTAAACACTGTTACGGTTATTTAGGATTCAGCCTTACTATCCTCTCCTCACTTCAGCAGAGGGAATGTATGCTGATAGCTGCCAGTCATTGCACCCCTACTAGGTACCAGGCTCTCCCCATAGGACTTTACATACATTTTAGTAATTTAAAGCTCCCAACAATCTATAAGGTAGATAGAGTGTACTGTTAATACAAATTGTCTGACGTTAATACAAATTGTCCCAGATAAACAAATGATGGAACTGAGGCATATAGAAGTTAAATAACTTGTCCAGGATCACACAGCTAACATATGGGAGGGCTGATCCAGGATTCAAACCCAAACCTGTATGAGTACCTCCTCCAGTTGCAAAATGGCTGATAAACGTGGAACATTATTCTTTTTATCCTAATTTCTATTTTCTTCTATATTTTTTTCTTGCTAACTCTGAATCCATTCTCTGCTCAATAAGAGGCAGAGTATTACAAACTCAGAGTTCCCTTAAAAGTTATCTTTCCATTTTCAGAGATGGAAGCAGCTGTTTGTCATTATTCTTATATGGTTTGTTTGTTTGTTTGTTTGTTTGTTTGGAGACAGGGTGTTGCTCTATTGCCCAGGCCGGTGTGCAGTGGCATGATCATGGCTGACTGCAGCATTGAACTCCTGGCCTCAAGTAATCTTCTGCCTCAGCCTCCAGAGCAGCTAGGACAACAGGCACATGCCACCATGACTGGCTATTTTAAAAAATTTTTACATTGAGACAGTGTCTCACTATGTTTCCTGGACTGGTCTCAAACTCCTGGGCTCAAGCGATCCTCCTGCCTCAGCTTCTCAAAGTGCTGGAATTACAAGCAGGAGCCACTGTACCTGCCCTGCTTTTGTTTTTGTTTTTATAAAATTTCTACCTAAGTCTAATTTAGGAAGATAATTATGTAACTAATGCTCAGACACTTTGGTTTTAGGTTCAGGGTTGGGGGGTACCAAAAAAAGCAGAGTAAATATATGAACATTGGCATTTCCCCTGGTTTAAATTGATTATCTATCTGGAGCTATATGTTATGTTCTTCCACCTCTCCATCACCCCCTCAAACCTGTGTGTTCTGCTTTTTCACCCTGGGGTAAATATATACATCTTTATTCAATTACAGTTACTGCTGTTTATGTTGTTGTCACTTTTATGTGTTCGTTATTGTTGTGTTCTACTTTTCTCCAGATAAATCTCTCCTTCCTGGTTTTTGCATGTGGTGCTGCCCAATAAATTCCTGGATCTAGAATAAACAGGGAGACACATATTACAAGACCTCCTTAATGGTTCTGCGCATTCTGAGTACCAGAAGTGCAACTGTAACATTCAGTTCATCCTAGTCTTTTTGAGATTTTTTAGAAAAAAATCTTTCAAAAGATGCAACTTTTTAAAGGAAATTAAAGTTATCCAGAGGCAGCTATATCAGTTCTTTATTAGGTTATTGTTTTGTAGACTGTCAAGTTCCTTTATCTTTACTCTTTAGCTAAATACCACCATTTAAGTTAAAATTTTAAGAAAATCCTGGAAATGCAATCATGGGAGACCTAACTCAATTAAAGCCGTATACATGCAGAGGGTGTTAACTGAGATGTGTATTACCTGCCACAGTTGGAATCTTGGTTCTTTCTTCTTTTTTGTCGTCATCATCATCATTTCTCCAGCTACTTTTATTACTTTCTTTGTATATGTTGTGCTAATGTAAATAAAATGCTTCTAAGTACAAAAATAATGAAATAAACTAGCATTATTTAATTCCATTTGTTTCTTGAGCAGATCTGTATAGGTAGGGGGGTGTGTGTGTGTATGTGTGTGTGTAATTATTTATATAATGCCTTGGTTTGGGCCAAAATTCTGTACCCATGCAGCAAGTTTATGAATAGAAGACCCTTGCATGAATTAATTCAGAATTATTTCTGGAATTGCAGGCTGTCTTTTGGAACCTCATTTACTACTTTCTATTCATTTGGTCTCATTCAAATACTCTTAGATTTTGTCTAAATTCATTTAGATTTATCACTATAGCAAAGACAGAAACATTGTGCCTTTGAAAAAAAAGTACCAAATAGTTCCTCTGGGAAAACAACAACAACAAAAACAAATGTTTGATTAGCTTGAGCATTATTGGTTATGTTGGGCTATCATCAAAGAGAGCATTCAACCAAATAATTTTCCCATCAGTTACATCTTTGTATATGCAAATCTTTTTTTCTGAAAGAGAACTTTTTTAGTTATATAAATATTCTAATGTCTTTCTTGGAAACTTTTCCCACTTTCTTGCCCCAGGGGTATATTTTATGGTTGACGTTAAATCCTGAGGAAATGGAGATTTTATTGAAAATATTGACAGAATTTAATCCACAACAGGAAGGGAGTGAGTGAGGGCAGAGTGAGTAGCACTTCTTTAATATGAAAAAAATTTAAAGTCTAAAGTGAATGATTTTCTAATGAATCCTGTCAGATATTTCCTGGAATTGACATACAAAAAAATTTCAGAAATCACAATAAATATAAGAGGTTTATAAGAGGAGAGAGTTAAGAAAAGAACAATATTACATCCAAAAGTTTCATCTTTTCCTATGGAAACTTTCCACTCCAACTACAGCTATTTGTCAGTGTTCCTTCCCCACCACACACACACAGATACCAAAATCCTCAGATGCCCACATCCCTGATATAAAATGGTTTATTATTTGCGTATAATCTATGGTCATCCTCTTTACTTTAAATCATCTCTAGATTACTTACGTAGTTCATACAATGCCTGTGTATCACTTGACACAGGGAAAATTTAAGTTTTTCTTTCTGTAACTGAAATTTTTTTTTACAAATATATTTGATCTGCAGTTGGTTGAATTCGTGAATTTGGAACCCATGGATATGGAGGGCCAACTATACTTTATTGAGCAAAGGAATTTTTTCCTTTAGGTGCTGCTATAAGCTTTATAGTTTCTTAGGCTTGAATTCGTAAAGCCATAAAGGCAGCATTTGGTCAGAAAACGACTGTGTCATGGAAGATGAGTCTGAGTTGCAGGCGTCACTTGGGCTTAGCTCCCAGCCCATCCAGATGGCACAATTCCCACTTCTCCATGTGAGCCCCTAGGTTTGGGATCCTTGTGGAAAATCTGTGCTGCTAAATGTTAAAGTCAACCACAGAGTTACAAAAAGAGCTCCTTTGAAAGACTGATTCAATTATTTATTATCACTCTCAGAGTACAGTGTCAGGCAAGATAGTATTTGAAATTAATATACTATTTGATCAGACTGATTGATTGTTCCTACAGCTGAAGATTTTAACATTCATTAGCCACACTAACTGGTCATTAGTACTTCCTTTATCAGCAAGCAAAGAATAAACAGAAACTCTAATAAAAATTCATCACAGTGAATGTACTCCATACCTAAGCCACTATGATGATTGCTGGGTACTAGATTAACTGCTGTAACATTGGCAGTGGGAAAGATTTCTCTTAGAAAATTTAAAAATATCCCTTAATTAATGTTTACCTTGTAATTGGACTCTTAAACTTAAGTAGGCTATACAGATAATCTCTTACATACCCAGTATAGTAAAGTGCGAATGGGTATTTTATACTTAATGTGTTTGTGTGGTACCCTTTAACTATTAGTTTCAGGAAGGATTGAGGGCTTCTTAGGAAAGTTTTGCTAATGTGCTGCAGGTAAAGCTTTTCCCCCACTACTGAGGAATAAAAGCATCATGGACTGTTTTTCAACCAGTTAAAATAATTCTGACGTTAATACAAATATGCTAGCCTGTTATGCTGTGTGATACCTGTCTCTTTCTACCATGTCGTGAATCCCTTGTGGTTTTAATAGCAAATTGGAAGGTGTGATGTGAAGAAGAGAATGAAGCAGACAGAGGAAACCCTTTATGAATTGACTCAAGACCACACTAGAGCGATTCTGCATGTATTAAGAATTATAGCTACTGGCTGGATGTGGTGGCTCACACCTGTAATCTCAGCACTTTGGAAGGCCGAGGTGGGAGGATCACTTGAATCCAGGAGTTCAAGACCAGCCTGGACAACATAGTCACACCCTGTCTCTAAAAAAAATAAAAATTAGCCAGGTGTGGTGGCACACACCTGTAGTCTCAGCTACTTGGGAGGCTAAGGTGGAAGGATTGTTTGAGCCTGGGAGGTTGAGACTGCAGTGAGCCATGATTACACTACTGCACTCCAGCCTGAGCTACAGAGCAAGACTGTGTCAAAAATATATATATATATATATCTCCACCTAATACTGCCTGCCTCCTCAGCACTTCGCAATTACTAGCTTATTTAATACTCAGAATGATCTCAAAAAATTGATAATGCTATCCCCATTTTACGGGCAATGAGACTGTTGCTCAGAAAGGTTAAGCAACTTGCCCAAGGTCATGCATATGGTAAGCAGCAAAGTCAGCCCTTCAACCAGTCTGCAAGTTCTAGTGCCATACTCATCTGCTTGGCTACCCTACATAAGCATAAGCTGAACTTTAGAAGTTCTGTTTGTGTTTCTGTCTGTAGGTGAGCCCATCAAGGCCTGCATTGTGTATATATATATAAAACATCTTATCTTTCTTGGCTCTAGCATGAATTCAGACAGCTGGAGAGCAAGTAAGGACAGTAAAGGAATTTGAACAGAGTCCAGGAGTCCAGTCAGCTACTCTGTCCCAGAATATGTCAAGCTCTATCTAAACAGATGCAGAGCCAAGAAGTCCAAGGAAACATCAAGGGTCCCAACTGGGCAGGCAGAGGGCAGCATAAGGGAATCTGGGCTACTTCATCCTGGAGTGGTCAGGAAAGTCTTCACATACTTATTCTGGGGCTGGTGTGGGCTGGAGTGAGAGGTTCCTGTCTATAAGAAATAGGGGCAGGACTAACAGTAGTGAGCCAAGTTAACAAGGACCAAAGTGAAATCTCTGTCACAGAGAGAGACTGGAAAAGAAAGGGACTGAGAGAACTTTGACTAAGAAATTGCCCTGGAGCATTCAGGGTCTAGGAAGATACAGGTAAGGGAAACAGTCAAGTATTGCTAATCTTATGTCTGATTGGGAGCAGCACCACGATCTGAAAAGACAGGTACCTGAACAGGAACACAGAGGAAGGGGTACACAGTCATGTGCCTCTGGCCCATGAAATGCTGTACATGGTAGCTACAACTCTAAGTCCCCAGGCAAAAGCTGCTTAAAATGGAGAACCCATGAATAGAGGCAAGAAGGAGTTTGCCATGTGTGGCTGCAGATAGTATTCTACTGTGGACTCCAGAACTAAAATAGGATCAGTGTGAATGTACCTTAGGAGATGTCATAGGCTGTACTCTTTTTACCTTCATTCACCTGATAGTTTTCACTGTATCCAAGATTAAAAATGTAGATAAATCAATAGGAAATGGCTAATTCCATAAATTATAATTTGACAATAATAATCATATGTTTTAGTCTATGTTGTTGCTTTCAACAAATTACTATTGATCAAAAAGCCTATTTCAGTAAATTTTGGGTGTTATTTCAGAGAGGAATAGAGCTGATAATTAGGTTATCTTTCAAGTCCATGCTTGGGGCAGTTTTCTTTCCTGAGTCTTCCAAGAGATTTTCGATGGATAAAATTTTCATGCTTGTGTTCCCTAATTCTTTCGTTTCTTTTTTTCTTTCTCTCACACAGGAGACTTTGAATGTGATTGATCCTGGCTTGATGGACCTAAACGGGATGAGTGAGGATGCCCTGGAATGGGATGAAATGGACATAAGTAACAAGTTAATTAGTCTGAATGAGGAATCAAATGACCTTGATCAGGAACCCCAACCTGTCATCCCTTCCTTGAAGCTTGGAGAGACAAGTAATGAGGACCCTGGTTATGACGAGGAGGCTGATAACCATGGGGGATCTCAGTATGCCTCAAATATTACTGCCCCCTCCAGTCCACACATTTACCAGGTGTACAGCCTCCACAATGTTGAACTCTATGAAGACAACCACATGCCATTTCTGAAAAACAATCCAAAGGTTACTGGCATGACACAGCCTAATGTTTTAACTAAGAGTCTCAGTAAAGACTCTTCATTTTCATCTACCAAATCTTTGCCAGATCTTCTAGGCAGTTCCAATTTGGTAAAGCCCTGCGCATGTCATGGAGGAGACATGAGCCAGAATTCAGGCAGTGAGAGTGGAATTGTCAGTGAAGGAGACACAGAAACCACTACCAACTCTGAAATGTGCTTGCTCAATGCAGTGGATGGGTCCCCAAGTAACCTTGAAACTGAACATCTGGACCCACAAATGGGAGATGCAGTTAATGTGTTAAAGCAAAAATTTAAAGATGAGGGGGAATGCATTAAGCTTCCAAATAGCTCTCAGTCGTCCATTTCACCAGTGGGTTGTGTAAATGGAAAAGTTGGAGATTTAAACAGTGTTACCAAACATACCCCTGATTGTTTGGGAGAAGAATTACAAGGAAAACATGATGTGTTTACATTTTATGATTACTCATACCTCCAAGGATCAAAACTCAAGTTACCAATGATAATGAAACAGTCACAAAGTGAAAAAGCACATGTGGAGGATCCCCTGCTTCGTGGTTTTTATTTTGATAAAAAATCATGCAAATCTAAACATCAGACTACAGAGTTACAACCAGATGTACCTCCCCATGAAAGGATTTTGGCAAGTGCATCTCATGAAATGGATCGCATTTCATATAAAAGTGGCAATATAGAAAAGACATTCACTGGCATGCAGAATGCCAAACAGCTCTCCCTTTTATCTCGTAGTTCATCTATTGAGTCCCTTTCTCCAGGGGGTGATTTATTTGGATTGGGCATCTTTAAAAATGGCACTGACAGCCTCCAGCGAAGTACTTCTTTAGAAAGTTGGTTGACATCCTATAAAAGCAATGAAGATCTTTTTAGCTGTCACAGCTCTGGGGATATAAGCGTGAGCAGTGGCTCAGTTGGTGAACTAAGTAAAAGAACATTAGATCTCCTGAATCGTTTGGAGAATATCCAGAGCCCCTCAGAGCAAAAGATAAAGCGAAGTGTTTCTGATATCACTCTTCAAAGCACTTCCCAAAAGATGTCTTTTACTGGCCAGATGTCATTGGACATAGCATCTTCTATCAATGAAGACTCAGCGGCATCTCTAACAGAACTTAGCAGCAGTGACGAGCTCTCTCTTTGCTCAGAGGATATTGTGTTACACAAGAACAAGATCCCGGAATCGAATGCATCATTCAGGAAGCGTCTGACTCGTTCAGTGGCTGATGAAAGCGATGTCAATGTCAGCATGATTGTTAATGTCTCTTGCACCTCTGCTTGCACTGATGATGAAGATGACAGTGACCTGCTCTCCAGCTCTACCCTTACCTTGACTGAAGAAGAGCTGTGCATCAAAGATGAGGATGACGACTCCAGTATTGCAACAGATGATGAAATTTATGAAGACTGCAACTTGATGTCAGGGCTAGACTATATAAAGAATGAATTACAGACGTGGATTAGGCCAAAATTGTCTTTGACAAGAGAGAAGAAAAGGTGCAATGTCAGTGATGAGATGAAGGGCAGTAAAGATGTGAGTAGCAGTGAGATGACCAATCCCTCTGATACTCTGAATATTGAGGCCCTTCTAAATGGCTCTGTAAAACATGTCTCTGAAAATAATGGAAACGGTAAGAATTCATCTCATACCCATGAGTTAGGGATAAAGGGTGAAAATAAGAAAACTGTTTTCAAAGTTAATAAAGATCCATATGTGGCTGACATGGAAAATGGCAATATTGAAGGTATTCCAGAAAGGCAAAAGGACAAACTGAATGGGACTTCAAAGGTGTCAGAAAATCTTGGTTCAAATGGGAAGGAGATTTCAGAGAGTGAGCATTGTAAGTGTAAAGCACTTATGGATAGTTTAGATGATTCAAATACTGCTGGCAAGAAATTTGTTTCCCAAGATGTTAGACATCTTCCAAAGAAATGTCCAAGTCACCACCATTTTGAAAATCAAAGCACTGCTTCTACCCCCACTGAGAAGTCATTCTCAGAACTGGCTTTAGAAACCAGGGTTAACAACAGACAAGACTCTGATGCGCCGAAATCATCTGATGATGCACCGAGTATGGCTGGAAAATCTGCTGGTTGTTGCCTAGCACTTGAAGGAAACGGAACAGAGGAAAATGCTTCTATCAGCGACATTTCCTGTTGCAACTGTGAGCCAGATGTTTTCCATCAAAAAGATGCCGAAGATTGTTCAGTACACAACTTTGTTAAGGAAATCATTGACATGGCTTCAACAGCCCTAAAAAGTAAATCTCAACCTGAAAACGAAGTGGCTGCTCCTACTTCATTAACTCAAATCAAGGAGAAAGTGTTGGAGCATTCTCACCGGCCCATCCAGCTGAGAAAAGGAGACTTTTATTCATACTTATCTCTCTCATCTCATGACAGTGATTGTGGGGAGGTCACCAGTTACATAGAAGAAAAAAGCAGCACTCCATTGCCGCTAGACACTACCGACTCGGGCTTAGATGACAAGGAAGACATTGAATGCTTCTTTGAGGCCTGTGTTGAGGGTGACTCTGATGGAGAGGAGCCTTGTTTCTCTAGTGCTCCCCCAAATGAATCTGCAGTTCCCAGTGAAGCTGCAGTGCCACTACAAGTAACAGCATGTTCTTCTGAGTTCGGTGATAGTTCTCTTTTAGCTGATGATGCAGATACAGTGGCTCTTTCAAGTCCTTCCTCTCAGGAAAGAGCTGAGGCTGGAAAGGAAGTGAATGGTTTGCCCCAAACTTCCAATGGCTGTGCAGAAAACTTAGAGTTTACTCCTTCAAAGCTTGACAGTGAAAAGGAAAGTTCAGAAAAACCAGGTGAATCTGGAATGCCAGAAGAACATAACGCTGCTTCAGCCAAATCTAAAGTTCAAGACCTCTCCTTGAAGGCGAATCAGCCAACAGACAAGGCTGCATTGCATCCCAGCCCCAAAACTTTAACCTGTGAAGAAAATCTTCTAAACCTTCATGAAGAACGACATAGAAGTATGCATAGGTAGAATGTACCCCCTCCCCAAGCATGAAAATCATCTCACTGAAAGGTACGTATAGTCCTCGTGCCATATATGTATTTAAAATATTGAGTTCAGGTCAGCAAAACCATGGTAAGAGAAAAGGCTAGTCAGAATGACCAATTATGGCAGACAGTTATCTAAATAAGACATTTAGATAGAAGAAATGCTTCCAACAATGAAAGTAACTGTGAAGCAAAAGAAAAAACAAGCAAACAAACAAACAAACAAAAAACAGGGAAAATTGACATTCTTAGTGACATTATCTTTATTACATCATTCTGGCAAGAATACAAAATTTGAGGAAGTAGTTGAACAATTTAAGGCCTCAAATTCTTCCATTGAGGGAGAATGAAAAGGTTATCCAAATCGCAATTATACTCCATGATCAAAATGCACACACAGTAACAATACCCTCCACTTCAGCTTCTTGCACAGAGAGCTGTCCGTTCTCTTCAGTGCTTGGATATGAACAATGATTAGGCTAAAGGCTGCGTCTCCTGATTTGGCCCTTCCTTTTATGCTTCTGTCTAATGTAACTATCATCACATTTGCTTCCCCAGTGGAAGACTGTGCTGTCACAACTCCTAATCATGGCCACATCTAAGGATTCAAACAGGAGGGGAAAGTTGGTGTTAAAGAAGAGGCTCTTATTTATCCACACACAGATTGAGAACAGGCGCAGAAAGCAAATGCAGAAAGAATACATGACAAGTTAATGGCGTTTTCATAAAAACAGAATTTTTGAATTTTGCCTGAAGGTGACAGGCTGATTTTCATCAAATTTTTTAAGAAAGTCATTCCACTCTTCATATTTAATAAGACAGCTATTGATCGATAATTCCAGGATGATGATGTGTCTCTAAAAGTGACACAAAGATTCTGTTATTTCCCATTTTTAAGCCCCAGTGATGAATATGCTTTCTCAATCAAGTTTAAAGAAGAAAATTTGAGCTTTCAAATGTGAGAGTCATATTTCACCCAAGTGTGAGGTACCTAATGCCACCTCCACCCCCCACTCCAGAAGCTTAATGCCGTCACCTAAACTCGTGCTATAGGAAATGAATTACAGAAGCAATCTGCCCTAATTTGTTAACTTATTCAAATAACAGTTATTATACTTAACTATGCTAAAGATTATCTTTTTTGTGGCAGATTGTTTATTTTTTGATGAGCCTAATTACTGATTTTCTAAAAGTAATTTACATTTATTACAAATACATCTTTTAAAATGTGACAGATAAATGTTGTTCCCATAATGTATTATGAAAAAAGTTACTATTTAAAAACACATTATTTAATTTGAAAGATGAATGGCAAACATCATTATTTTTTTCCTGCAACACCTGTGCCCTAAGCTTATTAAAATGTGTGATTCTGTGTAGAGCTGGTAGAAATGGGGACTAAGGGGGGCATCTATACCATATATACCCTAAAAATAAACTCAGTATGCAAAATTGAAGGACGGCCTCCCACTTACTAATATAGCTCAACTAATTTTCTGTGTTTCAGACTCTATTTACAATTGGCTGCAAGTGAGAACAAAAGTAGGAGAGAGAGAATGTATTTTCTGTGAAACATGTCCACCCTATAATCACATTCTCCATCAGTATGCAGTAAAACTGACCATTAAGGGAGAGTAACTGCAATTCCATAAGCTGCTTCAAAACAAGTTCTATTAGAACGGATTGTACTGCTGGCTCTGCCAACCTCCGCAGAAGGGCTGGTAGAGCCTGGCTGATTTTGTTTTCTGAAAGGGGATAAAGGCTTGAAAGCAACACCACTCTGAGCATGACATCATGTGACTGTGACCCTCAAGTCACCAGTCATGCTGAGATCTGGAGCTCCAGAAGCTCTGGCACTGGAGAAGCCTTTGCGATGCACTCTCCCTTTTTTGATCCTCTGGGAATTTCTTCTCTCTCTTACATAGAATTGAAATGAAATGTAAATGATGAGCAGCTCCATCTTTAGACTTAGAGGAAGTGAATGTGCTGATGGATCTCTGTAACCCTCACATTTTACAAGCAGGGACAGTGTAAAACTAGCAGCCAGCCCGCCTGCCAGTCAGCAATATTTTTTGTTAAGCCCCGTTGATGTCTGGCCTTATCTCGGGCAAAGGGAGAAACAGCCAGATTTTACTTCTGCAGAACTCACATCGCCCCCAAGTGACTTGTTATAGGCCTAGAGCTATTTAAATAGCCATATTTACTGGTCCTATTTGGGATTTTTTTTTTTTTCAGTATCATGTGGACAAAACATCTGGATGCCTGAATTTTTTACCAGACGTTAGCATTGGATAACTGAGTATAAATAGTCACATAATTGTTAAAATACTATCAACCAGGACAAGTTATTTAATCTCAAAATGTTGATATGCCTTCAGTATTTAATATCAAGAATACATAGTAAAATTGTTTGATAAATATGAGGTTTCATGTCTACAAGAGTCTAATTGTTGTCATTGTTCTTTCTACAAGTTCAGAAAAAGAAAAAGAAAAAACTGCTTTTTAAAGTCATTTGAAAACCATCCGTTGTCATGCTCTTTTTATCAGGACAGTAAAATTCACCAAATTCCACTTGCTGTTTTTTTTTTTTTTTTCCAGAACTAAGTTTTAAGATGATGAAATGATTATAATGCCATCCAGAAGAGATATAACTTAGAATAGCAGATAGAGTTTGCATCAGTAACAAAAAATGTTTTTCAGATTTTCAAAGGTTTTTTATTTACTGTGTTCCAATGAAAAACCCACTGAAACTGCTTGAGAAGTTTTAACATGATCTAACAGTATGCATTTGCACTGATTTCCAGGCATACTGCTGTGCTTTTCACTATTTTCATTTATGTGTCATGTTTCTATAAAAATAGAGAGGTCAGTTACAGCAGATCACATCAAAGGAAAGGTAACTGGAAAGATCCAGATCTTTCTGCCTAATTTGGAGGAAGTACATAATGTATGTCTGTAGTGCCTCCTAGGACCTGCCTAAGAGATGTACTTTGCACTAATCTTTTTGCTGTATTCTGACAGTTATTTCTTCATAATCCTCATCATAAGCCTCTGATCTTTGATGAATGGTTTAACCCTAAACTTCAGGCTGGATAAATCCCATGGTATAAAAATTTAACTCATCATATGCGGCCAGTGTGTGCTTTTCCTTTTCCTTTTGGTCTGCTCTAGTGATTTGGAGTTTTGTTTTACTATGTGTATGTGTAAGAGTATGGTGTTTTGGGGGGTGGGGTGAGGAGGTGTATTTACTTACAGTGCAGATATTTCCTTTAGAACTTTTTAGCTTTATTGCCTTTCCTACTTTATTGGTCTGTAAATGTGATAGTTGGTGGCCAGTAGATTTTAGATTTTAGGCAATTACTTGTATTTGTACATGCTCAAGTACACACATAAAGAGTTTTAAATGCTGCTGCTCAGATTTTACAAACTGAGAAAGCTGTAAGAACACTTGTTTCTCATGTACACGGCACAATTCCCATTCTGTTCATTGGACTGACATTAAGTGCTTAATATTTTCCAAAGCTGGTCAACCAGGTTTAAGAAACTACCTTTGGTGATTGTGTGTGAATTTTTCACTAGACAATACAGGTATAATCTTATCAAACTTACCTTTAAAATCACTTTAATAAACCAAGGTTTTGCTGGATGTGAAGTGTCTTTAAATTATCTGGCACTTCTGAATAGCCCTGCTATGCTAAATAACAAAAATGTTATTGTGCATCACCTGTCACCTATCACACACACACACACACACACACACACACACACACCTCCCCCAGATCTGTGCCTCAGCCAATTTGGCCTGCCCATTTCCAAGTGGGCCAAGTTGAAAGAATTGATTATCCAGAGAGAATTTAAATGCCAGCATTTAGTAAGACCAGATTTGCCTCACCTAAGGATTCCCTACTCTGTGGCCAGATTTCAAATGAGTCATGTCCTCAGCATTTGAACAATGCACCAGGCTTTCTTATGTTACTGCATTATTTTACTATACCAAATTTCATCCCATCTGTTTCTGTCTACCCCTGTTCTTTATCTAATTTTTCGTCTTTCCCCAACTCCCCGTGGCTCCAGTCAAACGACTTTTTTTTTTAAGGTTTTTCTGGCTCTTAACACAAGTTGAAAGATTGTAGAAAAACAGAGAGCAAGACAAAGAGAATATTTCGTTCTTGAGGAACAGTCAAACAACTTGATATGAGACATCAGAACTCAGTTTAAGCCCATACAAGCAAAAGCCTGCTTTCTTTGAGAGCTGGTCAGGGGACTTACAATAATTGCATCCTGCATTGCCTAAACTTGATATTTAGGTGTTCCTCACATTTGACCAGTTGCTTTTAGCCATTTAGAAATAAGCAGAACAGATCGAGTTTGGAACAAATTTATATCATAGCCATAAGATGTACAAATATAATTGAATCCATCTTGTTTCCACAATGCTGTATGTACCTTAAATGAAATGCATTACTATTTGAGCTAGAAGCCCCAGTTGTATCTTTTTTTAGGCTGAAACACTTCGGATAATCACAATGTTATGAATCTTTCACCACTATGCAATAGTGGAATTGTTCCATATCATATATAAAATCACTGCAGGAAGGGTTAAGCCTGAGAGCCTATCAGTTCCCAGTCTGTGGAATCATTGTACATTGTAAATACTTTGCCGCATCACTTGGCATCAGCGGCCTCACATTTTCATATTGGTTTGAAGCTATTTTGATGTTCCAAACTGAGTTCACAGGCAAAAGAGTGGATGAGATCCAGAGAAAAGGTCAAACTTGATGATTTTTCTTGTTTTCTTTGAAACCACATCTTTTAAAAAAAAAACAATGTATTTTTCACATCTACACTGAGACTTTTTTTTGTCAGTAATATGAAGCTTGGGCTATTAAAATTATTTATATTTTATGTATCTTTTTATTTCAGAACATTAGCAAGTAGTCCCACAATTGCAGCCTTCAATGGTTCCTCAAGGGGCTTGGTTTTGCTAATGAAAAATATATTTCTAAAAAACCTTTTCTTGTCACTTTTTTGTTTCTTGTAGATACGCCTGGCTGCAACTCAGGGGTGGCCTCATCCTCCCGCCCTGGGCTGGTCTCTGGTTCCATCACGTTTGTCACTGCCGTTTATTACATTGACTTCTCCCAAGATGAATCTTCCTTCCAAATGTGTTTTCTCCACACGAGCCTTGTGATCTGAATGTGTGCGCTGGTTCTCTTTAGGTGATCGTCTTTGAAGTTCAGCAAAGCTGCTTGTTCTCCCATGGATTCCTGTCCCAAGCTACCTCTACCACCCCTCTCTCTCCAGCTAGACTTTTCTGTTTGCCTCCTCCCCTCCCTTCTGCTCTTTAAAGTTCTGCAGTTCACCAACTGGTGGTCCATTAAATTCTCCTGTCTAGAATGACCCCCCACCAGTACTTGACCAATTTCATGTTTCAATCTGGATTTTTTAAAATGGTATGATGACTGTGTTTATTGAAAGAGTTTTACCTAAAAAGCTAACATTTGAATTGATTGCAGCATAGAGAAGAAACACTGGTCCTTCTTTCAAAATTAAGCAACTATTAGAAGCGCCATTTTATTTATTTCATTTAAAAAATAATCTATGCAGCATTTCAAGAAACAACCATATGATGTTGTATATTATAAACTGGTGACATTCTACTATTGAATTATGTACAACATTTTCATTTTTTATGCTTCTTGAGGTGGTAATGAGAAAAAAGTTTTTTAAAAAAGTGTGCCTTGCTGTATTTCTTATACCATTTATTAAAAAGCTGCTTTCACGGTAAAATTATGTTGGTTTGAAAGGAGGAAATAGCAAGGTTAAGATGTGTGAATAATTTCTGTATATATGTATAACCAAGTGCAAACATTGATGTATAATGACAGTATAAAATGCTTTCATGTTTGTGATGTCTAGTGATGTGGAAAATATAAGCCTTAAGTCCATTAGATTGCATGGTAATTAAAATTGGCATAATAAACACAGATTATTGGGGGAAAAGGAAAATTAGTGATCTCTTCTACTATGTTCTTTACCAAATTGTTGCATCTGGTTCTGAAAAAGCATAGCATGTAGCAGCTTCCAAACATATTCATATTGCTTAAGAGGCTTAACATTACCTAAACTAGAGACTAGACATAAAGCCTTCAGTTTTCAAAATCTTTCTGGTCACTATAAGGATCTTGGAACAGCAAATGATTAAATGTCAGTTCCCCTAAACCAATAAAAATTTATACTAGATTTTTTATTTCTACTTATCATTAATGATTTGGTGTTGGATTTCAGGATACCTTGTATGTCTTAATTTATTTTAAATATTTATTTTGAATGAGTTTGATAGAAAACTGGTAGAAAAGTATAGAAAATTTGACTATTATTTATAGATTTCAGGTATATTTATATGTGTAAAAGAAATTGACAAATATATATTCCATCTGGCCTTTACTGACTCCTGTTAAATGCAGTTTTAAATTTATATCATAACACCTACTTAAGTGCCTGACACAGTAGGTATTCAATAAAAATTTACTGAATTAAAGGATTAAATTAGGTGACATGGTGACATCTGTCCCTTTATTTTGACACTAAAACATGGACACAACTAGAAAAGGATACAATGCAATATAAAATCACAATAGATAATATGTATCAAATTTCAAAAACGTAAAGCATGTTGTGGGTTCACATAGTCACAGGAATGACAATCATTTATTTAACAGATAGTTCAGAAACACTTTTTATGTGCAAGGCACTATTCTAGATCCAGAAGATGCAATGTGGAACAAACAGACAAAGCCCTGCCCACAGAAGGCTCTCCTACATTAGGGACAAGTGAACACACAAGTGACATGAAGTATTTGTTGCAGAGCTGAGGAAGAGAGCAAATGTATTTGAAATGTATTTAATTCTTGAAATTAAGGCACTATGTTTGGCATTAGGTATAGAGGCACCATGAGAGAAGCAGCAGTGGAGACAAGGAGGAAGAAAAAGGGCTTGGAGAGAGTGGAAAGTTAGTGGAATATGCATGAAACTTTATTGCAGGGGTAATAGGAGAAAAATTAAATTAGGAGGACTTAATGAAAGGTCTTTTAAAATGGTACCTTGGAGCTTTTGTATGTAAAATGCTAGGTAATAAGGACACTTTGTAGAGGCTGTTTTGCACCTGATTTTATTTATCATTAGTGCCACACCAAGAATATTTAAACGATGCTTATCTGTAATTCTACCACTTTAATAACTATTTGTATTTTTATGCCCCTTCTAATCTTTTTCATACATATTTGTAAATGGATAAATTATTTTAGGCTTTTTAATAGGTAGTAATTTGTTCAAAAGGGGTTTTAGCCAGACATCTAGTTGCAGTGTTCAATAAGATTTAGGGGAAAGACATTAGAGATAATTGTCTAGTTAGGGGGCAGCTGGAGAAAATAAGCTAAATTTGCGATAACAGAGTACACAAGTAGAGTGGCCCAGGATGTAGAGAAAGAACAAATCCTAGAGTCTTTGAAATTCCTAGGGGCATTCTAGACCTCTGTTGGGATGTGGTATTATTTTACATACTGAAACAACGTAAATTTTCTTTGGGTGGTAACTAATGTCAAGTCTACATCTACTGGTAAAATATTCAAAGAACAAACTGACAATGATGTTCTACCTACTTGTTACATGCTCATGGAAGACTGTGCAGTATTGAAAGTATTTGTTAATTATCTGCTTAGTATTAACACTAAATTTGTAGAATGACTTTCAGGTTTGTTGAACAATGCCTTTTCAGGTTGGAAGAGGAAAAATAGCCTCAATCTCCCACCCCATGTAGGCACTTACCCTTAGAAAACGATCATACCAACTCTGCCTACACACTTCCAGAGATAGTGGTTCATTGTCTGTTAAGGCAAACTGTTCCACTGTTGGGCATATCTCTTTGCTAGAAAGTTCTTTCTTAGGTTGCTAAAATCTGCCTAGTACCGCACTACCCTACATTTAATTTTGCTCACTGGTCCTAGTTCTGTCTTATGGAGCAGCCCAGAGTATCTTTACTCATGGCAACCCTGGAGATAATCGAGGCCAGCTACTCATCATCTCCCAAACACTCTTCCCTCAACTGCCCTTCATATGTCATGGTTTTCAGATCCATTCCAACCTGACTGAATGTTAACAGACAGAATTCTTGAAATTAAGGAACTGTCTTTATCATCATACATGTAGAAAAGAATCTGAATATTTAAGTGCTAAGTTTTCTCTAGAAATATATTTAAGATATGTTTATTCTATTATTGTAAATTTCAACCAATAAATAAATAAGAATCCATGACTTCCTTCAGTGGCCCAGTCCAGTGCCTAAGTCATCTTGAATCTTCTCCTTATATCAAATACAAACCAAACCTGTGTCCTTATGAAGTAGGGCACTCCCTCCGGTTATTCATGTATTCAGCCATTCAGTGAACGTTTATTAAATGGCTACCTATGTGAGGCACTATGTTTGGCATTAGGTATATAAAGGCAACTAACACATGATATCTGTCTCCAAAGGTTTACAGTTTTTCTTCTGAAAGTGCCTTTTGCGTCCTTGAATAGAGTGATTATGACTTTTCTCTAAATTGAATGATGACCTCATTTACTTTGTTTCTGATGAAGTTTCTCTGCATTTAAGAAAATCTAGTGAGCAAAACAGTATATAAAATCATCTGGATCTGACTACCAGAAAAAGTAAAGTGGTTTTAATTACAGAAGGAAAAATATTTTTTAGATTTCTGGTCACTGAATAAATATGCATCTTATACAACAACAGAACAATCTAAATTTAGGGCTTCTGGAAACCTGAGTTTGATGATTTTGTTGTGTTTGGTTCATCCGGACTAGGTTTTACCCATTCTATAATTCCTAGGAACAAACTAGATGAAAATATCAAACAATGAAATGATCCAGGTTTTTCTTACAAGTCAGTTTGATTTAGCTTCTAAAAGAAGTTGAAAATTTTTAGAATTTTAAAGAAAAACTAACTTTTCAAATGTCATATAATTCTTATATTTTAAATATAAATTGAACCAACTAAATTTACTGCTATATTTTTTCTACATTTTCTTTTTTCAATTTTCATTTTGAAAAACTCAGACCTATGTAAAAGTCGAGAGTAGAACAAAAATACTTGGTACTCATCACTCAGGTTCATTTATTGTTAATATTTCACCATATTTCATCTCTCTGTATACACACACTTTTTTTGTATGATTAAATCATTTGAAATTAAATTGTAGAGTATGATACTTCATCTGCAAATACTTCAGCATGTATTAACTGAGAACATGGGCATTCTTCTACAAGTCTACAATACCATCTTCCCACTCAAGAAATGTAACATTGACTGGGCATGGTGGCTCATGCCTGTAATCCCAGCACTTTGGGAGGCCGAGGCGTGTGGATCACCTGAGGTCAGGAATTGGAGATCAGCCTGGCCAACATGGTGAAACCCCATCTCTACTAAAAATACAAAAATTAGCCAGGCATGGTAGCTGTAATCCCAGCTACTTGGGAGGCTGAGGCAGGAGAATCGCTTGAAGCCGGGAGGCAGAGGTTGCACTGAACTGAGATTGCACCACTGCACTCCAGCCTGGCCAAGAAGAGTGAAACTTTATCTCTAAAAAAAATGTAATATTAATACAATAATATCTGATAGTTTATATTCATATTTCTTTAAATACCCAAATTATGTCCTCTTCCAGTTGTTTTTGTTTTAATCCAGGATTCAGACAAAGATCACATATTGCTTTTAGTTTCTAAGTGTTTTTTTGTTTTTAAATCTTGAATAGTTTCCCTGTGCTTTTGTTCTGTTTTCCTTTGGGCTTTTATAGCATTGACAGTTCTGAAGAGTCCAGGCCAGTGTCGCAGAATGATCGACAATCTTGATCTAGTGGTTTTCTCATTATTAAACTCAGGGTAAACTTTTTTGTGTCAAGTAAATACATAGGTGACTTTGCATTCAAAGCCACTCTTTAATGAAGATTGATTGAATAACTGAGATTCCTGATATGTTTTAAAGTTCACAACTTACTCTTTCAGCGCATGCTTCATCCATCTAAGGCAAAGGTCAACAGACTGTGGCGCATGGGCCAAATTCAGCCCACTGCCTGTTCTGGTTTGACCTGTTAGCTTCGAACAATTTTTACATTTTTAAGTTGTTAAAAAAAAAAAAAGAATACTTCATGACATGTGAAAATCCTATGAAATTTAAATGTTGGTGTCCATGTGTAAAGTTTTATTAGAACACATCCACGCACATTTGTTTCCATATTGTCCATGGATGCTTTGACACTATACAAAGTTATGTAGCTGCAACAAAAGCCATATGACCTGCAAAACCTAAAACATTTACTATCTGGATTATTACAGAAAGTTGTGTGATCCCTGGTCTATGATATTCTAAATTATGACACATTTTCTTAGGATAGATTTCCATTTGCAAATTCAATGTAATACATAAACACCTGCAATAGTTGTGGGTTTTTTTTCTTTTTACTGCCTAGATTTTATTGCATTCTTAACTTGTTTCATATTACCTTAAAAAATAAAGTGCACTTAAAGATTATTTCACATCCACAGTTTGTTTAAGGATTTAAATTTACTTCACTATTACTGCCTGGCTTTGATTGATTTAGAGGGTTAGTCAATTACAGACTAAATAATTAGTTCAATAAAAACCATCAGAAAAATTGACACAACTTAAACTCACTTCCATGCACCAATAAACTGGAATTCTTTCTTTAAATGTTTTTCTAAAGCAGTCCAAGGAATTAAATTCAGGCCATTTCACAGTCAGTTTTTTTCAAATTCATTTTTCAACTCGAAGGCAAAACCATGATCAAAATATTGTATACAGTACACCTTCACTTCCCAACTGCTGAATTTACCAAGGAATTAAGTATTCACCACAAACCCTGGTGTGGCCATAGGTGGACACTCTAATTAAAAAGAAGATGTTCAAAAAGAATAGTCCTTTTCTTTCTTAAATTCACCTTTGATAGCACAGCCACCTTCTAATGCCACACGTCTGGGAAGGGAACATTCAAGGAAACCTTTTAGCCACTTCTTTTTAAAAAGCAACCACATACCTTCTATACAACAATGGCCCTTTAGTTTGAGAGTTGCCACATACTTTCATTTCCAGAGTAAAATAATAGAATGACGTGGGTGGGTCAGGCCCACATAGTATGGTTTCTTTGGCAAAGGCATTTTGGCCAATGCCATAAGACCATTCTGGCCCTTGATTAATGGGTTCTCACCAAAGCAGAAATTATGCAGAGCTTATTTGTCCTTGCATTTTGAAGTAAATCATCAACTGCATAAAGCAACTTTGTCTCTTTTCCGTTGCAACATGCAGGACTTGGAATGTGTTCATATGTGTAAGACTGTCTTAGTCTGCCCAGACTGCTTGGACTGTGTTGTTTATAAACAACAGAATTTATTGCTCAAAGTTCTGGAGACTTGGAAGTTCAAGATCAAGGCGCCAGCAGATTCAGTGTCTGAGGAGGGCTCACTCTTTGTTTCATTGATGCACTTTACTGCATCCTCATCTGGTGGAAGGGGCCATGAACAAGCTCCCTTGGGCCCCTTTTATAAAAGCACTAATCCCATTCAGGAAGACTTCACAACTTAATCACCTCCCAAAGACTCCATCTCTTAATACGATCACATTGGGGATTAGGTTTCAACATATCAATTTTGGGGGTACACAAATATTGAGATGATAATAAGACACTTCCAAGCTTTTGCCAAACATTAGTAAATAATTTCCAGTGGAATACTCTGCCCCCTTCTCTCCTACTCAAGCAGAGTATCTTAATGCAGCAGATTGGAGTGACATTACTCTAAGGGTAACTTCGAAGCCAATGTAATTCGTACTCAAAAAAGTATTCCAAAATTTTGGTATTCTATTATTGGTTACGAACCCCTTGTGACATCATATTTAAGAACCACTGCTATTGAGGCGTGCATTCTCTTGCTTGAAATGAGGTGCCCCTAAATCTGGGAGAGGGCTCCCAAAGAACAAGAGAATCAACCGCATTGTGCATTTATGTGCCGCACCAGATAATCCACAGGCACAAAGAACTTGAGCTTCCTGGTGTGTTCTTCAGAAAAACAGGAATTCAAAAAGCAAATGTAAAATGCAACAGAACTTGGCCTCAAAGTGATGTTGGAAAAATAGCCAGTCCTGATGACGTGGTCGAGGTAACTTGTTTACTACAGAGTCATATGATAATGGAACATCAAGGTTTTCCAGATATACCCAAAGCCTTTTGTGTCTATATCTTGTAACCTGTCATGTTCATCAACGTTTTAGACTGTACCATTGCTCTTTCTCCCTTCTTTAGTCATTTTATATGGGGAAGTTTGACTAGGATCACCAGATGTAGATTTGGTAATTTTTCCATACCATGAAGATATATGATAATGGATTTTATTAATTTAACACAAATGCATAAAAATATGATGTAATGAGAAACAATCCTGAAATTATTAAAACATTTCTTTGTCCTTAAATGTAACCTGCCATTTTAAAAGACACCTAACTCTATAAACAATGAGCCATTACAAATATTATTCCGTGAAATTTATTCAAGGACTTAAAATGATTGAAGGAATTAGGAACATAAAAATGCATAAGATCCTCTTTTAAATCCCAATATTCCCTAACCACTGGTTTATAAAAAATACTCTAAGGTTTGTAGAATTAGTTTGGTTCTATTAGTTGATCAAGTTACTTACACTAAGTCAGCAATTCAAAACAAATAATTCCCTCTGTGTGTGTGTGTTTGTTTGCTTGCAAATATGTTTCATTTATTTTCAAGTGTCTTTTTATATAGAAAGCCAAGTTGATGAAATTTATCTTGTCATTAAAATCATGTGAAAATCAAATCATTCTTCATATTTGTGCTTTTATCCCTGCCGAACTCAAATAACTAATGATGCTTACGGCAAGGTTTTATAAAGTGAAAACTCCTTAACTTTTCAGGAAACAATTCTATTTTTACATATATACCATTTGCCTCTTTCCTAAACACTTCTATCAGTGTTCTAAGTTCCGAATATTCTTTTCTAATTTACCAATGATGTCTTCCCATGCAAAGTATATTTTAAAATATTTTTTAGTAAGTTAAATTACTGATCATTTACAGGTTGAGGCATTTTCTAAAGGAATGAAATAATGTTCTAGTGAGTAAAGAGGTTTTTTTAAAAGACAAAAGAGATTCTGTTTGATTCAGAATGATTGAACAACAGACAATTCTTACCAACCTTAGGGTGTGATTATTTAACTCATTTGTGACTTACTGGCAACTCAAACATTTTTAAACAAAATTTAATCCTTGATGGTCCAGCTTCACAATATGATTACCAATTATTGTTTAGTGTTGTAGATGAGTAAATTATAGGAAATCAGCTAAATAAGTAAACACACTCTGGATATTATTTTTAAAATCAATCTAATAAATCATGATCCCTTGAGGGCTTGCTATATGCCAAGCACTCTACTAAGTGCTTTACATACTCAATTTAATCTTCACAATACTCTATGATTGGTGCTATCCATTCTATGTAATACGGAAATTATCTCATTTGCAATCGTGATAAATAAGGATTTACAGTAGTCCTCCCTTCTCCACAGTCTCTTTTTGCATGCAGTTTCAGTTACCTGCAGTCCCAAAATATTAAATGGGAAATTCCAGAAATAAACAATTTATAAATTTTAAATTGCATACAGTTCTGAGTTGCTTAATGACATCTCCTGCAGTCCCTCCCTGTCCTGTCTGGAGATGAATCCTCTCTCTGTCCAGTGTCTTCACACTATAGGTGCTGCCCATCATTAGTCACCCAGTAGCATCTTGGTTATCAGAGCGACTGTCTTGATATCACAGTGCTTGAGTTCAAGTAACCCTTGAACCTAAAATGCAAGAGTAGTGATGCTGGCAATTCAGATATGCCACAGAGAAGCTGTAAAGTGCTTCCTTTAAACGAAAAGATGGAAGTTCTCAATAAGGAAAGAAAACAAATTGTGTGTCTAGGTTGCTGCAATCTATGGTAAGAGCAAATCTTCTATCCATGAAATTGTGAAGGAAGAAAAAGAAATCCATGCTAGTTTTGCTGTTACAAACTGTGAAGTTACAGCCACAGTGTATAATAACTTTTATTAGAGTATAGTGTTATAATTGTTCTATTTATTGTTGTTAATCTCTGTGCCTAATTTACAAATTAAACCTTATCATAGGTACGTATGTGTAGGGAAAAACATGGTTTAGATATAGGATTTCATACTATCCCAGATTTCAGGCATCCATTGGGAGTCTTGGAATGTATCCTTCGAAATAAGGGAGGACTTACTATAGTGAACGGTGTTCATTTAATATCTATATATACCTTGCTAAATTTCCTGCCTATATTAAATGCTTATTAAATATATAAGTCATGCCAAAATGAAGAAAGGACTTTCATTTTAAAAAGTATTTCTTATACAAATTCTATAGGAAGAAGTGATAGCTAAATGAGCACTTGAAGAAGGCCAAAGAAAATTATATACTGTATATAATTATGCCTCATTATGACCTGTGCACATTTTCCAGAAAAGTTAGGCATTAAAAACACACACAACAGGAACACCTTAAAGGTCAGCGGTTGATGAAAGAAAAATGCAATAGTTAATTATGAAGAATGAGATTAATGTTCTAGTATGAACATACGTTTTTATCATTACATTTTGCTCAAGAAATACTTTAAAACATGCAACTTCTCATTGTGTATTTTGTTTAATATCTGAGGTGGTAGAGAGAGAGAAATCTATTTCAATTTAGTGAAATAAAAATGTGGGTTTTGCTATATTCCTAGCACCCTTTATGCGACTCTTCTTTACACGAGGCTTCACCCCTCTCCTCCCAAAGATATTCTGGCTTTAAGAGTAAATACTAAAGTCTCAGTGCGCAAAAAGTTTAATTCAAAATTTTCTCATTATTTTCAAGAGCTGCTTTCCTATGATACCACAGTTTGTGCATCATATTTGCTAGATGCACCACTGGCAGGACATCTGCTATAAACATTTAAAATAACAAATGACAATTGTTTTTTACAGTTTAAAAATTATTTTAGATTTATAAAATATTGCAAAACCAAAAATAGTACACTTTAACCACATTCACCTTTTGTTAATATTTCACCCCCTTTGCTTTATCATTTATGAACTCTATCTATTTACCTGTCTATGTATCTATCAATCTATGTATTTATCTGGTTTTTACTTTTCTGAGCCATTTGAAGGTAAGTTGCACACATCATGGCTTTTTATCCCTGAATGTTTCATTGTATATATCCTAATGCATATATAGTTATATTCTCTTATATAACCATAGTACAGTTATCAACTTTATACATTTCCATTGATGCATTATTTCTATTGAATCCTTTCACATTTCAATTTTGTGAGTTTTGCCAATAATATCTTTTGTAGCATCCCCCCCTTCAGTACATGATCTGGTTATTAAATTTAGGTGTCATATCTCTTTAGCCTCCTTTAATCTGGAACCATTTTCCAGCTTTTCTTTGTCTTGTTATGACATTGACAATTTAAAGAATAGACTCCCCCAGCCCCGCCACTTTTTGACTAGATTTTTTCTTCGGTTTTTGTTTGCCCTTTCCTTGGGATGAGATTGAATTTATGCATTCTCAGCAGAAATGTTGCATGGGTGGTGGTCTCTCCTCAGAGTATCATATCTGGAGAAATGCAATGTCCATCTGTCCCCCATACATTATCTTAATTTTGATCATTTTGTGGAGAGATGCTCTAAAACCATGCAAGTATCCCGCCCTTTTCAAGTTTTCTCCTATATTTAGCATCAATGGGTAATTCTTGTCTAATTAATCTTTACCAAGATGGTTGTGAAATTGTTTTTCCAACTCTAGTACTCTGTTCACATTTATCACTTGGCCCTTTGTATTCCCCAGTGAAATCCCTCCCTTCACTCCTACATAGTTACCTCTTTATCATAGACAGAAATTTATGAATTCCTTTTCTCCAATTATTTATAATTTATTACTTAAATTATTTTGGGCTCAAGTTGTCCTAGGTTTGGCCAGTGGGAGCCTCTTCAATCTGGGTCTTGTATCCTTGTGATCTCTTTTAAACAATTTCTTAATGTCTTACAAAGTGCTCTGGTCTTGTACCTAAGTGTCCCAACTCTTGAATCAGCCATGTCTTTGAGGAACCCTGGTTCTTTTTAATAGGGATTGGCATTAGAGGCCAAGATTTTAGTGTTAGATGTGTTTATTGCTACTAGGGTATCTTTGCTTCTTGATGCTTTCAGCCAACAAGGTTAGGAAATACGTGAACGTCTATACGCATTAATGTAAACATATATACAATTTTATATGCACAAAGCCATATTCATACACACATGTAAATGTGTATACACACATATACTTACTTTAGAAATCAAGAACTCACATCAATGTCTCCAATTTTAGTCCATTTTCACAGGAATCTTTCTTTACTTCCCTGATTCCATATTTGTATTTCCCTTCTTTAAGAACCCTCGATAACAACATCAACATATATAACCCATTTGCTAAATAGCATGATACATTTAAATTGTGTCAGAATTGCTTAAAAACCATTATAATCAACCTATTTAAAATAGGTCAGGATTCATTTACAATTATCCCATCTCCCACTCTCCCTTTCCCAAATACCCAGTGCTATTCAATACTGGGGGTGTGTGGTTAAATACTGTGTTCCAAAGTTCATAAGCTACTTGGATTGGTTTCTTTCTCCCCTCCCCTCCCTTCCCTTCCCTCCTTCCTTCCTTCTTTCCTTCCCTCCTTCCTTCCTTCTTTCTCTCTTCATTTCTTCTGTTATTTCTTTATTTATTCGCTTCAATATGATTATGGCATTCATTTAAAATAATTAAAGTCAAGTCCATTTGTTTCAGTTTCCTTTCAGTTTAGGTTATTTTTTTCTTCCCTACCATTCTTATTGACCTAATTTTATTTTTTGAACTTGTGGAATGCTGATATGAATTGAATATATGCCCCCTCCAAATCTTATGTTGAAATGTGACCTCCAATGTTGGAGGTGGACTGGGGTGGATCCCTCATGAATGGCTTGGTGCTCTCCCAGCAGTAGTCTCACTCTGATAGTTCACATGATATCTGGTTGTTAAAAAGAGCAGTGGCTCATGCTTGTAATCTTGGCACTTTCGGAAGCCAAGGTGGGAGGACTGCTGGAGCCCAGGAGTTCAAGACCAGCATGGGTAATGCAGTGAGACATTGTCTCTACAAAAAATTAAAAATAAAAAAGTAGACACTGGGTGTGGTGGCACATGCCTGTGGTCCTAGCGATTTGGGAGGCTGAAAGGGGAGGATTGCTTCAGCCTAGGAACTCAAGGCTGCAGTGATCACACTACTGTACTCCAGCCTGGGCAACAGAGTGAGATCCTGTTGAAAGAAAGAAAAAAAGAAGAAAGAGGAAGAAAGAGAGAAGAAAGAA